>NC_135498.1:94849104-95509104 GCF_052857255.1 Amblyomma americanum
AGCAGCAGCAGCAGCAGCAGCAGCAGCAGCAGCAGCAGCAGCAGCAGCAGCAGCAGCAGCAGCAGCAGCAGCAGCAGCAGCAGCAGCAGCAGCAGCAGCAGCAGCAGCAGCAGCAGCAGCAGCAGCAGCAGCAGCAGCAGCAGCAGCAGCAGCAGCAGCAGCAGCAGCAGCAGCAGCAGCAGCAGCAGCAGCAGCAGCAGCAGCAGCAGCAGCAGCAGCAGCAGCAGCAGCAGCAGCAGCAGCAGCAGCAGCAGCAGCAGCAGCAGCAGCAGCAGCAGCAGCAGCAGCAGCAGCAGCAGCAGCAGCAGCAGCAGCAGCAGCAGCAGCAGCAGCAGCAGCAGCAGCAGCAGCAGCAGCAGCAGCAGCAGCAGCAGCAGCAGCAGCAGCAGCAGCAGCAGCAGCAGCAGCAGCAGCAGCAGCAGCAGCAGCAGCAGCAGCAGCAGCAGCAGCAGCAGCAGCAGCAGCAGCAGCAGCAGCAGCAGCAGCAGCAGCAGCAGCAGCAGCAGCAGCAGCAGCAGCAGCAGCAGCAGCAGCAGCAGCAGCAGCAGCAGCAGCAGCAGCAGCAGCAGCAGCAGCAGCAGCAGCAGCAGCAGCAGCAGCAGCAGCAGCAGCAGCAGCAGCAGCAGCAGCAGCAGCAGCAGCAGCAGCAGCAGCAGCAGCAGCAGCAGCAGCAGCAGCAGCAGCAGCAGCAGCAGCAGCAGCAGCAGCAGCAGCAGCAGCAGCAGCAGCAGCAGCAGCAGCAGCAGCAGCAGCAGCAGCAGCAGCAGCAGCAGCAGCAGCAGCAGCAGCAGCAGCAGCAGCAGCAGCAGCAGCAGCAGCAGCAGCAGCAGCAGCAGCAGCAGCAGCAGCAGCAGCAGCAGCAGCAGCAGCAGCAGCAGCAGCAGCAGCAGCAGCAGCAGCAGCAGCAGCAGCAGCAGCAGCAGCAGCAGCAGCAGCAGCAGCAGCAGCAGCAGCAGCAGCAGCAGCAGCAGCAGCAGCAGCAGCAGCAGCAGCAGCAGCAGCAGCAGCAGCAGCAGCAGCAGCAGCAGCAGCAGCAGCAGCAGCAGCAGCAGCAGCAGCAGCAGCAGCAGCAGCAGCAGCAGCAGCAGCAGCAGCAGCAGCAGCAGCAGCAGCAGCAGCAGCAGCAGCAGCAGCAGCAGCAGCAGCAGCAGCAGCAGCAGCAGCAAGCAGCAGCAGCAGCAGCAGCAGCAGCAGCAGCAGCAGCAGCAGCAGCAGCAGCAGCAGCAGCAGCAGCAGCAGCAGCAGCAGCAGCAGCAGCAGCAGCAGCAGCAGCAGCAGCAGCAGCAGCAGCAGCAGCAGCAGCACAGCAGCAGCAGCAGCAGCAGCAGCAGCAGCAGCAGCAGCAGCAGCAGCAGCAGCAGCAGCAGCAGCAGCAGCAGCAGCAGCAGCAGCAGCAGCAGCAGCAGCAGCAGCAGCAGCAGCAGCAGCAGCAGCAGCAGCAGCAGCAGCAGCAGCGCAGCAGCAGCAGCAGCAGCAGCAGCAGCAGCAGCAGCAGCAGCAGCAGCAGCAGCAGCAGCAGCAGCAGCAGCAGCAGCAGCAGCAGCAGCAGCAGCAGCAGCAGCAGCAGCAGCAGCAGCAGCAGCAGCAGCAGCAGCAGCAGCAGCAGCAGCAGCAGCAGCAGCAGCAGCAGCAGCAGCAGCAGCAGCAGCAGCAGCAGCAGCAGCAGCAGCAGCAGCAGCAGCAGCAGCAGCAGCAGCAGCAGCAGCAGCAGCAGCAGCAGCAGCAGCAGCAGCAGCAGCAGCAGCAGCAGCAGCAGCAGCAGCAGCAGCAGCAGCAGCAGCAGCAGCAGCAGCAGCAGCAGCAGCAGCAGCAGCAGCAGCAGCAGCAGCAGCAGCAGCAGCAGCAGCAGCAGCAGCAGCAGCAGCAGCAGCGGCAGCGGCAGCATCCAGTATCTCTCTCGGCCCTTCGTCCAATTTCCCTTACCCCTACCATCTGCAAGCTTTATGAAAACATACTAGCCGCACGCTTATCATGGTGGCTGGAATCCCATGATTGTTACCCAGATTCCCAAATTGGTTTCCGCCCACAAATTGGAACGGAGGACGGCCTTGCTACTTTGGCTGCTGACGTGCTTGACCACTCTCCACAGAGTCACCTTGTACGAACCGTAATCGCTTCAGACATAACAAAGGCATATGATAACATCCTTCACTCTACCATTCTTGCCTCCCTTCAAACTCTTGGTCTCCCTCACCGGTTTCTCCTCTCCATTCACGCCTTTTTAGCAAATCGAACCTTCAGCGTGCGTGTCCACGGAAAGCCCTTTGGTAATTTCACTTACAATAGAAGAGTGCCGCAGGGCTCCGTTCTCGCCCCCACATTATTTAATGTGGCTTTAATTCCTCTTGTTCGAGCCCTAGAGACCATCCCTTCTATCCGCGTGCTTGCATATGCCGATGATATCACCTTGTGGTGCTGTCATCCAGATGCGTCTATTCATCAGTCGGTCCTTCAACACGCGCTGGATGTATTGACATCTCGCCTCCCACCTCTGGGTCTAACACTCTCTCCTACTAAATCATGTTTCATTCGAATTGGAAATAAAGCCGCCTTACGGAAAGCTCCCCCTTTAAATTTTACGGTACATAATTCTCTGATTCCCCAGGTAGAAACTGTTCATATTCTTGGTCTTCTCCTCCATACATCTGGGACTGGCACCCCGTGGCTGACAGCCACCCGTAAATCGGCTCACGCTACTCTAGGTCTGATTCGTCGCATAGCTATGCGCTCTGGTGGAGCACGTGCTCATACGGCCCGCCAGCTTGTGCGCTCTATCCTTCAGCCACGGATAGTATATCAGGCTCAATTTCAACGTCTCACCCGCAGACAGTGGGACTCCCTTGAAGCTATCAATCGTGAGGCTATGCGCGTCATAACATATCTGCCTCGTTTAACACCCATACCTGTGCTACAGGAGTTCGCCCAACTTAATACACTCAGTGAAATCATCGACCAACGGGTGGCAAATAGAGCTCGAAAACAGTCTCTCAAACTTTATCGTTTAAAGACACTTCCACCGTGGTCCTATTGCCAGCTGACTGACAATCGCCCCACTGTTTCCCCGTCGGTATCAGCAGCGTATCTGCCTGAAGGGTGCATATTATACACGGATGCATCTCATTCTGCAGAGAGGGGAGTTACTGCTGTGTATAGTCCATCTCATCCGCATCTCAACTCTCGCGCGACGTATACTGCGGATACGTGCACTCCCCTGGCATTGGAACTTCAAGCCATTTACAATGCCATTGCTTCCCTTCGCTCGTTCCAACATTCAATACAGTTCACATTTACACCGACTCCCGCGCCGCCCTGAAACAGCTGAAGGCTGTTCGACGAACGTTCCAGATTTCACAATCTATTCATTTGCTCTGCGCAAGTATCCATGTCCTGTCGCATACACTGGATTCGCGGCCATGCCCAGGATCCACATAACATTCAAGCGGATGCTATGACTCATCTTCATACATTAGACGATCCGCCAGCTCCCCCTCTTCACCCAGATCCGTTCCTGTCCCACGTTTCCGATTCCGAAGTTCTGCGCCAGCGAACACGCGCTCTAATTCCTCCGTGTTCGCACCCTCTCCCCCGTAGTCTTACTCGGCAGGAGGAGGTATCCGTGCGCCGGATTCAGGCAGGGGCGGCTCTGACACCATCTGTCCGTCATCGGTGGCATGCCAAAGATCTGCCAGTACCTGACAGGTGCCCTCACTGTAGCGCTGCACCAGACATATTTGATGTGCGGCACTTGTTGTGGACGTGCCCAGCGACGGCTGCTATCAGAAAACGGCTCCTCAGGGAGGTGGGCCTGCGGTGGAACCGCGAAAGTGACTTCGTGAAGTGGACAATGGACAACCGCTTCATTAACAACCTCTGCGACTACCTCAGCGCAACGGTTCTTCACTCCTTCTTTTAACTTTCAATCCCGTGCATTCCTTCCCCCCCTTTCCTATTTCAACTTATGCCTCATGGCACACTTCTCGAATAAAAAAAAAATATGACGGAAAGAGCCTTCATAAAACGCAAGCAATTCGCTACGAGCAGCATTCCAGGTCACTTGTCTTCTTTTCTAAAGCGATGGAAGTTCCTCCCCGAATGTCCTTTACTTCTTTTTCTCAATTGTTCTAACAACATTATCTTTTTATCCTGTTTTTGCCTGCTTTAGCCATCTTAGTTTGTTATTTTCCCGACGAATGGCTGCTGATTTAAAGAAGAACTTGATTTCGCATTAAAAAATGACGTAAAATCGGTCGGTGAGACCTACGTTTGTCGCTTGCTGCCATCACACTGCCTCGTTTGTCACTGCCACTTTCAACAATTGGGAGTAAGTGCACGCCAAATGTTAGCGGATTAATTTGTACTGTCACAGAACGTTGGTTTGCTGTTGCTTTATTCATTTTTTGCCGCTGCTGTTGCTTCTACACCAGGTGGCGACAAGCAGCCGGAGGCACCTGGTGCTGGCGAAGCTGCTGCCTCCACAGGAGCCAAGGGTCAGTTCTAAACCTTGCAATCATAGAATTACTGCACCAGCACACATCCCCAATCTTTGAATTACTCTGGCGGCCTACATGGGAAAGTAGGAGAAAAAAGATTAAGAAAAACGACACATAAGAGACTTATTTCCGGAGGCTTTGGAAGAATTTTGATGGAGGCGAAATTCTAGAGGCCCGTATACTGTGCGATGCCAGTGCACGTTAAGGAGCCTCAGGTTTTTGAAATTTCCGAAGCTCTTCACTATGGCGTTCCTCGTAGCCTAAGTCACTTTGGGGACGTTAAATCCCCATAAACAGTAAACCATTCCTAGAGGCAACCGTGGCTTGGCTAATTGGCACAGAAACGCCGCTTTCAAAGAGCAATAAAATTTATTTCGTTTCTGGGTCGATGAAGTCAACAAGACGCCTATTTTACGCTGCTCACCGGCTCTTATATTTGTTCTTGAACTGCGGATACAGAAAAACACTATTAGTAAGAACATCGCCGCTTGCGTGATGACGTACTATACATTCCTCGTCAATTTCGTAACGTTGGCTTCGAGTAGCTCATTTAAAATAGGTGTTTGTGCTGTCCAATTAAGTCAACACAATCAAGCTGACCGAAGGACACAATTGCTGCCAAGATCAATATTCGCCTGTGAAAGCGTTTGTACAAAAACATTAGCAATGATGTCAGTCATGCTCGAAGGGGAGAGTGATGATACAAGACGGCCTCAACAAAAGGACTCTCGTGATAAAGAGGACTCTCAGTGGAAGCAGATCTACGAATAATGAAAGTACCTTTACATGTCCATTTATAACGGCTTGCACTGCCGCGGCACAAACCACAGCTCCCGTTTCGAACCTCACAACGTGAATGACTGTGTTGCTGTTGTTTATGCATGAACATATGTTCCGTCCAAGCTTTTGGGATACTGGGCTCGCCCGATGCACCCCCCAACCCGCCGTGTAGAGCTTACATGGGTGCCTGCGCACTCCGGGAATCCCGGAAACGAGGCCGCCAACCTTTTAGCCCGAGGTTCTTTAAACCGGTTCAGGTGGCCTCGGATCGGGAATTCGCGAGGGAGCGAATGCACTCGTTCAGCGAGATGACGCAGGCCTACAGAGCCGCGCGCCAGCTCTACCCCCCGCCCCACCCCTCCCTAGATAACAAACACGCAACACTCCTGGCGCAGACTACAGACACACACACTCCCCTCACCCCTGACCCTAGAACATTATCATCCCTCCTTCCCCACTCCTGCCTGCACCTTGTGCCCAGAACCATTCGCCTCTTCCCTCCACAACCTCTCCCTCTGCCCTGCTGACCCTCCCCCACGCGGCCTAGAGGACCTCAAGACCTGGGAGGACTGGGAGACCCTGCTGCGCTCGGAGGACCCATCCGTGCAGACAATCGCCACCGGCCGGGCTGCCAGTGTTATTGACCTTAGGGACATAAACACTTGAGTGCAGTGGGGTCGTGCGGACACCCAGGGGTGTGCCCCGACTCCCTCTCCAACAATAAAGTTTTTTTTCTCTCTCTCTCTCTCCAAGCTTGTCATCGCAAATTTGGGCTCTCGCCCAGTATTCAGCAGATTTGAAACGACCACATCAGGCGTTCAATATTCGCAGTACGCAGGGATGATTTGGTCCCAGGGGTTTATTATCTTGTACGCATACCAGGGTTGCACAAGCAAACTCGCTTCAGATCAGAAGGCACAAATTGCAACCGGACAAATTCACAAGAATTCTTCATGGAATACACCACCGAGTTGGAAGTGCGCTCACTGGTGTGCAGTATAGGGATACCACCAACCTAAGTATTTATCAGTCACGTTTATACGGAGCTAATCAGAACTGCGTAGCCAAAGTGACCAACAAACCAGAGAGCATGCTAGCGTCCCCGCTGACTCTCCGTCACTCTGATTTTTGCCTCTGCCGCTCTGTCGTTCCATTCCTCCCTCCTGCAGGCTCAGTTCGTTTCATTTCCCTTCTACCCTTCTGGCGTGTTATGTTTGCGTAGTCGAAACGCCTGTGTACGTCATAGCTGAAGTCGACCCGATACTGGCCTCAGTGGAGCTTGGAATGAGGTTTTTAATGCGAGAACTGACGGACACAACTGTCCGGCGTCGGCATCTATGTGAACCCTGAACCCGTCAAACGTGGCAGGTGCGGTTTAGAGTTCGCGCTTCCCTCTGCCTCCTGCTATAAGAGCGGCTAGAACTAGCACTGGCTATAATGACGCACCGGCTATAATGAAATCCCGGCTCTAATGAAACACCAGCGATGGCAAATTGGCAAGGACAATTTAATGACCGCTGATAGTTATTGGGTTTTAATGAAGATATTGACTTGGAGAATATACAAGTAGCGGTAGCGGTCCTCCTGGTACAGTTCGTTCTCCAGTCTGCAGAACGATAGCACAAAGGAAGAAAAGGTAAATAAAAACGCTCTCGAATTCACTGCGCATCAATCGAATAGACTTCCCCTCTTCTTTATTGCATACCTTTACGTCCCATAACCACTCGGGACAGATTAGCGAGTATGGTATGGCGCTGACAGAAAGGAAACCTGAGTGCTTCCATACCCTTATGTGATAGCGCACTGCTCGTTTCCGGAGGGCCGCTATCTCCGGCAGTATCTTCCCTTTATGGCACCCCGGAGGCGCTTGAGCAAGAGACGGCGCCGGGAATCGTCGGGTGTCCGTGGCTAATGCTCATTAGGGGTCCAAATGCCGACAACCTGGCCCTCATCTTCACTCCCACGCTGACAGCTAGGCTGGTGTGCCCAAGCTTGCATGCCGCTGCGTTCGCGCCGGAGTCTTCGTCGGCAGGAGCGGAGGGACTGCGGAGTTGACCTTGTTCGTTTGCTGAGGCTCAGGTTCTCCCCAGTGGCTTGGGCGCTTGAGTTGCAGAGGAGCGACTGCCCAGCGGTGTCGTCTCGGGTTTTTCTCGTCACCCCACTGACTCGCTTTCCTCGTTTCTTCCATTACATTCGCGCGATCCCTCTTTCCAGGCTGGAGCGCATCCTCCACTGTCCTCTCAGCGCTGGCACCTGCGGACTTTTCCGTCTTCACTGGACATCCCGTCGGCTTGGGTATTTTTCCCCTTCTGCCGGCGCCCCTGTCACTTTTGCAGGACCAGTTGAATGAATGTCGGCGTGCGAATAAAAATGAGGGCCAGGCTGTCGGCATTCGGATCCCTAATGAACAATGGCCTCCGACACCCGACGATACCTGGTGTCATAGTGTCTCTTTGTCAGGCGCCTCCGGGGTCCCACAAAGAAAAGATACCGCCGGAGATAGCGAGCCTCCGGAGGCACGCAGCGGTCTGTCACACTTAGCACGCATTGGTGATGCGCATCGCTCTACTGGACTGATGACATGCAGCACAAGCGTGGAATTTTAACCCTTCGTTTTCTCTATTTTTCCATTACATAAGGTGAAGGAGGCCTCGAAGGTAAGAACATATAAATATATTCAAGCAAGACAGCAAGTGGTATACTGTCGAAATTGGCATTAAACTCTTAAACTCATGAAGATGAAAGTCACAATGCTGAACCCAATGTTCTAAACTCAATCACTATACATACATCGAAGTTATTTTGCCTGTGTATTGATATAATGTCTTGAAGGAAATCGCGCAACGCAGGCTTATCACATGGTATCTGAAATTATCGGCCAGCTGGGCCGTCGACATGCGACCAATATAACAGAAAAACTATGACCAGACCGAAATTAAAAGGGCAAAGTTCACAGAACGTACACAATCAACACACGAGGGCCGAAGAAAACATATATTTGGCGCGGTCGAGGTGCCCACCGAGATTTCGACAGTTACTCCGTCTTTGAATTCTTCATGACCTGTTTGTTGTTTACCTAGAGGCTAGACAGAGAACACTTCAGTGGCTGATGAATGTTAACATTTCTGGGGGCATAAATCTACTAGTGTCAGTTTCATGAGGTGGCTGCAGCTTGGTAGAAGAAGTTTATTTTTAAACGGTATAGATACAAATGAAAGACCACAAATAGAAGAGAGCCACTTGCAATAGAGTAAAGCTTTTATGAAATTTTGAGGTGGACGCCTTTAATGGCCCATACTCGCAGAAATGACACCTCTCCGCTCGATGTCACGCTCTTCAGCAACTCGATATGAAAAAAATCTTTGTGCACAACGGGACTCGAACCACCATCCTCCCTTCAGCAGCCAAGTGTGCTAACGACTACGCTACTTCCTTCTTACTTTTTTATTGTCGACTACGCTACTTGCTGCCAACGCGTATGTACTTTTCCTTGTCTAATACGCTAGAGAGTATTTGCGGAAAGGCGTCGAATAAGACGGATGCCTCCTAAATGCCTCCCAGTGTCTCTAGCATTCAAGATTCACAAAAAAGTGTGTACTTAATCAACATCTTAACCACACATCAGGGACACAAGCAGCAACACCGCTCTAAAGGCTTTTGCCCTACCGCAATTTAGGTCAACAATGTGCCCCCCTGAATTTTTAAATAAATCTAGATGCCGCTCTAACGTCGATGCGGCCAGCGTGGTTCAAAACCCACCTTTGTAACTTTGCTTACGATGAAGTCGTCTGCATTAAAGGTATAAATATTGAAAACGCCATTTTGTTATACGTGCTCTCTTATCCCTATCCCTCTTGTTTCCCCTTCAGCCGATTGGTAAGCATGCCATCATGCCACAACTTCACATGGGGGTGTTTCATTCTGTTTGTGCGTTGAGTGGGCGTGATATCATGTTTCAGGAAATAACTGCGTGCTGAATCAAACTCTGCTCCAAGGCACGAACTGTGTGAAATCTTAAGACATTGATAACGCTAATACCAGCTCTGATGTTGACGTTTAACACGCAGCAGTTGAGAGACACTGAGCGTTAATCTTTGCACACAGAGGCTGAGGCGAATGTTTTCATGCGCTAGCCGACTTTGGCGCAGTTATGCGGCCAGCTCCCAGGAATTTCGACTGCCATTGGGAGCTGGCGACCATGTCAGCTGCTGCTCGTTTCCTGACTCAAAGTTGGTCGCCCTTCCAGGTCATCGCAGCATGTGTGTGCACCTAAACAGTGCGGACAACTTCTGCCAGATACCGATACATGTGAGCCTGTCCTGGTTAAATACATCCGAAACGTGACGAAACGGTGACAAGCACGGAGCAAACTATTTTGGTCACAAAGTATCCCTTGCTCGGATCTGTACTTTTGTGGGACGTCACAAGAGGGAATGGAGACGGAGAGGGGGGGGGACATAGCGTGAATAGCGCATTATCAGTTTTTGTACTTCAAAGAGCAACCGAATATAATTATTCTCTTCAACATCAAACATTTAACGCCGTTATAATTGACACCGTTCATCAGTTCGACAACCTTCACAAAATGTTGGAGAGTACAGCGAGGGTCTGGTGCAAAAGCTAGCCCTGTCTCTCGGGCGTTTCCTAATGGCGTTCTGAAACTTACAGGGTGCCTGTGAAAAACTATGTAGGCATTAGTAGAGCCAAACAAGTGTGTAACCCTTTCCGGAACATGCACTGCGCAACCACTGCGCATTTGCGTGCTCATATTGTTTCATTTCAATGCTCGGGACTCAGTCCTCCTCTCTCAAGCCAACATTTTCCTGGCCTGGCTGTACGCAGTTCATCGCTCTCGCCTTGCTTCTAATGCCCAAAAGCTCGGCTACTCTCTGTAACGAACTTCACACAAGCACCTTCCGGATGTTGCATCCATGCCCCTGGAAGGCGTTAATGGGTCCACTCATAAGTGCTTGCGGCCTGACTGCAAAGCCATGACACCGCCTGTGCGGGGACCCTGGTGATGCTGCTCTGTCCCGCAACTGCAACAGCTTCATCAACACCATCTGCGGACTGCTGGTGTGTCCCGCCATCGTTGTGACCGCAGTCTTCTTCTTCCTCGAAAGCATCAGTGAGTGGACGCACTCTGTCGAGTCGACTCCTCTCTGGTTGCTCGGGACTGACCACAAGGGGGGAGGGACACAGGTCTTAGAAAAAAAATTATTAATGAAGTGACAGTTACGAAATCTTCAGGGAACATGAATTTTTGGTCGCTTATTCTGTATGTCGTTATTTCATGTAAACCACTTCCTTGAACACTATTAGAGTGTATCATGCAAGTTAATTAGTGTGACGAGCTTTCAAGAAACTTTGTTGCAGAAAACTTCCTCGAATTCCGTTGTACTATTATCGCCTGCCCCACCCTCGAAACCGTAGGGGTGTGGTGGCGGAGGGGGTTTTTCGCTTGGCCTGATGACGCAAAATGAAAAGAAAAAGTGAACTAGGGATGGAACACGTTATATTATCATGCCCAAGATTTTTTTTTTTCCTTTCTTGATTCTATTTCAATTTTATCGTGAGAACAACTGTGGGAAGATCATGATGATAGAGGGAGGCGTGGCGTCTTAGGCAAAGAAAGGGGGGAAGAGAATAAATTGGTCAAAACTAGAGTGTAACATACAATCCGAGCTCAGGTACAGCGTTTGCAAAAATATTGCGTGCAGCGCTACGTGATATGCGGTATATGTGTTCCAGGCAAGAGGCATTATTACTGCAATCATCAACAGAGCCCAGTTTTTAAGAACGGGTGGATTGAACGAGCGACGCCGCGAAAATAATTGTTCGGGGACGTTCGCCTCTCTTTCATAATACCAGTAAAAAAAATGAAGGCATAAGTTTGTGTCATGAACAATACAAGACTATTTCTTATGTTCAAGTAAATATTTTAATTGAAAGACGAAAGCATACGTGTATATTGTTGCGTTCTGAAACGCTTATTTTAGCAAAAAGCACTTCTTGGCCCCGCAGACGTCTACTGTTTTACTTTGAGTGTTAAATTGACCTATCTAAATGAGTAGAATTGAGGACCTGAAATAATTACAATTTCTTACTTTCCTAATTACGTTTATTTTAAAATCTCCCGCAGAAAACCCTAGCTTCATGGGGCTACGAGGTGAGAGCATTCAGTAAGTATATTCCATAATTTGTACAGAGGTCTGCGTGGAATCAATGAAACGGTGTTCCATTTGCCGCAGCCTCTAAGTAAGTTAAAACTCTGAGTTTATTAGCTCTTTTCTCTGAATATATAATTCCTTGTTGTTTTTTTCAGATTCTGAGGTGTTTGAGCCGGTTGGCGCGAAGAACAAGTCTTGTTGGGAGGAGCGGTTCTCCTTATAGCTGTGGAATATTGCGAATTAAAATGGAGCGCACTGTAAATAATTTCACAGCTTTAAATTGAATATAATTCCATGCACACCCTTACACCTGATAAATTAGCAGTTTCTATTACACATGTTCCCATCCTGCACCCAAGAATTTTAGAAGTTTGATGAACGGGTGCATGTGGCCCTAATACTCAGGGTAGTGCCGTGGAGGTGCAAGGGTGTTCCTTTCAAAATGTAAAGCTGGCTTCACCTCAGGGCAGCATGTCCGACTAAATGAGGAAGAAAAAAGAAAAAAGAATATACAGCCCTAGCTCGTGTGTTTTACGGATAAAAATATGCTAGCGTAGTTCCCGTGACAACATGCCATGCACATGTAAAGCAGTAACATGCATGTTCGGCATTTTGTCCACGTTTTACTAATGCATCGACGCGATTCTTAAGGCAACATTCCACATGGCGATCAAACTTATCCAGTTATGAGAGCAGTACAAAGGCGCTGATGGTGCCGATAGCATGCACTCGTTAGGATTTCACTTCGAGGCATGGTTTAATCTTTCGCAGCCGAGAACATACATGCAGCGGCAAGAAAAATTTCGTTCACTTGCACCCTAAAAAATTTGACTGATTGATTTTATTACAAATGCCAATAAAATTGCTGGAAAAATACCTACGCCGTGAATGTGGGGGCTCATTGGTTGTTTTGAAAATAGCGTGGCCTTTACTGAATCCATATCAAGGCAAAGCAGTTACGACTGCATCGTAGTGAATAGAGAAATCATTACATTGGCGTCTTGCGACAATATGCTTCAATCGAGTACTGTCGGCGCCAAACCATTCTGCTTTTCACACCAAATCATGCACAAGAAACAGGACCAAAATTACGTACTTCTTAAAGCAACCACTGTGTCAACTGAACGAAAGGCAACTGTGGAGACCTGAAGTTAATTAGGTCACCAGAAGAGCTTGAAAAACTTTAAGTGCAGAGTGGCGAAAACAAAAATTTTATTTTGCCTCGACGTACTTATCTCCCAAAGACTGAACGAGTAGCAGGAGGTGCCTTTGCAACCCATAAATATTAAATGCTGTGGTATCCGGCGTTTCATGTCCGAAAGCTAAACCTGGGCTATCGGAGACGCTGTAGTGGAAAACTCCATACTATTTTACGCAATCCACGGTTCTTTAACGTGCACTTGCATTGCACAACACACGGGCGTTTTAGGCATTTAGTGCTTTCAGCTCCCGTTCTGGGCAAACTCGCGAACGCCGTCTGTTCACCGCAGCGCACCAGACAGAGAACACGAGCTAGAACTGTTAGAAACTGAAGCGCACATTTCCGTCCGCCCACTGAGTTCGGAACCGACGAGCTGCGAGAGGAAGCACGCTGTGCGGGTCGTGAGGGCGCCAAGGGAAGCCCAAGGTCTACTGGACCGTAGTAACATCTCTCGAGCGTTTCGATGGTTTCAATCCGACCCTGCAGTCATCATTCTGTCCTCTCCTTCGGTATGTGTTGCTGTCAATCACCGCTCCGTTTTGTTGATTCATTTTATTTTATGAAGAGCAATGCTACAGGCCTAGGGGTATTATGCCTATCCAACATATAACACAGCACCCTCCAGCCCCTCTCCCACCTCGCTGAACCAACTCAACACAAATGCCCAGCCAACGTCCCTGTTCGGGCCTTCGAAGATTGCTCGGGTTACCAGCGCAGTGCGTAAACCGAGCGGTCTCTTCGCTCGAAAGCCGCGGCGCCAGGATAATGCGCGTGCATACGGGAGGCTGAGAAGGCGCGTGTGCCCCAGCATGACGCATCTATGAAAGAGTACTTAACACCACCATCGAGTCCACGCCACAGATTCATGTTACGCGTGTTCGCACCAGCGCTGTCGTACGACCGCACTACAGCTGTCCCGTGTCAACTGTGATGACCCCCATAATGCGCAGGTCCACACGGGACGGAGAGGCAAAGAGACACTGTATGGCTCAGTTTAAACAAACAGGTATATTCAATAATTACACATAATTAAGATTATACATCAGAGGCTGGGGCGTCCGAGCTTACGTGCCGACGACTTCATGGGGGCGATGGAGTGGCTCCGGAGTTGGGCTCGAGCGGTTGCTGGCAGAAGCTGCACGCCGTCGGGCTTCGGCGCTGAAGGCCCTCTTGGCGAACGATGTCGTCCTGAGCGTGCTTCTTCCGTCCTGCTTCTCGATTTTTATATCCTCTTCTCCACACTCCCTAGGGTGAGGACGCCCACGCCGGAGGGGAAGGAGGGGGGGCTAGGGCTTTCACTTGGGCGCACAAACATACCACCGCACTTATTGTCTCGCTCCCCTCACGTGTTGAGTCCGAGGGAAAGAAGGTTGTCTTCGCGGTAGCGCATAGCGTCGGCTGTGGTACGGCGCGCTCTGGCCCGCTGACAGTTCCCTTGTCCTGGAATGTGCCCGGGAGGGCCGCCCCTGAAACCGCCACGCCAATTGGGGAGGATAAAGCCTGTTTCCCCGCGGCGGCGGCGGCGGGTCCGGTTGGGTCCGGTTGGGCTTAAACCCCTTCGTTCTGGTTGTCACTCTCAACGAGCATGGCTGGGTAATTGATGATGCCTGTCATCTGTGTCTCCGTCTACGCCGCGCCGTCGAACGTGGAACCTCGTAGCACACACAAGGAATGTACCTCGTAGCACACACAAGGAATGTACCTCGTAGCACACACAAGGAATGTACCTCGTAGCACACAAGGAATGTCACACTCGCTCACCATCCAGAAGAATGTTCTCCGAACATTTGAGTCCCTGCAGCTCCCCTTGTCTTTCTGAATCGCCTCGCACAGTGCGTCCGACAAAACACTTTTCGCTGCACTCAACACCACTGCACAACACCATATGCCTCCGCTGTCATAACTGGCGTCTCCAGGGGCAGCACTGATCTTCTTTTACAGATAAACATGAAACTCAGCACCCAAGCCTCTCCTTTCTAGTCCAAACTGGACGAAATAAATTTACCACAGTTACAAAGGAGCTCCCACTTCTAGCACGATCACGGCACAGACAAAAATATAGATAACGAAAGGAAGTAGGGCAGGTTCTGCATGCGCTCCGCATGCTCTCCTGTGAAGGTGTTACTTAATGACAGAAAGGTTTAACTACTAACTCCGATAACTTAACACATACGCATATAGCAATGTTATGAGCTGCGGCATTACACAATTCTGACCAGTTCACACCTCCGCTCTGTTTACACCATTAGTCCGACTTAGCTTTCCGATTTCGCAGCGGATATCGGCCTTCATGAGTCATACTAAGTCTGTGACCCTTTGTCTGCTTTGGGACTCGCGAGGGCTCGTGGCAGGAGCCTCTCCTGGCGTTATCTGCGCGGCAACCTCGCGCGCTTCTTCTTCTAGCAATGCATGAAGTAAATCCGGTGGCATTCCGGCCGTCACCTCGGGCGCCTGCCGAACAAATGCAGGAGAGGGCGTTTCTTGCGAACTATCTGCGCGCTCCGCTTCACTTCTGTCCCCATCAAAATCCGCGCTTTCCCTTTCCTCATTTCGTGAATACTGAACCGGTGCCGACTTGAGGCGATTTGCGTGTATCCTTATCAAGCGCCGGTTCACGTCTCGGACTCTGAAGTTTACCGGAGAAAGCTTCTCGACAACCTCGCACGGTCCTCTCCACTTTGTCTGGAACTTACGAGCTAGCCCAATCTGCCTTTGGCAGTTTTCAATGTACACGCTGTCCCCCACATTAAACGGCGCGTCTCTAGCACTGCGATCGTGCACCTCCTTCCTGCGCTTCGCCGCTTTCTTTAAGGCCTCCTTTGCGATGTCCCTCGCCACTTGCAAGTGCGATTCTAGCTCCACCTTATGGTCGTCCAGTGAAGCGTATGGGACACGACGGGGGCCCTCTGGCACTTCACTAGGCTGGTCCGGGTCTCGGCCGTAGAGAAGAAAGAATGGCGATTCGCCCGTGCTCTCGTGTGCTGCGGAATTGTAGGCAAACATTGCATACGGGAGCCACAAGTCCCAGTCCCGCTGGTCGCGCGAAACAAAATGCGACAGGAACCCGGCCACGGTTTGGTTCAGTCGCTCCACCGCGCCGTTGCAAGCCGGATGGTACGGTGTTGTCTGCTTCTTAGCGATCTTAAGCAGCTCGCAAACTCTCCTCATTAGCTGCGACACGAAGTTCGTTCCCCGATCTGTCAAGAGTTGCCTCGGGGGTCCATGTCGGAGCACGATCTGTTCGACAAATGCTCTTGCAACCGTGTCTGCCTTCTGATCTGGGAGTGCTACCGCTTCCGCGTATTTTGAAAGGTGATCGACAAATACTAAAATGTACTTGTTTCCGGAAGTGGTCGTGGGCAATGGGCCCATTATGTCCATACCTGTCCGCTCGAAGGGAGCCGAAACCTCAGAGAACGGCTGAATTGGAGCTGGTCTTCGTCCCTTGGGTGTTTTTCTTTCGAGACAGGAATGACACTTCGCACAGTAGTCTCTAACATCCTGTCGCATGCCACTCCAAAAGTACAAACGCTCCACACGCCTGCGTGTCTTCGCTACGCCAAAATGACCGGCGCATGGCGCATCGTGAAACGCGCGAAGAACCCTTTCTGTCCATGACCGAGGTATGACGACTCTCTCCCAAGCGGTTTTCTCTGGTCTCCCTTTCCTGGTTGGCCTCGTCCGCCGACACAGGGTGCCGTCTTTGTCAATGAAATAACCTAGCTGTTCGGGGTGAGACGGTGCGCCCTCTAAGCTTTCGATTATTCGCTTCAGGTCAGGATCTTTGCACTGCTCTGTGCGTAATTCGGCGGGGTCGACTACGGGGACAAACTCATCTATAGCTGCCACGGCAGCTGTGCGGCTGAGTGCATCAGCATTCAGATGTGTCTTTCCTGACTTGTGCTCAACTTCAAAGCAGTATTCCTGCAGGTGTAGATTCCATCTAGCGAGTCGCGAGCTAGGATCCCTGACACTCATCACCCATTTCAGAGGATGGCAGTCTGTGACTAGCTTGAATTTGCGGCCGTAAAGGTAGCATATGAAGTGCTTTACTGCCCAGACAACGGCGAGGCACTCCCTTTCCGTAGCTCCGTACTTTTGCTCTGTGGGGCTCAGCTGTCGGCTAGCAAAAGCAACGGGATGTTCTTTGCCCTCGATAACCTGAGATAGCACGGCACCAACTGCGAACTTTGACGCATCTGTGGCCATAACGAAGGGCAAACTAAAATCCGGGTGGCGCAACAGCGGTGCACTCATTAGCTTCCTTTTCAGGGCCCCAAAAGCATTCTCCGCGTTTTCGTCCCAGCGAAAGGCGACATTTTTGGCTGTTAAGGCGGTGAGCGGCTTAGCGAGCTTGGCGAACTCCTCTATGTGCCTTCGGTAGTAACCGATCAGGCCGAGAAACTGCCGGACCTGGCGGACGCTAGTCGGGGATGGAAAATCCGAGACACACCTTAGTTTCTCAGGGTCCGGTCGCACGCCGTCAGCTGAAACAACGTGCCCGAGGTATTTCACCTCGTTTTTGAGGAATTGGCACTTAGAGGGCTTCAGCTTGAGACCCGCTGCTCTTAGTCGCACCAAAACCTGCTCAATATCGCGCAAATGGTTATCAAAACTGTCACTGTATATGATAATGTCATCCATATACACGAAGCACAGCCTCCCCAGAAGACCTGCCAGGATAACATCAGCGGTTCTCTGCCAGACAGCAGGGCTGTTGGCCAGACCCATCGGCATTCTTTTCCATTCATAGTGCCCTGAGGGCGTGTTGAATGCCGTTTTCTCGGCATCTGCCGGATCCATTGCTATCTGCCAGAATCCCGCCGCCATGTCCACTACCGTGAAGTACCTGGCAGAGCCCAGCTGAGGAAGCGTCTCCTGTATATTGGGGATGGGGTATGGGTCGATGCGAGTTACGGCATTTAGTTTGCGGTAGTCCACTACCAATCGATACGAGCCATCTGGCTTTTCCACCAATAGTGCTGGTGCTCCCCAGGGTGACTTTGAGTGTTCGACAATGCCGCGATCAATCAGGTCCTGCACCTGTCGCTCTATCTCCTCACGTTGGGAGTAAGGAATCCTGTACGCACGCTGGTAAACGGGCGATGAAGTGCCGGTTTCTATCCTCTGCTTTATAACGCCACAGCAGCCCAAATCCAGGTTGGACGCGGCGAATACTTCCGAGTAGTCGTTCAGCAAACCAGCCAGAGCCTCCCTCTCCCTGGATTTTACGTGAGAAAGATCGAACGACACCTTTGGAGCAGCCGAAGGACTAGCATGCTCTACAGTTGCGAGTACCGTATCGGTGGGCTCACGTTTCTCTATCGCAGAGGTGAAGAAAGCCAATGTTTTGTTCTTGGGAAGGCTCAGTGGCTGCTGGCTACAGTTAACCACCCGTAGGGGCACTCTGTGGGCGTCATTAACTGTCACGAGGCACGCGGCTGCCTTCAGGCCATTGCTGAGAGAGTCGACCGGCTCAAGCACTCCCACGGCGCCGCTCTCTACATCTGAAGGCACAAACGCGTACAAAATGTGCTCCGACCAAGGAAGGACGACCGCCTCCTCGACCAGCCGGACGGTAACCCGCGAATATACCTTCTCCAATGATCCCACTGTTTGACGGGTGTCAATATCGGTAATGCGAATCTCAGCCCCTCTCCTGTTCAAAAACGAAACTTTTGAGCCGCCCGCATTAACCTCTTCCTCAGAGAATGAGACTACTACCTTCCCTTTTCTCAAAAAATCCTGCCCTAATATACCTGACACTCCGTTTGGCAGAGACACCATGTCCGGGCATACGTAGCAGGGGTGCTCCAATGCAATTCCGCCGAGAGAGAAGTGTACCCGGTAGAGTCCACTTATGCCAAGAGGATCCCCCGTTATGCCTACAAATTTGGTTGCCATACCACCAGACGCTTCCAACACCTCGCGGTCCCCCTTCCTTCGAAGCGTGTTAAAACTGCTCTCCTTAAGCAATGTCACCTTTGACCCCGTATCTATCAACAATTCCATACAACAACCATTTAACTTGCAACGCACAACAGGGCATGCCTCGTCGGCCACACAAACTACCACCACCTCATCATCTACTGCTCCCTCCCCACGCTCCTCAGGCTGGGGAGGACTAACTAGTTTTTGTCTCGGTATCTGGAGCCCCGCTGTAGGCTTGCTTAGGGCGTGTCTCGCCTGCTTCTCTTTGTGGCTCCCCACGGCGCACGTTTTGGCAGAACCTGGCGATGTGTCCGCGACCCTGGCAAGCGAAGCATACGATTTCTTCAAAATCTCGCATACCGCGCCTGTAGCTTTGTGGCGGTCTCCGGTTTCCAGCGAATGAGCGCTGTTGAGCGCGCGCTTCAACCTGGCATTCTACCTGCTGAGATAGCAGCTGTTCTAAGCGATCTAATCGCTCTGTCAAGAGAGCAACCTCAGGGTTGAGCACCGCTCTCTCTATGACGCGTACTCTCGCTGCGGCTGTCGTTAACGCCTCATTTTGTTCCCCATCCAATGCGGCCTCCACGGCTTGGTCGAAATTGCTCGGCTTGCGCGAGAGCACGAACCGGCGCACGGGGTCTTGCAGAACAGCCACGAACAAAGCGGTCATTTCCTCTTTAAGTAGATCCTCCGCGTATTTCTTCCTTAGCTGGTCTCCTTCCTCCTCCCTGCTTAACGTATCGCGCGCTAAGCGCTGAAGCCGCGACGCAAACGTTCGCACGTCCTCCCCTACCATCTGTCCGGCGTCACGGAACCTCTGTACTCGCACGTGACGTGGTTCAGTGTCAAAATGCTCAAACGCGAGCTTCTTAAATTCCGCAAATGATTTTGTGGATTTTACGTATTCGTCTCGCCATGCAAAATCATGAGCAGCTCCTGCCATCTTACACCTCGCCATTCCCAGCATTTGAGCATCGGACCATCCCCCCATTTTCCCAATCTCTTCTAGCATGGAAAAGAAATCGCAGATTGGAACCCCTGTCTTATCTCCCGTAAACGTCGGAATGACGCTTCCTAATGCCAGCATGCTTGCTCCGAGCGACGGCTGTGGAGTGGGAGCTCCCTCAGATAAAGACATTTTTTTTTTCAAGCCCTCCGGTGCCTCAAGCCTCTCAAATGGGGGTAAAAGTCCCACAATCAGTCCCGTGATTCCCTTTTGATTACAATTTTGAAGTCATGAATGTCGCAGCATTCAGAGGACATTTGCTTTTGAGACCCCACTTCTGACACCAGTGCGATGACCCCCATAATGCGCAGGTCCACACGGGACGGAGAGGCAAAGAGACACCGTATGGCTCAGTTTAAACAAACAGGTATATTCAATAATTACACATGATTAAGATTATACATCAGAGGCTGGGGCGTCCGAGCTTACGTGCCGACGACTTCATGGGGGCGATGGAGTGGCTCCGGAGTTGGGCTCGAGCGGTTGCTGGCAGAAGCTGCACGCCGTCGGGCTTCGGCGCTGAAGGCCCTCTTGGCGAACGATGTCGTCCTGAGCGTGCTTCTTCCGTCCTGCTTCTCGATTTTTATATCCTCTTCTCCACACTCCCTAGGGTGAGGACGCCCACGCCGGAGGGGAAGGAGGGGGGGCTAGGGCTTTCACTTGGGCGCACAAACATACCACCGCACTTATTGTCTCGCTCCCCTCACGTGTTGAGTCCGAGGGTAAGAAGGTTGTCTTCGCGGTAGCGCATAGCGTCGGCTGTGGTACGGCGCGCTCTGGCCCGCTGACAGTTCCCTTCTCCTGGAATGTGCCCGGGAGGGCCGCCCCTGAAACCGCCACGCCAATTGGGGAGGATAAAGCCTGTTTCCCCGCGGCGGCGGCGGCGGGTCCGGTTGGGTCCGGTTGGGCTTAAACCCCTTCGTTCTGGTTGTCACTCTCAACGAGCATGGCTGGGTAATTGATGATGCCTGTCATCTGGGTCTCCGTCTACGCCGCGCCGTCGAACGTGGAACCTCGTAGCACACACAAGGAATGTACCTCGTAGCACACACAAGGAATGTACCTCGTAGCACACACAAGGAATGTACCTCGTAGCACACAAGGAATGTCACACAACACTGCCTGCGAATGCGTCGAACAAGTGAAGGAATCCCACCTGAAGGCAATGTCCCGACTTATTTGTTAGCATTCCTGGATATCTGTTCGGGAGAGAGCAGTCCTAGTATGTGCTATGGTTTGCGTGCCATACACATGCTCCCCTTTTCTTTCTCGACGACAACATAGGCTACAAATTTCTTAAATATTTTGCCACCATCGAAATGCAGCTGCTGGAGTGAAAGTAAAAAAAAAATCTGCAAGGGGGCCGCCAATTCATGGTAACTTTACATTGCGAAGAAATATATCATGTTTAATCAGTTCATATTTTCTATAACTGGCAACTGTTACCAATCGCTGTGTGTGGTGCTCCGATGCTGCAAATGCGTTCCAGCTCCCGTACACATTGTGAGTGAAAACAGAAAGGGAAACTGAATTTCTGCCGCTAGACGGCCACCGGTACCGTCGGGCCTTTGCTGACTTTTTTTTCAGCCTGTTCGTCATGGCTTCGAGGTGTGTGCGCTTCATCTTTTGACGAGAACGCGCTTCCGACCGCGTTTTTCGAGGTACCGTAGTGAAGTGAAGTGTTTCTAGTGCGCATATATGAGTGGAAAAGCGCGTAGGTTGGTTCACTGCGGTCCAAGTACCGTATATGACGTATCAGGACAGGAGCAGCCGCTCTACCGAATGCGTTTCTGTTTCTGATGGCGGGAATCAATAACACCAACTGCGGAAGAAGAGTCCATAATTATGTCAGGGCCTTCTTATGCGATAGAACTGTGACAGTCAGGCTTGGAGACCTTAGACGCGACCCTTTCGGCACACCATGCAAGGGCACTCCCGAGGGATCGGTCATCTCACTGGTATTATTCAACGTTGCGATGATCGGGCTTGCGCGGCAACTCGAGAGCATACCAGGGATAAAAGACGCGATGTATGCCGACGATGTCACGGTATGGGTCACCCAGGGCTCTCTGGGGGAGAAGGAGGACAGACTACAGGAAGCAGCCGCGTGCGTGGAGAATTACACCAGAGAAAGAGGCCTCAGATGCTCAACCGAGAAATCGGAGCTGCTGAGAGTCGGAAGACATCCCACTAAAGCAGAGCTGGAAGTCTACCTGGAAGGGCAGAGGATCCCAGAGAAAGACATGATAAGGGTGCTAGGTATGTGGCTGCAAAGAAGCAGGAAATGCAGCCACACCATCAGCCTAATAAGTAAAGCAGCAGAGCAGGTAGGAAGAATGATCAGCAGAGTCTCGCATAGGCGGTACGGCATGACAGAGGAAGACACGCTCAGACTCGTGAGCAGCCTGATAGTCAGCCGAGTTACCTATTCACTGCCCTACCAGATACCAACCAAAGCCGACATGGAACAGATAGCTGTAATATTAAGGAAGGCATATAAGACCGCCCTGCATCTACCTAGGAAGACACCGAACGAGAAACTACTCCAGCTAGGGATTAGTAACACCTTCCAAGAGCTGAGGGAGGCCCAAATCAGGGCACAGTATACGAGACTCCGAGGCACGCCCACAGGCCGGGAACTGCTGAAAAGAATAGGGGTGGAAACACAAGAGCGCCTTGACAGGTACAGGGACGTCCGGGATGGAATTAGAAAAGCTATTCGGGTCGCACCCCTGCCCAGGAACATGGATCCGAACCTGCACGAAGGAAGACGGAAAGCAAGAGCCGAGTATATCGAGCGAGGCTTAGCCAATCTGGAAAACACGGTCTTCACGGACGCGGCGCTGTACCTGATGAATAGGAAGCGCACGGCCGCGGCTGTAGTAGTCGACCACCAGGGAGAACTGATCACCTGTGCAGCGGCAGAGGCTGCGGACGCAACAGAAGCCGAGGAGGTTGCCATAGCTCTAGCGGTCGCTTGCGGCTCCCAGGGAAACAAATCTCTAAACATACTTAGAGACTCGAAAGAGGCATGTAGGAACTACACTAGGGGAAGGATAGGTGCCGCATCCATGAACATACTCAGAAAAGCGCGTGCCTCAGACACAAAACACATACACAGCCTGGTTTGGATACCCGGACATGCAGGTATTAAGAGAAAAGAAAGAGCGGACGGCCATGCTCGAGCGATGAGTTTCCGAGCGGGATTACCGGACGACTTTTGCACCCGAGCCTGCGACTGGGGGTATGCAGAGCACCTGGCCCTATACAGGGGCTTAAGGTATAAATATCCTCCGCCACACAGGCACTAACAAAGGAAGAGGCTACCGGGTGGCGCAGACTGTAGACGGGTATTTTTTCAAATTTACACATACTAAACAAGATGTTTCCGACACAATACAGAGCCACATGCCCGTGGTGCGGGGCGGTACCAACGCTGTACCACATCACATGGGAGTGTGAGCGAAACATAAAATTCCACCCACACAAACACACAAGTGCGGAGCAATGGGAGAGCCGGCTTGTCAGCAGCGAGCTCACGGTCCAAAGGACCCTGGTGCAGCACGCTTACGAGGCAGCGCGGCTCAGCGGAGCCCTGGAATGAGGGCCCGACCTTGCGAAGACGGGATCCGGGATCGCCTGATATGAAGACGACGCGGATCCTGCTGCCGCCGAACTACGCAAATGTTCAATAAAAGTTTTTCACTCACTCACCCACTCACTCACTCACTCACTAACTCACTCACTCACTCACTCACTCACTAACTCACTCACTCACTCACTCACTCACTCACTCTAGATTGTCAGAAAGGGTGGCGCTCGCTCACATTTTAAAGATTTGAAGTCAGAAAGCACGGGCGCTGTTATTATGTGCGCTTGTTAATGCGCCAGAATGTATCTGCAATGTAGCAATCGTTGTCCTGAGGTCGATCGGCGTTAGTGAAGAAGACAAGCGTTTCCGTGACGTGGGGACGTAGAGCAGCTCAGCACTACCACACACCGGCCTTGAATGGTAAGCAATCCTATTTCTTCATGCATGCTGGTTCCAATTTCACAAAGGATACGTTATGGAAGAGCGGTGTCAGGGCTTGTCGTTTCTAAGTACCTAAGTGTTAAAACCTGCTGTTCGACAGGCCGTTCTTTCCTTGTACCCTAGGAAGAGAAGCCGCGCTGAACAGTGTTCGCCGAGAATCATTGTGCACACAGCTGTTTTTGTTTTCACGAAACAAATGTCTCAGAGTACTGCCGAATGCTGCTTAAGTGCTCTAGTATGTGTGTTCTGTCAAATTTAAAGGCAGCCGAGGCGGTGGCTCAGTGCTTATGGCGCTCGGCTGCTGACCCGAAAGACGCGGGTTCGATCCCGGCCGCGGCGGTCGAGTTTCGATGGAGGCGAAGTTCTAGAGGCCCGTGTGCTGTGCGATGTCAGCGCACATTAAACACCCCCAAGTGTTCGAAATTTCCAGAGCCCTCTATTACGGCGTCCCTCATAGCCTGAGTAGCTTTCGAACGTTAAACCCCAGCCCCCTTCATATAAAATTTAAAGCTGTTTGACACTATTCCGTCAAATTTAATCCCCTACGGTTTATTCGTGCGTGGTAATTTTTGCAGGTATGCGTAGGTACTGTACCGTATCTCTGCGTAAAATGCATTGCGGAAGCGTGACGTCTGAGATAAACTCAGTTTTGTCTGCTACACAGGCGCTGATTGCCGGTAGTTTTGCGAATCAGGCCACTTTGCAATTTGTTGACGCTGCCATCTACTTAGGCTTTTATTTGTTTTTAGAATGGCACCCAGATTATAGAATCCTGTGCTGTTCAAGCTAGGTATGTTTAGCTTGCTTTTTCAAGTTCTTAAAAGTTCTTTGTGTGGCCAGAGTGACCGAATAATTAATTTCGGCAATCTGTAATCGTGATGGTATTAAATGGATGTCTGCAGCAGAAAACATCCACATCCGCATAAGATCTCGTAATTTTCACCTTGTTGCCACTGGGAAATATTGATGAGCAGTATGGAAGCAAAGGTCAGTTTAAGTTCTTCAGCAAACTTCTTTTTATGTTGTATATTAGGTTCTCTTTTGGGCCACTTTCCCGTCTTTTCTTCATAAAGCGACTTCATGAAACAGGGTAAATATACTAACCATGCCCTCATTTATTTGTACATCCTTGTTAGTTTGTAGTCAGCACATGATTATTGCAAACAAATTTGTCTGTTGTTGAACGCAGTTTTCTGAAACCCTGCATTCAACTAATAAGTGCCAAATGTGTGGATGATTTTTTACATATCTTTAATATTCAACGAAAAGCTTTTCCAACGCCTTGTGCTTGGCTCATGATGGCCTCAGTTGCCTATGTGCCATAAAACCCAACACAGCAAGAACAGAAGGAAAAGCAGCTGATAAAAATCTGTCAGATGAAAAAAATATAAGGTATGTCAGCAAAAAAAATATTTTCCAGGCATATTCAGCCATCTGTTGCAAGGTGACGTGGTCCTCATTTGTCTTCTAATGCAGTGAGATTTATTTCTAATAGTTTAATTGGAACCATTTTTCTTTTAAGCGAGGCAATAAATTCGCAATTTGTGTTCCTGCGTTCAACCCCAACATTGCTTCCTGCACTGTGCTCCAGGTGGATGCTCCTCATACTCTGACTTCGAAAGGTCCGCTCGCGTGTTCATTGACTTTTTGTCACTTTCAACTCGAGCATGATTTAAATCCAGCATGCACCATTGAGAGAGAAATAAACGCGTGATATAGTGACACTTGCATATTCCTATTAATGGTAGTATTCTTGTAAACCGCCTAGTGAGTTCAACTTTCCTTTCCTCAATAATTTGCTGCAGCACCCAGAGAGCTACAACCTACTTGGTAGTTTTGTTCACCCTGGCAAACAGCTCATAGCGGATCAGAATGTTACCTTTGTACGGCCTGTGAATACATTTTGTTGCTGCCAAGGGTCTCACAGTTCCTCCTGTGCAGTCACAAGCACTCTTCGCACGTGACGTGGTGAAAAAGTTCATTCCTCTGAAAAATCGAAATCGTTTTCATAGTAAAAGAGGTTTTTAACTCTGATTGGTCAAACCACAAAATGTGCTTCCTAGCTCTGTACTGTTTGTGTTGAGGAACAATAGCAGCTCTGCCATCCGGCCACTTTATTTTTACTTTTTGCAAATGAACCCTTCAAAAGGTTTCTGTTTCACCGAACCTCACGGCTTTGAAGTCCAGTGCACCAAAGTATTCGAGCATTGGAGTGCTGGGTTTGTGTATATATGCAACCGGCGGCAAAATGTGTTCTATTGAGGAGAAGACACGGAGATGCGTTCAGATGTTGAACGCAAGACTCAACTTGCAAAATTGTTTTCTCAGTTAAAACAAAAATGCTCCAATTAAACTTCTAGAAATAAATGCCATTAAATTGCATTGTGCTGCTTTCAATCTCTCATAATTTAATTAAGATCGCCTCATTATGGAATAGACTGCTGAATGTGTCAAAAACAAGTTTGCTCATGCTTAGAATTCTATTGCTGACATGCCTTATGCTTTTTGCTCTCTGAAACATTTTTATTGCCTCCTTTATCTTCTGGCCAGCTGAGAAAAATACTTGAAATAACTGCTGTGAGAACATAAAATTTGATATACGATATCAAATTTTCATGTTTTGTACCTTCTTCCACGTTTTGTTTAAAACAAAATAAGTTAAATTTACTTCATATGGAAGCGCAAAACTTTTTCCTTATATCGTAAAAAGTTTCATAGTCATGCGTAAGAATGTTTCTTTTACAAATATTTTGCAAGACTAGGTTTGGCAACCACTTCGAAATGTAAGATTGCGGCCACGACACAAAAAATTTATTCTGCCAAAAAGAAGCTGGGCTAACGTTTGTCATAATAATGCAATAAGGCATTATTTTTTAAAGAAATTAAAGATGATTGAGTACGAAGCCTGGATTAGTCGGCGCGGAATGAACCAATGTCATGTAAATGCCAACTGTGTGCTGTTTCAAAGGAGCCTTTATGATATTTCTATAGCTCGGTTAACATTGGAGTGCACGTAGAATGCAATTTTTTCTGCACGCGTAATTTTAATGGTTCCATACCATAGCGTTTACTTTGCCGGTTGTGAAGAAATTTGTATTGCTTTGTAACTAATTTTTGGTGCAGGCATTCACCCCACATGGATACTGCTGCTCCTGAGCAGTATACTCAGCTGGGCTAATGGAGTGGTATGACTGTATGTACATTTGCTAACTTTTCGAGAAAATTTTATTCCTTCATCTGGCTGCTTGGTATTTTCATGTTTCGTGTGTAACGGCAGATGAACTGCAGGTCTCTCCTAAGGATGAATGTGGCCATTTGTTAACACCATTTTACAGTAGCGATGTTTGCAAAATGATTTCTTCTATTTATCTAGTTTGTTGTGAACATTGTGGTGCCTCAGCTACCATTTGGCATTTCCAAATGCACACGTTTATTTGTGTGTATTTCTTCAAGAGTGGGTGCAGAAAGAAAACATCTGCTTGTTACCCCTTGTGGTCGTTTTCCAGATGTAGAATTCATATCTTAAGAATGCGTGACTGTATTTTAGTCCTGGAAAAACAGCACGCTGGGTTACAGGACACAGGCAAGACACAGATACAACGCTGACTAACAACTGAGAAATTTATTGCTTTGCTCAAAATAAATACATGAAGCATCATCCACAATACAGGAGAGGAAAGTCTTAGAATCGTCATTTAGTCACATTTTGTGTGATTATTTTTCCAGATAGTCAATTCCTTTTTCCTTAACATTACTTATGATGTGCTTACGCAGGGTGAACAATTATTTTGTATGATGTACGTCTTATATACCTCGCGCATGAGCTATCGATTATATTTCCTCAGGATTTTACATCCTCGAAATTCTGGAATGCACTTATCATCCGACAAGTGTCTTGCTACCATACTGCCATGTCCTGCCTGTGTTGCTGACATCTTCCATTTGAGGTATGTTGACACATCGACCTTATTTCCCAACATATGACGCTCCTCGTTACAGAGGGATCTTGTACTGTAAGCCGCTGTCGCATACTGTGAATTTAATTTTTTGTGCATCGTCTAACACGGGGCTGTCTTTGAAGCACCTTTGCTGGGCATATTGCATAATAAATTCAACTACTTTCTCCGAAAACAAATGAAGCGATTGCAAAGAAATTGTGCAAGCTGCAAAAGGTCAAGTGCCAAACATTGAAGCAAAAAGCCCAAAAACTTGTGTGAAGCCAAGAACTTGACCAAACTAAGGCTGGCTGTGAAGAAGGGTGAGGGCCTATGCCTTGTTTAAGGCAGAAACACACAAGGATAATTGGCTTTTCGGTGGAATTGTCTCTGAACAAGAATCGTGGCAGCAATCCTTAGGGCGGTATCTGCAAGAATTGCTCTGCTTGCTCACTGTGGAAGACCTTTTACTGGCAAAGAAACCAGAAATGTCTGCATTACTCTCGAAAAGCTACCCAGAAGAAGTGCTTACTCCATTGTAATCAGGGACTTACATGCTGCCACATACCGCCTTGTTTGAGATGGTAAGAGAAGGCATTGATTCCATGTGAGCAACACTGTTCCGGAACCAATGCGGAGTTAATGCGGATGGATTCCTGGAGTTGTTAGCCATTTGCGTTCTACCTATGTAAAGTTTAATGATGATCTGCACATTCAGTGGCAAGGAGTATGCACCGCTTTTTGTGACACGAATATGATAACGACATTCCGATTTGTGTACGACTTACTTGTTAACCACAAGCTAAGCAAGGGCAACACAAGGACATAGTTGACATCTTTGAGACCTCCGAATTTCTTGCCAATTTCTAGCTTACCACAAAAATGCCAGTGGAGGTAGAGTTCCAGTTTCTCGATCTATGACTGTACATCGGAGAGGCCGATATGTGCTTGAGTTATCATCCGTAGTAAAAAAATGCTGTGGCTGCAGACGCACAGAAAAACGCCCTAAACAGACCGTGTATTGATCGTCAGCAGTAAAGTGTCGAGGCCCAACTGACACGGTTACGTGAAGCTAGTTTCCCAGATGACCTTATCTCCAGCCTTGGCTTCAAGGTAATGAAAGAAATTTGCCGATCTACTCCAACGAGGATTCAGAAAGTGGAATAGAAGTTAGCTGTCATGCTATATGTGCACGGTGTCAGCCATGCGCTAAAAAAGTGGTCGGGCGGGCTCCTGTGAACTTAGTATGCAACACACTCAGCAAATGTGCTTCAAAAACAGCCCGGTGTATAAGAAGCCGAGACAAATTCACAGTTTGTGAGAGGGACTTGATTTACAAAATCCCTTTGTCATGCAGAGGATCTGACAGGGACTTGATTTACAAAATCCCTTTGTCATGCAGAGGATCTGACAGGGACTTGATTTACAAAATCCCTTTGTCATGCAGAGCATCACATGTGGGGAAGAACAGCGGGCATGTCAACATTTGTCTAATGGAGCATTTTGGCAAGACATGTGTTGTAAAGGCATTCCACACTTTCGACGTTGTACAATTCTGAGATAAAATTGATAGCGCATGCGCGAGATATGAGGTGTACTTCATAATAAGAATTCCTCAACCGGCGTAAGCTGATCGTCGATAACGTTAATAAAAAAGAAATGAACTGGATATATAATTTAGTCACGGATATAATACGTGATTGTATGTGGGTTAATAATCACGACAGATGTCACAATATGATGATTCCGTGGCCTTCGTTCTCGGTATTTTAGATGATGCTTCCTCTAGTTATTGCGAGCAAATCAATAAATTCTTCAATTGTTAGTCACTGCTGTATATGTGTCATCTTGTCGGTGTCCTGTTACCCTGCGCAGTTTTGCCAAGAATCACGCACCAATAGGCGCGGCGGCTTTCTTGAAGCAGTTTAGTGACCTCGTGCAAATTTTTCTTAATGGCTTTTGTGCTTATTTGCTGCAGACATGGAAGATATGCTATATTGGCACTGTTGCCTGCCTTTCAAGGTGTCACATACTTGGTATAATAATGAATGCCTGCTTTGTGTTGCGTTGAAGCGGACCACTGTCATGGAAGGGTTTGCATCGCTGACTTTGACACAGATACTATATTTTCTTCTGTCACAGTGAATGTTACACCTGACTTGCGGTTGGTGTGATTGTAGAGCATTATGAATTGCGCTATATTTTCTTCTGTTGTCGTGGTGTTTTGGGCCTTTTATAGTCAGTTCACTATCCGGCAAGGCCGCTGGTTTGCATAGCATGTAGCAATACACGTGGAATTAAGTTGCATCGCCTGATAATTTTCACTTCATTTCCTAACAGGTAGCTTTCTAGCTCAAACATTGTTTTTATAATGCCGTTTAGATATTTTTTCTCTGAAACCACAATGGCCTCCTTGGAATGGTTCAGGGAGTATCAGCTGGCGCTTGCTCACAATATGGGCAGATTTTGTTCTCTGTTAGCATTAGCATGCGTAATATCACACGTCATTAATGAGAAGTATGTCGATATTTTATAAGGATCATGGAGCAATGTAAAGTGATATGAAATATGGTACTGTTTTTGTGTACAATGCAGACTCGCACCATGCATGCCGTTTTTCGAAGGAAATCCTGAGATGGCTGAGAACCTGTTTGTCGTGGGAGGATGACTACTCAGCAGGCTCACCACTGCGGTTCAGTCTACAACTGTCATACTGTCAATATTGAGGACTTTCAGCATAAGCTACCTTATATTAGCGTACAAGCTATTCCTGGTTGTTGCTGTCACAGTCCAAGCCTTCCTCAAGCTGGTTTATAATGATGCACAGGCATGAATTTTTTATCATTTCCTCTGAAAAAATTAGGAGCTAGAAATAACTGCAATTGGATCTTATTTTAGCAGCACAATAACACCAATAAAGCAGGCATGGTGCAGCCGTTCCTTGGATGGCAGTAAGTAATTAATTGGCGAAGCTTCTTATGCTTTGTGGATGTCTTTGTTATGATAATAAAAATCTTCCACATTTCTACCGCATTCTATTTGCCAGTCAATGAATGTTTTTTTTTTATTAGCGCACAGCCTGTCTACTGCTATGAAGAGCTCCAGTAATACAGGCATATTACATTATGTAAGCAATATAATGATAAATTTAAAGAACATTTAAGATAAGCAATAAAAGTAGGAACAAATTATGAACCCATTGCAGGCATTTTTCTTGAAGGGTGTAGGGGTGTAAGAAGCTCTAGAATGCCAATGGCTCGGCAGTAATAGCGTACGTGTCGCCCCAACACCTTTAGGTCACTTCATGTTATTTTCGGGATGGTTCTTTCTCGAAACACCCAAATGAGAGGTGTATGAAAACACAAGACTCCCTTCCGGGCTAGGTGCAAGTTATAGAGGCCTGAAAACTCTTTAAATGTGTTTTATTTTTTACAGTGCGGGAATCCACAAGCGGCCGAGTACATGAAACTTGTTTCTCATGTCGCGAGGTCGACCCCTTCGGTGCTTGTCCCAACTTTTCGGAGGCCTGTTTTAGGTGTCTCGAAAGTGAAATTGAGATTGCGCGGTTTCCTTTTCATAGCGAATGCTTCTTGTACAGTGACGCCCATCCATCCAGCACACATTGGTTACCTTGAAACCCCGGCAGACGGTCCCCACTGACAGTTCCTAGGCGCCAGCATGTCGATGACGTATCCAAAGATTAGCATAATAAGGAGGCGGGGGCCGACCATAAGTTCCAAGCGTCAGTCCTGGCTGAAGCGACGTCCTGCTTTGGCGCGTGAGATCCGAGCAGTCCCAGTTACTATGCTCAGTGAGCTCACTACCGTTGTTTCGCAGATATTTCTAGCATACCTGAAAGTACAGCCCCACTTCGTCACTGTGTCAGCTGCCTTCTTAAGAGACTCAACATTAACCAGAACATAACTAATGGGATGCGAGGACTTCGGAGACACATGAAACATGATGACAGATACAGAAGCCACTAACGGATATACCTCCTTCTACTGGCGCCGTCTAAGACTGCTCGATCCTTGATACAAACAAAAGTGGTCTCGAGTCACTGCGATCTAGGAAAACCGGAGTGATACCAACAGATTTAATTATATATGGGCGAGCTTAAATTACATTTTTAGAAGTTAACTTGTGGAAGAGACAACTGCAAGGAGGGAGGGATTGAACAAAGGAGTCCGCGTGTCGTATTTTGTTCTGTGTGCCCATTGAGTCTTTTAGCACCTCCGTGTTCGAAGGTTTGCTTAATTATTAACAAAATTTTTATAATGCATTGTGCAATCAGTAGCCGCACTTGTGCACTTGGGCGCAATTTTGCGAGTAATAATGCCAATAACAGTGGTTCTTTTTCAGCTTACGAAGAGCCCGAGCGTCGTAAATTCTACGAGACATTCAACTTGATGGAGCTTCTGCCGACCTTCAATACTAGCGAAGCGCTACGCGGCGAGATCTTGGGCGTGGCGGACAATTCGTGGGACGATGCGAATGCCACTGAAGAGGAGCCGGAAATTCCCGTTAAATGTACGTGAGGGCATACATCGAGAGTTCAACGGTTCCCCTGACTGCCTTACCGTCTTAAGAAGGATCTGCTTTGTTTGGTCCTATGAGCTTGCTCGGCGAGCAGTGCATATCACCTGCCAACGCACTGTTTAATCACGCTGCCCTACATGTGTGAGCTTGTAGCAGTATGCTTTATTCATGCATATATACATACCCAACAATCCTGGACAAAAGCATTTTTCAGCAAGGAACCCTTTATAAACCCAATGTTTTCACATACTGTAAGATTTTACTATGGCGATCAATATATCCATACGTCACCCGACGGCAGTCCTGTATTTTTTCTAATCACGTTTTCCCTATCGTCAAAAGCCTTCCCCAGTGGTTTTCTATGGAAGACAACAGTTTGATGCAATCGCTGAAACACTTTAAAAGAATATTGGGCCATTAACTTAGATGTTTCCTTAACAGTGCCTTACAACTTTCCAATATTCAAAATTTTTGCCCGAGAAAGCTGGCCTTGTATTTAACACGTTCTTCTTGAGGCAGCCTCAGTCGGTCGCCGAATAATCGGGTGGCGCATTTGCTGAACTTGGCCGGTATACAGCATCCAGCATTTTGTTTGTTTATTTATTTACGTTTCCTACAGCGCCGCAAAGGCACAATTGAAGCGGGGATACATCTATACACAAGTCGAACATACGGCATGGGCTAACCATTTGTACAAGATGCAATGAATGACTGATAACAAGAGAGTCAATTGTGCCTTCTCGCTTGTCAAAGTTCAGAGAAAAAGAAAATACACGAATGAAGAAAGCCGGGAAACAGCAACCGAGCATGCCAAAAGTCCGACCACAGAGCCCGAAACAAAGCTTCGGACTGGCATTCCACAAAACGATGGGGCAGCTTCTTCCATTCGTTGATGGATGCAGAAAGAGTGCTCGAAAGAGCTACAGCACTTTATCCCGCGTATTTTGCATTCGCGGTCGCACGTACCTTCTGGAAGAGAATTGCGGTGGCAGCAAATAAGTTTTAGGATTAATACGGTTTTATTTAAACAGGTGTGGTAGAGAGATTCCAACCTAATTCTCAGTTGACGCTCATCTAGCGGGTCCCAGTTCAGCACCTGTTTGATATACCGAACATTAAAACAATGCTTGTTAGTAAAATATTGTGTTGCGCAATTTTGAATGCGTTTCAGCATAGCACAATGGGTCCCAACACGAGGATCCCAAACGGCACGAGGATATTCCATAATTAGCCTCATTTTAATAAAATATAAAATTTCTTTAACTTTCTGAGCAACATCCCTGAAATTCCTCTCTAAGAGGTTCAACATTCGTGAAGAATTGTAGAGCTGTATAGTCAACCTTTTTTTCTCCAGGTCAGGTAAGCTGAAAAAAATTAGCTGCGGCTTAACAGCTGCAGACCTCGGTTAGAGAGTGAAAGCTGTGGTGTATCGGGCAAGTAGCCGCGGCTTGGCGCCTTCAACGTGGAGTGCGTTCCGCACACTGGATAGGGAGCACGCCCTCCATGCCCCCTGGCAGGTGGCAGTTAAAATAATGGTTCATCGCGAGATGTTGGTCACCCTGTGAACGCTGGGGCCTATTCTACCTCCCTCTACCGGCGAATCAAGGGGTCAAAGGCCAAGTGGTGCGACACCATGGTGGACCATATGGTAAGGCCTATAGCCACACTTGACCGCTGGCTCACTTGTAGGTCAATCGGCAACGCACGGCGAAGTTATCTTTACATAGAGTAGTGAAGCTTTCGCTTCAAAAATAAATGCCGAGATATTTATAATCTGTTGTGTTAGATGAAGACTGGTTGTTTAACAGAAAATCCGTCACAATAGGAGTGAACCTGCTCGTTAAGGAAACAGTAGCATTTGGAAGCATTGGTTTGGTTTATGGAGGTTTCACGTGCGTCCCAAAGTGAGGCTATGAGGGATGACGTAGTGAAGGGCTCCGGAAATTTCGATCACTTGGGGTTATTTAACATGCACTGACCTTGCACAGTACACACGCCTCTACAATTTCGCCTCCATCGAAATTCAACCGCCGTGGCCGCGATCGAGCTCGCGTCTTTCGGGTCAGCAGGTGAGCACCATAACCACTGAGCACACCGGCGGCATTTTTTCAGCATTCAATGTCGAGTTCGAGTTTTCGCACCGGCGTTGCACGCGGCCCAAGTTTTGCTGGAGATTGTCTGTGCCACATGGAGCTTTAAATGAGTCATACAAAACACTGTCATCAGCGTACAATCACGCCTGGCAAATAACCTCTTTTACTACTTCACTGACATATGCTGAGAACAGCAGAGGCCTTATAACACACCTTCCCGGAGAACACCAGAAGCGGCTATTGCTATGTCTGAAGACTGGCCGTTCATCAAGACTCGTTGCTTGCGCCCTTCAAAATAATTTTGAAGTGAAAGCTTCACTACGCTACCTCGTAACGATTTCGCTGTGCTTGCGGTTTTGACCTTCAAGTGAGCCAGAGGTCAAACCCCTTACGGCACGGTTCCGGCGTCCACCAATATATGTGAGACAGTTACTAGGCCATATCCTTTCTTCAAAACCAACTTTAAGAACCAATCTTCAATATCTTTCATAGAAATCAAAGGAAAGGCGCATACCTGGCCCCCTGGGATGGCGGGTACCTCAGTCGCGCTTTAAGGTACATGGCGGTAGTGACAGATGTGCGCTGCATGCTTTGGCAAGCTCTGAACTCCTCAAGGGGCGCTCCTGTCTCTCATTTTCTTTAAAGTTGCTTTCATCACCCTAACTCACGAACTGGCTCTAATCCCACACCTAGAGCATACCCTGTACGCTGATGATATTACCACATGGACCACTCACGGCTCTGACGGGGAAATTGAGGAAACTCTTCAGGTAGCAGCAGATACCATCTGCTCTCACGCGGCTTTCATCGGGCTCGAATTTTCCCCCTGTAAGTCCGCGCTCTTCCTAATTGGGCCTAAATCTGGCGCTAACTTGCCCATCCAAATCGGTTTACACGGATCCTCTATCCCCATCACGACCGCCCTCCGCACCCTTGGTCTCCACTTTCTAGATTCTGGACGAAATTAACACCCCTTAAAATTAAGACTCAAGGCCTCCACACAATCTGTGATGCACCTTCTACGCCGAGTATCCTACCTTAACAAGGGTTTAGACGAAGCGGACAACATGAAAGTAGTGCATGCATTTACGCTTAGCCGCATTGTATCATCATCAGCCTTACTACACCCACTGCAGGGCAAAGGCCTCTCCCATGTCTCTCCAATTAACCCTATCCTTTGCCAGCTGCATTCACCCTTTGCCTGCTAACTTCTTAATCTCATCCGCCCACCTAACCTTCTGCCGCCCCCTGCTACTCTTCCCTTCTCTTGGAATCCACTCCGTTACCCTTAAGGAATAGCGGTTATCTTGCCTTCGCATTACATGCCCTGCCCGAGCCCATTTCTTTCTCTTGATTTCGACTAGGATGTCATTAACCCGTGTTTGTTCCCTCACCCACTCTGCCCGCTTCCGGTCTCTTAACGTTACACCTATCATTTTTCTTTTCATGGCTCGTTGGGTTGTCCTTAACTTAAGCTGAACTCTTTTCGTTAGACTCCACGTTTCTGCCCCATAGGTGAGTACTGGTAAGATTAAGCTGTTGTACACTTTCCTTTTGAGGGAAACTGGTAAACTGCCACTTATGATCTGCGAGAATTTGCCATATGCGCTCCACCCCATTCTTATCCTTCTAGTTATCTGCCTCTCATGATCCGGATCAGCTGTCACTACCTGCTCTAAGTAGACGTATTCCGTAACAACTTCTAGGCTCTCGCTGCCAATTGTGAACTGTTATTCCCAAGCTAGGCTGTTGAACATTACCTTGGTTTTCTGCATGTTAATTTTTAGACCCACCGTTCTGCTCTGCCTGTCTAACACATTGATCATGATTTGCGGTTCACCTCCCGAGTGACTCAGCAGGGCAATGTCATCAGCGAATCGCAGATTATTTTGATAATCTCCATTTACTCTTATTCCCAACTGTTCCCAATTCATGGCTCGGAATACTTCCTGTAAACAGGCGGTGAACAGCATTGGCGAGATCGTGTCTCCTTGCCTGACGCAATTCCTTATTGGAATTTTATTGCGGGCTTTATGGAGGACTATAATAGCGGTGCAGTTGCTCTATATATCTTCTAGTATTTTGACATAAGGCTCTTCTACCCCCTGATTACGCAATGCCTGTATGACTGCTGAGGTTTCTACCGAGTCGAATTCTTTCTCGTAATCAATTTAAGCTATATATAGAGGTTGGTTATATTCTGAGCATTTCTCTGTCCCCTGATTGATAGTGTGAAAATGATCTATTGTGGAATATCCTTTACGAAAGCCTGCCTGATCATTTAGTTGATTAAAGTCCAGCGTTGCCCTGACTCTATTAGCGATTACCTTAGTAAATACTTTGTAGGCAACGGATAGTAAGCTGATCGGCCTGTAATTTTTCAAGTCCTTGGCGTCTCCCTTCTTATGAATTAAGATAATGTTTGCATTCTTCCATGATTCTGGTACAGTCGAGGTCAGAAGGCATTGCGTATACAGGGTGGCTAGTTTTTCTAGCACGATGTCCCCTCCATCCTTCAACAGATCTGCTGTTACCTGATCCTCCCCAGCTGCTTTTCCCCTTTTCATTGCTTCTAAGGCTTTCTTTACTTCATCTTTTGTTATTGGCGGGATGACGCATTGCTTGCACTGTTGTCTTTCTCATTAGTGCTATGATTACATTGGCTACTGTACAGGTCTGTGTAGAACTCTTCGGCTACGTTAACTATCTTATCCATATTGCTAATGATATTGCCCTGCTTGTCTCTTAATGCATACATCTGGTTTTTACCTATGCCTAGTTTCCTCTTCACTGCTTTTCGGCTACCTCCATTCTTTAGAGCATGCTCGATTTTCTTCATATTAAACTTCCTTATGTCGGCTACCTTGCGCTTAATTATTAACTTTGGTAGCTCTGTTAGTTCTATTGTATCGGTAGGGTTAGACGCCCTCATGCTTTGGCGCTTCTTAATCAGATCTTTCGTCACCTGAGATAGCTTCCCGGTATCCTTTCGAACTGTCCTACCGCCTACTTCTACTGCGCACTCCGTAATTATTGATGTCAGATTATCGTCCATTGAATTAACATCAAGATCGTCTTTCTCAGTTAAAGCCGAATATCTGTTTTGAAGCGCTATCCTAAACTTCTGTGCGTTCCCTCTTACGGCTAACTAGTTAATGGTCTTCTTCTTCACTAGCTTCTTCCGTCCCCTCTTCAAGTCTAAGCTAATTCTAGACCCTACTATTCTGTGGTCGCTACAACGCACCCTTCCGAGGACGGCCACATCCTGAATGATGACAGGTTTAGCGCACAGTATGAAGTCGATTTCATTTTTAGTTTCACCATTGGGGCTCTTCCAGGTCCACTTCCTGTTGTCTCGTTTGCGGAAGAAGGTATTCATGATCCGTAAATTATTTCTATCCGCGAATTCGATTAATAGCTCTCCCCTGATATTTCTAGAGCCTATCCCATAGTCACCTACCGCGTGGTCGTCAGCCTGCTTCTTGCCCACCTTCGCATTGAAGTCGCCAATCACTACAGTGTACTGCGATTTTACTTTATTCATTGCCGATTCTACGTCCTCATAGATACTTTCAACGGTCTGGTCATCATTGCTTGATGTGGGTGCGTAGACCTGCACAACTTTCAGCTTGTACCTTCTATTCAGCCTAATTACAATAGCTGCTACCCTCTCGTTAATACTATAAAACTCCTCTACGTTGCCAGCTATATCCTTATTAATGAGGAATCCCACACCTAGTTCTCGTATATCCTCTAATCCGCGATAGCACAGTATGTGTCCGTGCTTTAGTACTGTATATGACTCACCTGTCCTCCTAACTTCGCTAAGCCCTATCACATCCCATTTAATTCCCGCTAGTTCCTCGAACAGCACTGCTAGACTAGCCTCACTAGATAAAGTTCTAGCGTTAAACGTTGCCCGGTTCAGGTTCCAATGGCGGCCTGACCTTCTATGATCACGCCGCATTGTATACGCAACCCCATATCTCAAATTGAACCCCCCGGAAACCGAAGGCGTGAACGCCATGATCCGCTTCGCGACTAAGGCAGCCCTAAACCTACCTCGTAGCACTAGCACAGCCAGACGCCTTGCACTAGGCATGCATAACACCATTCAGGGACTAGTTGACACGCACCTTCAGAAACAGTACCTTACGCTTGCCATAAGCGCCACTAGCCGCCATATACTCTCCTCCCATCGCATCAACATATACCGGCTAACCAGTCGATCCTAATAGCCATCCCTCGACACTATCCATACACCTCTCCTTGTGATACCCCTTCCTCGAAACGTCCATCCCAAATATCATATCCATCGCCACGTAGCTCGCGCTAATGCACACCACAAGTATTATTGGCAAGCCCAGGATGCCGTTTGGGTAGGCGCCGCATGTCCAGCGTTTGAAGCGGCAGCAGCTGCCTACAATCAAACACTACCCCACCCCCTAACTCACCGGCTTCCCTCGGGCTCTACGCCCGAAGAGGCCGAGGAGACCGCCATCGCCCAAGCTCTTGCACATTCGGGCGCCCAATACATCTTCAGCGACTCCAAAACGTCTCTGTCCAAGTTTGCCAAGAACAGGGTTCACACCCTGCCTGGCAATTGTTGAACAACCCTACCCGTAATTTACCGCGCAGGGTAGAGCTCCAGTGGGTGCCGGCTGGGAACCCTGAAAACGAGGCTGCCGATAAATTGACCCGAGGTTTGATTTGCCGGGCTAAGACAGTCTCGATCCAGGTTTTCTGAGGGAGCGGGCGCACACCTTTGCGGAGCTCACGCAAATACCCCGTTTGGAGCGTCGGTCTTATCCACCTTAGCACCCCTCTCTTATACACTCCCAAGAGATCCTCTTCAGATGCCTCCTAACCCGCTCTCTGTCATCCCCCAAGCCAATATCCCACTATTGTGGCACATCGCCTGCATGCTCCCTATGCGGTGACCATCGCGCCACACTCTCGCACATCCTTTTCGGCTGCCCTGCTGACCCTCCCCCGCAAGAAGAGCATGCCATCTCGAGCTGGGAGGACTATGAGGCTCACGTCTGCAGACCCGACATCGTAGCTTGCTGCGTTGACGTGGGCTGCCGACGTAATGACCCGACATGACCTACGTGATGCAATGCGGGACCGCGCAGTGGCCCAGGGACCCAGCATGGTCTAAAACTCACTTGCGAAATAAAGTTTTTGAAGCAAAAAGCTTCACTAGGCTCGTCAACACCGGGCTTCGCGTGAGCCACACTACAGATTTGCCACAACTGCGCATGCGCGAAACCGAGTGACGTAACGCGGAGCGCAGGTGGTCGCAGCCGTCGCACCGCCGCGCGCTGCCTCCGTCGTCTGACCTTTCGCCACTGGAAGAGGAGAAGACCCAGAAGTGGTAGCGTGGGAGTATGAGATTTTAATGCCCTTGCATAACGATTGTACAAGCTTTGTATACCTATGCCAACACGTTTTGGAAAAGCTAGAAAGGTGCACCCAAATTGTAACCCTATGTATGAAACCTTAAGCTAAACCACGAACATCGCCACGAAGCTTTACGCGTCGAGATATCCAAGCTTAACACTTTACCTAATTCTCAGCCTAACTTTTCTGCCTGTCTGTCTTCACAATGTTGTAACAGAAACGCGGCACTGAAGCTGTAGACCGCCGGCATTCTTTGTGTTGATTGGCGTTAGCGTTGACAGCGTTCTAGAAGGCGATCATTTTCAGGAAAGGAAGGCGCATAACTGGCTCCCTGGGGCAGTGGACGCCTCAATCGCGCTTTGAGGAACGTGTCGGTGGGGAGAGAGACATTAGCGCTGACAACGTTGTGGCAGACACGCGCAACTGCAGCAGTAAGCTGCACCGTTCATTGGGGGACCAACCTCTTGCAATCAACCAATACTATAACGGCCACCTGCAAGGGCCCGCTGGGTGCGTTGCCTATGCGGAACGCGCTCAACGTCAGAGGACAAGCCGCATGTACTTACTCGAGACACCACAGCTTTCGCTCTCTAACCAGGATCAGCAGCTGTTAAACCGCAGCTGATTTTTTAATCAATTGAAACACTTCGCTTGTTACACCAAGAAATCATAGCTTATAGCTTATGCAGTAAGATGACATGACATGAGGTATTGGGCTGCAGGCATTTTAAAATTCCAACAATAAGCAGTCAACCTGCTCAAGGCTGTCGAAGGCAAGGAAAATGGTCATGAGTAAATTCAGCTAATTGCATTGTACGTGAACGGCCACCCGGAAAACTATGTTAGGATACGGTGAAAAATTTATTTCATTCAAGCTGTTTGGTCTCACAACTGGAAATTACTACAACAGATATAAGTGTAGGAAATGGGACTGTAATTTACAAGACTATTCCGTGAACCACTTTTGTGAATCGGGACTACGTTGACATCTTTCCACTCCTCAGGCAGAGAGCTAGCCTTAAGCGATTTGTTGAACAATATAACACAAAACCATATTGGAGCAGGCCCGCTGGACGTACGAAGAGATACCGTCCCAGAATGTCCTGCGATAGGAACTAACCTGCCCTTTTACCACCTCGAAATGGCTGTAGAAGGTTTACATTTGCTTACTTTTTCTCCAAAAACAAGAAATCAAAACGACGTGACGGATGACCTACGATTTTAAAAAGAAGCGTGCGCCTTGTAACTTTGACTAAATGCTCTTTAACTAGGCTAGTACAGTTGTATGACGTAGTTGGTGAGTGAAATGTGTGGCCATGCATGGTTTTGTGGATTCTTCGGTGGGCGTTCGAAGCGAGCGGACGTGTTTTTTAGCTCTCTGCTCCTTCGGACGCTGGGCCTAAGGCTTCGCGGCGTTGCGGGGTCTCCCCATGGAGGCCACAGACACCGTGAACGAGCGAAGGCCTGTGTTCGGCGGTGACAATCAGCAACGCAGGGCAGGCCGCTCACGATCACGGAGACGAACGCCATCCAGAGGAAGGTCGTCCAGCACCATTCGGCGAATGCAGGCCGAGATCGCTGATCTGCGGGACACGGTGAGGTGCCTGACGGCGGCGCTCATCACCACCTCGGAGAACATTGAGTCCGTCATCGGGACCTTGGACGTGTCGCCGGCGGAACCACGCGTTCCAGCCTTGAGGGACGCCATGGCGCTCGCTCACTAGATGCAGACCTCCATGAAGGCTCCCTCCCCGCCATTTCTGGCCACACCTGCGCTTCCTGCCACCATTGCAACACCTGGGAAATCGGCTGTGATGCCCTCTCCCCCTGATGCTGCTGCTGCGGGCTCACCGTGGACACCTTCAGCCGAGGAGAGCATGTGCACCCCAATGGACGAGTCTGCTCTTCGGAAACGGCGACGCTCAACGGTGTCCGAGGAGGAAAGGGACTCGGAAACGAAAAGGGACATCGCGGTGGCCAAGCGGGAAGCTCGAAGCCCCCCCCCCCCACCGTCACTGTTTCCTCTCCCTCCACACTGGAAGGAGCAGGGCCTTCTCAGCACGAGCCCCATGGAGCCCACCTCCAGCCTGCTGCTGATGCTGCTGCTGCTGCTGCTGCTGCTGGGGCGACGGCGTCCGGAAGAAAACCGTGTGCGACGTCACCAAATTCCGCCGCACGAGACCAGGCTGCGGCTGGGGCTTCGTCTCCTGGCAGCGAGCGCGCCCCACTCCGCGGCGCGCCGCAGCAATGCGCCGCAGGCAGCGGCGACGCTGATGCTAGGGCCAGCCTGGTCCCGTGGCGCATTATTACTACCAAGGCGCAGCGGCGTCGGAGAGCTGCCCTGGACCGAGCCGCGGCTGCCGTGGAGGTCCCGTCCAGCCTGGTGGGGACGGTGCTCTTTCGGCCGGCGAACCGGGGCACCGCCTTCACCAGGCAACAGGGCTGGGAGTTGGCCGAGGAGATCGGATCCCGCCCGTGCGTCCTCGCCGTCCGGGTAAACATGCGGCGGAATGTGGTGGCAGTGGACGCGGGGAGCAGCGATACTCTCCAGGCCCTGCTAGCCACAGCCGTCATCCGCGGCATGCCGGTCTGCGCCAAGGAGCCTCCTCCTCGGAATCAAAGCTCCGGCCTGGTCTTCGGTGTGGACGGGCGCAGGACGGCGGAGGAGCTACTAGCAGCGGCGGAGTCAACGGTATCGATGGCGTCGGCGTCTCTGCCGGGAAGCACACTTGCTCTCCGTTTTGCGGTGCCGACACCCCCAGCGCTCATCACCATATTCAAGCGCAGGCTCGCGGTCCGCCCCTGCCGTCCCCGGCCGCTCCAGTGTGCCAAGTGCGCCAGCCTGGGGCATGCCACTGAGGTGTGTCGTGCTCCTGCCCGATGCACGCGCTGCTGCGGGACGCACGAGCCTGGTACCTGCGCGAGCAAGCCCCGCTGCATTAACTGCGGGGGGCGGCACGCAGCCATTGACCCAGCGTGCCCGCACTGGCAGCGAGAGCGTCACGTGGCCACTTTAATGGCCACATCCATGGCACCGATGTCCAGGCGGGTTGTCCGAGCCGTCGTCCAGGCTAAGACAGCGGCCCCAGCCCAGCAACATCAGCAGACGCCGCGCGCTCTTTCTTATGCGCAGGCCGTCAGGGGAACACCCCAGCAGCAGCAGCAGCAGCAGCAGCAGCAGCAGCAGTCACAGAAGCAACGGCAGCGCCGGCAGCGGCAGCGGCGATCCGGTTGCCCGGCGTCCCGTACAGCGCGGCCCGAGCCTGCGGCCGCTTCTCATGGCCAGCCCCCTGACGCACGGGACGCGGAGATCGCGCGCCTAAAGCTGGCGTTGCGCGCCCTCAGCGCACTTTTCCCGGAGGGCACCGATGGACACCGGGCTTGCTTAGAAGCAAGCAGCGGGTGCTCCCGCACAGATAAGCGAGCTTGATGGCTAGCCGCCGGAATCCCTCCTGCCTACCATCCATCCTGCAGTGGAACGTGCGCTCACTTGAGGAACGGTACGCCGAAATGCGAGTTCGCATCGCACAGGATTCGCCGGAAGTTATCGCGCTGCATGAGACGTGCGTACGTTCACACGACGATGATCCCAGAAGCGGCTACCTGGCTACATTGGCGACCACTCAGCTATCATGTGCGAGGAACCCACCTGTGCTGCAGTGCCCTGTTGTGTCACATCACATCGCCCCGGGAAGTCAAGATGCGCGATATACGTGCGGCAGGACGTCCAGCACACCCTCGTCGGCTCCTCGGCGGCGGCGACATCTGACGCCCAGGAGTGCGTGGTGGTGACAGTGCGCGTCGGTAGTGTTGACACGTCGGTGGCCAGTGTTTATGTGCGTCCAGCTGTCGCGTGGAACGCGCTGTGTTTTCGTGCTGTGTCTTCATGCTGTGCCCCGCGCCAAATCATCTGTGGTGATTTTGACGCCTACCATAGTGCGTGGGGCAGTGCGCGCCACTCCGCGCGTGGAGATGACCGGCAGGACGCAGCAACGCAGCTGGGACACACCCCCTTTAACACCGGTGAGCCCACCTTTCGACGACGCGGAACAACCGGCTCCTGCATCGACGTTGCCTTCGCATCGAGAGGCATCGAGGCGACATGGCGCCGATCACCATCTCTCTGGGGCTCGGATCATTACTCCATTCTAATCGAACCCACTGCGTTGGAGGCGCGCCCCAAACGTGCCTACTCCATTACCAACTGGAGTGCGCTCAGGCGGGCGGTCGACGAGGCGGCGGCCACTGGCGCAGATTTCTTTTCAAGTCTAGTCCGAAGCGCTCTCGCAGCCACCCAACGAGCAGAGGTAAGGGCAGGGCAGCCCACACCTGATATGAAGCTGCTCAATCTGCGCGAGAAGAGAGCTCGCGCAGAGCGACGGGCGCGACGGGCGCGACGGACTGACAGAGCCGCCGACTGGACTGTCTACAACCGCTTGATCGCAGCAGTGCGCCGCCACGCCAACAAGCTATACCGCCGGCAGTGGGCTTCATTATGCCAATGGATAGAAGATGTCAGCTCGCGGAGGCTGTTTGACACCCTGCGGCGCATCACTGATACAGAGGCAAACCGTCAACCGCTGGTCACCCTCGCAATCTCCAGCGGGCTCAGCTTTGTAGAATTGGCATAGCGGTTTGCCGATCGATTCGCGCCGCCCAGCCCCGCAAACGCCGCTAACATAGCTGCTCCTGAGAGCCCCAGAAGCGACGCCAGTCCCTCCCCCGTCGCCTGGGAAGGTCCATGTGATGCGCCGTTCACCTCGGCGGAATTGAACAATGCGCTGCAGCGCTGCCGCCGCCGCTCGGCGCCCGGACCGGACGGGGTGACATACCAGATGCTGCGAAACCTGGATGCGCAGCAACGACAGATCCTTCTGCGGCAGATCAACCTGGTGTGGGAGCGCGGGGAGCTACCGGAGGATTGGCGAACCGCGGTCGTTTGTCCCATCCGAAAGGCAGGGCGCCCACCTACGGAGCTCAGCGGATACCGGCTAGTGGCATTAACATCGGCGGCATATAAGCTCATGGAGTATATGGCGTTGCAGCGGGACTCCGATTCCTTGGCGTAAATCGGTGCGGTACCTTGGCCTGGACATCGACTGGCGCCTTTCCTTCCGCCCCGCGGCGACCAAGGCCTGTCTGCAGATGAAGAGGATCACCACCGCCGTGCACAAGCTCACCGCTCGAGGCCAGGGCATCTCCCAGCAAGCCGCGCTGCGTCTATACAATGCCGCAGCTTTGGGGGCGGTGCTCTATGCGCTGCCGCTCGTCACGGTGCGCAAGTCGTGCTGGAAGAAGCTTGCTGATCTTCGGCACCGCAAGTCCCTGCGCGTGTGCTTAGGCCTGCCCAAAAACTCGCAGTGCGCTGCATCGTTGGCCGAATCAGGAGCGTGGCCACTTGAGCTCCAAGCAGCGCGCAGGGCATTGAATCACATCGACCGGCTTCACCGCGCACCGGACTTCGGCTCGCTGCTGCAGCGTATGCGCTCGCACCCGCGCTCACGAATGGGCGCGGCGCTGCTCGAGTATGAACAAATTGACCCAAGGCCCACCCCCCTACGACTCCTGCGCGCCCTAGCCTGCTGCCTCGGAGGTACAGCGAGAGATCGACGGCATTGCGGGAAAGCGGAGCACACTCCTCTGTGCTGTGCAGCAGCTGGCCAGATCCGTCATACACGAGGAGCTCCAGGACCATCTCCTCGTGTACATCGACGGCTCAGTGGCCCGCGACAGCTGCTCCCTTGCTGCGGCGGCCACCATCCCCGCCCTGCGACTGCACAGCCAGCAACACGCAGCCTTCCTGGGCTCCTCCACCACGGCGGAGTTGATGGGGATCCGGCTCGGGCTGGACCTGCTGCTCACCCTCGGCCCTCCGCCGCCCAGGAGTGCTCTGCTGTGCGACTCCCGCGCCGCCCTCAGCCGCCTGCAATCTAACGGCCGCGGTAGTGCGGGAAAATTCGCTCGTGCATCGAGCGCCACGCGCAGAGAGGTTGTGCCGTGCGTGCACAGTGGGTGCCCGGTCACTGCGGCATCGCCGGCAACGAAGAAGCTGACGCCCTCGCGACCGCTGCACACCAACTACCTGCCAGCGATCTGCCCCTTGCGCTGGAGGACGTGCGTGCGGCCATCCGCGACCATCTCCAAAAGCAGCACCCCGACCCACGCATCGCGGGAGGTGAGCGCACCGACAGTGTAACCGGCTATCGCGCACTTACACGGTCACAACGTGCAATGATCCTCCGCGCGCGCATTGGCTGCGTGTTGCCCGGGGAACGACGTGTGCGTCACGGAATCGCGACGAGTGATGTGTGTGACGGATGCGGTGCAGTGGAAACACTAGAACACCTGCTCCTTCGCTGTAATGCGTTCGCCGATGCTCGTCGCCATATGCTCGCGGCCTATACCCATAAAAAAAGTCCTATGGGCGTCTATGGAAAAAGCAATGTCCGTCTATGACCTTTTATGAACGGCGATAAGCACCCACAGAGGTGCTTATTGCCAGCTACTGGAAAATCTATGCCACTAAAGCTATAGCTTTGGAAACATACAATTGTCTTAAGCTCTCTATAGAAAAATATATCAGCCTGTATAGACAGCTATAGACAGAAATAGGATAGGTCTATAGCTATTTGGGCCAAATGTCTATAGCCGGCCATGGGACATTTTTGTTTGGGTAGGGCGCAGGGCATACTACCAGACTCCATCTAGGCGCTATTGTGGCCGCAGGGCAGTGCGCGTACTCGTGAGCGAACTTTGGTGAGCCTCTGTGCATTCTTCGAACGCACGGGCTTGACGTCCCGTCTGTTCTCCGTCAGGTAGTTACACGCAGTGACCGAGCGCTCCGCGAGTTCTACCTTGAACGATTAATAACTGGGCGCCCCACTCCAGTTGTAACCAACACAGTGCTGTGCGCGTGTGTGATTTAATTCCTCTAAAATGAACTAATCACGCGCACAAATAGGACACGTTTCTTATTGTGTAAATAGTTTGTACATATTACTTCTCCCCATATCCTCTATTCCTGTCCCCTCACCTCTTTCATTTCATTTCTCCATTCTGCCTGTTGTCCTTTATTTCCGCTGCCCCAGCTCAGGTGCTTCAGTATGGACGGCAGATGCCGCGGCTAGCAAAAATCTTTTCCTTCCTTTTTACTATTATTTTAATAAAAAACCACTACCACCAAGCGAAAAGCTTCACTACGCTAGTTAACACCGCGCTTCGCGCGAGCCGGCGTACGTCGGGGCACGAGTGACCTCACGCACGGCGCAGGTGGCCACCGCCGACACAGTCACCTTTTCTCTCTCTCTCTCTCTCGCTTCCTACTCACACCGAGCCACAGGTGTTCCGAAACTGTGCAGCGCCGCGCCTTTCCTCAAAATGCAACTTTCTGTTTTCAGTGTTGTCTTTCTTCTTTCCCTCCCTCCTTTATTCCTTCCTTTACGGCACGGTTCGGGTGTCCACTGAGATATGTGAGACGGTTACTGTGCCATTTCATTTCCTCAAAAATAAAACAAACCAAGTGAGCCGACGCCGTTCATATAATTGATATGCGTTGACAACTTTGCAAAGGCTGTTCGTTTTCACTAAAGGAAAGGCGCACAAGCGGCTATATTGGTCAGTGGACACCTCAATCTTGCTTTCATGTACATGGCGTTGGTGTCAAAAGCCTCCTTTGATTGCGTTCCGCACAATGGATAGGCAGCGCGCCATCCCTACTACCCTGGGAGGTCGCATGCAGTTAATGATTGATCGCGAGAGATTGATCACCAAATGAACGCTGTGGCCTAGGTATTGCTGCAGTGCCGCATGTCAGCATCTTTCTTTTTCCACGAATCAAGGCACGAATGAGCGGCCACATATCCGGGAGCCAGTTATGCTCCCTTCCTTTGTCTGTCAGTCTGTTGCCAGGAAGAAAAGAAAAGTGCACAGGCCTGCCCACTGGCTCAAGCCGAGCCACAATCGCTACCACGTGCTGATAGTAGGAGAGTTCAAAGATGGGGTAGAAAGACAGAATTGAAAAGACGCGCGGTATAATGACCCAGGCCGATCCCGGAGGCAGTGCAATACAGGGCCAACCGGTGGCGGGAGTGAAGCAACCTTCAAGCACTCCGCCACATTTCCAAAAATAAGTCCAATATGTTGGGTTCAAATGGGACCCGTATCATACATTTTACGGGTCCCAACCCGAACATTGTTCAAAGCCATCGCCATCTAGAACTTTGTCATCGTCAATGAACACAATAGCGCCGACATCTTTCGCTTTGTATATCCTGGATTATCTGAGCTAATCCACATTAATTTTCGTCCGAATCTTAGTGACAGCCTAAGCTCATAAGCCTCATCATTAATGGCCCTTGTCACGCGGTTTCACTGCGACCAGCACCGTTTATTATCAACTAAACATTTAATAACGCGCTCAAATGCTAGCGCCATCTATCCAAAGAAGCGCGACACGCAGATAAACGCTTACACAAATATTCCGCAGAGAGCAATAGCATCGGAAATAAAATGGTTTGTCTCAAAAAAGCAAGTAATTTAAACATCTTGGATGTTGGCTTAATATCAAGCTCTCCTCCTATTTAAGAGGCGGCAGTAATCATATGTTTCCATCATGATAGCGATGAAAGATTGAAAACATGATAAAAATTGGGCAAACTTTGTTGTACTGAATAAGCAACGTAAGTGTTTCCTCTCTGGTGGCCTGAAGGATTGCCCTCTGTTGACTATCAGCAAGGGGTCCTTATGTGCTCCACGGAGGCACTAGGTTCAATTGTGGCTCATATAAAGGCCTCTAGGCGGTGCGATCGCTTGTGGGTGCTTTTGAGCAAAATTTTTGGGTGGCCTTCTAGGAGGCCAGTTGTCAAATTCCAAAGACAGAAACCGTACATTTTATCTGCCGACGGTAGCCTTCTAGGAGGCTTAGTATTGGAGACGCTTATAGATGCCACAAAGATTCGCAGAATGTCGTCTCAAATGGAATCGGACGCGCCCTACTGGTGTCATTGTAGTTGACCTGTCCGTTTGCATTAGGCTCTCTAACATATGATAAGGAGTCTAAAATAAAATGAAGAGGTGTGAAGAAGACGACGTGGATTAACCGAAGAATAAAGAAGATGAAGAAGCATTCGGTGAAATGGAGAGAGATGATTGGTGGAGAAGACGACAAGGCTTACGTAGAGGAACGCCAAGGCTATAAAAGGGCGAGGGACAGGGGCGAAGAACAGAGCAGTGGAGGTTCCTGCGGGTCAAGGATGCTTTGCCTGGAAGAGAGCGACGCCGGCTACTGCTCCGGTGAGCTCGCGTTCTACCGCTTCGCATCGTGGACTCCCTGCCGTGCCTGAGCCCGTTTCGGGGATTCAACGGAGGACACTACCACCTGGTACTGCCAGGGGTGTCTCCAGAGGTGTTTCCACCCATCCGGGTTGTGCCCCTAACGCCGACACCGGCATCACCTCCATGGGCGCTTGGACTGGGAGCTTATACGACGCCGCCAGCGACGCCAGCCCAAGCACGTCGAACGCCCCCTCGGCGCCGGCTACTGGATCCATACAACGCCGCACCGACCCAACGGTGAGCACGAACGCCGACCACTAGCAGTAGAACGCTAATAGTAGACGCTGGTAGCAGTGTTCCCAGGTCGTGTGTATTTATAGTCTTCGTGTTTTGTGTTAGTTTTGTTAGTTTTATGTTCTAGTGTGTGTCACGTCAGGTGTAATAAATGTGCGTCTGTGTGGGTACACCTGTCGCCTAGTCCATTCTTTTGGTACGAGTATTCTCTGGGGAGATCCGTGACAGACTCCTACGGTACTTGATTCTTCGTCCTGCCTTCCTAGTCTCGCCACTCCAACCTGCTCATGATCACCAGCTCACACCGGCGGCAGGATCCACCTGACATTGACGCATCCGCTGTTACCCACAGGTGCTCGAACCCCAGTGCAGTGGTGGCGCCCGTGAAGTTGCTGCGAGCACTGGTTCGTTCCACCCGTTTTCCCAGCCACCGTAGCGAGCGACCACACGTCCGCAAGCCTTTGGCGTACATCACATCAGCTAGGTTTCGGCGCCATGCGTTATTAAGCGCTCAAAACTGGGTGTTTTTAACATCAGCGGTTTATCAACATATGAGCTATTCCTGGAGCCATAGGCACCGACTGCGGAGGAGAGGGGAGTGCTGGAGCGTTCGAGCCCCCTTTCCCCGAAAATTTTCCGGTGGGGCTTAGCCCCCCCCTCTCCTCCCAGACTGAGCGATGGGGTGAGCATATCTTCTGCTACGGATTGTCGCATTCACACGGGCAACGGTTATTCACCAAGAGCTATGTAGCTGTTTCCAGCTGCACCCTTCACGGCAGGGACAAAGAAGTACACTGGGGCGAAAAAACGCGCACAGGGGACTTGTGAAGAAAACTAAATTAAATCACGGAACAAAAATGTAGACAGTTACAGGCGAAACAAAAATCGCTTATTTGCACAGTGCCTATGGGAAGGTGGTTCTATTCGCTTAACGTACGTGGTACAATGGAATAAAAAAAAAGTTTCTGCGGCAGTGACTCACGTGAACTTTGTGCTGCTGATCAAGAAGTGACGACCGATACGTTAGCGCTGATATAAAGTGGCTGACGGGAGGAGTTTTATTGTACTTGTTCTTGTTGTTAGTGGCTATTTATTAAAAATAACAATGGAAGGAAACGATGTTGCTAGCCGCGGCATCTGCCCTCGAAACCTGAAGCACTTGAGCTCCGACAAGCAATAGTAAAAGGACAGTGTAAGGGAAAGAAAGGGGAGCAATTGTAAGAAAGGATAGGGGTAGGGGTAAGGTACAATATATACAAATAGAGAGTAGGAAATAAATGTTGGGTGCTGCACCGCGCATGGAAGGAGTACTCGGTGCAGGAGCGTGCAAATTGCTTGGTGCGGGAGGTGAGGGGGGGGGGGGGGGCGAACGGAATATCGCGGCCGACGCGATGTCTTCTACGCTGGCACAGGTAGGTAGGTAGGTGAAAACATTTTTGATGAGCCTTGTGGATGAGTCATTGCCTAGGGTTGGTCTGGATCTTGATCCCGGGCGGCGGCCAACAGTCCATGACGTGCGGCGACCTCTCCAGCCCACTCTACCAGCCGCATTTGTGAGGCCGGTTCGGAGCTGGAGACCGCGATCTCCCAATCCTCTTTGTCCGTGAGGTTCCAGGGAGAGGGTGGTTGGAATTCTCGGCAGAGATATAAAATGTGGTCAAAGTTGGCTCTGGGAGGCCCACAAAGAAAGCATTCGAGTCTGTATTGGCCTTGGTGGATAACGGCTAACAAAGCCCGTGAAGGGAATGTGCGAGCCTGGAGCTGTCTCCAGGTAGTTTGTTCTTTCGAGAGGGAGATGTGTGGTGGGGAATAGACGAGTCTTTGCTCCCTGTAATGGAGGGTTATTGCATGATAGGTGACGAGCCCGTCCCTTGCGCTACCCCGGTCTACGGTGTGCCCTGTTCGGTTGACGTGCGCTCGAGCAAGAGAGCGGACCACTTCGTTGCCGGGGTTGCCTGCGTGGCCTGTCACCCAAACAATTTGAACTGGTCGGGGTTCTGTGGAGCAAGAATTGAGATTTTTTCGGGTGGTAGAATGAATCTGTCCTCGTGCAAAATTCGTGATTGCTGTTTTAGAGTCACTCAGAATGAGTGTGGCAACAGAGGAGCAAATAGAAGCTTCTTCGGCTGCAAGTGAGGTTGTTGCCTTAATCGAGCACGAGGCTGTGTGTCTGAGGTCATGCGATGGTACAGTGAATGCGTAGGCCGAATTGTGGGTGTGCTCTGCCAGGTCCCCGTAGACCGCGTCTTTGTCGTTTGCATGAGCTTTGTCTTGGCACGAGCTTCGCGTCTGGCCTGGTTGTGAACTGTGTGTACGTTTTTGGGCAGAGGGTGAACTATGAGTCTTTCCCTGATGTGTGTTGGGATGGCGTGGGTGTTGTTGGGGCACAGATGGGTTGCCCTGCGCGCGACAGCCAAGGAAGAGAGTGTGAGAGCGTCAGTGCCCCCACTCATGGGCAATGGTAGCGCGGGACGTTCGGTCTGGCGCAGGGCAGCCCTTATGTAGTAAAACCAATTCCCGATCTCTTCTGTCCAGTCATCAGGCAACGATATATAAAAAATGGAACACAATTTAGGTGATCGACTGCCACGCTTTCTTAGATCTTACGTGAAATCACCCTATCCATTTCTCCAGCGTACATAGATACCAGGAGCCATCATTCACACGGTAGGCAATATCAGTTATGCCAGATCGTCACGCGCTATTTGAACACCATATTCAGAGTACCTAAACCCGGGAATCATTTTCGATGTCAATCCGTGTTACGACGCTATACAGTTCTAAAAATCTGAAAAAAACGGCAAATTCTGCCGCCCTACCGTTGGCAGCATTGTATAAAAATTTATCGAAGACACTTTGGAGATTCTCTAATGTGCTTGGCGAAAGCTTTGTGGTCAACCCACTGCATATACCATTGTGTACATGGCGCCCCAGTGGAATGGCCAGTGTTCGTCGAGGACTCGATGTGTAAATGTCATCTGTGCGGGGGCCTGGTTGTCGGTCGTCTTCGCCCTCTTGTAGGCGCGTGCCACTGGGGCTAGACGCGCTTCTCGATGTACCTGGTTGCGATAACCACTGCAGCCACTTTCATTCCGCCTCCCTGGCTTTGCTGTCTGGTTACATAGCCAGACGCTACTGCTGTCTACGCTCCAATTCATTCGCTTCGGTGTTCAGCGATATCGCCTGTCGCTGCTGCCGCTTTCGTTCTGCTTCCTTGCCTTTGCTACCCGGCGATCTAATCAGTCGCTGTTTTCGTTTTTTCGTTCTGACTCCGTTGCTTTCGCATCTGGTGACATGTTCAGTCTGGTGTTGGTGGAACCCAACGTCCACTGTCGCTTCCCCGTACCGCTTGGCGCGGAATCACTGGGTCGCTTCAGAGCCATGCGTAGCACTCACTCGACTCCTTGCGCTGTCGAGTGAGTCGTTCCCGTCACATCGTCGCCCCACCACATGGAGCTCATATGGGTGCCTGACCACTCCGGGAATCCCGGAAAGGAGGCTGCCAACGCTTTAGCCCGAGGTTCTCTCAACCGGGCACCGGCGGCTTCTGATCTGAGGTTCTCACGGGAGCGCATGCATTCCTTCAGTGAAATGACGCAGGCCTGCAAAGCCGAGCGTCGGCTGTACCCTCCACCCCATCGCTCCCTCGACAATTATCATGCGACACTTTGGAGGTGGCTCCAAACACGCACCTTAACCTCCCCTTATATACGCTCGCGCTATAACCAAGTCCACACGAGCACCTCCTGTTCCCTCTGCCACCACCCCAAAGCCACTCTCGATCATATCCTTTTCCTCTGCCCGGTGGATCCTCCCCCGGGAGGCCTCGAGCACCTTACCACTTGGGAGGCTTGGGAGACCCTACTGCGCTCCGAGGACCGGGCCAAGCAAGCCATCGCCACCGGCCGGGCTGCCAGCGTCATGAGCCTCCGGGACATTAACGTTTGAGCGCAGTAGGGCCGTGCGGGGGCCCAGGGACATGTGCGTCCTAAACTCCCCTGCATGTAATAAAGTTTTCACCACCACCACCACTGCAACGACACGTCTGGCGAATGAGCGGCGGTGCAGCTACCACTACTGTGCAACTACCACTAATGTGTGACGTCACGGTTGCTATGCACAACAACGCCCCCCACCGGCGCACGGTTGCTAAGGGGCGGAGGAGGTTGCACCGCTGCGCAGAGAGGCCACAGCTGGCACGACTCCAGCGCATGGACGGACGCGATCGCGAGTATAAACAATTAAAGGGACACTGAGGAGAAATAGAGGTTGGCCTGTATCGATAGAATACCAGATACTGAACACAAAAACGCCACTCTTACTGAAAACAAAGCTCTTGTAAGGTAGGAAATAACAATAACCAAAATACATGTATCGCAGCCGCAGGCTATTCTCGCAAGTATAAGCGTGATGACGTCATCGGACAAGAGACGCCACCTTGGAGGAATTTCCTTTCCTACATGGACCCTGCGAATATCTGAGGCTGACAAAGGAAGGTTGCGCGGTTCAGTATCGATGTAAGTTTTGTCTTGAAACCTATAGTGCAATTTTATCACACAAGGAAGACAGACAAAAGACAACCGGAATGTTGGAAGCAAAGAAAACCGATGCTTGGCGGCCGGCATGTTTCGATTTTTTATGCCGCTTTGCGGCTGTGAGGTTTGCGCGCCCCATGGCTTTGTTTTTGACGCGCCTCGATTTGCAAGCGCCAAACAGCAGAGAAACTCCAAGTGCCGCTTCAAGTGCCAGTTAACCTTTAAAAAAGCCTGTTAAGGCTGGCCAGGTGATCGCCACGGTCAGTGAAAAACTATGATGGCACGATAATCGATAATCGTGCAAGGCAGTTAGCAATATAAAGAGCACTTGTGTCTCGTAGGGTCGCCCGTCGAAACGATCCCGGCTGTGCCAGACAACTTCAAACTATTTAACGGAAATCGTTTATGAGGGACGCGAGAAAAAATACAAGACAGTCAAGAAAAAGAGATTTGGAGATTTGGACTTCTCCGAGACCCCGCCGCGGTGGCTCAGTGGTTAGGGCGCTCGACTACTGATCCGGAGTTCCCGGGTTCGAACCCGACCGCGGCGGCTACGTTTTTATGGAGGAAAAACGCTAAGGCGCCCGTGTGCTGTGCGATGTCAGTGCACGTTAAAGATCCCCAGGTGGTCGAAATTATTCCGGAGCAATCCACTACGGCACCTATTCTTCCTTTCTTCTTTCACTCCCTCCTTTATCCCTTCCCTTACGGCGCGGTTCAGGTGTCCAACGATATATGAGACAGATACTGCGCCATTTCCTTTCCCCAAAAAAACCAATTATTATTATTATTATTATTATTATTCTCCGACTCGTTTGTTTGTGGCTCCATTCATAAGCTTCGGCACTTCGGCGGAGCTGTTCTCTTCGAGCTCTCGGCTAAATTAATCCATTCACAGTATACATTTGAAACTACATGCGAGTGGGCAAGAGAACTCGATCCAGTTGACCCCGTACCTCCGAATTGCGCGGAACCCGTTGAAGCTTCATGCGTCGGCTTTACTTTCGAGGCGCCAACTTTAAACGCGAGCGCTCTTGAGCACCCATTCGTTTTTTGTGGCAAAAAATAAATAACCTGGCCCTCGCAACTGTGGGAAACCTCCTCGACGCCGCCGGCTGCACCGTGCAACCGCGCCATTCAAGGAATCGCAATCCATTGGCCCCAAAGCCCCGGCCAGCCTCCATTGGGCGCGACGCGCCGACCATGTCCTCTCCCCTCGCGACTCCGCGCACTTGGTTTACGATATTTATTTAGCAACGACCGCTCACGGCGGAAGAGGGAAGCGACCCGCCAGTGCCTAACCTAACCGTGCTCCCTCAAAATATGGCACGCTCTATGGGGCTGAGGTCCCTGAAATGGAAATTCCTCCTCAAATGTGTTTTACTCCTTTTTCCTAATTTTTCTAGCATTATCTTTTCTATCGTCTTTTTGTCTGCTTGAGCCATCCTGTTTTGTTATATTACCGACGAATTGCACCTGAACTGAAGAAAACTTGATTTCGCTTTAAAAAGATGCCGTAGAACCGGTCGGTGAGAGCTACGTTTGTCGCTTGCTGCCATCAAACTCCCTCATTTGTCGCTTCCACTTCCGACAATTGCGAGTAAGTGTCCGCCAAATGTTAGCGGATTAATTTGTACTTTCACAGAACGTTGGTTTGCTGCTTCTTTATTGATTTTTTGCCGCTGCTGTTGCTTCTCCAGCAGGTGGCGACAAGCAGCCGGAGGCAATTGGTGCTGGCGAAGCTGCTGCCTCCAAAGGAGCCAAGGGTCTGCTCGAAACCTTGCAATCGTCGAATTACTGCACCAGCACATGTCCTTATTTTTTTAATTAATTACTCTGACCTCGTACAGAGGACAAAAAGAAAATAAAAGATTAAAAACCTACACATAAGGGACTTATCCACGAGGGTTTGGTCCAATTTCGATGGAGGCGAAATTCTTGAGGCCCGTATACTGTGCGATGTCAGTGCACGTTAAAGAACCCCAGGAGATAGAAATTCCTGGAGCCCTTCACTACGGCGTTCCGCGTAGCCTGAGTCTCTTTGAGACGTTAAATCTCTATAAACCATACAGCATTCCCTGAAGCAGCCGCGGCTGAGCTAAGTGACGCAGAAACGCCGTTTGAAAGATCAGTAAAATTTATTTCGTTTCTGGACGGACGAGGTAGCAGCAATCCAACAAAACGCCTATTTTCCGCTGCTCACTGGCTCTTACATTTGTTCAAGAACTACGGATACAGAAAAAACTATTACTAAGAGCATCGCGGCTATCGTGACGATGTAGTATATCTTCGTCGTCAATTTGGTAATGTTTGTTTCGAGTATCGCGTTTAAACTAGGGGTTTGTGCAGTCGACTAAGTCAACACGTTTAAGCTTATGGGGGTTTTCTTGTAATACCGCTCAAAGGGCTAGAAGCAGTGGTCGCTCTCTACCACCAGCGTGCCAGCAATAGCAGTCAGAGCTGTGACCCCCAACCCGCGGTGCGGTAAGTCGCAACCACGGCGGGTTAGGGCCAGAGGAGACAAACACGATTATGTTACTCGGGTGAGCGTTAATTGCTCCCGAGCAATACAATTAGCACCAAGCAACAAAGCAACCGCCGCAACGAGGTAGTGTTCCGCTCGCGTACGGGGTTGTAACGCACAAAAAGGGTGGAACGCACAAAAAATGGTAGGGGAGGAAGGTTCCGCTCACCTCGCGTGGCTCCTCGCTCCCCGCCCGCGGCAGTCAGTTGACGCACGGTGGCCGGGCGATAACGGCAGCGGTCTCCGTGGCAGTTCTACATCCGTGCGTGTGCACGCCTCCCGCTAGAAGACAAGCGGGCGCCAGGAGAACCGCGCCACCGCGTCTTCTCCTGGGCTATGGAGAGGAAGTCTCCGTGCTAAGAGGGAAAAGTCTCCGCGGCGGCGTCGCTGCGGGGGCGCAAAGGAAGCGGGTGCGGTGTGAGTGCCTTCCCTCGCAAACCTCCCGAACAGCGCGCGCACAACATCGCGTGATAATTACGCGCAGCCGTTACTATGGAACAGGAGATTCGCGTGTATCCCCACATCCCCCCTCCTTAAAACTGCCCTACGGCCGAAAAGACCACGTTCACCAAGGGTACCGAGTAGTGCCGGCGAAACGCCGTTTAACTTTAAAACCAATTAAGAAAAGTTTCAGCTCACCGCCACCGGTGATGTCGTCAAAGGCCGTTGACGCCAGGACAAGAAGGCAGTGCAGACGACCGCCATGGGCGCCCGTGGAGCCAAGCACGGAAGGCGGTCGATGACTGCATGTCCTGCTTCAGATGGTCACTCGGCCAGAGCAGATTTCCCGGGACGCGAGGGCGGCAGGCAGAGTCGGGGCAATTACACACCGTGTTGTCCCGTTGCACAACGTAAAGCAGGCCTCCATTCAGCTGGTTGCACCGTTCGCTCCTGGCTCGCCTTCTTTTTCCTCTCAGCAGGGCCGGCAAAGGCGCGTCGACACCTTTTTCCGCGGCCGCCGAAGGCTTGCGAGCCGGGCCCAGCGGGATTCCAAGCTTCTTTCTTCGGCGAAGCCACCGCCGCGGAGAACGGGGGACTCCAAGGCGGCTTCTTTGTTGCAGCATTCGCTGTGGAAGACACTGGTGCCGGCTTCCCCGAATCCTTGCTCGCTCGTCCTGTGGCCGACCGGAAGCTGCTTGTTTTCGGCCTGGTTGCTCGGTGGTGACAGCGGGCTCTTGGTTCTGGAATGCGGCCGTTCTCCGAACGGCCTGGCTTTGGATATTCGAAGCAGCAACGGTCGTCTCAGCGTCCGTCAGCTCTCCTCCGGGCTCGCTGCGCAGGCCGGCCTGCGGCTGCAAGGCTTCCTTTTCTTTCTAGTTATTTTTACATTTAACATTTTTTCTAAGTTAATCTAACCCCGCTTGGTCTTTTCCGAAGAGAAAGCATGTGCTCGCTCTGGAAGCGACAGTGCGAAATATGGAAGGGGTGTTCCGTCCATATTAGCAGAAGAAATTACTCCCAGCGCGTTGGCCAGAGTTAGTTCTGCCGTGGGCGCAAGTTGTAACGAGGCTAACGAGGCGCTGGGCTCTGTTGTCGAGCCTTGCCTCTCGGTGCGGCTGCCTGCTGGCGGGGGAGGGTGTCCTGCACCGGCAACTCGTTCCCTCTGTCAAAGTAGGGTTTGAGATCACAGACATGCACCGGTCCGCCGGTCGGTCTTAGCGTGAAGTCCGCCAGCCTGTAGACGAGAGAGGAAAGTTTCTCCCGAAGTACATACGGGCCCGTCCATTTCGGTGCCAGAGAAGAAGAGAACTTCTTACTGGCGTCGCTCAGGACGTGATTGCGCCTCAACGCCAGGTCACCCGGTTTGTAGTGAATTTCCCGGTGAGAGCGATCACACTGCGCCTTCTGCTGGGCCTGAGCTGTGCTCAGATTCCGGCGGGCTTTTTGTAAAGCCTCCGTCATTCTCGCGCGCAGCCCGGTCGCGTAGTCGGCGCGTGCCGACGAAGCAATCGGGGTGTTACTGCGGACCTGGAGAGTAAGTTCTACCGGTTTCGTCAGCTCCCTGACAAGGTTGAGAGCGGCAGGTGTGTACCCAGTCGAGCGGTTCACGGTCGACCTGACAGCAAACCCAATCTCGGGGAGACAGGTGTTCCAGTCGCTGTGCATCTCCGCAAATGCAACGAGCATGTGCTTGATTTTGCGGTTCACGCGTTCAGTGGGATTCGCCTGGGCATGCTACGTGGTTGTTCTCCTGTGCTTAATGCCAAGGGCCGCACAGGAGTCCACGAAGAGTTTGGCAGTAAAGTACGATGCATTGTCCGTGATTACGCATGGCGTAAACTTTCGAAGTGGGAACAGTTCCACCAGTTTGCTGAAATGGTCTGTGACAACGAGCAGGAAGTTGTTTCCACTAGGGGTCCTGGGATAAGGGCCCATGACGTCACAAGCCGCAATTTGCCAAGGACACCTGCTATTGATCGGCTGCATAAGCCCGGGTGTGCGTCCACCCCGCGGCTTGACCCTCTGGCACACGTCGCATGAGCGGGCGTAGCGAATCGGATCCCGCTTCATGCCAGGCCAGGTAGCGAGGCGCCACAACTTGAGGTAAGTCTTAGGGCCACTCACATTTCCAACGGTGCACGTGTCATGAAAGTAGAGTAAAAGTTCTACTCTCAACGTGCATGGAATCACCACCTTGAAGGACTCGTGTGTATCTTTCTCGGAGGAGATATATCTCAGCAGGATGCCATCGGAGTCGAGCAGATAGGAATCCTTCGCGCTCACAGCATTACCAGCTGCGTTCGAGTACCCCGCACGGACAACAATACCTGTTGCCTCCATGTACGCCGCGGCCGCGCCGCCCGGCTCCCTGAGCCCATCGAACACGTTTCGAGAAAACGGATCCTCCCGCTTTGCCTCCAATAGCTCCTTTCTGCTGAAAACGCTTACCACTGAACTGACGAATTCCAAGTGGTTCAAGCTTTCGCCCTTGGAAGGTGGGTAGTCCCTTCCCTCGGGACGTTGGGTGAGCTTCGCGGCAGTCGCGCTGCTCCGGCTGTCGGGCGCGGCGGACTGGGCAGTGTTGTTACTTCCCATGCCATCAACGGGCGCGCGCGAAACTTCGTCCGCCACCACGTTGTTTCTACCCCTCTTGTAGCGCACGGTAAAGTCGTAACGCTGGAGGAGTAGCGCCCATCGCGCTAGGCGTCCGCTCGGCTCGCCCAGGCGCCTCAGCCACGTGAGTGCCATGTGATCAGTCTCAATCACGAAGGCGACTCTGTCGACGTAATAGTCGAACTTTAGCAGAGCGAAGATAATGGCGAGACATTCCTTTTCTGTCACGGAATAGTTTCTCTCTGCGGGAGTTATGGATCGACTAGCGAACGCCACCTGTCTCAGGCTGCCTTCGTGCTCTTGAAGCAGGACTGCTCCTAAGCCCAGGTCACAAGCGTCCGTGTGTATCACAAATTCCCTGTGCAGGTCAGGCAGCCTCAGCTGTGTGGTTTCTTGGCCTGCACTTGCAGGATTCTGGACGAAACGAACATACCCTTAAAAGGCTCAAGGCCTCCACGCAATCCGTGTTGCACCTTCTACGCCGAGTGTCCTCCCTTAACAAGGGTTTAGACGAAGCGGACAACATGAAAGTAGTGCACGCATTTACGCTTAGCCGCATTCTATAAGCAAACCCCATATCTCAAATTGAACCGCACGGAAACCGAACGCGTGAACGCAATGATCCGCCTTGCGACTAAGGCAGCCCTAAACCTACCTCGTAGCACTAGCACAGCCAAACTTCTTCCACTAGGCATGCATAACACCATTCAGGATCTAGTTGACGCGCACCTTCAGACACAGTACCTTAGACTTGCCACGAGCGCCACTGGCCGCCATATACTCTCCTCCCTTCGCATTAACATACCCGCTAACCAGTCAACCCTTATACCCATCCCTCGACACATCCATACACCTCTCGTTGTGAAACCCCTTTCTCGAAACCTCCGACCCCAATATCACATCCCTCGCCACGTAGCTCGCGCTAATGCCCTCCATAAATACTATGGGCAAGCCCACGATACATGAAGCGGCAGCAGTTGCCTACAATCCAACGCTACCTCACCCTCTAACTCACCGTCTTCCCTCGGGCTCTATGCCTGAGGAGGCAGAGGAGACCGCCATCGCTCTAGCCCTTGCACATTCGGACGCCCAATACATCTTCAGCGACTCCAAAACGGCTCTGTCCAACTTTGCCAGGGGCAGGATTCACGCCCCTGCCTGGCAATTGTTGAACACCCCTACCCAAAATTTACTGCGCAGGGTAGAGCTTCAGTGGGTGCCGGCTCACTCTGGGAACCCTGGAAACGAGGCTGCCGATAAATTGGCCCGAGGTCTGATTTGCCGGGCTCAGGACAGTCTCGATCCAGGATTCTCGAGGGAGCGGGCACACAGCTTTGAGGAGCTCACGCAAATACCCCGTTCGAACCGCCGGACTTACCCTCCTCCCCACCCCTCTCTTACGCATTCCCAACGGATCCTCTTTAGACGCCTCCAGACACGCTCTCTGTCATCCCCTCAGCTTTTATCCCGCTATTGCGGCCCATCCCCTCCATGCTCCCTATGTGGTGACCCCACGCCACACTCTCCCATATCTTTTTCGGCGGCCCTGCTGACCCTCCCCCGCGGGGACAGCACGCCATCTCGAGCTGGGAGGACTGGGAGGTCCTGCTTTTGTCTGCAGACCCGACATCGCAGCTTGCTGCGGTGACTCGGACTGCCGACGTCATGTCCCGGCATGACCTACTTGATACAGTGCGGGACCGCGCAGTGGCCCAGGGACCCAGCTGGGTCTAAAACTCACTTGCTGAGTAAAGGTTTTCTGTCTGTCTGTCTGTCTGTCTGTCTGTCTGTCTGTCTGTCTGTCTGTCTGTCTGTCTGTCTGTCTGTCTGTCTGTCTGTCTGTCTGTCAGCGAGCGCGCAAGCGAGATGGTGTAGTGCCACCTCCTGCTCAGGTCCCCAGTGCCACTTCACACCTTTCCTAAAAAATGCCGTCAAGGGGGCTTGCAGAGCTGCGCAATCTAGGATACACTGGCGATAAAAGTTCTCCAGCCCCAGAAAGCGCCTCAGTCCGCCTATGTCTGCCGCCGACAGGAACTGCAAAATAGCCCGCAGCTCGTCCTCGCACGGCAAAAGGCGTCCTTTGTCTAGCGTGAACCCCAACAGTGTTATTCGGGTCGCCGCTATCTGGGTCTTGTTGGCGTTCAGAGTGATTCCCACCGACCTCGGCCTTTCCAGCACATCCCTGAGATGGCGTAATTTCTCATCAAAGGTGGCCGAATACACGACAATGTCATCCAGGTAAGCAAGAGCGTGGTGACACCTTGCGTCGCCTAGGACACGGTCCATCAGACACTGGTACGTCGCGGGCGCTCCGACCAGGCCGAAAGGCATTCGGGTAAACTGGAAAAGTCCCCTGTGACAAGTGAAAGCTGTTTTCTCTCGGTTACTGGAAGTCATCTCCACCTGAAAGTATCCTCTGCTGGCATCGAGCGTAGTGAAGTACTTCGCTCCACCAACATTAGACATGATCGAGGGAATGCTCGGAAGTGGGCATGCGTCCTTCTGTGTCACCTCGTTCAGGCGTCGATAGTCCACACAAAGGCGGGTAGTTCCATCCTTTTTGGGTGCCAGCACCTCTGGAAACCCCCTGGAGCTGTTTGAACGTTCCACAACGCCTGTGTCGAGAAGTTCGTACTGAGCGTTATTGAGCACTTTCCTCTTAGCCAAGCTGACTGGCCGACGATTGCACTTCTATGGAGTGGCGTCGCCTGTATTAATTTTGTGCCTAACCAGCGTAGTGCAGCCAGGCCGCTCCGTAAATACAGCGTCGTATTCGTTGAGGAGCAGAGACAAGCGCGCTTTTCCTCACCCGACAAACCCCCTGAGTTGTTCAGGAGCGGGTGGAAAGGCCTGCATGCCGCTGCGGCGCAGAGTGCCACAGCAGGGGGGACAGGGGGTCGCACGGGAAGGGAGGGGTTCCCTCCCGCGCTTTTCCTCTTGGCGCGGTCGACCGGCTGGTATGGCAGCTCGGCCGAAGGCGTTTCGAGGGTCTTTTTCGGGCGATCGTTGCGTACGCCGGCGCACGTAGCATCGGAAAGCGAATGTGCTTCTGACGTTTTTGGGTGTTTAACGAAAAGTATAAGGGTGTTACGTGCTCGCTTCCTATATCCTCTGTTGCAGACTTCAATAACAATGCCCGTCTTGGCGAGGAAGTCTCAACCAAAAATAATTGGAATCGATAGGCCGGGGAGGTGAGCGAAGCGCTGGCACCTCATTCGTTTCTACCACCGCACCACAAGCCGCGCGGCACCGCTCACGTGCGCTGTGCCGCTGGCTATTCGGAACCTGAGGTTGCTCGCTCGCAGACGGAGTCCGCTCCGACGGAGATGCTCGCATACCTCATCACCAAGCAGGGTTGCGCTCGCTCCTGTGTCTAGCAAAGCCATGAACTTACGTCGAGCAACCGTAAGCTCAATAAGCGGGACTGGCGTGTCGCTGGGTGGTTCCAAACGACAAGCCAGCGGAGATAGGAGTTCGTGTGACTCACTGAGCACCGCTGTTGATGCCGCCACCTGCGCAGCCTTGCTCATTCCACGCGGCCTCTCAGCCAGAACTTCCTGGCCAGGCCAACCCCCAAGAGGCTGTGTTGCGCAACGCCTTGCACCTCATAGAGAGCCTCACGGATATCGTGCAGAACAACCTGCAAACACCCGCTCCAGTGGCGAGACCTAGGCTACGGGTGGACCTTCCCAGCTACGGCGGTTATCATGATCTTGCCAGTGCCAATGAGTACCTGGATCGCATGCTGAACTACCAGCAGGCGACGTGGCTTACCAATGGCGAGGTTTTGGCGCGTATCGTTCCAGTCTCACTGACTGATCAGGCTGCTCGCTGGTTCCGCCTTACTGACCACCGGTTACGCACAATGGGGGAGTTCCGAGCGAGGTTTCACGAGTAGTTCTTTCCCGCAGATTACGACCGTCGTCTGCGGTGCGAGTTGGAGTTGCGTACTCAGCATCCGGACGAATCCTTGCTTGAGTACGTGAGGGTGATGGACGAACTTTATCGTATCGGAGACCTCTCAGCTCCGAACGGCGAGAAGATGGAGCGCGTCACGCGACAAGCTCAGCCTGCCGTCGCAGCCTCCCTACGAGGCGTGAGTCGCTCTCTAGCACCAGCGTGCCAGCCCTAGCAGTCAGAGCGGTGACCCCCAACCCGCGGTGCGGTAAGTCGCAACCACGGAAGGTTCGGGCAGAGGGGAAAAATACGAGTATGCTACTCGGATGAGCGTTTATTGCTCCCGAGCAATACAATTAGCAGCAAGCAACAAAGCAACCGCCGCAATGAGGGAGTGTTCCGCTCGCGTACGGGGGTGAAATGCACAAAAAGGGTGGAACGCACACAAAATGGTGGGGTAGGAAGGTTCCGCTCACCTCAAGTGGCTCCTCGCTCGCGGCCCGTGGCGGTCAGTTCACACACGGTGGCCGGGCGATAACGGCAGCGGTCTCCGTGGCAGATCTGCGTCCGCGCGTGTGCGCGGCTCCCGCCAGAAGACCCGCGGGCCCCGGGCGAACCGCGCGGCCGCGCCTTCTCCAGGGCTGTGGAGAAGAGGTCTTTCCGTGCTGAGAGGGGAAAGTCTCAGCGGCGGCTTCGCTGCGGGGGCGCGAAAGGAAGAGGGGCGGCGTGAGTGCCCTGCCTCGCAAACATCCCGAACGGCCCGCGCATAACATCGCGGGATGATAACGCGCGGCCGTTACTATGGGACAGGGGATTCGCGTGTATCCCCACAAGCTGACCCAAGGACACAATTGCTGCCAAGGTGAAAATTCGCCTATGAATGCGTTTTTTTCAAAAAACATTATTGATGATGTCAGTCATGTTCGAAGGGGAGGGCGATGTTACAAGGCGGCCTCAACGAAGGCACTTCTGTGATAGAGAGGACTCTCAGTGGAAGCAGATCTACGAAGAATGAAAGCACCTTGACATGTCCCTTTATAAGGGCTGGCACTGCCGCAGCACAAACCACAGCCCCCGTTTTCGAACCTCAGGACGTGAATGAGTCTGGTGCTGTTGTTTATACATGAATATATTTTCCGTCCAAGCTCGTCATCCCAAATTTGGGCTCACGCCCAGTATTCAGCAGATTTGAAACCAGCACATCAAACGTTCAATATTCGCAGTACGCACGGATCATTTGGTCCTAGTGGTTTATTATCTTGTAAGCATGCTGGGATTAAGCACAAGCAAACTCGCTTTGAATCAGAAGGCACAAGTTGCAAGCGGAAATATTCACAAGAATTCTTCATGCATACACCACGTGGGCTCCCTGGCGTGCAGTATAGGGATACCACCAACCTAAGCATTTAACAGTCACGTATATACGGAGATAATCTGAACCGCGCAACCAAAGTGGCCAACAAACCAGAGAACATGCAAGCGTCACCGCTGACTCTCCATGACGCTAATTTTTACCTCTGCCGCCCTGTCGTTCCATTCCTGCCTCCTGCAGGTTAGTTCGTTTCCTGTCCCTTCCACCCAGCTGGTGTGTTATGTTTGCGTAGCCGAAACGACTGTGTGCGTCACAACTAAAGTCTACCCGATAGTGGCCTCAGTGGAGCTTGGAATGAGGTTTTTAATGCGAGAACATTAGGAAGGCCCTGACGGATGCAACATTCCGGCGTCGGCGTCTATGTGAACACTGCACCTGTCAAACGTGGCAGGTGCCGTTTAGAGTTCGCGCTTCCCTCTGCCTCCTGTTATAACAGCGGCTGGAACGAAACACTGGCTATAATGACGCACCGGCTATATTGAAATACCGGCTATAGTGATACACCAGCGATGGCAACTTGACAAGGACAATTTCATGACAGGTGATAGTGAATGAGTTTTAATGAAGATAATGATTTGGAGAAGTTACAAGTAGCGATAGACGGTCCTCCTGGTACAATTTTTTCTCCAGGCTGCAGAACGATAGCACAAAGGAAGAAAAGGTAAAAAAGAATGGTCTCGCATTGCCTCCGCATCAATCCAATGGGCCTCCCCTCTAAATTTTTTGCATACCTTTTACGTCCCATAACCACTGGGCACAGATTAGTCTGTGTGGTATAGCGCTGACAGAAAGCAAACATGAGTGCTTCTATACCCTTATATGATAACGCGTTGTGCTTTTCCGGAGAGGCGCTATCTCCGGCAGCATCTTCCCTTTGTGGCACCTCGGAGGCGCTAGAGCAATAGAGTGTATGCCGCCGGGAATCGTCGGGTGTCGGTGGCTAATGCTCATTAGGGGTCCAAATGCCGACAACCTGGCCCTCATCTTCACTCCCATGCTGACAGACTGGTGTGCCCAAGCTTACATGCCGCTGCGTTGTCGCCGCACTCTCCGTCAGAAGGAATGTAGGGAAGCGGCTGAGTTGACCTTGTTCGTTTGCTGAGGCTCAGCTTCTCCCCATTGGCTTGGGCGCTTGAGGGGCAGAGGACGGACTGCCCAGTGGTGTCGTCTCGGGGTTTGCTCGTTACCCCACTGACGAGCTTTCCTCGTTTCTTCCCTTGCATTCAGGCGATCCCTCTTTCCAGGCTGGAGCGTCTCCTCGACTGTACTCGCAGCGCCGGCACCTGCGGCGCTCCCCGTCTTCACAGGAAATCCCGTCGGCTTCGGTATCTTTCCCCTTCTGCAGGCGCCTCTCTCACTTTTGAGGGACCAGTAGAATGACTGTCGGCGTGCGAATAAAAATGAGGGCCAGGCTGTCGGCATTTGGATCCCTAGCGAAAACAGGCCTCCGACACCCGACGATACCTTGTGCCATCGAGTCTCTTGGTCATGCGAAGAAAAATGAGGGCCAGGCTGTCAGCATTCGGATCACTAATGAACATTTACCCCCGACATCCGACGATACCTTGTGCCATAGAGTCTCTTGGTAAGGCGCCTCCGGGGTCCCACAAAGAGAAGATGCCGCCGGAAATAGCGAGCCTCCGGAGACGTGCAGCGCGTTTTCACTTGGTATTGCTCATCTGTATTGCTCATCGCTTTACAGGACTGTGACATGCAGCACAAACTTGAAATTTTAACTCTTCGTTTTCTTTATTGTTCTATTACATAAGGTGAAGAAAGCCTCGAAGGTAAGAACATAAAAATATATTCTTTCTTATTACACGGCACACGGCTTTAATGCCTCCTTGGCGCGTGATAGCTTTAGTAGCTTATCTAAGGACAGCTTTCGTCGTCTACTGAAAAGATTTAAACTCGTCTTTTTCGCGCCAGGAGATATTGCCAGAGCACGAAGAATTTACTAACGTGGTTTGCATGGCGGGCTGTGAACGCAAACTAATCGGGTCTTTCAGTCGTATACATCTCGGATGCCTGCAGATGAAATGAGGCGAAATCGAATCTTCGTACTTCTGATCGTAATGCAGCCAGCCACAACGTTTGCATAATAACATAACGACACAAAGGAAAGCGCCGATTTTATTAACAGAGCGGGCGTGTGTGACATCAAAATCTGGCACAAATCAGCACGGTCGACACAGCCGTGCTGAAAAAAAAAAACAGTAAAACCGGCTGCCAAATGAAGATGCGAGCCGGGCAACCCAATGCTGCCGCCAAGTTGTTGGTACTGGAGAATAGACACACGTGGAGGTTCGCGAAACTCTTGAGTCCAGCAGACACATTGCACAGCATTATGATCTCATTTATGTGCTGACCGAAAACGCATGGAAGCCAGCCTCCTATGCTTCGAGCCTGAAAGAGCGGACGCTGTTCTATACGATCATGTAAGGGTCGCTTGACTGAACCAGGAATGCTTCTGATCTGTCTCTCTTAGCACTGCGACCTGGTAAGTGCACTCCACAACATTCTTGGGCTGTCTGCGTAAATGCCATGAAGCGCGAGACGGTGAAGAGTTGGTGCAATCGTGCCCTACAAGAATAATAATGCCGGCACTCTAAGAGATTTTTCATCTTTTTTGGACAAAAAGTTGGTCCTTTTGGGACGAACTGCATTGCCACAACCATTACTGCTTTTTAAGACTAACGGTGGAGAGATCAACTGTTAGTCTTCGGGCATGCTCCCCAGGGAAGAACTGCTTATACCAATGGATAAACTATGTGTCCTGCAGTTGCTGCGTCAGAGACTAACAGTTAGCCTCAACAGATGCTCCTCCAAGGGCTAACTGTTTATCCCAAGGGATAACCTATGTTTGCAGTTGCTCCTCCAAGGACCAACTGTTAATCTGGAGAGATAAATGGTTTGGCCTTACCAGCGCTCCCCATAGGATTGACAGGTTTTCCTGCAGGGCAGGAACAAGGCATGCACTATATAGGCTGTGCTGAGCATTCTTTTATCTGTGGTTGCATACAGCTTCATGTCTTTCGCATGACGTGCAACATTTCGTATGCACTCATCCAGTAATAGAAAAGAAAAAGCTGAATTTTTTTATTTCAGTTTATTTGTTTCATTGTGATTTACAGACACCGAAGCAAAGGCAAAAGGCAAGAAGCGTGACAAAGGCCTCTGCTCCATATGCAGTCAGCAGACAGGCATCAGCAACATACAATTGACCATGGATGGATGGATGGAAGGTGGGAGCGTCCCTTTTGAAACGGGGCAGTGGTTGTTGCCACTATGCTCAGTTTTTTCTTTTATTTTTGTTTACTCTGCTGTAAGTTGTTAATACAATTCGTCATTACCTTTAAAAAAATAAAACAAACAAAAACGTCTTCCTACACTTTAAAACTTATGTCACCTCTCTGCTTTTGTGCCACCAATCCTCCAATCGCTTTTTGCTAATTTCCACAGCTGATTTATTTTCATGACTGTTGTGTCACCTCTCTGCTTTTGTGCCACCAATCCTCCAATCGCTTTTTGCTAATTTCCACCGCAGATTTATTTACATGACTATTGTTATCTCTAAACCCTAAGGCCTCAGGAAGAGTGACTGTGCCTGCATCGACATCGGGATGGATACCATCGCATTTTACGATGAGGTGTTCTATTGTTTCTTCAGATTTACCACAGACAGCACATGTGTCATCTTTTCGTTAAATTTTTTTCTGTAGCTGCGCGTTCTAAGACACCCTGACCTAGCTTCAAAGAGGAGGTGTCACGAGTGAGTGCGAGACGCCGCGGCAAGAAGTCAAACCGCCAAAGAAACCACGGCACGCAGCGGACGAAACCGACATAGACACTGGGAGGGAACGGAGCAGACGGTGCAAAGTGCGCGCGTCTGCGCGGAAGCAATAATCGTTTACGTGGAGACGGAGGAAAAGCAGACGGCGTGGGCGCACAGCTCCGGAGACCGCAAGTGCGTGTGAATCCACGGCCGCGAAGATACATGGGCGCAACGCACCCGCGGGGAGAGGAGAACGGTATGCATCGGCATCCCCTCCGTGCGGCCGCCCCGAGTTGAGACAAAGGGACTCGAGCTTTGACGCCGGTGTAGGAAACACGCACCGAGGCTGCCCTCCTGGGCCGACGCAACCCCGGCAACGATCCGGACCGTCGAGACGCTCCTTCGGCTACACTCCGGAGGCCCCGGCAAAGTCTCCTCTAGCGACATTCCTCATCACCAACCTCTTTGAGTACCGATTGGGCTGTTTTCATTATTCTACATTGACTCAAAAGACTCAAATTAGAACATTTTGGCGTTATTCTTACCACCACCTGCGCGTGGAAACTCTGGCTGATTTGTGCATGCTTATCGATGTGATGTAAACCACCTTTTTATTATTCAGTTTTGCAGTTGATGTGCATTGTTTGATTAAATCTTGTTTTTGGAGACGTAGACTTCTCTGGTTCTGACTCACGTTCTCGACAGATAGTGACAAAATTAATGGCGAGCCTGCCAGGATTCACTTTCGTCATTCTGTCTTAACGTTAATGTCAACACGCTTGTGTTCGTGCTAAAACCAGAGAGATGGACCTCCACAAGATTATGTTGAGAGCCGAAAAGCTCGGGTTCTCGAAAGAGGAGACGACGAAAGAGGAGACGAGGCACAGTTAATCTGCCAAAACTGCAGCAAGAAAGGCCACCGAGCAGAGGAATGCCGATTTCGGACGCAAAAGAAGGCCGCGTGTGTCGTTCATCCCAGAAAAGCTGACATGAGCGCAGAGGATACCCGAAAGACGGACACAAAGGCCGAACGTGAGATGACGGAAGGTCAAACAGCTAGGCACGCAGCTGTCGGCGAGCTGTCGCTGCCTGTAGTCGAGGGCGAAATTCATGGCCAGCGCATCACCGTGTTGAGAGACAGTGGCACAAACACGGTCCTAGTTAGAAGGAGACTGGTTGGAGAAAAGGAGCTTACTGGTCGGCTGGCGTCAGTCTTGCTGGTTGACAGCACGATTCGCTACCTCCCGGAGGCAATGATTTGCATTTCTACCCCGTACTATTCGGGACCAGTCGTGGCAAAATGCCTAGATGAGCCCCTGTATGACTTGGTGCTGGGAAACATCACGGGCGTAAGAAAGGTTGACGATCCCGATGCCGCTTGGAAGCCCAGTATGGAACAAGGCGCCGGCCCGGAGGGGAGAAGTGAAGAAGAAACACTTGTAAAGACCCGTGTGAACGTAGTTCCGCGCGAAGGCAACGGCGGTTTAGAGCCCGCGGAAGGAAAAAGGGACGAAACACCCATGATTTCGTCAGCTGTACAGACCAGAGCAGGAGAAGCAGCGCAGGGAAAGACTACCAAACTGAAAGTACCTGCGGCGGAGCTCCTGAAAGTGACTCCCAAGAGTTTAGCGCAGGAGCAGAGAAACGACTCTTCACTTGCGGATTGTTTCAAGAAGGTAGGGGAAATCCTAAGAAGAAAGAAATGCCGAACTACATTTCAGGTTCTCGTCCAAGACGGCCTGTTGTACAGGAAATGTATACGACCAACCTGACATCCGCCGGTGCGCGTTCTTTAAAGGTGGGTTCAGACCAGCGGACAGGAACGCGGATGGTCCGGGCGCGTCAGCGCTGTCCGCGTTCCACGTGGCGTGAACGTCACTGTTCTGAGTGACCTTGCGCGGGCGGAGCGGATTTTTCCAGGCCCGGACTGCGGACCGTGTGAAGAAGGCGAGCGCCTTTTTTAGTCCGCGGGCTTGGCGGCGGACCGGGATGGTTTTGCTCTTTTTTGTTTCCAGTTCCGCTGACGTTGGCTCGAGTGCTCGTCTGACTAGCTATCCGGAATGAAGGTGGCTCTGCTCGATGCTAGCGCCTTTCGTTTTTGCGCGCTTTTCGCCTTATTTGCATCGCGAGTGCAGCATTGTGTATCCTCCTTTTCGTGTTTCGTTCAATGCGTTGTTCACTGCGCATTTGCTGCACTGCGTCTTTGCTGCTTGTCTGAGCTGGCGCGCCCACCGTGAGTGCTCGGTTTTCTTTGCCGTTTCTGCTAATATGAGCGAAGTTGGAAAGAAGGCGCTGAGTCACGAAGCGCCCGTAACTTATTTAGCGCGCGTTGAGAGCTGCCCACCTATATATGGAAAATTGAACACGCAGTCCACCTCAACGTGGCTCTAGGAATAGGTTGCTTATTCACGGAGAAAGGAGGTGAGCAAGGCGGACACGTTTCTATTTTTTCTACGGGATCACCTCTTCAGATCTTTATTTGTATATTTTGCTTACACACACACACACACACACACACACACACACGCACGCACACACACACACACACACACACACACACACACACACACGCGCGCACGCACGCACGCACGCACGCACGCACACACACACGCACACGCACACACACACACACACACACACACACACACGCACGCACGCACGCACGCACACGCACACACGCACACGCACACGCACACACACACACACACACACACACACACACACACACACACACACACACACACACACACACACACACACACACACACATGCTATTTGCGCGCGTACTATACACTCTCGCGCCGCGTCTTTTGAGGTCGGATTCCTGAAGAACAGGACTCAGCGAAAGTTGTTTGAACTGGCAACAGACAGAAGAAAATGATGGTCGATTTGCGTAGTTAGGCTAAATAATTAATAGGTGCGTTAGCAATTCGGTTTTCACTTCGGTTCCGGTGGCCAGGTACGGTGTTGACGGATGGCAGTTGTTGGGTTAGCGATAATGGGTTAATGTCTACATATGCGGAATCGGTCATTCTCTGCATTCAGAAATTTTTAGGAGTCTTCCTACCACACCTGCCGCAGTGGGGCAGCGATCAAGCGATGCGCCACTGCCCTTCTATGGCAGGTGCTGCTATCGGTGGGACTTGGGTTGGGTTGCGACCCTGGTTGCTTTTCCCGAGCAGCGCGAGTGAGGTGGCTGCTGCTGCTGCTACTGCTGTCAGGAAGAAGGAAAAGGAAAGCGCACAGGCTTGCCTACTGGTTCAAGCTTAGCCACAATGCTGCCGATCCTGGAGGCAGTGCAATACCGGCAGTAGTGCTGCTGCTGGTGCTGCTGCTGCTGCTGTCAGGAAGAATAGAAAGGAAAGTGCACGGGCCTGCCCACTGGCTCAAGCTGAGCCACAATCGCTACCACCTTCTGAATGTAGGAGAATTGAAAGATAGGAGAGCAAAGATTGTAAGAAAAGACGCGCGCTAGTATGTCCCGGGTCGATCCCGGAGGCAGTCCAATACCGGGCCAACCAATGGCGGAGTGCTTCAATGCTTCAAGGACTACGCCATATTTCCAAAAATAAGTTTAAAATAAGTTTAAGATTTTCCTGCCCACCGAGTTTGGGAAACCGGCCGAAGTGAGCAGGTTGCAGAAAAACAGAAAAACAAACACACAGAGACTAAATGCGGGGAATGGCCGCTGTAAGTGCTAGCGCACAAAACTTTAAACATGTGTGCTCGTGGCATGTAGCGGGGCACGCGGGCCCCCGCACGGGGCCCGCTGAAGTGTTTATGTGGGTCCACAACACCGGCAGCCCTCCTGTTTGGGACGGTCAGCTCTGCAGTATCCTCTGAACGAAGCAGGGTCTCCCAGTCCTCCCACGATGTCAGGTGCTCCAGGGCTCTCTGGGGGAGCGTATGCCGGGCAAACGTCGTGGGTGTGGATGCGAATGGTTCAGCAGAAAGGGTGAAGGCGGGGGTTGGGGAAGATGGGTGGTAATAAAATAGGGGAGGGGGGTGCATTTGTGTCAGGATTAGCCTCCAGAGCGTGACATACATGTCTATCGTATAAGTGGGGATGTGGCAGGCTGTAACCTTACTCAAGTGTCCTGAAGCCTGCGTCAGTTTGCTGAAAAAGTGCATACACGTCTCCGTGGTGGTGGTAGTGGTTTTATTAAAACTAATAGTAAAAAGGAAGGAAAAGTTTTTTGCTAGCCCCTGCATCTGCGATCGATACTGAAGCACTTGAGCTGGGGCAGCGGAAATAAAGGATAGCAGGCAGAATGGAGAAATGAAATGAAAGAGGTGAGGGGGCAGGAAGAGAGGATAGGCGGAGAAGTAATATGTACAAACTATTTACACAGTAAGAAATGTGTCCAGGTTGTGCGCGTGATTAGTTCATTTTAGAGGAATTAAATCACACACGCGCACAGCACTTTGTTGGTTACAACTGGAGTGGGGCGTCCAGTTATCAATCGTTCACGGTAGAACTCGCGGAGCGTTCGGTCACTGCGTGTAACTACCTGACGGAGAACAGACGGGACGTCAAGCCCGTGTGTTCGAGGAATGCACAGAGGCTCACCAAAGTTCGCTCACGAGTGCGCGCACTGCCCTGCGGCTGCAATAGCGTCTTGATGGAGTCTGGTAGTATGGTAGTAGCAATAATGGCTTTCAAGAGAGCACTGCCTTCCCTGTTGCACTGCATCTGGCATTAATTTCTTTATACCGTAATTCCGAATTAGGTGGCTCTAAAACTGGTCTTCGTTGAAGCGATCCTAAGACGAAGGTGACGAAGGTGCCGTCAGGAAGATGACCCTCCTCATAGCCAAACATTTGCGACCTCTGCTCGTGAGCTTTCCGGATGCGTCGCAGTTTGCCAAAGTTATGAGGGATTTCTGCGGTGTAGGCGAATTCCCGGGCGTCACCGGGAGCTTCGACTGCACCCATGTGCGCATAAAGAGCCCCGGCGGTCCAAATGCGGAAGTATTCCGGAACCGGAAGGGCTACTTCTCCATCAACGTGCTGGTAAGCAATAGTGCCCTCCGGAGAGCTGCCGCTTTTTTAGCGTATGCTATACAATGCACGCCCACTCTTTCGGCGCACTCTTTACGTGTTCGCGCAAATGTTCACTTGTCTCGAGCGCTACAGCGACGGATCAGATGTAAAGTTGTATTAGCGCAGCGCTTGGTGGTCTTCGTAGTCGCGCTCAAGACCAAGCATTTTCTCTAGAACCCTTTTACCGCTTTAAAATACACCTTGCTCTGCCCGGCAGAGCGCCACTATTGCACTCTTCACAAAGGTACTTGTGCCTTTATGGCCTTGCTATCCAATATATAGTTTTCCCCAGTGGTGCGCGAGAGAACAGATTTTTCTGGGGTTGTAGAACTGCGCTTCTTTACACGAATTACCTTAGCGTGGTTGACGGACACAGCAAAAATGTACACCACTACACAGGGCAGTTTATCATGGGCCAAGGAAATACTGTGCTGAGGTTTGCTGCGCTAGTTGTGCTGAGTAGCGTATTATTCATTTGATGTAGGCTGTCGCCGGGCCACAGCTGCAGTTTTATAACATTGTAGCCAGCTGGCCCGGGTCCGTGCACGACAGCCGAATCTTCGAAAACTCCCGTGTGCAGGTGCTGTATGAGGAGCGACGGGTGCCAGGAGTGCTGCTGGGCGATGCCGGATACGCCTGCCAGCCATTTCTGATAACACCTCTGGCAGAGCCTGGCCCAGCTAACACACCCTGAGGAAGCTAAGTCGACAAGAAGGCATTGATACCGCCCTACATGAACTTTGAAAACATACCTGCTCGCTTGCCAACTAAACAACTAATGCACTGTTGTACACAAATCCATATGCAAGTGCATTTTCGCGATTTTGCTGTCATGTGACATGACAACATTTTTATTAGTGGCAGCCGCCACATGTCCAAGACTCTTCCATTCTGCAAGTTTAATTTACATTCATCAAATAGATTCATGGCTCAAATTAGGACGGTGCTAAGCAGTGTACAGTGGTGTGTACAGCCCTGAGCATTCATCCATGAGTGCAATGCTGCAACCTTGCTGGCCTCCATCTCCACGGTCTGCAACCTCTCAAGGTTGTACATGTGCAAACGAAAATGCCGCAATTCACTCAGAACCTACACAATGTATACATTAATGTCTCTTATGGCAGAAGTGTCACGAATTTGTACAGGGCAATGTGAAAATTATTTTCCTAACATAGTGACACCCTACATGCACTGTTAAAGACGCTATAAAAGCTTGCATGCATCACCACTCATGAAGGTGAAGTTGTAATATTTTATTATATATGCGGGTATAACAAGGCACATATAAAAACAAGGAATAGTGTGGAGCGGGTCTTTGGCGTGTGGAAGCGGCGCTTCCCTTGTCTAGACGTGGGGCTGCAACACAAGCCTGAGAAAGCAGCCATGATCGTCACAGCGTGCCGAAGCATTGCACAACTTGGCGTGCCTGCTGCGAGATCCCCAGCCTCCACAAAGCCCTTCTGTTCTTTATTTGTGCAGCTCCATCACTACAAACAGTGCCGCTCGCCCACCGTACCTGCCGACTGTCGATGGTCAAAGTGAAAGCTTGACAGGGATGTAGGCACGCGACCTTCTGCATGTTTGTTCACACTCACGCATGCAAATAAGATAAAAATTCAGAACAACAGATTCAAAGTGCATGAAAAACTCCAAACAGTATCTGAACCTTGAAATAAAAGTAAACATTCATTTTTCGAAGGAAATATATGGTAGTTATGTAGTTTTTGAGGTCCCAAAGCAGCAAGGGCTACGAGGGACACCGTAGTGAAGGATGACAATTAATTTCGACCATGCAGGGTTCTTTAACGTGCACTGACATCGCTCAGTACAGTGGAAGTTCCAGGTTTCGGTTACTGTTTGCAGTGTTGTGTACTCTTTGAAGCCGCTGTTATGATTTTTTCAAGTTTTTAATATCTCTAGTTCTTTTTTGATATTGAAGCTTTGCTGGCAGTGGAGTTCATTATGTCGACATGTGTGGTAAAGTGATGCAGGTGACGCTGGTGCAAATTGGCACACTCATGCGATTGACAGAGGCTGTAGCTTTTAACCAATGGTTCAGTTGCACATGTATTATGTACTGTTGAAATTATTCTTATTTGCCTTCTTGTTTACCTGTGTGTTGTTTTTGAATGTATTCCCTTCTTGGTTTAATTGCCTTCTGTTTGGTCACCAGTTTTTCCCCCTAATTAAGGATTTCTTGACTTCTGTGCTTTCACATTTATTATGTTTTGTGTTCACTTCATTGCTTGTTTTCCAGTCACTTTTGGCTGTAATGAGTGGTAGCATGCTGTTGTCGCATGAGGTTTCTTTGACCTAGCCAGCTGAGCTGGGAGGTTTTGTTCAGGAAACCATGTAGAAACGTCGCATTGCATAAGCCGTTTTTTAAAGATTCTATGCAAGTTAAGGAATTCTTGTTCGAGCCAGTATATAGGTTGAAACTGATGCTGTGACCATTTCATGCAGTCCTAGGCGTGATTGATGTAGGGACAGCTGCTTGAAAGGAAATGCCTTTTTGCTCGTCATGCCGCCAAGGATTTTCAAGGGGCACAATTCACTTGTTTTAGGAGCTGCTGCCTCGTTGGCTTCACTTACACATGCGTAAAAATTGCCCCGATTTGATGCAGGTGTAACGGCGTGATCATAGGGCGGGGCAGGTGTGCTGTTAGTGCATTGTTCAACAGTAAAAACTGATAATGACCTGGCTGCTTACGTGCATTTTTTGATTGCTTCAGCAGGTGTGCTGCGAATTCATCAAACTGCTCACTGACAACATGAGACACCTGTACTAAGCTCTTGTGCGGTTTGTTTTGACAAGCTGTGCTAGGAGGAGATGGTCTTTACTCTAAAAAGCAGTACAGCTAATTTAGCATACAGCGAGCTAATTGTTGTCATCACAAAGTGCTGTTTGAATGCACATCCGACGGCTCCACACAGTTATACCAGCAGCCGTAAAAATGTCACATGGCAATCCTGATTGCCACCTGATATGCGATAGCTCGTCTTGCATGCAAGGGAGCAGCAGGGCTGTATGTATGTCACACTGCGCCTTGTGCTTAAAAGCATACATGCATGCAAACAAGGTGCAGTTATGTGGCCTTGCCACCTGCAATATTTGCAGAAACATTCAGAGAACATTCCATTTTCACCCAACCTGGGGCATCGTTTAATTAAGTACTCTCTTGCACTCTTCGAAGCTGTTCCAGCTTCATTAGTTTCTCAGCTTGCAAAATTTCCACCTCAAGCTGTTTTTTTCAAGCTCCAGTGCCTGGACTTGCTCTTCAAACTTGTTTTTTTGCTGCTGGAGCTGTGGACTGTACATTGTTCATGGAATGCCTTCTTGCGTCCCAGTTCACCAAGAGTACGCCGGTGCTCTTACTACATCATCTGCAAGCGGACTGTATGCTCTTAGCGAACGAGAGCAGCTCTGACTTTGGTTTTGTCACTTAATCATTTCCCTAAAGGGGCATCCGCCCTCTATGAGCCCTACTCTCGCCAGCGGCAACTGCTGCAGCAATGGTGCAGCTGGCATCTGCTCCAGAGGCGACTGAATTGCAAGCAGCATCGGGCTGCACGATGGGCAACGGCATGCTGCTGTTGTCCTCAGTTGCCTCTGGGGCTGCCGCAACTGTCCCACTTGTCCCAGCAGTGGTCACAGATGGCGCTTAGTGCCCCCCAACAGGACTGCTTGGCTCCCACTGGTCGTCTGCAATAAACAAAAGACAAAATATCTGGGATAAAGTACATTCAAGGTTATGAAACACTATCCATCTCGTTTGTTAGCTCCACGTATAAGCTAGAATGTAATATTGCTTTTTCTCATTACTTCAGATGAAATTCCTACATTAAAAAGCAAGTGAAAACTGCTGCGTTATTGTGTTACAGTGTCATTGTTGTAAATACTATTGCAGCTGCCTGCAAAAGAATCAAACTTTCTGAAAGGTGCTGTGTTGTAAAGAATGCGTCCAAAAATGGCAACTGCAACTAAATAAAAGACACAATAAAAGCTGTAGCAATCATCTTGGCTTCACCTCTCTGCACTCTTCTATTTTTTTGTCATGATGCTGCCTGCATAATTATTGCTCCACAGTTTGCCTCTGTGCAAAAGCGCTGCCGTCAGTGGTGCTATCTTCAAAAGCCCAGAAGCTACCCAGGTTCATGCTACATATACAAGCTAAACAGCAGCCTACTATAATATAACAGGAAGGAGCACAGCCTGGACAGCAAATTTTGAAGACAAAACAGATCATTTACTGTGCCGTAAGATCCGTGCATACGAAACTAAAACATGCTCGAAAGAGCGACCGGGTTATGGCTTTGAACAGACAAGCTGAGGTAATTATTTGGGACAAGAGATCCGCTACCTTACCTGATGATCATTGCGTCATGCAAGCATTATCAAGGCATGTTACACATTTCAAGGAACTGCGCACAAACTAACATTGTTTTAAAGCTGACAGCTGAGAAACTGATGCAAGAATGCCTGAACCAGACGCAAACACAGGAACCAGCCATATGTGAAAATGCTGGTACAAGTGCAGTTAAGGCTGCAGCATTGTCAACACATGCCAACTACCACACCAGTCAAGCTTACTCCCCACCGCCTGGCACAGAAAAGTAACATTGACATGCACATATAGTGCCAAGGTAAACGTGTCCTCGATGTACAGGCGTTGCTTGGAGCAGCCTTCCCTTGCAATTCCCACTGAAGAGCCTTTCTATATTTGAAGAGGCACTTGCAGCCCCATGCACAGCGCCTTATAGAGTGTTGTTTTAAATTGTGCTCTATTATTTAATACCCGTGAGAGATTCAAACCTTTCTGTCCTGCACAGCATCCTAGGGTTATTCCAGTACATTACTGATGCAAAACGTCATACCTGTGAAGTCTAACCACGTGTCACCTCCACCGTCGATCATAGGCTGAAGCAGACTCACGACGGGCAGTATATTGACGGGAGGCAGGTCAGTTGCCCCATCGCTGTCGAATTCATTGTTTATTCTGGTAGCCATGTGCCCTGCCACTGCTCCCACCTGCTCAGTGAGAGGATCCATAGGAGCCAGTGCTGTCCCTCCCCTTTAAAAGAATAGTGATTTAGCACACAGTGAAGCCAGCTTTTAAAAACAAAGTATTTCAGTCACAAAATATCCTCCACCTCGTTTCCTTCCTGATTTTGATTGGAAACGAGCTTTCATAAACTGCTCCCATACAAAAAATTGTAGGACGCACCAGCCTGTGTTTTCGTGCGTACTCAAAAGGCTGGTTGCTCCCTGCACATGACTCTGCTAGAGCGCAGTTCACACAAGCAACACAGGATGCTTGTACTGTCCTCGCCAAAAGCAACAAGGGCTATCCTTTCCACTTCTCACGCCATCAGGATACCCAGAGGGGCATAACGTCACGCAGGTTATCCTGGTAACTGGCGACCGCGGCGTCATCGCTTCCCGCCAGCCCGCTTTTTCCGCTACACGGAAACCTGGTTACTTCTGGCATTAATGGTTCATGCAATCAAGACGGAAGGAGCAAAAAGCAAGCAGCACATTTCGCGGAAAGCGCGATTTCGATTTTATCTGCGTTCCCTAGTGCTCCATAAAAACGCATTCCTTCACTTGCCGTTTACGACCGGATTCACGCTCAGCACGCTGTACTGTAACGCGTTGCTTAACGAATACTGATGATGCAGGCGAACAAGTAGTAAACACTGCCCAAATGCGCCAATCGCGTGCGATATAGTCCGCTTACCGGTCTTTTGGCGCTCCCTCTTTTGCTTCGCGTCCACCTCTTCCCACTTCTGTTTCATGTTCGCCCAGCACTTTTTGAACTGGAGGTGGTCGCGGCGCGTGACACTGTGGTGCGAGTCGAACATATTCACCACCTCTTTCCAGACTTCATTTTTTTTCGCCAAAGAAGCGACGTCAGTTTTCTTGCATTCAAGAAATATTGAATGTTCTTTCACCAGCGACGTCAGCAGCAACTTTTCGTCTGCTGTGAATCGCGGTGCCGCCCTGCGTTGCGGTGACGCATTGTCCAGCGACGACAACGGCAGTTGGGAAGGCTGGGACAAAGGCAGTTGGGACGGCTGGGACATCTTTCGCGACTGCGTGCACAACAGCAACACGACGAAAAGTGGACGGCCTGATTGGCTACAGTTTTTTGATCACATGTGATCCAAGTTGCCAACCGAAGACATCATTTGCCCCATGAATGCTGAGAACAATGTTTTGCAGCGCCCGTCGGAAGCATTTTTCTCTAAAACGCGGTCATATTACTTATGTGTCAGCGAATATTCGTCGATTTATATACTTTTTTTTTGCCGTGTAACACGCATTCTAAAAATCAGTAAGTTGTTAATCTCGATCACAGACGCTTAATGTGCTCTTGCGTCGAAGCACGCCCTCGATTTGCCGAAGCAAGCCGGCGTGAACGTTAATGAAACGCGCAGGCCGACTTGGGCGTTTTGAAGTCAGTGGGCTACTACGCGCGGACTTCGCCAAAATAAAGTGAAGTCGGAGCCAAGTTAGATCTCTGCATTCGGCGGTAAGACGAAGGTGACTATCATCATGGGTCAGCATATGCAATAATAGCTTATAAGAGAACATTGCCTTCCCTCTTGTACTGCATCTGGCCTTAATTTCTTTATACCGTAATTCCTAAGGAGCTGGCTCTCAAACTTGTTTTCGTTGAAGCGATTTTAAGACGAAGGTGCCTATCATCATGGGTCAGCATATTGAATAATGGCTTGTAAGAGAACATTGCCTTCCCTCTCGTACTGCATCTGGCCTCAATTTCTTTATACCGTAGTACTGAAGGAGGTGGCTCTCAAACTGGTCTTCGCTAAAGCGATCCGAAGACGAATAAAGTAAGATTTTGTAAGACACAACCTTACGAGGAACAATACAAAGCACGAAAAATATACAGAGAGCGGGAGCTTTCATAACATGAAAAACATGCACAAGTGTTAACACGTCAGCAGGCTGCACAAGAGGCCGTAAGAGCTTTGCAAAGTCGGCCGCTGGAAATCGTCAATATCAGTGCGCACACCCCTGCGTTGGTGATTCATTTGAGAACATCTATCCCCCTTACAAAGTTTTACGCTGCGTGATTTTTACACGAATTCGCGGCAGCGGCGACGGCCTTGAACCCAAAATGTCTACAACTATGTTTAACGGAGGTCCTCGCTTGCATTCTCAGTTATTACCCACGCAGATATCGAGTATTCAAGCGATAGCTGCCTTGCGGTGCCTAGGTATTGTAACGCCCGATTTTGGTATGAACCTTGCCGGACAAGTACGTTCAGCATTGCGCGCAACATGAAAGCTGTACCTGAATCACGAGCAGCATGAACAGCAGGGGCTTCAACAGCGACAACCACCAATTTGGCGTCCAGTTCGTGAGCGACGGAGTCCAACTGCAACAAAACAATTACGTCCAGCGATGTACCCAACATGAAAGCCACCGTGACAGCTACAACACGGGGTCCCAACCAGTCGCTCTAATTGTTTTGAAAGAAGTTAGGACGGCGCTAAAACGACAAAGACAAAGAGGCACGAACACAACAGGACGGGCGCCAACTTGCAACTGAAGTTTATTGCACCAAACCCCTACATTTTATGCATCAACTGAGCCGTATCACAACAAGCTTATCACACAACAAAACGCAATTTCTTCAATAGTCAGAACATCGGAAGTAGGCGCTACTTTTACAGACCAGAGACGCCTTCTGCACTATCCACTTGATAACAGCATTATTCTTACTTTATAAGTAAGTCCCCAGATTAAATGAGTGCGCAACCCACATGAAAGCAATTGATCATCCAAATGATACACACACGCTTGGGCAAGCCAACCAGCGCGCAAACTCAGCAATCGTGATTTAACACAAAGAGTGATAATGAAAGAATGACCAACAACAAACGCGGAAAATTTGGTGGACATGAAAACTTAAACCTTCGGGGGAACCTCCCAGCGTCAAAGTACTATAATTATCGTCAAAAATTTAAAACCTTTGAGATAACCTCCCAGCGTCAAAGTGCTACAATATTGGTTTCTATACAATCGCCTTTTCGGCCGATAAAACACATCGATGAAAAACAATGTATGCAGAAAACTTGCAAACACTGTAAAAAAAAAATGCTCCGCAGTACAGAGAAACCCGCTGGTAATGCGTTGCCGGAGGGTTTTCCGCAACATGAGGTACGGACTAAATGTCAGAAACAGAGACTCCGTATGACGACTGTCACATTCTTGGTAACGGAAAGTTACGCCATGCTATGCACGAGACCGAAATTGTTTTTTCACAACGAATGCTTATGTTTTGTTCTTAATGAAGTTTCCGCAATGTGTATGCATACGTCCTCCGTTCGCTCGGAAGTCATTTCATCTAGAGCGGAAATTATCTGTATTGTAATTATGTACCTTCTGTAGTACATGAACATGCGTCTTCGTATAGCTTCTGCCCGCAATGTTCACTGCAGATATAGCCGTCCAGGTGCCGAAGAAATAAGTATTATGTACAAGGCTTTCCTTTACGCATATTATGTAGTGCATACGTACAAAGAATGCAGCTTAGAATGAAAGAGTGGTAAGTGTTTGGGTGAGTACAAGTACATACGTTTTATTTTCATGGCAAACTACACACACTGTACACCTGCACATTGCTGTCGGATCCATCTGAAAAGCATAAAAAAATCCTCATTTAGTGGTCACACAACACCAAATATAAATTTCACAAATACATTTCAACCATCCGCTATTGAACAATCGGCTTTCGTAGAAGCTTTCAAAAGCCATTCACCGAGAACCAACCCGTTATAATTTATTGCCCAAAATTCATTTCTCATAACAGTAAACAGTAAAAACCACCGGTCCAGAAAGAAGCAGACAAAATGCGCTTTCCCGGGCGGCACTGTGCGCAAGAAAGTCTTTACAGTTGCTTATCATTTTGTGCAAATAGAAAGTAGCTCAGGATGGGGGCCAGATACAATTCACTGCAGGTGCCTTTCTGTACATAGTACTAAATGCACAACTTAGCGAGCAAGGAACATTGGTAACATCTGAAAAAGGTGGGAGACGCTTGCCGAATTTATCGTCCATCCAATTTGTTATAGGCAAGAAAAGACGAAGCGAAAGTCCCGCACTCAGTTTATATCCAGTTCCCGGGCATGCCCGTTGCGGCAGATTATGACGCTTTTTATTATGACACAAACTTGGAATACGGCCCCAGGAAGCACACTTCCCCAAAACCGCATGTTTTCACTCATAGCTTCCATTATCTCAGCATGTGCAAGAAAATGTACTAATATCTGATGTCAGTGAAAATGCAGTCACACGTACCGGAAGCAGCTCACTAAGGCATTCCAATATCTCTGCAGTGTGCCTCACAAGGAACGGATGCTCAAGTTTCAAAAAAGGGCTCTTGGCAGAAATTTAACCAAAGGCCGTTGCCATGTGAACCTTTTCAAAATGATGACCCAGAAAGACGAAGTGTCCTCATGTGTCTGATGCAAAAGAAGGATGAGGGCATGAGTCTTTCTGCTTTCTGAACAGCTGTGATAAGTTTTTTACTGGTACTGCTTGGTGCAGCTTCAGTCTCCTTCTTGACATTTTGTGAAATAATTATATATCTGCGAAAGATCTCGCTAGCAAACATTTTGGCACTAATGGAGAAGCAAAAAGACCCATGTCCTAGGCCTTTTTTTGTGACACTAAAGGAAGGCTTGCCTTTTAGAGTCATTGATTACGAAGAGGTCCATGTGGCAACAAACTTTGAGAGAATTCCTTCAAGGGCTCTTTGTTCTCATGAGGTGCCCTGTAGATATATCACAACACCTCAGTGAGATGTGACCAGCCCTGTGAGTTCACTGTCACTTGACATCAAGGGTATGTACTTTCCCTCGCCACATGCAGCAATGATGTATATGTCAAGAGAAAGCATAAAAGATTTCTAAGTGCAATTCCAAATTGCTTGCGGAGGAAAGCACAAGAGTGGCCATGCTCAGCTGTTACCTTTGCTTCTTGCTCGAGTTCTACAGTGAGTACTACGTAATGACAGGTGTCTGCATCAACTCATATTTAACACCCGTCCTGTGCGACCTCCATCTTGCACTACATGACAGGCAACTTTATAACACCTTTCATGCAAAGAGTGTCATCAGGGTCGGTGTGTTCTGTCAGTTTCCTGGTCCTGTGGTTTGTGCTGTGTTTTCTACTCTTAAATTATTTACTGCCTTCATTCTCCACTCCATGAAGCCTGAATGTGCTACACTGGGCTGCTCTACGCGTCGTGGAGCAGCCCAGTGGCCATTTTTTTTTCATACGTCGGAGGCACTCAGCTCGAAAGCCATGCTTACTATATTCAGCAGACAAGGGTACATGTGAGACACATCATTAATAACTAATTCTCACAGTGGTATCTGGTGCAAGAATATCTAAATACTACTCAATTTTTGCTTAAGTTTTCAGATACACTCTTAGATTAAAAACATAATTTGGCTACATTAGCAGAAGCACAGCACCAAGGTACTCACCAGTTACCTGAAGCACTGTACGCAAGTTCTCGTGCCATCATGAATACAGCACACTGTCCATGTTTTCATAATGCCATGTCACTCCAGCACTTCGGTAGCAAAATTTTCCTTTAAAAAAAGTAGTTTTGTTTATGTTAGACTGGTCATATTTAATTTTACTATATACTATGAACTTCTCATTGTACTGCCCCAGACTAAAAAATACCAATGATCACGCTTTGAATTATGTCATATGTGATCACCAAATTATGTGATCACCAATATGTTCTTAGAAATTCTGATTGAAATAAATCTGACAAAATAATATTTCAGAAAATGTGGCACAAGGAAGAAGGACGCTAGCTAGATAACCTGGACGATTGTTTTCAGTTGCATGCAGCCACCGGCACCATTGCACACAAAATGTACAATAAAGTGGGTTTTACCTTTCTGAATAAAATGTAATGCTGCAAACATTTAAGTAAAAAATTTCAACCTTCCATTCCGCATAAAGGAAAGAAAATTCCTCTCGTTTTTTCACAAGCCTCTGCAAGTACACAATTCAGTGAATCTACTTTACAAGTACTTGAATCTATCAGCACGAGACAGGGACGAGAAAAGAAACAAAACAGGCACTGACTCGCAACTGAAGTTTATTGAAGTGAACAGAGAGTATACGGAAAAGCCACACGCCACAATCTACACAATTACACATAAGGTACATCACAACATAAGTAAAAGATTGCCTTTAACATTCCTCTCATCTAGACAGTCCAACCCGCTGCATGTTAACGCTATGGGCAGCACACTCACACATTCGTCACCGAGTCATAAGATGTGTCTAGCCTCGGTAATTTTCTGGTTACTCTGCTGTGAACGTAGTGCCAAAATGCGTGTTGCCGAAAGGAATGGCTAGCAGCCTTCACATCCCTTGTAATATGCAGATAAGTTACAACCCCTACCAATATCCAAATACCTCTCATGCTCCTGTAGTCTTACATTGATACACATTCCAGTTTCACCAACATAAACCCAACCACATGATAATGGTATGCAATGCATGCAATGGTTGCAAGGCACATATATGTTGCCACGTTTCACTCGACACATGTGCTTTTCCCAAACGAAATTCACAAAATTATTAACAATTTTACAGATTGTAGAAAACTTATAAGGGGCCGAACACACCATTTTTACGTCATACCTTCTGGCCACAGTTTTCAAATTTTGCAACAATTTATGTATGTACAGTAACACAGTCAGTCTTTTGGCATCTTACTGGCTGGCCCCAGCCTGATCATGCCAGTCCCTGCGAAGGGGTTTCAGCTTTTAACATGCTAAAGGGAAGAATGGCACACCATCAAGTAACGAGGAAAGCAGGACAGCACACCCACGCACAAGTGCCAACCCTGGAGCAGATACAAAATTCAAGAGCGCGTGCTTGACATTCAGCGTTGACAGTCAAGGAAACTAGGAAACACGGATTTGATCGCTAAAGATTGAACGAGCCCGATCCTTGGCTGCCAACGCTGAATGTCAAGTGCACGCTCTTAGATTCTGGATCCGCTCCATGGATGGCACTTGTGCGTGGGTGTGCTCTCCTGTTGTCCTCGTTACTTGATGCTGCGCCATTCTTATCTTTAGCATGTCAGACCAACTTGCCCAATCTTATATGCTCAGTTTTAACAATTTATCGCACGCTTCTGCAATAGCATGGTTGGGAAATCATGCTTTCATTAGCCTTAAAACCTTCTCTTGAAAACCAGTTGTCACGCTGTAAAAGCATGGCTTCACCAATACCGAGCCTAGACTTGACGACGCAATGCTATTTTTCACTAGATTAGAATCATTCGACCAACAGTCAAGTAGCTGCTTAACACTCCTGGGTGAATATCGCTAGCACACATGGCGTGTGCAGAACACCAAGGTAAGGTTCAGAAACCGCAGCTCTTTTTGTTGGGACATTTTCTCCAAGGTAAACTTAAGACAAAGGCCTTGCTCCTTAAACAAGTTCACAATATGTACAGGTCCCACACTATCACAACCTTTGTAAAAGACCAGAAAATCATAGACGTAGCGAAATATTTCCCCCCACCCATGCAATTTCTTGGTAATCATTCCTTCCACCCTGCTTAAGAGAATATTGCTTAGCACAGGGGCAACCTTCGAATCGATACATTTAGCAGACGTTTGGACATATGCCGCACTGCCATACTCCACAAACATGCTCTTCCCTTCAAATAAAAGGATGCAAGTGCCAAAAAAGACATGTTACACACCCGTTCCTAAACACGAGCTCATCGTTGTGCTCCGATATACACATTCATAAGCTTTTCACAAGATCTTCATACGAGATAGAATAAAATAGTTCTACATCGACACTAATCACAAGACAATCCGCTGGATTGTCATTCTTAAGATACTCAACCACACTGCGAATTGAGTACAAGAAATGGATCTTCAAGATGCGAAGTAGACAGATGCTTTTGCAAATAACCAGAGATAATTTTGCATGAATCCTTTTCTGAAATTCATCTGAAGAGCATGTTATTGAATAGCATTTATTTGAAGAGCATGTTTGTAGAGTAGCGCAGTGCGGTATGTGTTCTAAAGTCTTGAATATGTAGTGGTTCAAAGGTTGACCTTGTGCTAAGCAATATTTTCTTGAGTAGGGTGGATAGAATAATTGTCCAGAATGTGCATGGGCCGGGGGAAAAATCTTTTGCTATGTCGATGATTTTCTGGTCTTTTATAAAGGTTGTGATAGTTCGGGACCTGTACATCTTCTGAAGTTGTTTAAGGAGCAAGGCCTTTATCTCAGGTTTACCTTGGAGCAAATGTCCCAAGAAAAAGAGCTGTGGTTTCTGGACCTTACCTTGATGTTCAGCACACTTCATGTGTGCTAGCGAGTGTTGAGCTGCTACCTGGCTACATGTCGACCATTCCAAGCTAGTGAAAGATAGCATTGCACTTTCTAGCGCGGGCTCAGAATTGATGAAATTATGCTTTCACAGCATGACGACTAGTTTCCAAGAGCAGATTTTAAGGTTAACGAATGCAGGATTTCCAAACCTTGTTACTGCAAGAGCATATGATAAATTGTTAAAGAAGCTGAGACAGTTTTGCGGTGACCGGCACAATCAGGCTGGGGCCAGCCAGCGAGATGCCAAAAGACCAGTTGTGTTACCGTATGTACATAAATTGTCGCACAATTTGAAAAATGTGGCCAGAAGGTATGATGTAAAAGTGGCTTTCTCGGCCCCTAATACGTTGTCTAATTCATGTAAAATTTTAAGAATAATTCTGTGAATGTGGCTCGAGAAAAGTACACGTGTAGAGTGAAATGTATATGTACCTTGTAAAATGAATGTGGTATCAAATATCATTATCTTGTAGTATGGTTTACGTAGGTGCAACTGGAAGGTGTATGAATGTAAGACTACAGGAACACAAGAGGGTAGGGGCTTGGCTAGGTGGTTGAGGTAACTCTGCTGTACACTGCACGGGATGTGAAGTCTGCTACCTTTTCCTTTTGGCAACACGCATTTTGGCAGTAAATTCAGAGATTAAATGGGAGATTATCGAGGCTAGACACATCTTATGACTCCGTGAAGAATGTGTGTTTTGTCTATCATGTTATCACACAATGAGTTGGACTACCTCGATCAGGGAAATGCTGAGGGCGATTTTTGACTCATGTTGTCCTGTATGCTTATCTGTAACTACATGGTTTATGGTATTGCTTGGCTTTTTATATATTCCCTGTTCACGCCAACAAACTTCAGTCGCGAGTCAGCACCTGTCTTGTCTCCTTTCTCATCCCTGTCTTTCGCCCTGGTGGATTCACCGCAATGGCTCACCTATGCAGAAATCCAAGGCATGACATTTTCCTCTTCACACTCGTGGTTCAGCGCATAATACGGCAAAGGCTTTTCAATTCCAAGGAAAGTTCATGGCTCCATTGAACACTGCCTCCTGCTTACAAGACACAGAGCAGCAATCATTGTAGATTCTACCTGTGACACAAAGAGCAAAGTTTTAGTTTGAGTGGACTAAACTAGGAAAGCAGCACAATATATCTATAGCCAAATAACTGAACTGAAAGAAATAGAGGGTAGTGTAATAGTGAACACACTGAGATATTGCAAGTGAGATATATGCATAATATATTGCAATATCCAACACTGCTACCATTGCCTTAGCCAACTACTTCATAAATAACAATAAATGCAGTATCACAAAAATACTGATAACGTACTATTAGTGTTAATAGTAGGAGTGCAGGTTCCATGAACAAAGAAGGGCCCAGTGCTGACTGTCGTTCCCACAGCAGCCTTGTGACCAATGGCTGGTGTAAAGGAAAGAGGAATGACTGAAAAGAGAAAGAGCCAGGGGGAAGGAAAATAAGTATAGAAGGGCTTAGGATATCATAGGCAAATAAGGTTGTTTAGACAGTGAGCACAAAATAAACATTACCACACAAGTAAAGACATACAAGACCAAACATATATATCATTGTGCAGAGTGGCAAACTTGATGCCATTTAGCCCAAAATATGTTTTCAATAAAGTGATTATAATTATAATAGAACAACTGACCGAGTGAAACCATAACAGGGATGAACCAGGAAGTTGTTAATATTCTGGCAGAAATTAAAAGAAGAAAATGGATCTGGCCAGGGCATACAATGCAGAGAATGAATCACCAATGGTATCTTAGGGCAACAGAATAAATTTGATGGATTTTAATGGCACAAGGGCATCTGTGGCCAAAGAGTGCCTTAGCACAAGTTAATTTCGTCTACTCAAGGTGGAATCAGAGACCCATTTCCCAAGCATTTCATTTCAGATAAGCTGAGCACCACGCCAGGAAACAGCTTGTGCATTGTATCACAACAAAATGAATTTCACCCTAAGGAAAATATAGCAGGAGATAGCTGATTATAAGCTCACTAGATAAGATTAGGTGATTTCTGATAGTGTGGGATGTAGCTGGTGCAAGACACAGATAATTAAACTGGAAAAAGCCATTGTCCTGAGGTGAATGTAAACTAAGCAATGAGGATAATGAAATTCGCTACACTAGAGCTGTTAAGAATCAGCTCAAGTTCCATGCTTCAAGATGATGCAACTTTGCTCAGTGAAAAAAAATCATAAGTTCACCCAAGAATTGATATCTTGGCGGTATCAGGCTGCAGGTGCAGATGAATTAATCCTGCCGCAGAGAAGAGCTACATAGAGCACAAAACATTTTAGGCCAGTCCTACACTGACAGCTGTTAATAACTATTTTAAAACTGTTTTTCATTGCACAAACAATAATACCGAGTTTGTGTTGGTCATGTGATTATGTTACTGAGGCTCTCCTAAAAATTCTAGCCAGAGCTAAAATACAAGCTCTCTCAACTAAGTTTTTATATCAACAATGACAACATAAACACATGCAGATTATTCAAGTAGAAGTTTTATTCTTCGTGACGTGCCCTACAAATTTTAAATTATACTGAAAAATAATAGAGTGGAGTGCTTGTGCCAAAAATACTAAACCTCAACAACAAAGAGAACACAAGATAAAGGCAACAACATATTGCCCAAAATTTAAATGTTTGACAGAACAAATATGAAAATAAAACCTCTCCACAACTGGAACAAAACAGCGTGATACCGAGCACACATTTGAAAATTGTTTCATCCAAATCCCCAGTCTGGTGCTCCAGAACTCTTCAGCCAACATGTCATGAAATGTACCATAGTTCTGGTAGCTGTAAAGAGTATACAGCTGATCCGGCATTTTGATATGTGAACAGTAACCCTCAATGACCACCAGGCTGAATACTTTCAAGAGGCTGTTCTAGTAACAAGACTGCAGTGAAACACTTAGCAAGTTATGCTGGCGTAATAATGCAAACCGTTAATCTGAGAGTTCGCTACCACGGAACTCTGTAGTAACTCCTAAAGTGTTGCAATCGAATGAAAAAAAGGACTGCCTATTATATAAACAAAAGTCAAGAGGCTGCAATGCAAGGCCACGACAGAAGTGCTGCAATACAGCAATAGCGATACAATGTACACTTTAAGCAACACAATAAAACATGATCTTTTATCCTTAATTATCAGAATTTAAATATTTGTTTTCCTTGCTCTCTTGCAAAATTAAATTTAGATCGTGAAAGCGCTCAAAAAGACAAGGATACAGAGATTTCCACACAGTGCGCTTACTTCCAGTGTCTTTTTGAGCACATCCACTATCTAAACATGTTAACCCAACTAGTCTAAACGCTGTCGTTATTCCAAAATTAAGCCTTTCACAAAGTGGGAGCCCCTTTCCCCATACAAGGTGCACCATAACTAATCCAACACTTTTTTCATGATATGTTTTCTCTGAGAATAAACACTGTTTGAAGATTTTGCAATAGTACTTGTCTTTTCGATTCTACGAATGTATCATGCAAGTGTTCAATGAAATGACCATCTGCCTATCTTGATCATTGCTCAAAATCAGGCTGTAATGCACCATGAAGGGCAGGCTCTGCTTGATTTTTATGTTTTCCTAACGAAGCATGTACGTGCAACCCTTCTGCTGGCATGTATGCAGCAGGTTTGTATAGCTAGGCGAACTGTGGTTTTGCTATAAAGATGAAATGGTACTTTGGAAGTGAATGGTTTTCTAAAATGCATTTAACATACATACCGGGGCTTTAACAGCACCTGGTGTAAGCAACATCAGTGGGGGGACCGCAGGAGTGGCCTAGTGGTCCGAGCATCTGCCTCGCAAACAGGAGGTGCGGAGTTCGATCCCCAGTGCCACCGGGTAACCAGCGGTGATACAATGGGTCGTTTCAATGGCCAGTTTAAAACTTGAAATAACCATGCTGCAATATATACAAAAAATGATTTGTGTGCTCTCTCTTACATGACATAGTTAATCATATCATAGTGTTGGTAGTACACAAAATGCATGTGTGGAACATATACATGCACTGTTTTTGTTCACATCTTACCTGCTATGTGCTGTTATGGCATGTTATGTGCCGGGAAAGCAACAGGTAGTGAGCAGTGTTGTGTTGCAGCCTTTCTTCTGGTGGAATTTGAATCATGTGAGGTGCAGCTGAAAGAAATTGTTTCATACATAAGTATATTTCATGTAACACAACAAGTGCACAGCCCCATCATGAGTTGTGGTTTAAACTAACAGCGAGCTTTTTACTACTCTATTTAACATATGATGCAAGTCAGTGATGCTGGAGGCACAAAACTAAATACTGTGAGGTAACAAGAGCTAATATGGACAATCATGCCTTTAAGAGATATTGTCAATATATATTTTCCTGAATGAACTAAAGTTATCCTTAGAAGCATTCAGGGGAAGATAATTTTGCTAAATGCCTTTTGCCAGAATAGGCCTTTTATGAACCAGTTGCAAATGAAAAGAATAACTTTAAGACCATGGTATGCATTCTCTAACGCCAAAGTAGTTGCATACAAGCAGTATACTATGCCCCTAGTTTTATGGTGGGCCTGTACTGCACAATTTTCATGCAAGGTAGTGGAAAGTATGTGCCATGAAACAGACCTCTGCTTGCTGAAACTGGCAAATAAGTACTGGGTTTTTAAGGCAGGAATGAAGTTACATAGTTCCTTCTGCAGGTTTTGAACTTCAGGTTAGTTATTTGAAAAATATCAATCCCTGAACTGCAATGATTGAAGTTTTTAGCAAATAACATTTCCATTGTAACAGTGGAAACGCTCTTTTATTTGAGGAACGACTTTTCAAAAGCCTGCGTTTCATGGTGGCTGTCAAGTAGCCCTGATAAAAAGAAACCAGTCACGACACACAACCAAGCCCCCGTAGCACATTTTCAACTATACCCTCATGATATAGCTTTAAAGTAAGTGTTAAGCAATACAAATACAAATCCCTTGATTTCCTTCATGATTTATCACTGGTGTATACATACAAAGATAACCGTAGAAGATGTGGAGTGCATGGTACAGAGAGAGTAGGCAGATGGTTTCTTGACACTCAAAAAGTGAACAAGGGAAGGAAAAATCTCAGGGTGCTTGCCGTTTCGACAAGACAACTTGTTTTCGTCTGGGGTCAACATATACAGAGGAAACTTAGAATCAAGTACAGGGTTGTCCACTCTTAGTGCGAACACGCGAGCACATGGCTGTGCTCTTTGGGCCACTGTGTCTGACATTGCCGCACATCGAAGTGTAATATGACACGAAGCACCACATCCAGGTGCATCTCCTCGTGCGCCATTTTGCAGCGATGAGTGGCTGCACCGCACACAGTGGACCTCTAAAGAGTGCGGCCATGCGCTCACATGTCTGCACTAAATGTGACCAGCTCTGTACATTCCGGAAATGGCATAATTATTTGAAAAGGCCTTGCACATGGTCAGAGGTTTCCCAACCCATAATTTCCCCCTCCTTTCCTGCTTTGTTTAATTTATCGTTATACTTTAACCTTACGCCCTGCACCTCCTGACATCACTTCTCGGAACCTTGGCTGCCATACTCCTCCCCCTCCCCCTTCTCTTTGCCTTTTCTCTGAACCTGCCCTCATTTTCTCTTTTTCCTTCAAATTATTTTGCCCCCCTGGTATTTTATTCTGCCATGCTGCTTAATTCCTTTATCCTAGTTTTTCAGGAAAAGGCAGCCAGCCATACCAAGCCACCTGTTACGGCTGGACATAAAGCCATTCAAGCCCACTATCCACACTCCATACCCCGAGATTCGTTTCTACTGAATTGGGCTTTTTTGTTTTCACAGTTTTGCAGGTCAACCGGTTAATCTTCTTTAGCAGCTATCATGCCTGGTCAAGGTTCACGCTCCCCATCGTAACGCCCTTCCCATATCGCACCCTCATCCCACACAACAGGCCTTTCGCCTCGAAGTGAAAACCTTATTTAAACCCCACCAATGATGAACACTTTGCCAGACAAAGACAAGTCCTCTTGTCGAAACGTCGGCAAGCACCCTGAGGCTTTTCTCTTCCTTATTCAGTTTGTGAGATACCAGGGACAGGTGTTCAAGCAGCCATACCACACTAATACCCCTGTCACACGGGCACCGCAAAGGCCTTTGAGAATCATATCCAAAGGCGTAAGGAGTGCAGCTACCCGGTACAAATGTTGCGCCTTTGTCGCTAAGGGCCTTGGAGGCGAATTCGCTCAACCGAGACCTTCGGAGCCCGAAGACGCGGCATTCGAGAAGCTGTGATCGCAGTACCATCCAAAGTCAAAAAGTAAAAGCAATAAAAAAAATAAATAAGCTAATAATGTTTGAAAAAATTTTTTTCAAATACGAAAGGTGTGTCTGGCTTTGGTTTTTGTACGGGTGTTTATGTTTTATGTTCAAATTTCAAGACAGTGAAAGTGTTGCGGCAACACCGAGCGCCCATGGTGGCCAAGGCAATACACGTACAAAACCTGCTCCTGCTGATGAGAGTAGCTGTTGCAGTACTTTTAAGGACGCAATCAGAATAAAAAAATTGTCAAAGCTCAACGAATGAACAGAATACACCACTTTAATTTTAGAACACTCACTTCAGCCACCTCGAGTATAGCAGCGGGTGCTAAGCCTGAACGACTTTCACCTTTGGGCTGAACCGTGTAGCTGCATCGCTGCTCCTTTAAGCTTTCGCTCCTTTGGTGAAAAATGGTGCCTTTGCTGGAAAGGCCTTCGAGGAATGCCATGTGGCAGGGGTATAAAGCACATTTTTTACTGACACGAAAGACTCAGTGCCTTTAGTTCTGACAACATTCTGAATCATGCTTTGGTGGCTTAGCATATCAAAATACTGGACATGACAAAATCAGCTAATTATTGAGGGCTATTATTTGCAATAGGTAAAATTATAACATTCTCCTAAAATAATGAAAAGAAACCACCAGCACTGACATCAATGTACAATTTGGCTGTAAGATACTGACATGACAATATAGTTACACGTAAATTCCCTTCTCGCACTTCAAAACTGCATGCATTATTTCTAGAAAGTGCGAGAACAGAAGCTCATACATAGTGCCAAAGAAAAGAGTGCATAATAGTACCACTTATGAGGTGTTTATCGGCAACTGCAATGAGCAAGGCTATGTTAATGGCAATCCAGAGTTATTATGTGTCTTACGAGCGCATGCACTTGGGAGGTGATAGCAGCTGTGCACGCAGCTGTCCATCGCAGTTTTGAGTCTGTCGAGATAACACATGGGGTAAGGTATTCCCTGTTTTGCTGCCGAAGGCAAAGCCGTCAGCGAGTGGAGTTGCCTTGCTATTCACTGTCAATATCTACTGCTCAAAGTAAAGGAAACTAGGGCATAAAACATACAGCATTTCATATTATGCTTTGGCCAAATGCAGTGAGAATGGAACAGACTAGAGACTTGTCTTATGACGTTTGCACTCTTTACTTTGCACCAGAGGAAAATAAATTTATGTACAGTTGACCTACTGTTTGCCACAGTCCTAGAAGAAATGAATTCAGGTCTCAGAAATTCTACCGAGAGAATACTGATGCTGCATGACCATTTCTCTGAACTGTTCTGAAATATGCAGAAGTTACCAATTTTTTTACTACCTGATTACATACTGTAATCTTTGCAAAGAATATGAGGTTAACGGACTGGGAAAAAATGTCAGGAATGGTACCTTTGGTACTGGGCACGTGGAAAAACAAATGACCCACTGGGCGTCCCCAGGAGCTCTGCTACCAGGCACCCCTAGCAACAGTAGTCAATTTTCCAGATCCAAAGGAGCCATGCGAATGATTGCCGAAAAGTCAAGTTTAAGGACAGCAGATGCATGAACACAAAACAGTTTTCCAACTTTGTTTCAGTGTGATAAATGGTTTCAAATCTCTAGACTATATCTGGTAGTACACAAATTATCAGAACACGATCTCCCGCTCAGAATCATCTCAAAACACATTCGACACGCAGTACCAACATGGACAGTTCGTGCTTAATTGAATCCAAAAGTTTACGCTGATCGACCAATATTACTCTAAATAGAGACAGAAAGCGCATGCACGTTGTACTGATGTTATCGTGAACATAACATGCGACGAGACGCAGGGTTACAATACAAACAAAAAACCGCTTTCAAAATTTGAGAACAAAAGGCTCACCTTCTCACAAGTTCGCCAAACCGGAGACGTTGCCGAGTGGCTGCCGCCAAAGTCACTCGCAATGCACAGAAACAATAAAAATGCAGTGCCGCTGACTTTCCTTGAGCAATTCCAGTCGATTGAACTTCCAGCTGTTCGCACCGACTACCTCTGCAAGCATGTCTAAAAGTTAGCGGCGCAGCCACGCCATTTGCAATTTACGGAGCTACACGGGAAATTCATAGCGCCATTCGCGTATTCGCGCTCAAGCTCACGTCGCTGATGTCGCAAAGGCGCACAACGGCAAAAACATATAAGATGCATTTAATTTTACGGTAGCTTTTTTAGCTTACAACCTGAATCGTTTGATATATTGTTTTTTCTTTTCGTTGCATGAACGTTATTACCACCAGCGGCAGCGCAGCTTGGCCATGGCTAGCCATGGCGAAGTCGAAGCGCTAGCCGAGCCCGCAGTCGGAAACATGTGCGCAGTTAGCGCAGTGTAGAGTTGAATGAACAGGCGCTATGGAATGGGTTTTTGTTCTTCCGTGTTCGCTGCGTGCGTCCTGCGCGTTGTGTGTCTTTAGTATGTGTGTGTGTATGTGTGTGGCCGGAACGCTGCATTGGAGTGTACATACAACAGCTCGCTGTCCCGTGCGGCATCGGTGCGTAGTAAAACGATCATGCAGAATGTGCGTTACAATGCCAGTGGCCCTGCACGAAAGAGGAGACTTGAAGCCGACGGAAAAGCTGCTCTCCCTCGTGGGACTGCAAGAATCTGGCGAGTACCAGTCGACGCGCGTTTCGGTGGATGATTCCGTTTACCACGCCAAAAAATTCAGCACTGGCCAACAGCAATGATGAACTGCTGCTGCATCATCACCTGTGTGATGTTTGTGACAAGCTTGTTGGATGTGAACGTGGCCATGAATGGTATTCGCCGAGCAGCGGCCCTCAGGGCGTGGCACCAGTGGATACCTGAAGACGATTACTGTTTGCCCGCGCCCTGGCGCCTCGCATTCAACCGAATGTTTTGGCGTTAATTATTTATATCTGAATTTCACACGTAGTTGGACTCGCAAATATTACAGCGTACAAACGTACCGTCGGAAGAGAACCCCTTTTTCATTTTTTTAGGGAGGGGGTGGGGGAATTACCGTCTGCTCAAATTTAATGTCACTAATATTTTGAGCTTATTTTCTAAACAGGTGCCGTGGTGGCACTGTAAGCAATGCATTTACTGGGCAGAAGTTTATTTTATGTTGTGTTGGCACAAGGTTAATGATTGTCATTGTACTGGGGTGCCATGTTCAAACAAAACATATAATTGTACACTCTCTTTGAAGAATGTCTAATGAGGTAATAAATTACTGAGCAGCGAGTATGCACTGTGGTAAATGCGACGAACGTTACTGAATTACTTCACACTTGTCATGTTCTGTTGTCGTTTGTGATTACGTATGCCTTGGTGTCTGCCGCTTTCCAGTGTAGGGGTCGAGAGGCATGTCGAGCTCCACTTAGCAGCTTTTTTTCCTTCCACTCTCTACTGGCCAACGTGGTAAAATAAACTCAACATAATGCGTGATTGCTCAGACCTAGATTAGACTACCATTTCACTTATTTACTCTGAGGGCCAATTGGCATCGAAGAGAGGAGAGCGACTAACATAAATACATGTGTAGGCAGATTAATTAAAATGATTATACACAGCAGACTTGAAAGCATTGGATGCAGTGGTGGACATGACGAAGGCAGAGAAGATGTGACAGCTGGAAACGTAGAAAAGTGGAGATCTGCGCGAGTTTGTACGCGACTTAAGGTGAACGCTAGCAAAAAATGAAGAAGGCGCAGAAGACTGAGGCCAGAGTTAAAACTGTAGTTTAACAGAGGAAAGCACCTCCCAGCAAGCCAAAATGTGCACATGCAAGCAGTTATGTGAACACAGAACATAGAAAATTAAACTCCTTTTTGGACAGAAGGAAAGCTAAGGCACATTGCTTATTGTGATGTTGCTTAATAAGTTGGTGTCTAGTTGTTGCCCTTCATATCTGGTCCTTCCACACCCAGCAACTGAAATGCCATCAAAAAGGAGCATCTCCAATCACTCTAATTACATGGGAGGTACACATCGCCAGATGTCAGAGGCTTGGCGTCTCATCTTGCAGACTAGCTAGTTTGGCAGATTTAAACTTTACCGCATGTAAGAGGCATGCAGCAGCCTTGAAGGGGAGTACTTCATAAGTGTTACAGCATATTGTACAGTGTTGGCATGCTTCATTATTTACATCACAGTAATATGCTAGCACAGGCTGGAAAGTTTGTAAGTGAACAGAAAAAAACAATGTTCATGCCATATCTTAGCCACATTCTTAGTATTGTATAAAAAGTGCAAATAAGGAATTCCTCATATTTTTGTCAGCTTTTTCTTTCTGTGCATTGATTTTTTGCAAGTTAGCAAGGTTCTACAGTGTTGTGTGCCTATCGGCTGGTCCCTTGTTTGTCAAAGGTACCGAGTGCACAATGGGTCGTGTCAGTGTAAGCTAAGTAAACGATGGATAGAAAATTCGTGCTTTCAGAGTATTTCCAGAAAAAACTGCTATTATTTCCTACTCAGGATGGGGGAACAGCATCGATGGTGCACATCCTCCTTGTCACTGCAGCAATTATGGCTGCTCGCTGCTTTTTGGTGGCGTTTCATTTATCTGCAGGAAGAGCAGGCATGAATGGGCGGCAATAGTTACCTACAAAATTAAACATTGTATTGAGCAATATGTTGTTGTGTCGGTGATTTTGTTATCCATGAAGGAGTTGGTGTTTTTGATTAATGGTTGTGTAGCAAAGATGTAACTGCTACATTGCACTGCTTTCACAGATTTGTTTGCCCATGCTTTTGGTTAAATGGCAGATGGAAATTCGGCTTTCAACTTGTGCACTTTCATCATGTTTGCAATGTACTTTCAGCTGGTGTTCAGTTTCACTTTGGAGAAGTTGTCCAACCATTGTCTGTGTCTAAATGTTTTCTAACAGTTGACCTCATTACGCAGCATTTCTCACAGAAAGCAAATGTTGCAGTAACATTTTTATTAAATGTTACTCTATCATGTGGCTAGCAATGTAGCGAAAAATATTTTCATCAAGTCAGCTTTTAACATTATAGCAAATTAAGGCCTTTGTTATTTAAAATTGCTCAAAATTTGTACTAATCACTCAACCTTGAAGCAACGTAATGCGTTATAACCCTTCCTCGGCTCTTCATTGTGTTAATCACATTAGACATGCTCACGGTCGTTCGCCATGCTAGTTTGCGGACATTGTTGGCTAAAAGTAAACCAGACAAATAAAAAATCGGACGTCATGTGATGCCTATAGTCTGCGGGCCAGCAGTTCATCGTGTAAAAGTGGCGTCACATCATAAGCATCTTCTGTTTTTGCTGCCTTTAAGCAAGTTATTAGTGCGGTTGGTGCAACACATTGTCGATGGGGTCAACCGTCCTGTCGTGTTAAGTTTTGATCGCTTAAATTAAATGTTTAGTATTTTTCCGTCCAACGACTACAGAGGAACACGGACATTTCCTTCAATTCTGGACTGAATATACGGTCATTCGCTACGTTTCATTGAGAGCAGAAGTGGTTCTGTATTTAAAACGTACATAGTCTACGTTATAGGTACGGAATTTTTTTACAGTGAACGTTGAAACCTAAAGACAGCCTTCGAGAAACGCCACCTCAGCGTCACTAATTGAAATGGACGGCCTACTAACGCATGCGCTTCCCGCTTTCTTAATAAAAAATGCCTCCACTACTTCTCGCTCAAATCTGTCTTTACCGCTCTTCAAAAAACTTGTTTTGCTCAGATCCGGACTACACCCCTTGCACGTCTTGCAGTGATCTGCAAGGAAACTTCCATGATGTTGGCGCACATTCCGCAAGTGTTCACTGGCACGTTCATTAAAACATCGACCGGTTTGCCCTATGTAAACTAAACCGCAGCTTAGAGGAATCTGATATACGACTTGTGATCTGCATTTCGTGAACAGTTTTTGATGTTTAATAGGGCAAACCGGTCGTTTCTTTTCCGGTTTTGACATTGTGCAAATCTTTGACAACTTTGATGGGGCCGAGATCACAACCTGCGCCTGATGTTTGCTTGCGACTTTTTTTATACCATGGGACACCTTATGCATGTACGGAATCACAGGGACCATTTTTTTTGCTTCCGGAAGTTTCTCATTACAAGGCCGCTTGAATTTCTAGATTAACATTTCAGAAACAGCCAAAATCAAATGGGGCGGGTAACCCGCTTCGTGCAACCTCTGAATTTGGGCGCCGAAGCTCATAGACATCGTGTGATGGCACGACTTTCTTAAGGCACTCTGAAGGGAATTAGCGATTTTTGCTCTTTTTACGAGTTTAGAATGAGCACTATCAAACGGTAACAGCCCTTTCTTAGATCTGGGATTGTACGCCCAGCATAGGTGATCCTCCATAAAAACCAATCTAACGTCTAAAAACTGCAGTACTCGATTCACTGGTAACTCCCACGTGAACTTGAGGCCCTGGCTGTTACTGGTGAAGACTGATAACACACTTCCTGCCGCCGAAGCTACACCGGACTCATGAACATTCTTCATGATAACCAAAAAATCGTCCACGTATCTAAAAATGGATACTACACGTGGATCTCTAAGTTGACTTTTGATTTGATTCCCAACATCTGACAAGAAAATATCACAGAGTACCGGTGCCACTGAAGACCCTAAGCATGCACCTTTTTTTCTGGACAAAGAAGCTACCTTCAAATGAAATGGCTGTCGAGCCTAAGTAGAATTCTAACAAGGCTACATAACTATCACTGCTAATGCCAGCTGCATTTTGAAACTGAACTTCACCTGTTGTGATGATCTTTTCTCTGACCGCGCTTAGAAGTCCATGATGAGGAACAGAGTAATATAAATCTTCAATATCGATGGAGAAACCCATGTACTCGAGGGAGGGCAAAACGTCCAGTTGCTGCACGACATACGAGGAACTACGAACCACGAAAGGATCATCTTCCACCAAAGAACCGAGGTGCTTCTGAAGGTAACTACTGACAACGCACTGCCATGTCCCTTTTTCCGACACGATGGATCTTAGTGGCATCCCAGGCTTGTGGGTTTTGACCGTGAAGAATATTTCAAGGAAGCCCCTCTCTTCACCTTTTGCTCGCTTCTTGATGGCATCCAGGTGCAAGTCATCCCAGATCTAAGAAAGGTCTGTTACCGTTTGATAGTGCTCATTCTAAACTCGTAAAAAGAGCAATAATCGCTAATTCCCTTCAGAGTGCCTTAAGAAAGTCGTGCCATCACACGATGTCTATGAGCTTCGGCGCCCAAATTCAGAGGTTGCACGAAGCGGGTTACCCGCCCCATTTGATTTTGGCTGTTTCTGAAATGTTAATCTAGAAATTCAAGCGGCCTTGTGATGAGAAACTTCCGGAAGCAAAAAAATTGGTCCCTGTGATTCCGTACATGCATAAGGTGTCCCATGGTATAAAAAAAGTCGCAAGCAAACATCAGGTGCAGGTTGTGTTCTCGGCCCCATCAAAGTTGTCAAAGATTTGCACAATGTCAAAACCAGAAAAGAAACGACCGGTTTGCCCTATTAAACATCAAAAACTGTTCACGAAATGCAGATCACAAGTTGTATATCAGATTCCTCTAAGCTGCGGTTTTGTTTACATAGGGCAAACCGGTCGATGTTTTAATGAACGTGCCAGTGAACACTTGCGGAATGTGCGCCAACATCATGGAAGTTTCCTTGCAGATCACTGCAAGACGTGCAAGGGGTGTAGTCCGGATCTGAGCAAAACAATTTTTTTTGAAGAGCGGTAAAGACAGATTTGAGCGAGAAGTAGTGGAGGCATTTTTTATTAAGAAAGCGGGAAGCGCATGCGTTAGTAGGCCGTCCATTTCAATTAGTGACGCCGAGGTGGCGTTTCTCGAAGGCTGTCTTTAGGTTTCAACGTTTGCAAGTTTTCTGCATACATTGTTTTTCATCGATGTGTTTTATCGGCCGAAAAGACGATTGTGTAGAAACCAATATTGTAGCACTTTGACGCTGGGAGGTTATCTCAAAGGTTTTAAATTTTTGACGATAATTATAGTACTTTGACGCTGGGAGGTTCCCCCGAAGGTTTAAGTTTTCATGTCCACCAAATTTTCCGCGTTTGTTGTTGGTCATTCTTTCATTATCACTCTTTGTGTTAAATCACGATTGCTGAGTTTGCGCGCTGGTTGCCTTGCCCAAGCGTGTGTATCATTTGGATGATCAATTGCTTTCATGTGGGTTGCGCACTCATTTAATCTGGGGACTTATAAAGTAAGAATAATGCTGTTATCAAGTGGATAGTGCAGAAGGCGTCTCTGGTCTGTAAAAGTAGCGCCTACTTCCGATGTTCTGACTATTGAAGAAATTGCGTTTTGTTGTGTGATAAGCTTGTTGTGATACGGCTCAGTTGATGCACAAAATGTAGGGGTTTGGTGCAATAAACTTCAGTTGCAAGTTGGCGCCCGTCCTGTTGTGTTCGTGCCTCTTTGTCTTTGTCGTTTTAGCGCCGTCCTAACTTCTTTCAAGATATGAACCAACTAGCCCAAATCAAAGTACTTCTTGAGCTCTAATTGTGTTAGGAGCGCTGCGAACTATAGCGCGGGTGCAATTCATGTCTTTTAGTATCATCCTTCTAAAAAATGATTATCTTTTCTTTACGGTTTTGAAGCCCAGCTGTGCAGTTTTTATAGTTGCAGTTCATGTTAACATGAACTAGTCCAATACATGGGGAATAAGAGTTCAGGCAGGTCTCTGTGTGTTTAATCTGCGTAGCATTGACGCATTCGACTTCTGGCGGCCGCGTTCACAAGTTTTTAATGTAGTGCTTCGTCAATTGCGCTCCGGGTCCGGTAATCGACCGGCGCTCGTTCACGGCTACATTCAAGATGGCTGTCATTCTTTATGCCGAGGAAACGAGCTGCGCGCCGGACTGCAAGCTCGACGCTCGCAACGGGTGATACAGGTGTGGCACGGAAGCGCAGAAGACAATTTTTGGCGCACCAGATCCTGGTTTTCAAGTTTTTATAAAGTCCTACGAGTTTACTTTTCTCTTCCCGGTCGATTTGAAAAGCGCACTGGCGTGCTGTCACTGCACGGGTGCAGCGCGCGTCTTAACTACAGCAAATGACGGAGTCTTCTGTGGCCAAAATTCTGAATTTTTGAGCTTTTCATGCCCTACCTTTTTCCTCGGCAGTTTTTAAAATGACGATCCCGAAATAACTATGCGAGAACGCTCGTTTTCGAAACGTTTGTCCATGTTTAAGACCGTCAACTATTACTACTTATGTTTTTCAAGGACGTGTCTGTCTGCAATCAAGGTCAAATTGGCCAAAGCAGTTACCACGTGACCACACTATATTTCATAGCAACAGTGAGTGCTTAGGGCCTCAATTGATGTCTATACTTACAATCCGTTTTATATCAGTTTTATGGTGCGCGTAACAAGATAGAAAATTATCTTCCGATTTATGTTTTGCCGTCTATTGCTCAATTAAATTCTAGAAAAAGCATAGAAAAAAACCCTCTGCTGGATGTAATAAGCTTCGATGATTTCAAGCTTATTACATCAAGCAGAGGGTTCATATCTGCATATGGAAGACATCTGTTCCGCTTTCGAAAGTAGAGGTTAGCTCTCTCAGTGGTTCATTATCAGCGTTATAATCATTGCTTGGTTCTTTTGGCACGTGTGCCTTTGTTATGTCACCACTTGTATATGTTCTGTTTTGCTTTTATCTTTTCCTTCTCGTTCGGTTATTAAGTGTTTTCTTCCATGAATAAACTTAGTTGGAAGTTGGCGCCAGTCCTGACTCGTGTGTGTGTTGTCTCCGTCCTTTAGCGCCTGTACGCTTTTTGCGTAAATCATTAATGGCTGCATTTGGGCGAGTTGGTTTTCCATTCTGAACGTAAAAGCGCAAAAACACAAGGACACAGACTGAGGCAGACAACACGAGCGCTTACTTCCAACTGATTTTATTTCATGCAAGAAGCGAAATTTACACTCTTGATAAGTGTCTGCACATGCTTACAGGGCAATTACCGCAGAGTTATGACTGATACCAGTTATCATGTAACACATATGAAAGATGTCAGATATGCCATCTCTTTTTGTGACAGCAGAATTGATGGAGCACTTATGCAATCATCCCCAGCTCGCGCTATCTCCAAAGCTTCAACAATTTCTCGGGTAATTTGGCATTTGTGCATGTAAAGGACTTTGCACTTGTGAAAGAGAGGAGGACAACCCTCTTTACTTTTTCTTTTGCACTTTAAACAATGAATGCTCATGTGCCCCCCTTTTTTGTTGTTCACAACGTAGTCATGCTCGCTCAACCGCTCGTTCAGGCATCGTCCCGTTTGGCCTATATAGTATTTTCCACATGATAAGGGCACTTTATAAACAACACCTTCTTTGCATCTCACAAACGGCTTTTGATGCCTGATTATGCAACCAGTTTTTCTTTGGTTTCCTGAAGTACTTTGCTTACATAATGACATCAGCTTATTTGGGGCAGAGAACACCACGTCAACGTTTGCCCTGTTACCAATTTTTTTGAGATTGTGTGAAATCTTATGTTTATAAGGAATGACTGCAAATTTCTTATTGGCTTTTGTCCCTTCCGGCTCGTCCTGGCACTTGGCTTCCAATTTTTTTCTTTTTGACAAGTCCTTCTGCGACAGAAACCAGCAGGTGTAACGGATAACCCACATCTTGCAATTTGTTGGACTGCAGGAGAAGGCTTTCTTCGATTGCATGTTCACAAGACTTCTTTGTACAGTTAAGAAACCCTAAACGAGCTATGTTTCTTTTTATAACCTTTGAGTGCGCGGAACTGAAGGGTAAGGGCATTTTTCCATCCCTGGGATGATAAATCCAGCAAGTGTGGTCTTCTAGAAAGGTTAACCTGATATCGAGAAAGCGTATGCTACTGTTCTCTGGCATTTCATGCGTGACTACAAGAGGAGATAGGCTACACTTGAAATGATCTAAAACCTTTTCTACCGCCTCATTGAGGGTGATTGCAGTGGTGTCTAAGAAGATTAAAAAATCGTCGACAAAACGAAAAACTTTTAACACCCCTACGTCTTCAAGGCAGGCTAAAAGCCTTCTGTCACATTCAGCTAAAAACAGGTCACTTAACAAAGGAGCTACGCTGGACCCAATACATATTCCTTGTTTCTGCAAAAACAGATCGTCGGCCCACTTTACAAACATAGAATTGAGATATGTGCTTAATAGCTCCAAAAAACCCCCAACACTCACTCCCACTGAATTCTGGAAAGCAATGGGGCCAGCGTTCTCAATACATCTTTCAACGCACTGCAATAATCCGTTTTTCGGCAAAGAATAGTAAAGGTCTTTGACATCGACCGAGAAGGCAAACATGTTCTTTCCATCACTTTGCTTTAGAAAATCAATTACATTTCCTGAATTTTTTATCATGAAAGGGTCATCAACAACTAGCTGTTTTAGACATTTCTGTAGGAAGTCAGAGACTGGTTTTTGCCAGGTGCGCGCTTCCGAAACGATAATTCTTAAGGGACATTCCATTTTGTGTGTCTTAGCGGAAAAGAACATGTTAAGACTTAGATCACTGGCCTTTTCTACGGACTGAGCTAAGCGGGTTAAATTCAAGGAGATGTACAACTTTTTTGCTTTTAATCTTACTTTTGACAAATTTATACCTTTTTGCCTATCAAACACTTTCTCAACAGCATGACTGACTTTTTCATGAAAAAGTACCTTAGGCATCACAGCAAAACCACCTTCCTTATCACAAGGAAGAAGACATAAATCGCCTTGCTTCAGGAATTTCAAAACACTTGAAGGGGAAACTTGAGGCTTTGTCTTCGAACACTTCTTTAGAACGTCGACACCCTGCGAGACGCAGCTCCCTTGATCACTCGTAGGTGCATGTTTGGAGACTGTTCGGACCATGGCCAAGAGTTCCGGTTTTGATTTCTTTTGTTCCACAGCGAACTTGGGCGCCAGCTGAAGTGTACGGCGTACCTCTTCGGGAAGTGTTACCTCCCCAAACGTACGGACGTGGTTTTGCGACCTAGACAGCCGTGGAGGGACCAGTTTGCGAAGCCCTGGCAGGACAGTACTCCATAAAAACTCAGAAACCTGGTCGAGCGTTCGATTGAATTGTTTCCATTTTCTTTTGGCGTTCGGCAGGCTCTCACCTGTAAAAAGCCTTGCTTGCAAGCAATCCTTGTACAGTCTTGCTTGCCTTCTCCACTCCGCTCGAAGTATCTTGAGAATCCTTTTGCCATGGCTGACCGAAGGTGGAAGGGATCCAAACAGGGCTAAGATAGTCGGGGGCAGCACGTTGCAGCGAATACAGAAGGAGAGAGCACGAGCTTGGCAGATGGCGTTTGCGGTGAGGGAAACCAGAAGATACGAACACTTGTTCACACATGAAAAAGAGCCCATTGTGCTAGAAATGTAATTCAATAATGGCTGCATTTGGGCGAGTTGGTTTTCCATTGTGAACGTAAAAGCGCAAAAACACAAGGACACAGACTGAGGCAGACAACACGAGCGCTTACTTCCAACTGATTTTATTTCATGCAAGAAGCGAAATTTATACTCTTGATAAGTGTCTGCACATGCTTACAGGGCAATTACCGCAGAGTTATGTTGGGGGTTTTTTGGAGCTATTAAGTACATATCTCAATTCTACGTTTGTAAAGTGGGCCGACGATCTGTTTTTGCAGAAACAAGGAATATGTATTGGGTCCAGCGTAGCTCCTTTGTTAAGTGACCTGTTTTTAGCTGAATGTGACAGAAGGCTTTTAGCCTGCCTTGAAGACGTAGGGGTGTTAAAAGTTTTTCGTTTTGTCGACGATTTTTTAATCTTCTTAGACACCACTGCAATCACCCTCAATGAGACGGTAGAAAAGGTTTTAGATCATTTCAAGTGTAGCCTATCTCCTCTTGTAGTCACGCATGAAATGCCAGAGAACAGTAGCATACGCTTTCTCGATATCAGGTTAACTTTTCTAGAAGACCACACTTGCGGGATTTATCATCCCAGGGATGGAAAAATGCCCTTACCCTTCAGTTCCGCGCACTCAAAGCTTATAAAAAGAAACATAGCTCGTTTAGGGTTTCTTAACTGTACAAAGAAGTCTTGTGAACATGCAATCGAAGAAAGCCTTCTCCTGCAGTCCAACAAATTGCAAGATGTGGGTTATCCGTTACACCTGCTGGTTTCTGTCGCGGAAGGACTTGTCAAAAAGAAAAAAATTGGAAGCCAAGTGCCAGGACGAGCCGGAAGGGACAAAAGCCAATAAGAAATTTGCAGTCATCCCTTATAAACATAAGATTTCACACAATCTCAAAAAAATTGGTAACAGGGCAAACGTTGACGTGGTGTTCTCTGCCCCAAATAAGCTGATGTCATTATGTAAGCAAAGTACTTCAGGAAACCAAAGAAAAACTGGTTGCATAATCAGGCATCAAAAGCCGTTTGTGAGATGCAAAGAAGGTGTTGTTTATAAAGTGCCCTTATCGTGTGGAAAATACTATATAGGCCAAACGGGACGATGCCTGAACGAGCGGTTGAGCGAGCATGACTACGTTGTGAACAACAAAAAAGGGGGGCACATGAGCATTCATTGTTTAAAGTGCAAAAGAAAAAGTAAAGAGGGTTGTCGTCCTCTCTTTCACAAGTGCAAAGTCCTTTACATGCACAAATGCCAAATTACCCGAGAAATTGTTGAAGCTTTGGAGATAGCGCGAGCTGGGGATGATTGCTTAAGTGCTCCATCAATTCTGCTGTCACAAAAAGAGATGGCATATCTGACATCTTTCATATGTGTTACATGATAACTGGTATCAGTCATAACTCTGCGGTAATTGCCCTGTAAGCATGTGCAGACACTTATCAAGAGTATAAATTTCGCTTCTTGCATGAAATAAAATCAGTTGGAAGTAAGCGCTCGTGTTGTCTGCCTCAGTCTGTGTCCTTGTGTTTTTGCGCTTTTACGTTCAGAAGCGTAAATCATGTCATGCTACAACCAACTAGCTCAAATTAAAGTCTTGCTGCAGTCAGGGGCATTGTTGAACTCTCGACGTATGCGCTCACGTACAATTAACGGGAATTTCCGGGTACTCTTCAGTGGCGTTCGGATCGTCCCACCAGTTGTCCGCCGCGCCCAAGATCTCGCCGCTTAACGCTTCGCTATTACTGAAGGTCGGGAGAAGCTCCGTCACGTTGACTGCCTCGTAAAATTGCCGGCGCTCGGGCCCTTCGTAAGCTGAAAAAGAACTGCGGTTATTGGCCTTGCTGCTCGCATATTTGCGCGCAAGTGCACAATTGCGCCTACTGATTGCGCAGTACATTATCGAAATTTTGTTAATAAGCAAACCTTCGAACAAGGAGGTGCTAAAGAATCAAGGGGCTCACAGCACGCCGGCGCTCACAGGCCGCCGCGCAAAATGCGGACTAACTTCTTGAGTCCCTCCTAGTCCTACACTCTTCCTCAATTTAACTTCTTGAAAAGAAGTTAAGCTCTTCCTAGTATATAAACCTGTTCGTACCAACCCGGTTTTCCAAGATCGCAGTGACTCGCGGCCCCTTTGGTTTGTATCTAGGATCGAGCAGTCTTAGACGGTGCCAGTAGAAGACGGTGTATTATTCAGTGGCTTCTGTATCCGTCATTATGTTTGAGGTGTCTCCGAAGTCCTCACATCACATTAGTGATGTTCAGGACACAGTGACTACGGAGGGTTGTATTTTGAGGTAATTATATTTATAAAGAAAAAATATATACATTATGCTACAAATATTTAGAACACAAGGGTAGTAATAATAATAATAATTGGTTTTTGGGGAAAGGAAATGGCGCAGTATCTGTCTCATATATCCTTGGACACCTGAACCGCGCCGTAAGAGAAGGGATAAAGGAGGGAGTGAAAGAATAAAGGAAGAATAGGTGCCGTAGTGGAGGGCTCCGGAATAATTTCGACCACCTGGGAATCTTTAACGTGCACTGACATCGCACAGCACACGGGCGCCTTAGCGTTTTTCCTCCATAAAAACGCAGCCGCTGCGGTCGGGTTCGAACCCGGGAACTCCGGAACAGTAGTCGAGCGACCTAATCACTGAGCCACCGCGGCGGGGCACACAAGGGTAGTGAGCTCACTAAGCACAGCAAGTGGGACCACTCAGGTCTCGCACTCGGGATCAGGACAACGCTTCAGCCAGCACTGACGCTCGAAGCTCACTGCTCGGAGCCCTCGTGGGCGCGCTCCCGCGTCCTTATTATGGCAATCTTTAGCTACGTTATCGACATACTGGCTGTTGTGTATTCTGTCTTTTTTGGGGAAAGGGAGAGTGCGTCTTCCACGAACGGCATCGTTTACTACTGCCTGTGTTTCTCGTCGCCCGCGTGCCCTCCTTTGAGTTTTGTGTGTGTGTGTTTCCTTCGCACGTGGGCGCGACGGGGTGCCATTGGCGACCGGAGCAGTGCGGGGACACGCCCAGTTTTTGGAGCGCAGGTGTCTGGCCCGGGATCGGGTTTCGACGACGGCGCCCGGGAGGCGAGTTGGGCAGCGGAACGGCCGGATGCAGCTGAAAGCGGCCGGGCCCCTCGGACTCGAGGCAAGACAGTGGCTTCTTAGACGGCAAGGAAGAGAGACGTGTGTGCCGGGTGTTCCGTCTGACCACTCTTTGTGTATCCGTAAAGTTAATACAGTTTTCCCTGTCTGTTTGTTAAAGAATACGCCTCCGAGTCGTCACTGTTTCCTGAATTATTCACCGTCGCACGATTCGATCGCTCTCCCACACGAAGTTTTTTCTCACAAAGACAACACTGGCGTTTGGGAACTGACAGCGCAGACCGCCTTCTACTGCTCGTGGGTTTCAAGGTAACCCATGTGTGCTGGAGGGGTGGGCTTCGCTGGACAAATGCCTTCGGTGTGAAAAAGCAAAGGAATACACGCCATGTCGATTTAAATTTCGGAGCACCTAAACGATAAGTTGGGACCAGGGCCGAAGGAGTCGACCTCGCGACATAAGCAACACGTTTTATATTCTCGGCCACTTGGGTCCGTTCGGTGGTTACCGCTCCATTTTCTTTCGCTACAATCTGCGGCTGCAAGGAGAATCGCTACTCTCAACAAGAATTGTTCTTCGCGCCAACCGGCTCAAACATATCAGAATCTAAAAAAACAGCAACAAAGAAATATATATGCAGAGAAGAGGGCTAGTAGACTCAAAGGTTTAACACCCTTCGGGGCTGCGGCAAATCGAACACGGTTTAGTTGATTCCACGCTGACCTCAGTACAAATTATGAAATAGACGTACTGAATGCTCTCACCTTGTAGTCCCATGAAGCTCGGGTTTTCTGCGGGCATTTGAAAAGAAATCTAATTAGGGAAGTAAGAAATGGTGATTATTTATGATTTTTAAATATACTCAATTAAATAGGTGAATTTATCACTCAAGGTAAAACTGTTGATATCTACAGGGCCACGAAGCGCTTTTTGCTAAAACAAGCTTTTCAGGACGGGTCCATATACCCGTGCGTTTTCGTCTTTCAATTACGAAATTTACTTGAACATGACGAATTTTGTTTTACTGTTCATGGCACAAACTTATGCCTTCCATTTCTTACTGGTATTATGACACAGAGGCGAACGTTACCGGCCATATAGTTACGCGGCGTCGCTCGTTCAAGCCACCCGCTCTTAAAACTGGGTTGTGTTGATGATCGCGGTATTAATGCCTGCTTGCCTGGAACACATTGCCCGCATATAACGTAGCGCTGCAAGTAAGAAGTTTAGCGAACGCTCTACCTGAGCTAGGATTGTATGTTCTACTCTTGTTTTGGCCAATTTATACTCTTCCCCTGTTTCTTTGTCTAAGACGCCACGCCTCCCTCTAGCATCGTGATCATCCCACAGCTGCGCTTACGATAAAAGTGAAATAGAATAAAAAAGGGGAAAGAAATCTTGGCCAGGATAACTATAACGAGTTCATTCAAGTTCAGTTTTTCTTCTCGTATTTTGTCATCAGCCCAAGCGACAACCGATTTCCCCCCGTCCGCTATCGCCGGCGGGCAGATGATAACAGTAGAACGATACTAAAGGAAAATAATGTTATGCCACATTCTCCATACTATCTGTCGGTTACCGAGAGAAGTATTTAAAGAAGGACACTGATCTTCAAAATAGCTTTTTCGGTGAAGTCACAAGTATGAAAACTTCAGGGAAGATGTATTTTGGCGGGCTCATTCGAAATATATAACTTGAGTAACGCCTAGGAAGAAAAAGCCTGCGCTGCTATTTCCGAGGTGACATCTTCAAAAGCCCATAACTCAACTTCTATGATAGCCGGGATAACTGTACCTTACTGCATTCAGTGATGCAAAGAAAATACAAATGGCATGCGTTTTAGTCAGTTCCCTAGAACAAAGTTGCTAAAAAGCTCGCCACAGTAACTTGCACAATATACTATATGAGTGTTCAAGGAGGTGGTTTACATGCAATAACGACATACAGAATCAGCGCCCGAAAATACATGTTCCCTGAAGATTTCGTAATTGTCACTTCATTAATACATTTTCTTTTTCCAAGGCCAGTGTACCCCCTTAAGGTCAGTCCCGAGCAACCAGAGATGAGTCGGCTGGACAGAGTGCGTCCACTCACTGATGCTTTCGAGGAAGAACAAGACAGCGGCCACCACGATGGCGGGACACACCAGCAGTCCGCAGATGGTGTTGATGAAGCTGTTGCAGTTGCGGGACAGAGCAGCATCACCATTGTCCCTGCATATATAGGCGGTGCCATGACGCTGCTGTCAGGCCGCTTAAGCACTTTCGAGTGGACACCTTAACGCCTTTTAGGTGCATGCATACAACATCCGGAAGGTGCGTGTGTGAAGTTCGTTACAGAGAAGAGGCAAGCTTTTGGGCATTAGAAGCGAGGCGAGAGCGATGAACTGCCTACAGCCTGGGTAGGAAAATATTGGCCTGAGGGAGGAGGACTGAGTCCCGAGCATTGAAGTGAAACAATATGAGAACGCAAATGCGCAGTGGTTGCGCTATTTTATTGCGCTGTGCATGTTCCGGGAAGGGTTGCATACATCTTTGGCTCTCCTAATGCCTACATATTTTATTTTCCCAGGCACCCTGTAAGCATCAGAACGCCATTAGGAAACGCCCGAGACAGGGCTAGCTTTTGCACCAGACCCTCGTTGTGCTTTCAAAAAGGTTGCCAAGGTTGTCGAACTGATGCACGATGTCAATTATAAAGGCGTTACATGTATGATGTTGAAGGAAATAATAATATTCGGTTGCTCTTTGAAGTACTAAAACTGATAATGCGCAATTAACGCTCTAGTTCCTCCTACCCCCCTCCCCCAATGTCGCCCATTTCCTCTTGTGACCTCTCACAAAAGTACAGATCCGAGCAAGGGATACTTTGTGACTAAAGTAGTTTGCTCCGTGCTTCTATCCGTTTCGATGTTTCGCACGTGTCGAATCAGGACAAGCTCACATGCTCCCGTATCTTGAGGAAATTGTCCGCATTGTTCAGGTGCACACACATGTTGCGATGACCTGAAAGGGCGAACTTTGAGCCAGGAAACGAACAGCAGTTGACATTGTCGCCAGCTCGCAGTGGCAGTCGAAATTCCTCGGAGCTGGCCGCATAACTGCGCCGAAGTCTGCTAGCACGTGAAAACACTCGCCTCGGCTTCTGTGTGCAAATATTAACGTTCGGCTTCTCTGAACTGCTGCGTGTTAAACGTCAACATCAGAGCTCGTATTAGCGTCAGCAACGTCTGCAGATTTCGGACAGCTCGTGCCCTCTAACAGAATTTTATTCCGCACGAAGTTAATTCCTGAAACACCATATCACACACACTCAACGCTCAAACAGAATGAAACACTCCCATGTGAAGTTGTGGCATGACGGCATGCTTACCAATCGGCTGAAAGGGAAACAAGAGGGATAAGGGTAAGAGAGCACCTATAAAAAAATCGCGTGTTCAATATTTATTCCTTTAATGTAGACGACTTTATCGTAAGCATAGCTACAAAGGTGGGTTTTCAACCACGCTGGCCGCATCGACGTTAGAGCGGCATCTAGATTTAAATAAACATTTAAGGGGGCACTTTGTTGACCTAAAGTGCGGTTAGGCGAAAGCCCTTAGCGCGATGTTGCTGCTTGCATCACTGACGTGTGGTGAAGATGTTGATTAAGTACACAATTTTTTGTGAATCTTGAATGCTAGAGACACTGGAGGGCATTTAGGAGGCATCCGTCTGATTCGATGCCTTTCCGCAAACATTCTCTAGCGTTGTAGACAAGAACTATATATGTGTTGGCAGGAATTAGCGTAGTCGTCGACAATAAAGAAAAAATAAGGAAGTAGCGGAGTCGTTAGCACGCTCAGCTGAGGAACGGAAGGATGGTGGTTCGAATCAAATCACGCACAAAGATTTTCTTTCTTATCGAGCTGCTGAAGAGCGTGACATCGAGCGGACAGGTGTCATGTCCGCCAGTATGAGCCGTTAAAGCCTTTCACCTTAAAATTTCATGAAACCGTTACTTTGTTGGAAGTGGATCTCTTCCATTTCCGGTCTTTCATTTGTATCTAGACCGTTTAAAAATATACTTCCTCCACCAAGCTGCAGCCGAGAGCTTATACTTGTAGATTTATGCAGAAGTGTTAACATTAATCGGCCACTGAAATTTTCTGTCTAGTCTTTAGGGAAATATCAAACAGGTCACGAGGAATTCAAACACGGGGTAACTATCTCAATCTCGGATAGTACTTCGACCACGCAGAACAATTTTTTTCTTCGGCACTCGTGTGTGTATGGTGTACGTTCTGTGAAGTTTGCCCTTTTAATTTCGGTCTGGTCATAGTTTTTCTGTTTTATTGGTCGCATGTCGACGGCCCAGCTGGCCGATAATTTCACATACCAAGAGATATGCCTGCGTTTAGCAATTTTTTTGAAGACATTATATCAATACTAAGGCAAAATAACTTCGATGCATGTGTGGTGAATGAGTTGAAAACATACGGTTCACCATTGCGACTTTCATCTTCCTGAGTTCAAAAGTTTCATGCCAATTTCGACAGTGTAACACTTGCTTGGAATTCAAAAGCAGCACAACTGAGCAAGAACTATGCGCCCTGCCTGCCCGCAGACCTTTACAGGAGCCTCATTTGATTCCAGTCAGAAACTAAAAACTCTCACTGCCTTCCTTCCTATCTATATTTAACGCAACCTCGCGCATTAGAGCCGAAATTCTTTTACCAGATATTTATTTATTTATTTAAAATACCTTACAGGCCCCATGGGGGCATTGTGTAAGGGGGGTTACAGAGTAAGCAGCCTTCTAAAGTGGTATACAAAACATACACCTCAATACAGGGCTCATCAACATTACTACCAAGATAAAAACATGAAACAGGAACAACTGTAGTAATGAAAGGCCACAAAGGTACACTTAAGGAAATAGCATGAGTAAAACTTAACGTAAGGCATTAATACTAGAAAGTAAAATACACAAAGAATGCACATATCAGGGAGTACAATTCTTCAATTGATATTCAGGGAAAAAGACGCAAAAAAGCAATAATATATACAGGTCATACAAGTGAACACACGACGCAGCAAAAAATAGCAATTCACAGGAGCGAGATAGCAATGCATCACAAATATCACAAGAAGTTCGAAGAAGATTGCCAAGTGTAAGAAACAAGATAAAGTTATTTGTAAGTGCTATTATGAACAATGCTCGTGTAGGAGATGACGAAATTTTTCTTGATCTGACTCGGAAGCAATGTGATCAGGCAGATTATTCCACAAGCGAATGGCGGTAGGGTGTGCGGAAAAGTTAAAAGCATGTGTCGTACCGCACATGCGCGCAAAACTGAAGTGGTTATTTAAACGACGAGACGTGTTCGAGGCGGTCTGGATATGTAGTGTGGATTGTGTGGCATTATAAACATATTTGTGAAACAAGGATAACAGAGCAATATTACGGCGAAGAACTAAAGGCTGTATGGAATGATCGAGTTTCAATTGCGTTACGCTGGAGTGATGGCTATAATTACGTGAAATGAAACGGGCAGCTCGGTTCTGGACTGATTCAAGCATGTCGATTAAGTATGTAGGATGTGGGGACCAAATGAAAGATGCATACTCGAGCTGAGGACGAACAAATGTCTGATAGGCTAACTTGTGGATGTGGGAAGGTGAATTACTCAGATTACGACGTAGGTAACCTACGTAGTAACCTACGAAATGCTTAACCAACTAGCCCAGCACCAAGTTTTGCTAAACCTAATGTCCTTGAAGCTTTTGCACGAACGGCTGTAATATGTTCTGTCCAGGAGAGGTTATCGGTTAGGTGAACACCCAAATATTTATACGATACTGTATGTAACAATTCGTTATTATTGACGTTGTATAAAAAATGTGAGTTGTCACGCTTACGACTTAAAGAAATTACCTGACATTTTGACACATTTAAAGCCATAACCAGGTGTTACACCAACTATGAATTAGGCTGAGGTCATTTTGAAGGGCCAGGTGGTCGTCAGTACTGTTAATTGATCTGTAAATAATGCAGTCGTCAGCGAAAATACGTAAGCGAGAAGAAAGATTAAGTGGCAAATCATTTATGTAAATTAGGAAGATTATAGGGCCCAAAACACTGCCCTGAGGCACACCAGAAGTAACGTAAGTAGGAGACGAAGCAATATTATTAACTACTGTGAACTGTTGACGATTCGAAAGAAAATTACGAAGCCATGTTAGAGTGAGGGAATCAATTCGAAGTGCAGTTAATTTAGCAATAAGGCGACAATGAGCTACACGATCAAATGCTTTGGAAAAGTCAAGTAAAATGCAATCGGTCTGCTGGTTATAGTTCATGTTAAGGTGCAGATCAGTCGTGAATTCGAGTAACTGTGTCTCACATGATAATCCTTTCCTGAAACAATGTTGATGGCGAATAAAGAAATTATTGGACTCTTGGTGATTATAAATATGAGTAGCAATTATATGTTCGAGCATCTTGCAGCAAATGCAGGTCAATGAAATTGGACGGTAATTTTCTGGGGAGTGTTTATCCCCAGTTTTAAATATGGGTATGATTTTGGCCATTTTCCAGTCATTGGGCAGCTGTCCCGATGACATAGACTGCTTGAATATATGGTACAGCATGTTACTGGATATAGAAATGGTATTTTTTAATATCTTGAAACTAATATTGTCAATACCAGATGAAGTAGAAAACTTCAAATTATTAATAAGACATGCAATTCCCTCCACCGAGATTCCAATACTTTCCATGAATTGCCAGTCAAAATCAGCAACATCAGGTACATTGGTATGATCCTCGCGGCTGAAAATCGATGAAAAAAACGTATTAAATGCAGAGGGGAACACATTGTCAGGGAGGGGAGTATTTGTATCGCTATGCAAGGCTATCTGGTTAGAGTCACGGTCAGGTGATATAACTCGCCAAAACTTTTTTGGATTCGAATTTAAGAGAATCTGTGGAGAAATATTCTGTGGTGAAATATTTATTTTTAGCTGCAGCTAAGGCAGAACAGTACGTTTTTAAGCAAAGGCTGTACCTTTCCCACGAAGGAGCATTATTGACGCGTTTAGCGGTATTGTACCGACGTTTCTTTTTATTCCTGAGCTTACGTAGGGCATTAGTAAACCAAGTATTTGTTTTGTCATTTGTTATTGAGATCAACGGGATATATTTGTTGATTAGAGTAGACATTTTATTCTTGAAACATACCCAGTTATCTTCCACCGAGTGATTATAAAAAGAAGGAAGTAGCGTGTGGTTGAAAAATACTTCAAGTTCATCGTTTATTTTAGAGTAGTTTGCTTTATTATAATCACGTATTGATTTCTTTGAGATCCCTGAAAAGGGTAGTGGAACACTGATTGTTACCTCAAGAAGGTCGTGATCGCTAAAGCCGTTTAGATGAACTACAGATTCAATTTTATCGGGGGTGTTGGTGAGTATAAGGTCTAGAATGTTTGTACCGCGGGTTGGTTTGTTAACGACCTGGAACAGGTTAAGATCTACAGTTAAGTTAAGAAAATCCACAGATGTTCGACAAGATGATGATAGATTATGCCAGTTTATGCCAGTTTATGAGCGGAAAGTTAAAAACACCGAATAAGTAAACAGAATGCGCAGGACAGAGCTGGAGGGCCGTGGTTATGCTATTGCGTAGTTCTGTAACGAAAGAAGTGCTGTAGTCAGGTGGACGGTAGCAAGCACCTACCAGTAGTTTGGTCGTATTTATTATTACTTCAACCCACACAATTTCAAGAGATGAGTTCGAGTCGATAATAAGTGAAGATAATGACTTTTTAACACCAAGAAGAACGCCCCCGCCTCTCTTGCTAGTTCGATCTTTGCGGTAAATATTATAAGAATGGTTATCAGGAAGAATTTCGTCGTCAGTAATGTCAGGATTTAGCCATGTTTCGGTAAGAACAAGAATATTAGATTCGTTATCGTCAAGCAGAGAGCAAACTAATTCGCGCTTGGGCATGATGCTTCGTATGTTTGCGTAAGATAGTGTCAACAAAGACCCATTGATAGGTAGCTTTCACCGTGGAAGAGCCCGTGAGCAAGTGCTTATGTCTAGCTATCTTTGCGACATGACAACGGTATCAGTGTTTTTGTCGTACGTGTAAGTCTGATTACGTATAAACAGCCGATCTACTGACAGTTTAAAAGGAACTTTTTGAGGTTTGGCGAAGTCAAGCAGCTTCTTTCTAGCTTGTCGCGTAGCTGGGGAGAAATCTTCACCGATTGAATATTTTAAGCCCTTTAATTTGTGTGCAGATGACAAGATGCGTTGCTTGTCTTTAAAAAAAGTTAGTTTAGCTATTATAGGTCTGTTCTTTCCTTCTTGGTATTTCCCAAGCCTATGTACGCGTTCGAATTGCGAACTGATTGTTTCAGTTTGCAGTTTTTCAGAGCAGAATTTTATTAATACCTTTTCAGGGGTAGCCCAGTCCTCATCAGAGTTATCTTCTATCCCGAAAAACAGCAAATTACTTCGTCTGAGCCTGTTTTCTGCGTCCTCACATCTCGAAGTTATTGTTTGCAGCTGATCTGAGACATCACTTAAAGTTTTGATTCCTTTTTCCTTCACGCTCGAATCTGCAGCGTTTTCTGAGGAAGTGGCCAACTCAAGCGCCGCAACCTTGGCTGTATGAATGATGAGTTCATTATCAGTGGCAGCCTGTTTGTCCTTTGCGCTTTTAAATTCTGTCAAGAGCGCCTCTTGTGCGGCCTCTAGTTTCTGTATCGACTCAAGAGCCGAGGCAAACGCATCTGCCTCAGCTTTTGACATTGGACCTGGGTTCGTCTCAACGTCGCCAGAAAGCAAGAGGAGCAAATCAAACATTGCAGAGTAGAGCGAACACAGAAGTAAATTAGAACGCTTTAAGACATCAATCCACTCAAGTGGGCACGACACCGCGATCAAACAGCAGTTGTTACTCCTAAACCATGAAGCACACCGTACGTAACTAACCTGCAATAGCAGTAGCTGAGTACGCTGCATATTCGATGCGGTGTCGTGCCCGAAGTGGACGCTTGCTGGCTGGCTTTTAAGTCCTCCTTCGGTGGTGTCCGTTGTAGTCCCCAATCGCCGTTGCCAGATGTGCGCTAAAGTCTGGTCTGGATTCGGCGCCGTGATTACCAAGGGAAGCCGAAGTGGTGTCGCATCATCGGTGCGCAGTCTGCACGTGCCGGGAAGTGCTGAGCAAACGGCCCAAGTGACGGTCACCTGCAATAGCAGTAGCTGAGTACGCTGCATACTCGATGCGGTGTCGTGCCAGTTATCAGATGCGCGTGTACCACTCTTTTCCCTTTCGTTTAGGCGTTTTCTCATTATGACTGAATGATGGGGAATGCGGCGCCTATTTCACATACATTTTTGTTTCATGTTTGCATTAGTGTATACCTGTATATTTCCAAAACTAGCCATACTTCATAAAAGTTGTGGCAAATATTGCCACCATTTGTGTTAGACGAATTTCGGACAGGGGTGTTCGCTGATCGTGCCTTACCCCGAGACCTCTCTGCGTTGACCAGGATAAATCTGTTCGTTTCATGGCTATCAAAGCAGTCGGCTATGAAGAGATATTAAAAATACTGTTAAAATATTGCCGTTATGAAATATTATAGAGCGTAAAACGACCTCCGAATTTCGCGTCCGGTGCTCTACCATTTGTGCTGCGGCGACGGTTATCCAATCAGCAGCTTTCTGGGGTATTTATGTGGAGCGTAAGCGAACCTTGAGAGTGTTCACCAGCGCCACCCTCGCCACAGCGGCAGACGTAGTACTACCACGTGCAGTATGAGCAGCAACACAGGAACGCGTGGCAGCCAGCCTCAAGCCCTTCCTGTGGCGATGCACGGCGGCCGCTTTTCACAACATTGTGGAAAGGGTTCTGCTGCGTTGCCTGCTTCCGAGAAATGGAAGGACGCACCGCCCTTTCCACTCTGTTTCTGAAAGCGGCCACCAGGTATCGCTACAAGTTGGCTTCGAGGCTGATCGGGCACGCGCTGCCGTGTTCCTGCTCATACTGCTCTTAATAGTACGTCCCGTGTTACCGCGAGCGCCACGTAGGAACGTAGCCGAACGGAGAAGACGGAAGTCCTCCGCGAAATTTGGAGGTCGTGGGTTTTGATCCCACCGGCGGAATGTGGTTGTTTTTTCTTCTTCTTTTACTAATCTCCCATTAACGAAAAATTACAAAGAAATGAGACAGCGCCTATGCTCCTGGGTTTCACGATGGCTGCTGGCATTGTTATTCAGACTGAACTATAGAAATAAAAGTCCTTTGTCTTTTGCTATACGTGCGGCTCGGAAGGCTTACAGTTTTATAAACCATTCAGGCACTCGAGCACCCAAATCGAGAGATCCATTCAGTGATGACCCACTCTAAGCGATTTCTCGTCGTTTAGGGACTAACTACACCCGATAATCCCTGACGATGCCTCTTGGCTAACGAAATGACTAACGGCTGGAAGAAGCGTGCCACGCGCAGATTTCAAGGACTAAATGTTGAACCCGCAAGGATCAGGAAGACTAACCGTTCGCCTGTATTTGCAGTTGCCATGGCGGCCTCCCTCCGTCCAAGGCCGATTGTGCTAATTACTAAAACCAGAGCACGCCAAACGCAACCGTCGCTCAATAAAGCAAGCAAACTGTGTCCGATGGAAGGAGCTCGTCTCGCGGCTGCAGAAAAGCGATCGGCGGCCTGCGGGGAGAGCCGCCGCGCCGTCGGGAGGTTGGTTATATGGGAGGCGACGAAAGACGGAGAACTAAACCGGATTCCTATTTCGTCCGCCAATTTGGATTTACTACGTTTACTATGTGACCTCAGCGGCGTTACTAGGAGCTCATAGGAATGGGATGTGCAACACCTGCGCATTAAGGAAGTGCGACGACCCCCCGTAGTGAAATGCTGAGTGCACCTTGGCACGTACCGGGCAAAACATATAGCGTAGTATCGCAGCGCTTTGCCTCTGGCATCGGCCGAATTACGGACACCCAAAAGCGCTCCGCGGTCTCGTTGCATGCCTCGGCGGAGAGGTATGCGACCGTCCGCGATACTTGATGACGGCAAGCGAGCATCGGTATGAACCGTATTTCTGGTGCGCAACAGGTGGCTGGCCTGGGACGTAAATTATTCTACAAGGCTTGGATATTGATACAATTAATTCTACCGTAGCATAAAAGCGCAAGCAAGGCCGCGATGTGTCCAGAAGTTCGAATCATTTGTAGGCCTCAACATGAGCACTGTAGACAGAAGTGCGCAACGGAAGTTACAAGTGGATACATAAACGAAGAATTACAGGAATAAAAAAAAAGGCAAACGCAACACCCGCAGCACCTTTTCATTGCCACTCTCATGGGCAAGCAGAAAAACCTGCGAGCCTCATCTAGAAAGGTCTAAAGCGAGTCACAGAAGTCACATTCATGTAAGTTAATCCGCTGGCTGCATGAGCAGAGGCGCCACCTGTCAGGAATAAGGAACGAACTTGCAGCCGAGTTGCTCCTGAGCTGCCCACCAAAGGGTCACATGGACCTACTATAGGAAGGAAATAACTGGAAGGATAGAATGGGGTGGAGTGCATATGGCAGGCTCTCTGAGATCATGAATGGCAGTTCACCATTATCTCTCAGGAGAAAAGTGTACAACAGCTGTATCTCACCGGTTCTCACCTACGGGGCAGAAACGTGAAGGCTAAAAAAAATGGTCTAGCTTAAGTTAAGGACAGCGCAGCGAGCTATGGAAAAAATATTATGGGTGTAACGTTGACGAGACAGGAAGTGGGCAGAGTGAGTCAGGGATCAAACACAAGTTAAAGACATCCTAGTTGAAATCAAGGGGAAGAAATGGGCTTGGGCACGGCATGTACTGCGAAGGCAAGATAATCGCTAGTCCTTAAGGGTAACGGGGTGGATTTTAAGAGAAGGCAAGCATAGCAGGGGGCGGCAGAAGGTTAGGTGGGCAGACGAGATTAGGAAGTTTGCAGGTATAGGGTGGGCGTAGATGAGAAAGGACAGGTTTAATTGGGGAGACATGGGAGAGGCCTTCACCCTGCAGTGGGCATAGTCAAGATGATGATGATGACTTATCTGATTTCAGCAAGTGTAAACTGAGACATACAGTCATGAACAATAGCTTTTAAATACGTTCATCCAACTACCAAGTATCTAAATGACTACTGTTGGGGATAACGCCAAGGGCAAGCTATAATTGTCAAGTATTTGGAAATCATCTCCCTAGTTAAAATTGTAAACAGTTACAGTTTTGTTGAATTTTATGCTCTTATCTTGCCCGATATTTACTAGAACAGCTTTATGATCTGAAATTCTATCCTCTATGGTGGCTTTGTGCTGAAAAATGCCGTCAGGTAGAAAAAGTAAATCCAATATTCAGCTGCTCTGCCCCTGTGCTCTAGTCGCCCGATTAACCACCTTGATTAGACGATGCTTAGCCATTGCGGCATGTAATTCTCCTACGAGTCTGAACTAATGCGGAGCTCTCCACTGTGGCGTTCCTCATAGCTGACGAGTCGCTTCAGAACAAAAACTCCACCATTTGGAATTTACTCACGTGGGGGGACACAGTGGTGCTGCGATAAACTCCATGATGCGCTTCTATGCTCACATTAGCAGTGCATTCCCTGTACGAAAATTTTCCAAATCCTCATGTTCAATGGGGAAAATTTTTTCAAGAGTAAACCAACTGCAAGAACATTGTGCATTTGTTCATTCCACCACCAGTTTTAGGCTTAAAAATGAGGCAGCGAGAGATGTAATGTCAAAGGTCAGCAACTTTACTGAAAGGAGCAAGCAACGGTACAGTAGAAATCGGAGAAATGTTCCAGTACAAACTGCTGTATGACTGCTAAGCTTCAGCTTGAAATATGTAGAAACTATGACAGTAAGTTCACCAAATCTCTCACTACGGAACAATGTCGCCTTGTCCATTCATGTCGAGCCGCTGGTGGTGAAACTTTTCTGTAGGCTCTTGCATTTGCTGCTCATCTGACCGCTTGACACAGTAGCAGAATCGGTGCCTGTCGAAGTGTTCCAGCACTAAAGTCCTTGTCAAAAGGTACAGCTTGCCCTTAGCAACAAACAGGGAGTCAATCTCGTAAAACTCTGGGTTGTCCCGATTCGGCACCACTACAACACTCCCAGACCGATAGTGGCAATGATCAATAGTTGCACATTTCTCGTCACAAGCATTTTCAGGCAACACTTCCTTAGCACATGCAGGGATGATGGTTTGACCAATAGGTTTGCTCTGCGTTGTTACAAGACCTTTGTACAACTTGAAGGTGTGAAGCTGGTAACTCTGCTTCAGTTGGTGGCGCCTGGCGAGGGTCAGTGTTATGTTCCTGTAATTGACTCTTTTTTCTATTTTTCTTGAAGTCCTTGTGCTTTGCCTCAAAGCGCATTGACCAGAAGGTCCTCAGTGGCCCCACCTCACACACATACCTTGCATAGTGATTCATGTAATGAAGCTTAGGAGTTACAGCAGTAGAGCCATACCGCTCGGCAAACTCAGTCAGAAACGTTTGAACAAGGACATCAAGGTAGGCCAAACGCTCAGATGGTATGTCCCACGAAAATGTAATGTCCATTATTTCACTGAACTGCAAGAATAGTTCCCAGTCTTCATTTACTTCTGGTGCTTTTGTGCCAAATATAAGAGAGAAGAACCTCATTATACACCACTTGCTTGATGCTGTTCCTTTCAGCACAGCATTGCTTGTGATGAATGACATTTTTATTTCAAGGGGCTTGTTTTTGGCATCATTAGGCCTATAGTAGAAAGTAGTGATCTCATCCAGGTCTTGTCTGCTCAACAGCTTAGATGAAAGAAGTGCCCTGAGCACCTGGCACAGAAAGAACACATTCTGCACCTCCTACCAGAATGTCATGCATTCTGTCTGGCGGCAGCTGGCGTGTCACATCAAAATAAGGCACTTTTAACAGTGGAGATGAAGCAGTAGCCAGCTTATTGGCGTAAGATTATTTCTTTAGCACCACGTGAGTGCCTGACGAGATAAATTGGGTCCCCCCTCCTGAAACCAATAATTCCTATACCTTTAGGGAAACGATATCCTCGCAAAAAGTTACAACTGAAAGAAGTTTATTATTGACATTTTTGCGGTAGCCTGTACGCACTGTTAGCTTTTTAGCCAAATTTTCCAAAGGTTATTCACCTGTAAGCCACTTAAGTTATTTTCATACGGTTGTTTTCGTTTTGCTGCAGCTGCCGCAAGCCACATACCCAAAAGAATGTCAGAAATCTAGAATGAAGTAAAATTTATTTCTCAGCATTCTGCAACTTCATGAACTCTAGAATCTTCACAGCCAAAAGTGTCATGTTGCCTTTTCACATTACTTAGGTGCCCTACAGTGCTGACTTGGGTAGCGCCCGAAGGGGTTGTTCTAAGAAATGCTAATCTACTCATATGGTGGTGAAAGTTTTGCAGCAGCCCCTTAAATTTAGGATCACTTGTTGAGAACCCAATGCCATTTCCAACAAATGAAATGTTACACTAACAAGTGGTCTTCTATGTGATAGCATGCCAGCAAACCTTTCACTCCACCATGGTTTAGACGACTGTAGACACCTAAATTTTGCTTGCATGTTTTCTTTAAACTGATGTGTTAGACGTTAGTATACATGAACCACCACGCGATATTCACCTACAACTGCTAAATTCATAACTGAATTTCATCATGATGCTGTTTCTGTTTTGGTTTCGTCGGCCAAATGATAGTTCTGATTAGTAGGTGATGTTTACGTCACGTGAGACACGAGAAAAACAAAAATATAACCGATGATATATCATTTGTTGAAAATAAAGCACTTAAGCAGGCTTGCTTACGTGTTATAGTGAACGAAAACTAAGCATCAGTGATTAATTATATTATTTTTTTCTGTGACTCACAGGCATTAAGACGAACTACATGGCACAGCCATCGCTTGGCTGAACAAATCGCAAGAGCACCAAGGAAGAATTCCAATTGCAAATTATTTTCAGCCATAAGCAAACGTCATGCATACATTCCAATGTCTAATACATCGATTGAAATAAGAAAGCATTCAAATATATTAGGTGTCTATAATCCTTTCAAACAAGATCTGAAACAGTGCGCACCAATTATCAACAATGGCAAATTTATGGGAGAATTTTTCTCCTCAATAGAGAAATTTTTTCTGATGAAACCAATGAAACCCCACTTTTTCAGGTTCCCCCCGCCACCCCTCACATTTTCAACCTCCTAGACACGCCCATATATCCCCTTCAGGCCCTGTGGCCACATATGTGGGCGCAACCTTAGCCTCCTCATATTTTCGCATGCAAGGCAAATTTTCATTTTTGAATACCTCACTGTTACCATTTTGACCATCCCTGTCAAGTTTGTGACGCCATAAACCTGACGCCATGTAAAGTAATGTCAAGTGATGTAAAATGTGTGTGCGTGTGTGTGTGTGCGCGTGTGTCATCTAAAAAGTAGCCTTTATTTCTGTTTTGCAAGGCCATTACTGTGCAATTTCGCACACACGTGCAGTACATTTAAAATCTGCACTTACTGCCACTATTTTTTATGCTCTCCTTTGACAAATAAACGTGTTCATTAATTTATTCATTCGTTCTACAGGTTTTTGATGAAGACTTTGGAGTGTACGTTGACATGCCAAATGAGTTTGCAATTTAGCAAATGGCGAAATTAAAAATCACTGAGACATCGGAGTACAGGTATGTACACTGCTATTGCTTATAGTGGTCAATATATTGAAGTAATGTTGGCAAATAAATCTGCAGCATAAACAGAAAACTGCTGCTCTTCTAAACTGCTCAGGCATTCAAAAGGACCGTATATTTCATCATTTATTATATATGTCTCTTTCTTGGTGCAGGATTGTTGATGTCATTGATGTTGAAACACCGCCTGTGCAAGCTCAGCAGTTACCGGTGCCAACAATCTATCAGCTGCCAGCTGTGTCTCTTTGCACTGTTGGGAGCATAGCGCAAGATCATCTCGGCCAGTATTTTGCAAAACAACAAATAGTAATTCAGTGGCTCTTCCATGACTTGTGCTCATACACAACGTAAGTACTACAAAAATGTTTAGCAATTAAGCTGATCTTAATTTAGTAGGAAGATGACTGACGCAAAACAAGTTAGTTTTTGAAAAACATGACTTTTCGGGAATGGCTCGGTCCCTGCTACATGGCGTGATTATGGGCGAGGCGCAGCCTGGCTTTTTAAGCCCTCGTGTTGAAGACTTCCGGGTCAGTGGATGCAAACCATGGATGTAAGAAGAGGGAAGTGTACCCAAGGAGTGATTAACATTCTTCTGTGTCTGTTGGATGTGCCACGACTCGAGTAGAAAGAAGCCTCTTTGCGCGGGTTAGCTTCGGTTTGCAGTACAATATTGCCGTCAAAGTCAATTCGGTGGTCGCATGCCTCGCAGTGTTCGGCCACAGCGCTGCGCTGACAGTTCATTTGGTGGATGTCCGCTTTGTGTTGCCTCATTCTTGCCGCGAAGTTCTTCGTTTCTCCTACGTACGAGGCTGGGCGTACCGAGCAGGGGATTTTGTATGCAAAGCCTTGGGCCCTTTCTTTAGGGTGATGGTCTTTCTGGCAGAGGCATCCGATGGTGGTAGTCAGTTTCTTAGCTTCGGTTTCCAGTACAATATTGCCGTCAAAGTCAATTCGGTGGTCGCATGCCTCGCAGTGTTTGGCCACACCGCTGCGCTGACAGTTCATTTGTCGGACGTCCGCTTCGTGTTGCCTCACTCTTGCCGCGAAGTTCTTCGTTTCCCCTACGTACGTACGTACCCCTTCTTTACCGGGAATGCGAGCCAGCGTCTCGCTCACGCCTTTCACGAATGGGATGCCAACGCATTTCTGCAAATAAATTGCGTGTGGACCAGTGCCTGAATTATGAGCCAAGTGCAGAGTTGGGCCACTGCATTTGGCATTCCGACCAGCACCAGCCATGAGCAGAAGGGGCCATTTTTGTAGAATGTCACTACCATGCGGCCTGAGCGACGGGGCACTCAGATGAATGTGTGCATGACCGTGCAATACAGTAAACATCCCTTGTATGTAAGAAAATGAGTATTTGTTTCATATGCTTGTGTTTTGGTGAGAATTGCTTGTGAAATTTGTCTCTGTCACTCTAATGTGATAATCAGATGCAGGGAAGAAATTTGTATTTCAATATAGACTCACTCTAAATTTCCCTCCAGGGCAGCATATGCGTAAGCCAGTCGAGCTCTGCTAGATAAAAGAGTTGGCTTTACTTGGCCATGGCTTGGGATAGTACAGCTGTTGGCTCTGTTTGGTTCTTGTGGGTAGTTTGTCATGCATGTTTCACTAAAACTTCATTTGATAGTCTAGGAGTCACTTCGTTCTCATCACCATGTGCTGTCATTATCACTGGTTATGATAATGATGAAGAAAAAGATGAAGATGATGATGATAAAGATGAAGACTTGGTCTACGACCGCGCGGCAACAACAAGAAGAAGAAGCTGAAGTGCGCAGGGACTTTTTCTGGTTAACCAGTAAACTGTTTTGCCTTCAGCTCTCCTCGGGGTTCTACCGAATCCTGACGCTAGTGGAGCGTGCTGGGTATGCACAGGACACCTTCCGGCAGTCCACAGCGAGTCCCGGACATCGACACGCCTGTCCATCGCGCTAGCCACCGACGTCTAGGCCTTTCCCCGGAGTACAACCATCTACCGGGCGACTCTTCAAACGTCAAAGTTCGCCGGGTCTTCCAAGCCATGGCACCTCCCACCCCTACGTCGGTGACTCTTCACAACACCAAGGTACCGGAGTGCTTCCGCGGGAACGCGTTTGAAGATGTGGAAGACTGGCTTTGCAATGTTTATTTTGCACTTCAGGATACTGCTAGAATTTGGTATGAAAACCACGAGGCCAACTTGTCCACATGGAATGACTTCCGCCGCCAGCCGGTGGACACTTTTGCTACTACTGATCGACGAGAGAATGCGCTGCGCCTGCTTGAAGTGCGCGTCCAGAAGCCAAATGAAAGCGTAGCTATGTTTGCGGAAGACATGGCTCGACGTTTTCGCCATGCCGACCCTCATATGACTGAGCAAAGGAAGCTACGCAATCTCATGCATGGCCTCAAGGAGCAGGTGTTTGGCTTGGTGCGCAACCCACCTCAAACCGTCAGTGAGTTCTTTATTCTTTATTCAAGAGTTACCCCGCATTTGCCCGAAGGCGTTATAGCAGGGGGGTTACAGATTGGCAAAAAATACATCTTCAAGGACGCTACAGCTATAGATTGAGCCCTCCAATAACGGTGCCGCCAGTACGACCGACCCTTCACCGGCGTTCCACCGACTGCGGCGGCACTCACTGCAGCCGATGGGAACACTCTTCGAGGCTTCATTCGAGAAATTGTCCTTGAGGAGCTGCAGCGAATTACTGCTACGAGCGTTCAATCACCAGACGCCGTCGCAGCAGCCGTTAGGAAAGAGCTCCGACATGCTCTGTCCCCGTATGCACCATACCACGAGTCTCATCCAGTTGACAGCGCGGCAGCCGTTTGCGAGCCATACCACGTGCCCCAACCCAACAGCAACACGGCCGTCAACACGGCGCCTTACTATGAGCCGGAGCCGCAACCCGCGAGCTATGCGGGAGTCCTTCGTCGTCCGCCGCCAGACCACGCCCCACCGAGCTCAGCGAGCCGTCAGCAGACTTCCGCCGCAAATGCCGAGAGAGACGAGCAACCCAGACGACGTTGTTAGCGCTGACCTCGCCGTTTGCATTGATGGGCTGGAGGTACACGCTCTGGTGGATACCGGGGCGGATTTTTCAATCATTAGTCAAAAACTGGCTGAGAAGCTGCGCAAGGTAAAAATCGAATGGACTGGGCCAGTAATAAGAAGTGCTGGGGGTCAGCTACTGCCACCGACTGGGAAGTGCACTGCCCGCATAGGAATGGGAAACTCAGTGTTCGTTGGCAGCTTCGTTATCCTCTCACACTGTTGCAAAGACCTCATCTCGTGCATGGACTTTCTGCGCCTTCATGGGGCTGTGATCAGCTTTCGGGACAACGTCATTGCCTTCACCAAAAATCATGGAGACCTTGGTTATGCGCAAGTACCACTGATGCCCTTACGAGTTGCCAATGAGGGGGTGACATTACCTCCGCGATCGTGCTCTCTTGTTCAAGTGAAGTGCAACGTGGCGCATAACGGCGATGGCGTCGCCGAACGGGCCGTCACCTTGATACTCAGCCGAGGTGTTTCTATAGCTCGAGGACTAGTCAGTTTGGCCAATGGGCACGCCGAAGTGCTGCTGACAAACTTCAGCGACGAGCGTCGGCAAATTCCGAAAGGCACAACTGTGGCCTTCTTCGATAGCGTCCCAAGTGACCAAGACTATTTCGTGCTGCAACTGGAAGGATCAGTGAGCAAGGCGCCCGCACCCATAGTCGATGTGAGCCCAAATTTGTCGTCTTCAGAACGGGAACGTCTTTTGGATCTCAAAGATCACTTTCGAGAGAGTTTTGCTTCAGAATAGCGGGTCGGCCAAACACCTTTGACCAAACATCGCATTATCACGGATGACGCGATTCGCCCGATTATTATTAATAATTGGTTTTTTGGGGAAAGGAAATGGCGCAGTATCTGTCTCATATATCTTTGGACACCTGAACCGCGCCATAAGGGAAGGGATAAAGGAGGGAGTGAAAGAAGAAAGGAAAAATAGGTGCCGTAGTGGAGGGCTCCGGAATAATTTCGACCACCTGGGGATCTTTAACGTGCACTGACATCGCACAGCACACGGGCGCCTTAGCGTTTTCCAACAGTTTCCAACAAAAGAGGGTTGAGGCACAAAACTGCGCCACGTTCTCCCCACCGGCCAAAAGCCAGCTGGCCCGGGTGGACGTGAAAAGGTGTATTGGTAGATAAGCTACGAAAGCTATCACGCGCCAAGGAGGCATTAAAGCCGTGTGCCGTGTTATAAGAAAGAATATATTTCTATGTTCTTACCTTCGAGGCTGTCTTCACCTTATGTAATAGAACAATAAAGAAAACGAAGAGTTAAAATTCCACGCTTGTGCTGCATGTCACAGTCCAGTAGAGCGATGCGCAATACCAATGCGTGCAAAGTGTGAAAACGCGCTGCACGTCTCCGGAGGCTCGCTATTTCCGGCGGCATCTTCTCTTTGTGGGACCCCGGCGGCACCTGACCAAGAGACTTTATGGCACAAGATATCGTCGGATGTCGGGGGCCAATGTTCATTAGTGATCCGAATGCTGACAGCCTGGCCCTCATTTTTATTCGCACGCCGACAGTCATTCAACTGGTCCCTCAAAAGTGAGAGAGGCGCCTGCAGAAGGGGAAAATACCGAAGCCGACGGGATTTCCTGTGAAGACGGGGAACGCCGCAGGTGCCGGCGCTGCGAGTACAGTGGAGGAGACGCTCCAGCCTGGAAAGAGGGATCGCCTGAATGCAAGGGAAGAAACGAGGAAAGCTCGTCAGTGGGGTAACGAGCAAACCCCCAGACGACACCACTGGGCAGTCGGTCCTCTGCCCCTCAAGCGCCCAAGCCAATGGGGAGAAGCTGAGCCTCAGCAAACGAACAGGTCAACTCAGCCGCTTCCCTACATTCCTTCTGACGGAGAGTGCGGCGCCAACGCAGCGGCATGTAAGCTTGGGCACACCAGTCGGTCAGCATGGGAGTGAAGATGAGGGCCAGGTTGTCGGCATTTGGACCCCTAATGAGCATTAGCCACCGACACCCGACGATTCCCGGCGGCATACACTCTATTGCTCAAGCGCCTCCGATGTGCCACAAAGGGCAGATGCTGCCGGAGATAGCGGCTCTCCGGAAAAGCACAACGCGTTATCATATAAGGGTATAGAAGCACTCATGTTTCCTTTCTGTCAGCGCTATACCACACAGACTAATCTGTGCCCAGTGGTTATGGGACGTAAAAGGTATGCAAAAAATTGAGATGGGAGGCCCATTGGATTGATGCGGAGGAAATGCGAGAGCATTCTTTTTTACCTTTTCTTCCTTTGTGCTATCGTTCTGCAGCCTGGAGAAAGAATTGTACCAGGAGGACCGTCTATCGCTACTTGTAACTTCTCCAAATCATTATCTTCATTAAAACTCATTCACTATCACCTGTCATAAAATTGTCCTTGCCAAGTTGCCATCGCTGGTGTATCATTATAGCCGGTATTTCAATATAGCCGGTGCGTCATTATAGCCAGTGTTTCGTTCCAGCCGCTGTTATAACAGGAGGCAGAGGGAAGCGCGAACTCTAAACGGCACCTGCCACGTTTGACAGGTGCAGTGTTCACATAGATGCCGACGCCGGAATGTTGCATCCGTCAGGGCCTTCCTAATGTTCTCGCATTAAAAACCTCATTCCAAGCTCCACTGAGGCCAGTATCGGGTAGACTTTAGTTATGACGCACACAGTCGTTTCGGCTACGCAAACAACACATCAGCTGGGTGGAAGGAACAGGAAACGAACTAACCTGCAGGAGGCAGGAATGGAACGACAGGACGGCAGATGTAAAAATTAGCGTGACGGAGAGTCAGCGGTGACGATTGCTTGCTCTCTGGTTTGTTGGCCACTTTGGCGGCGCGGTTCAGATTATCTCCGTATAGACGTGACTGTTAAATGCTTAGGTTGGTGGTATCCCTATACTGCACGCCAGGGAGCCCACGTCGTGTGTGCATGAAGAATTCCTGTGAATATTTCCGCTTGCAACTTGTGCCTTCTGATTCGAAGCGAGTTTGCTTGTGCTTAATCCCAGCATGCTTACAAGATAATAAACCCCTGGCACCAAATGATCCGTGCGTACTTCGAATATTGAACGTTTGATGCGCTGGTTTATAATCTGCTGAATACTGGGCGTGAGCCCAAATTTGGGATGACGAGCTTGGACGGAACATATATTCATGTATAAACAACAGCACCAGACTCATTCACGTCCTGAGGTTCGAAAACGGGGGCTGTGGTTTGTGCTGCGGCAGTGCCAGCCCTTATAAAGGGACATGTAAAGGTGCTTTCATTCTTCGTAGATCTGCTTCCACTGAGAGTCCTCTCTATCACAGAAGTGCCTTCGTTGAGGCCGTCTTGTAACATCGCCCTCCCCTTCGAACATGACTGACATCATCAATAATGTTGTTTGAAATAACGGCTTCATAATCAAATTTTCACCTTGGCAGCAATTGTGTCCTTGGGTCAGCTTGTGGGGATACACGCCAATACCCTGTCCCATAGTAACGGCCGCGCGTAATTATTACGCGATGTTTTGCGCGGGCCGTTCGGGAGGTTTGCGAGGCAGGGCACTCACGCCGCCCCTCTTCCTTTCGCGCCCCCGCAGCGACGCCGCCGCGGAGACTTTCCCCTTTTTTCCCTCTTAGCACGGAGAGACCTCCTCTTCACAGCCCCGGAGAAGTCATGGTCGCGCGGTTCGCCCGGGGCCCGCGGGTCTTCTGGCAGGAGCCGCGCACACGCGCGGACGCAGATCTGCCACGGAGACCGCTGCCGTTATCGCCCGGCCACCGTGTGTGAACTGACTGCCGCGGGCCGCGAGCGAGAAGCCACGTGAGGTGAGCGGAACCTTCCTACCACACCATTTTGTGTGTGTTCCACCCTTTTTGTGCATTTCACCCCCGTACGCGAGCGGAACACTCCCTCATCGCGGCGGTTGCTTTGTTGCTTGCTGCTAATTGTATTGCTCGGGAGCAATAAACGCTCATCCGAGTAGCATACTCGTATTTGTCCCCTCTGCCCGAACATGCCGTGGTTGCGACTTACCGCACCGCGGGTTGGGGGTCACAGCTCTGACTGCTAGGGCTGGCACGCTGGTGCTAGAGAGCGACTCACGCCTCGCAGGTAGGCTGCGACGGTAGGCTGAGCTTGTCGCGTGACGCGCTCCATTTTCTCGCCGTTCGGAGCTGAGGGGTCTCCGATACGATAAAGTTCGTCCATCACCCTCACGTACTCAAGCAAGGATTCGTCCGGATGCTGAGTACGCAACTACAACTCGCACCGCAGACGACGGTCGTAATCTGCGGGAAAGAACTACTCGTGAAACCTCGCTCGGAACTCCCCCATTGTGTGTAACCGGTGGCCAGTAAAGCGGAAGCAGCGGGCAGCCTGATCAGTCAGTGAGACTGGCACGATACGCGCCAGAACCTCGCCATCGGTAAGCCCCGTCGCCTGCTGGTAGTTCAGCATGCGATCCAGGTACTCGTTGGCACTCACAAGATCATGATAACCGCCGTAGCTGGTAAGGTCCACCCGTAGCCTAGGTCTCGCAACTGGAGCGGATGTTTGCCGGTTGTTCTGCACGATATCCGTGAGGCTCTCTATGAGGCGCAAGGCGTTGCGCAACACAGCCTCTTGGGGGTTGGCCTGGCCAGGAAGTTCTGGCTGAGAGGCCGCGTGGAATGAGCAAGGCTGCGCAGGTGGCGGCATCAACAGCGGTGCTCAGTGAGTCACACGAACTATCTCCGCTGGCTTGTCGTTTGGAACGACCCAGCGACACGCCAGTCCCGCTTATTGAGCTTACGGCTCCTCGACGTAAGTTCATGGCTTTGCTAGACACAGGAGAGAGCGCAACCCTGTTTGGTGATGAGGTATGCGAGCATCTCCGTCGGAACGAGCAACCTCAGGTTCCGAATAGCCAGCGGCACAGCGCACGTGAGCGGTGCCACGCGGCTTGTGGTGCGGTGGGAGAAACGAGTGAGGCGCCAGTGCTTCGCTCACCTCCCCGGCCTATCGATTCCACTTATTCTTGGTTGAGACTTCCTCGCCAAGACGGGCATTATTATTGACGTCTGCAACAGAGGATATAGGAAGCGAGCATGTGGCACCCTGTAACTTTTCGTTAAACAGCCAAAAGCGTCAGAAGCACATTCGCTTTCCGATGCTATGCGCGCAGACTACGCAACGATCGTCCGAAGAAGCCCCTCGAAACGCCTTCGGCCGAGCTGCCATACCAGCCGGTCGACCGCGCCGAAAGGAAAAGCGCGGGAGGGAACCTCTCCCTTCCCGTGCGACCCCCTGTCCCCCCTGCGGTGGCACTCTGCGCCGCGGCGGCATGCAGGCCTTTCCACCCGCTCCTGAACAACTCAGGCGGTTTGTCGGGGGAGGAAAGAGCGCGCTTGTCTCTGCTCCTCAACGAATACGACGCTGTATTCACGGAGCGGCCTGGCTGCACTACGCTGGTTAGGCACAAAATTAATACAGGTGACGCCACTCCGTAGAAGTGCAAACCTCGGCCAGTCAGCTTGGCTAAGAGGAAAGTGCTCAATAACGCTCTGGACGAACTTCTCGACACAGGCGTTGTGGAATGTTCAAACAGCCCCAGGGGGTTTCCAGAGGTGCTGATGCCCAAAAAGGATGGAACTACCCGCCTTTGTGTGGACTATCGACGCCTGAACGAGGTGACAAAGAAGGGCGCATGCCCACTTCGAGCATTCCCTCGATCATGTCTAATGTTGGTGGAGCGAAGTACTTCACTACGCTCGATGCCAGCAGAGGATACTTTCAGGTGGAGATGACTTCCAGTAACCGAGAGAAAACAGCTTTCACTTGTCACAGGGGACTTTTCCAGTTTACCCGAATGCCTTTCGGCCTGGTCGGAGCGCAGGCGACGTAACAGTGTCTGATGGACCGTGTCCTAGGCGATGTAAGGTGTTACCACGCTCTTGCTTACCTGGATGACATGGTCGTGTATTCGGCCACCTTTGATGAGCACTTACGCCATCTCAGGGATGTGCTGGAAAGGCTGAGGTCGGTGGGAATCACTCTGAACGCCAACAAGACCCAGATAGCGGCGACCCGAATAACACGTTTGGGGTTCACGCTAGACAAAGGACGCCTTTTGCCGTGCGAGGACGAGCTGCGGGCTATTTTGCAGTTCCTGTCGGCGGCAGACATAGGCGGACTGAGGCGCTTTCTGGGGCTGGAGAACTTTTATCGCCAGTGTATCCTAGATTGCGCAGCTCTGCAAGCCCCCTTGACGGCATTTTTTAGGAAAGGTGTGAAGTGGCACTGGGGACCTGAGCAAGAGGTGGCACTACACCATCTCGCTTGCGCGCTCGCTGACAGACAGAAAGACAGACAGACAAAAAGTATGGTGGGGCAGCCAGAAAAGAATGTAAACCAATATGCCCTGACAGAAAAACTTTATTCATCAAGTGAGTTTTAGACCCAGCTGGGTCCCTGGGCCACTGCGCGGTCCCGCGCTGCATCACGTAGGTCATGCCGGGACATGACGTCGGCAGCCCGAGTCACCGCAGCAAGCTGCGATGTCGGGTCTGCAGACATAAGCAGGACTCCCCAGTCCTCCCAGCTCGAGATGGCGTGCTGGGGGAGGGTCAGCAGGGCAGCCGAAAATGATATGGGAGAGTGTGGCATGGGGGTCACCACATAGGGAGCATGCAGGGGATGTGCCGATATAGCGGGATAAAAGCTGAGGGGATGACAGAGAGCGGGTCTGGAGGCGTCTGAAGAGGATCTGTTGGGAGTGCGTAAGAGAGGGGTGGGGAGGAGGGTAAGTCCGACGGTTCGAACGGGGTATTTGAGTGAGCTCCACAAAGGTGTGTGCCCGCACCCTCGAGAATCCTGGATCGAGACTGTCCTGAGCCCGGCAAATCAGACCTCGGGACAATTTATCGGCAGCCTCGTTTCCAGGGTTCCCAGAGTGAGCCGGCACCCACTGAAGCTCTACCCTGCGCGGTAAATTTTGGGTAGGGGTGTTCAACAATTGCCAGGCAGGGGCGTGAATCCTGCCCCTGGCAAAGTTGGACAGAGCCGTTTTGGAGTCGCTGAAGATGTATTGGGCGTCCGAATGTGCAAGGGCTAGGGCGATGGCGGTCTCCTCTGCCTCCTCAGGCATAGAGCCCGAGGGAAGACGGTGAGTTAGGGGGTGAGGTAGGGTTGGATTGTAGGCAACTGCTGCCGCTTCATGCTCTGTACATGCGGCATCTACCCAAACGGCATCGTGTGCTTGCCCATAGTATTTATGGAGGGCATTAGCGTGAGCTGCGCGGCGAGGGATGCGATATTGGGGTCGGACGTTTCGAGGAAGGGGTTTCACAACGAGAGGTGTATGGATGTGTCGAGGCATGGGTATAAGGGTTGACTGGTTAGCGGGTATGTTAATGCGAAGGGAGGAGAGTATATGGCGGCCAGTGGAGCTCGTGGCGAGTCTAAGGTACTGTGTCTGAAGGTGCGCGTCAACTAGTTCCTGAATGGTGTTATGCATGCCTAGTGGAAGACGTTTGGATGTGCTAGTGCTACGAGGTAGGTTTAGGGCTGCCTTAGTCGCAAGGCGGATCATTGCGTTCACACGTTCGGTTTCCGTGCGGTTGAATTTGAGATATGGGGTTGCGTATAGAATGCGGCTAAGCGTAAATGCGTGCACTACATTCATGTTGTCCGCTTCGTCTAAACCCTTGTTCAGGGAGGACACTCGGCGTAGAAGGTGCAACACGGATTGCGTGGAGGCCTTGAGCCTTTTAAGGGTATGTTCATTTCGTCCAGAATCCTGCAAGTGGAGGCCAAGAAACCACAGAGCTGAGGCTGCCTGACCTGAACAGGGAATTTGTGATACACACGGACGCTTGTGACCTGGGCTTAGGAGCAGTCCTGCTTCAAGAGCACGAAGGTAGCCTGAGACAGGTGGCATTCACTAGTCGATCCATAACTCCCACAGAGAGAAACTATTCCGTGACAGAAAAGGAATATCTCGCCATTATCTTCGCTCTGCTAAAGTTCGACTATTACGTCAGCAGAGTCGCCTTCGTGATTGAGACTGATCACATGGCACTCACGTGGCTGAGGCGCCTGGGCGAGCCGAGCGGACGCCTAGCGCGATGGGTGCTACTCCTCCAGCGTTACGACTTTACCGTGCGCTACAAGAGGGGTAGAAACAACGTGGTGGCGGACGCAGTTTCGCGCGCGCCCGTTGATGGCATGGGAAGTAACAACACTGCCCAGTCCGCCGCGCCCGACAACCGGAGCAGCGCGACTGCCGCGAAGCTCGCCCAACGTCCCGAGGGAAGGGACTACCCACCTTCCAAGGGCGAAAGCGTGAACCACTTGGAATTCATCAGTTCAGTGGTGAGCGCTTTCAGCAGAAAGGAGCTATTGGAGGCAAAGCGGGAGGATCCATTTTGTCTAAACGTGTTCGATGGGCTCAGGGAGCCGGGTGGCGCGGCCGCGGCGTACATGGAGGCAACTGGTATTGTTGTCCGTGCGGGGCACTCGAACGCAGCTGGTAATGCTGCGAGCGCGATGGATTCCTATCTGCTCGACTCCGATGGCATCCTGCTGAGATATATCCCCTCCGAGAAAGATACACGAGTCCTTCAAGGTGGTGATTCCATGCACGTTGAGAGGAGCACTTTTACTCTACTTTCATGACACGTGCACCGCTGGAAATGTGAGTGGCCGTAAGACTTACCTCAAGTTGTGGCGCCTCGGTACCTGGCCTGGCATGAAGCGGGATCCGATTCGCTACGCCCGCTCATGCGACGTGTGCCAAAGGGTCAAGCCGCGTGGTGGACGCACACCCGGGCTTATGCAGCCGATCAATGGCCAGGGTCCTTGGCAAATTGCGGCTTGTGACGTCATGGGCCCTTATCCCAGGATCCCTAGTGGAAACAACTTCCTGCTCGTTGTCACAGACCATTTCAGCAAACTGGTGGAACTGTTCCCCCTTCGAAAGTTTACGGCATGCGTAATCATGGGGAACCTGATCGAGGTGTTCAGACGATTTGGCTACCCCGGGCAGTTGATAACGGACAATGCATCGTACTTTACTGCCAAACTCTTCGTGGACTCCTGTGCGGCCCTTGGCATTAAGCACAGGAGAACAACCATGTAGCATGCCCAGGCGAATCCCACGGAACGCGTGAACCGCAAAATCAAGCACATGCTCGTTGCATTTGCGGAGATGCACAGCGACTGGAACACCTGTCTCCCCGAGATTCTGTTTGCTGTCAGGTTGACCGTGAACCGCTCGACTGGGTACACACCTGCCGCTCTCAACCTTGTCAGGGAGCTGACAAAACCGGTAGAACTTACTCTCCAGGTCCGCAGTAACACCCCGATTGCTTCGTCGGCACGCGCCGACTACGCGACCGGGCTGCGCGCGAGGATGACGGAGGCTTTACACAAAGCCCGCCGGAATCTGAGCCCAGCTCAGGCCCAGCAGAAGGCGCAGTGTGATCGCTCTCACCGGGAAATTCACTACAAACCGGGTGACCTGGCGTTGAGGCGCAATCACGTCCTGAGCGACGCCAGTAAGAAATTCTCTTCTTCTCTGGCGCCGAAATGGACCGGCCCGTATGTAGTTCGGGAGAAACTTTCCTCTCTCGTCTACAGGCTGGCGGACTTCACGCTAAGACCGACCGGCGGACCGGTGCATGTCTGTGATCTCTTACCCTACTTTGACAGAGGGAACGAGTTGCCGGTGCAGGACACCCTGCCCCGCCAGCAGGCAGCCGCACCGAGAGGCAAGGCTCGACAACAGAGCCCAGCGCCTCGTTACAACTTGCGCCCACGGCAGAACTAACTCTGGCCAACGCGCTGGGAGTAATTTCTCCTGCTTAATATGGACGAAACACCCCTTCCATATTTCGCACTGTCGCTTCAAGGGCGAGCACATGCTTTCTCTTCGGAAACGACCAAGCGGGGTTAGATTAACTTAGAAAAAATGTTAAATGTAAAAATAACTAGAAAGAAAAGACAGCCTTGCAGCCGCAGGCCGGCCTGCGCAGCGAGCCCGGAGGAGAGCTGACGGACGCTGAGAGGACCGTTGCTGCTTCGAACATCCAAAGCCAGGCCGTTCGGAGAACGGCCGCATTCCAGAACCAAGAGCCCGCTGTCACCACCGAGCAACCAGGCCGAAAACAAGCACCTTCCGGTCGGCCACAGGACGAGCGAGCAAGGATTCGGGGAAGCCGGCACCAGTGTCTTCCACAGCGAATGCTGCAACAAAGAAGCCGCCTTGGAGTCCCCCGTTCTCCGCGGCGGAGGCTTCGCCGACGAAAGAAGCTTGAAATCCCGCTGGGCCCGGCTCGCATACCCTCGGCGGTCGCGGGAAAAGGGGTCGACGCGCCTTTGCCGGCCCTGCCGAGAGGAAAAAGAAGGCGAGCCAGGAGCGAACGGTGCAACCAGCCGAATGGAGGCCCGCTTTACGTTGTGCAACGGGACAACACGGTGTGTAATTGCCCTGGCTCTGCCTGCCGCCCTCGCGTCCCGGGAAGGCTGCCCTGGCCGAGTGACCATCTGAAGCAGGACATGCAGTCATCGACCGCCTTCCGTGCTTGGCTCCACGGGCGCCCATGGCGGTCGTCTGCACTGCCTTCTTGTCCTGGCGTCAACGGCCTTTGACGATATCAACGGTGGCGTTGAGCTGAAACTTTTCTTAATTGGTTTTAAAGTTAAACGGCGTTTCGCCGGCACTGTTCGGTACACCCCTCGGTGAACGTTGTCTTTTCGGCCGTAGGGCAGTTTTAAGGAGGGGGGATGTGGGGATACACGCGAATCTCCTGTTCCATAGTAACGGCTGCGCGTAATTATCACGCGATGTTGTGCGCGCGCTGTTCGGGAGGTTTGCGAGGGAAGGCACTCACACCGCACCCGCTTCCTTTGCGCCCCCGCAGCGACGCCGCCGCGGAGACTTTTCCCTCTTAGCACGGAGACTTCCTCTCCATAGCCCAGGAGAAGACGCGGTGGCGCGGTTCTCCTGGCGCCCGCTTGTCTTCTAGCGGGAGGCGTGCACACGCACGGATGTAGAACTGCCACGGAGACCGCTGCCGTTATCGCCCGGCCACCGTGCGTCAACTGACTGCCGCGGGCGGGGAGCGAGGAGCCACGCGAGGTGAGCGGAACCTTCCTCCCCTACCATTTTTTGTGCGTTCCACCCTTTTTGTGCGTTACAACCCCGTACGCGAGCGGAACACTACCTCGTTGCGGCGGTTGCTTTGTTGCTTGGTGCTAATTGTATTGCTCGGGAGCAATTAACGCTCACCCGAGTAACATAATCGTGTTTGTCTCCTCTGGCCCTAACCCGCCGTGGTTGCGACTTACCGCACCGCGGGTTGGGGGTCACAGCTCTGACTGCTATTGCTGGCACGCTGGTGGTAGAGAGCGACCACTGCTTCTAGCCCTTTGAGCGGTATTACAAGAAAACCCCCATAAGCTTAAACGTGTTGACTTAGTCGACTGCACAAACCCCTAGTTTAAACGCGATACTCGAAACAAACATTACCAAATTGACGACGAAGATATACTACATCGTCACGATAGCCGCGATGCTCTTAGTAATAGTTTTTTCTGTATCCGTAGTTCTTGAACAAATGTAAGAGCCAGTGAGCAGCGGAAAATAGGCGTTTTGTTGGATTGCTGCTACCTCGTCCGTCCAGAAACGAAATAAATTTTACTGATCTTTGAAACGGCGTTTCTGCGTCCCTTTGCTCAGCCACGGCTGCCTCAGAAAATGCTTTATTGTTTATAGAGATTTAACGTCGCAAAGCGACTCAGGCTACGCGCAACGCCGTAGTGAAGGGCTCCAGGAATTTCTAACTCCTGGGGTTCTTTAACGTGCACTGACATCGCACAGTATACGAGCCTCAAGAATTTCGCCTCCATCAAAATTGGACCAAACCCTCGTGAATAAGTCTCTTATGTGTAGGTTTTTTAATCTTTTATTTCCTTCTTGTCCTCTGTACGAGGTCAGAGTAATTAAAAAATAAGGACATGTGCTGGTGCAGTAATTCGATGATTGCAAGGTTTCGAGCTGACCCTTGGCTCCTTTGGAGGCAGCAGCTTCGCCAGCACCAGGTGCCTCCGGCTGCTTGTCGCCACCTGCTGGAGAAGCAACAGCAGCGGCAAAAAATCAATAAAGCAGCAGCAAACCAACGTTCTGTGACAGTACAAACTAATCCGCTAACATTTGACGGGCACTTGCTCGCAATTGTCGGAAGTGGTAGCGATAAACCAGGCAGTTCGACGGCAGCAAGCGACAAACGTAGCTCTCACCGACCGGTTCTACGGCATCTTTTTAAAGCGAAATCAAGTTTTCTTCAGTTCAGGTGCAATTCGTCGGTAATATAACAAAACAGGATGGCTCAAGCAGACAAAAAGACGATAGAAAAGATAATGCTAGAAAAATTAGGAAAAAGGAGTAAAACACATTTGAGGAGGAATTTCCATTTCAGGGACCTCAGCCCCATAGAGCGTGCCATATTTTGAGGGAGCACGGTTAGGTTAGGCACTGGCGGATCGCTTCCCTCTTCCGCCGTGAGCGGACGTTGCTAAATAAATATCGTAAACCAAGTGCGCGGAGTCGCGAGGGGAGAGGACATGGTCGGCGCGTCGCGCCCAATGGAGGCTGGCCGGGGCTTTGGGGCCAATGGATTGCGATTCCTTGAACGGCGCGGTTGCACGGTGCAGCAGGCGGCGTCGAGAAGGTTTCCCACAGTTGCGAGGGCCAGGGTATTTATTTTTTGCCACAAAAAACGGATGGGTGCTCAAGGGCGCTCGCGTTTAAAGTTGGCGACTCGAAAGTAAAGCCGACGCATAAAGCTTCAACGGGTTCCGCGCATTTCGGAGGTACGGGGTCCACTGGACCGAGTTCTCTTGCCCACTCGCATGTAGTTTCAAATGTATACTGTGAATGGATTAATTTAGCCGAGAGCTCGAAGAGAACAGCTCCGCCGAAGTGCCGAAGCTAATGAATGGAGCCACAAACCAACGAGTCGGAGAATAATAATAATAATAATAATAATCGGTTTTTGGGGAAAGGAAATGGCGCAGTATCTGTCTCATATATCTTTGGACACATGAACCGCGCCGTTAGGGAAGGGATAAAGGAGGGAATGAAAGAAGAAAGGAAGAATAGGTGCCGTAGTGGAGGGCTCCGGAATAATTTCAACCACCTGGGGATCTTTAACGTGCACTGACATCGCACAGCACACGGGCGCCTTAGCGTTTTTCCTCCATAAAAGGCAGCCGCCGCGGTCGGGTTCGAACCCGGGAACTCCGGATCAGTTGTCGAGCGCCCTAACCACTGAGCCACCGCGGCGGGGTCTCGGAGAAGTCCAAATCTCCAAATCTCTTTTTCTTGACTGTCTTGTATCTTTTCTCGCGTCCCTAATAAACGATTTCCGTTAAATAGATTGAAGTTGTCTGGCACAGCCGGGATCGTTTCGACGGGCGACCCTACGAGACACAAGTGCTCTTTATATTGCTAACTGCCTTGCACGATTATCGATTATCGTGCCATCATAGTTTTTCACTGACCGTGGCGATCACCTGAGCAGTCTTAACAGGCTTTTTTAAAGGTTAACTAGCACTTGAAGCGGTACTTGGAGTTTCTCTGCTGTTCGGCGCTTGCAATTAAAGGCGCGTCAAAATCAAAGCCATGGGGCGCGCAAACCTCACAGCCGCGAAGCGGCGTAAAAAATCGAAACTATGCCGGCCGCCAAGCATCGGTTTTCTTTGCTTCCAACATTCCGGTTGTTTTTGTCTGTCTTCCTTGTGTGATAAAATTGCCCTACCCATTTCCAAACAAAACTTACTTCGATATTGAACCGCGCAACCTTCCTTTGTCAGCCTCAGATATTCGCAGGGTCCATGTAGGAAAGGAAATTCCTCCAAGGTGGCGTCTCTTGTCCCATGACGTCATCAGGCTTATACTTGCGAGAATAGCCTGCGGCGGCGATACCTGTGTATTGGTTATTGTTATTTCCTACCTTACAAGAGCTTTGTTTTCAGTAAGAGTTGCGTTTTTGTGTTCAGTATCTGGTATTCGATCGATACAGGCCAACCTCTATTTCTCCTCAGTGTCCCTTTAATTGTTTATACTCGCGATCGCGTCCGTCCATGCGCTGGAGTCGTGCCAGCTGTGGCCTCTCCTCTGCGCAGCGGTGCAACCTCCACCCCACTTAGCAACCGTGCGCAGGTGAGGGGCGTTGTTGTGCATAGCAACCGTGACGTCACACATTAGTGGTAGTTGCACAGTAGTGGCAGCTGCACCGCCGCTCCTTCGCCAGACGTGTCGTTGCAGTAGTGGTGGTGGTGTAAACTTTATTACATGCAGGGGAGTTTAGGACGCACATGTCCTTGGGCCCCCGCACGGCCCCACTGCACTCAAACGTTAATGTCCCGAAGGCTCATGACGCTGGCAGCCCGGCCTGTGGCAATGGCTTGCTTGACCGGGTCCTCGGAGCGCAGTAGGGTCTCCCAAGCCTCCCAAATGTTAAGGTGCTCCAGGCCTCGCGGGGGAGGATCCACCGGGCAGAGGAAAAGGATATGATCGAGAGTGGCTTTGGGGTGGTGGCAGAGGGAACAGGAGGTGCTCGTGTGGACTTGGTTATAACGCGAGCGTATATAAGGGGAGGTTAAGGTGCGTGTTTGGAGCCACCTCCAAAGTGTCGGATGATAATTGTCGAGGGAGCGATGGGGTGGAGGGTACAGCCGACGCTCGGCTTTGCAGGCCTGCGTCAGTTCACTGAAGGAATGCATGCGCTCCCGTGAGAAACTCAGATCGGAAGCCGCCGGTGCCCGGTTGAGAGAACCTCGGGCTAAAGCGTTGGCAGCCTCCTTTCCGGGATTCCCGGAGTGGTCAGGCACCCATATGAGCTCCATGTGGTGGGGCGACGATGTGACGGGAACGACTCACTCGACAGCGCAAGGAGTCGAGTGAGTGCTACGCATGGCTCTGAAGCGACCCAGTGATTCCGCGCCACGCGGTACGGGGAAGCGACAGAGGACGCTGGGTTCCCCCAAACACCAGACTGAACATGTCACCAGGTGCGAAAGCAATGGAGTCAGAACGAAAAAACGAAAACAGCGACTGATTAGATCGCCGGGTAGCAAAGGCAGGGAAGCAGAACGAAAGCGGCAGCAGCGACAGGCGATATCGCTGAACACCGAAGCGAATGAATTGGAGCGTAGACAGCAGTAGCGTCTGGCTATGTAACCAGACAGCAAAGCCAGGGAGGCGGAATGAAAGTGGCTGCAGTGGTTGTCGCAACCAGGTACATCGAGAAGCGCGTCTAGCCCCAGTGGCACGCGCCTACAAGAGGGCGAAGACGACCGACAACCAGGCCCCCGCACAGATGACATTGACACATCGAGTCCTCGACGAACACTGGCCATTCCACTGGGGCGCCATGTACACAAAGGTATATGCAGTGGGTTGACCACAAAGCTTTCGCCAAGCACATTATAGAATCTCCAAATTGTCTTCGATAAATTTTTATACAATGCTGCCAACGGTAGGGCGCCAGAATTTGCCGTTTTTTTCCAGATTTTTAGAACTGTACAGCGTCGTAACACGGATTGACATCGAAAATGATTCCCGGGTTTAGGTACTCTGAATATGGTGTTCAAATAGCGCGTGACGATCTGGCATAACTGATATTGCCTACCGTGTGAATGATGGACCTGGCAGAGCACACCCACAATTCTGCCTACGCATTCACTGTACCATCGCATGACCTCAGACACATAGCCTCGTGCTCGATTGAGGCAACAACCTCACTTGAAGCCGAAGAAGCTTCCATTTCCTCCTCTGTTGCCACACTCATTCTGAGTGACTCTATAAACAGCAATCACGAATTTTGCACGAGGACAGATTCATTCTACCAACCGAAAAATTCTCAATTCTTGCTCCACAGAACCCCGACCAGTTCAAATTGTTTGGGTGCCAGGCCACGCAGGCAACCCCGGCAACGAAGTGGCCCGCTCTCTTGCTCGAGCGCACGTCAACCGAACAGGGCCCACCGTAGACCGGGGTAGCGCAAGGGACGGGCTCGTCACCTATCATGCAATAACCCTCCGTTACAGGGAGCAAAGACTCGTCTATTCCCCACCACACATCTCCCTCTCGAAAGAACAAACTACCTGGAGACAGCTCCAGGCTCGCACATTCCCTTCACGGGCTTTGTTAGCCCTTATCCACCAAGGCCTATACAGACCCGAATGCTTTCTTTGTGGGGCTCCCAGAGCACACTTTGACCAAATTTTATATCTCTGCCGAGAATTCCAACCACCCTCTCCCTGGAACCTCACGGACAAAGAGGGTTGGGAGATCGCGGTCTCCAGCTCCGAACCGGCCTCACAAATGCGGCTGGTAGAGTGGGCTGGAGAGGTCGCCGCACGTCATGGACTGTTGGCCGCCGCCCGGGATCAAGATCCAGACCAACCCTAGGCAATGACTCATCCATAAGGCTCATCAAAAAAGTTTTCACCTACCTACCTACCTGTGCCAGCGTAGAAAACATCGCGTCGGCCGCGATATTCCGTTCGCCCCCCCCCTACCCTCCCCCAAGCAATTTGCACGCTCCGGCATTGAGTACTCCTTCCATGCGCGGCGCAGCACCCAACATTTATTTCCTACTCTCTATTTGTATATATTGTACCTTACCCCTACCCCTATCCTTTCTTACAATTGCTCCCCTTTCTTTCCCTTACACTGTTCTTTTACTATTGCTAGTCGGAGCTCAAGTGCTTCAGGTTTCGAGGGCAGATGCCGCGGCTTGCAACATCTCTTCCTTCCATTGTTATTTTTAATAAATAACCACTAACAACAACAACAACAACAAGTACAATAAAACTCGTCCCGTCAGCCACTTTATATCAGCGCTAACGTATCGGTCGTCACTTCTTGATCAGCAGCACAAAGTTCACGGGAGTCACTGCCACAGAAACTTTTTTTTTGTTCTATTGTACCACGTACGTTAAGCGAATAGAACCACCTTCCCATAGGCACTGTGTAAATAAGCGATTTTTGTTTCGCCTGTCGCTGTCTACATTTTTGTTCCGTGTTTTAATTTAGTTTTCTTCACAAGTCCCCTGCGCGCGTTTTTTCGCCCCAGTGTACTTCTTTGTCCCGGCCGTGAAGGGTGCAGCTGGAAACAGCTACATTGCTCTTGGTGAATCACCGATGCCCGTGTGAATGCGACAATCCGTAGCAGAAGATATGCTCACCCCATCGCTCAGTCTGCTAGGAGAGGGGGGCTAAGCCCCACCGGAAAAATTTCGGGGAAAGGGGGCTCGAACCCTCCAGCACTCCCCTCTCCTCCGCAGTCGGTGCCTATGGCTCCAGGAATAGCTCAGATGTTGATAAACCGCTGACGTTAAAAACACCCAGTTTTGAGCGCTTAATAACGCATGGCGCCGAAACCTAGCTGATGTGATGTACGCTAAAGGCTTGCGGACGTGTGGTCGCTCGCTACGGTGGCTGGGAAAACGGGTGGAACGAACCAGTGCTCGCAGCAACTTCACGGGCGCCACCACTGCACTGGGGTTCGAGCGCCTGTGGGTAACAGCGGATGCGTCAATGTCAGGTGGATCCTGCAGCCGGTGTGAGCTGGTGATGCTGAGCAGGTTGGAGTGGCGAGACTAGGAAGGCAGGACGAAGAATCAAGTACCGTTGGAGTCTGTCACGGATCTCCCCAGAGAATACTCGTACCAAAAGAATGGACTAGGCGACAGGTGTACCCACACAGACGCACATTTATTACGCCTGACGTGACACACACTAGAACATAAAACTAAGAAAACTAACACAAAACACGAAGACTATAAATACACACGACCCGGGAACACTGTTACCAGCGTCTACTATTAGCGTTCTACTGCTAGTGGTCGGCGTTCGTGCTCACCGTTGGTTCGGTGCGGCGTTGTATGGATCCAGTAGCCGGCGCCGAGGTGGCGTTCGACGTGCTTGGGCTGGCATCGCTGGCGGCGTCGTATAAGCTCCCAGTCCAAGCGCCCGTGGAGGTGATGCCGGTGTTGGCGTTGGGGACACAACCCGGATAGGTGGAAACACCTCTGGAGACACCCCTGGCAGTACCAGGTGGTAGTGTCCTCCGTTGACTCCCCGAAACGGCTCAGGCACGGCAGGAAGTCCACGATGCGAAGCGGTAGAACGCGAGCTCACCGGAGCAGTAGCCGGCGTCGCTCTCTTCCAGGCGAAGCATCCTTGACCCGCCGGAGCCTCCACTGCTCTTGTTCTTCGCCCCCTGTCCCTCGCCCTTTTATAGCCTTGGCGTTCCTCCACGTAAGCCTTGTCGTCTTCACCACCAATCAGCTCTCTCCATTTCACCGAATGCTTCTTCATCTTCTTTATTCTTCGGTTAATCCACGTCGTCTTCTTCACACCTCTTCATTTTATTTTAGACTCCTTATCATATGTTAGAGAGCCTAATGCAAACGGACAGGTCAACTACAATGACACCAGTAGGGCGCGTCCGATTCCATTTGAGACGACAATCTGCGAATCTTTGTGCCATCTATAAGCGTTATCATTATTATCCATAGTACACGGGTTGATGCGACCAGCACCGATTCGCTGTTATTGCTCTTCGACAGATGAAATCACAGATAAAACCCTGTTTAGATTCCGCTACTAAGCCTCCTAGAAGGCTACCGTCGGCAGATAAAATGTACGGTTTCTGTCTTTGGAATTTGACAACTGGCCTCCTAGAAGGCCACCCAAAAATTTTGCTCAAAAGCACCCCCAAGCGATAGCACCGCCTAGAAGCCTTTATACGAGCCACAATTTAACCTGTGCCTCCGTGGAGCACATAATGTCCCCTTGCTGATAGTCAACAGAGGGCAATCCTTCAGGCCACCAGAGAGGAAACACTTACGTTGCTTATTCAGTACAACAAAGTTTGCCTAATTTTTATCATGTTTTCAATCTTTCATCGCTATCATGATGGAAACGTATGATTACTGCCGCCTCTTAAATAGGAGGAGAGCTTGATATTAAGCCAACCTCCAAAGATGTTTAAATTACTTGCTTTTTTGAGACAAACCATTTTATTTCCGATGCTATTGCTCTCTGCGGAATATTTGTGTAAGCGTTTGTCTGCGTGTCGCGCTTCTTTGGATAGATGGCGGTAGCATTTGAGCGCGTTATTAAATGTTTAGTTGAGAATAAACGGTGCTGGTCGCAGTGAGCACGCGTGACAAGGGCCATTAATGATGAGGCTTATGAGCTTAGGCTGTCACTAAGATTCGGACGAAGATTAATGTGGATCAGCTCAGATAATCCAGGATATACAAAGCGAAAGATGTCGGCGTTATTGTGTTCATTGGCGACGACAATGTTCTAGATGGCGATGGCTTTGAACAATGTTCGGTTTGGGACCCGTAAAATATATGATACGGGTCCCATTTGAACCCAACATATTGGACTTATTTTTGGAAATGCTGCGGAGCGCTTGAAGGTTGCTTCACTTCCGCCACCGGCTGGCCCGGTATTGCACTGCCTCCGGGATCGGCCTGGGTCATTATACCGCGCGTCTTTTCAATTCTGTCTTTCTACCCCATCTTTGAACTCTCCTACTATCAGCACGTGGTAGCGGTTGTGGCTCGGCTTGAGCCAGTGGGCAGGCCTGTGCACTTTCCTTTTCTTCCTGGCTACAGACTGACAGACAAAGGAAGGGAGCATAACTGGCTCCCGGATATGTGGCCGCTCATTCGTGCCTTGATTCGTGGAAAAAGAAAGATGCTGACATGCGGCACTGCAGCAATACCTAGGCCACGGCGTTCATTTGGTGATCAATCTCTCGCGATCAATCATTAACTGCATGCGACCTCCCAGGGTGGTAGGGATGGCGCGCTGCCTATCCATTGTGCGGAACGCAATCAAAGCAGGCTTTTGACACCAACGCCATGTACATGAAAGCAAGATTGAGGTGTCCACTGACCCATAAAGCCGTTTGTGCGCCTTTCCTTTAGTGAAAACGAACAGCCTTTGCAAAGTTGTCAACGCATATCAATTATATGAACGGCGTCGGCTCACTTGGTTTGTTTTGTTTTTGAGGAAATGAAATGGGACAGTAACCGTCTCACATATCTCAGTGGACACCCGAACCGTGCCGTAAAGGAAGGAGTAAAGGAGGGAGGGAAAGAAGAAAGACAACACTGAAAACAGAAAGTTGCATTTTGAGGAAAGGCGCGGCGCTGCGCATTTTCGGAACACCTGTGCCTCGGTGTGAGTAGGAAGCGAGAGTGAGAGAGAGAAAAGGTGACTGTGTCGGCGGCGGCCACCTGCGCCGTGCGTGAGGTCACTCGTGCCCCGACGTACGCCGGCTCGCGCGAAGCGCGGTGTTAACTAGCGTAGTGAAGCTTTTCGCTTTGTGGTAGTGCTTTTTATTAAAATAATAGTAAAAAGGAAGGAAAAGGTTTTTGCTAGCCCCGGCATCTGCCCTCCATGCTGAAGCACCTGAGCTGGGGGAGCGGAAATAAAGGACAACAGGCAGAATGGAGAAATGAAATGAAAGAGGTGAGGGGACAGGAATAGAGGATAGGGTGAGAAGTAATATGTACAAACTATTTACACAATAAGAAACGTGTCCAATTTGTGCGCGTGATTAGTTCATTTTAGAGGAATTAAATCACACACGCGCACAGCACTGTGTTGGTTACAACTGGAGTGGGGCGGCCAGTTATTAATCGTTCAAGGTAGAACTCGCGGAGCGCTCGGTCACTGCATGTAACTACCTGACGGAGAACAGACGGGACGTCAAGCCCGGGCGTTCGAAGAATGCACAGAGGCTCACCAAAGTTCGCTCACGAGTACGCGCACTGCCCTGCGGCCACAATAGCGCCTTGATGGAGTCTGGTAGTATGCCCTGCGCCCTACCCAAACAAAAATGTCCTATGGCCGGCTATAGACATTTGGCCCAAATAGCTATAGACCTATCCTATTTCTGTCTATAGCTGTCTATACAGGCTGATATATTTTTCTATAGAGAGCTTAAGACAATTGTATGTTTCCAAAGCTATAGCTTTAGTGGCATAGATTTTCCAGTAGCTGGCAATAAGCACCTCTGGCACAAATAACGAAGCGCCGACCAAAAGGTGTTGTCAAGATGGAAGGACGTTTCGACTTCCACACGGAACTCTTGTTCACTCTTGACAACACCTTTTGGTCGGCGCTTCGTTATTTTCGCCAATGTATTCACCCGACCAGACGAGATTTCGTCGAACCTTAGATTTCAATAAGCACCTCTGTGGGTGCTTATCGACGTTCATAAAAGGTCATAGACGGACATAGCTTTTTCCATAGACGCCCATAGGACTTTTTTTATGGGTATAGGCCGCGAGCATATCGCGACGAGCATCGGCGAACGCGGCACAGTGAAGGAGCAGGTGTTCTAGTGTTTCCACTGCACCGCATCCGTCACACACATCACTCGTCGCGATTCCGTGACGCACCAGTCGTTCCCCGGGCCACACGCAGCCAATGCGCGCGCGGAGGATCATTGCACGTTGTGACCGTGTAAATGCGCGACAGCCGGTGACACTGTCGATGCGCTCACCTCCCGCGATGCCTGGGTCGGGGTGCTTCTTTCGGAGATGGTCGTGGATGGCCGCACGCACGTCCTCCAGCGCAAGGGGCAGATCGCTGGCAGGTAGTTGGTGTGCAGCGGTCGCGAGGTCGTCAGCTTCTTCGTTGCCGGCGATGCCGCAGTGACCGGGCACCCACTGTGCACGCACGGCACAACCTCTCTGCGCGTGGCGCTCGATGCGCGAGCGAATTTCCCGCTCTAGTGGGGTACCGCGGCCGTTAGATTGCAGGCGGCTGAGGGCGGCGCGGGAGTCGCACAGCAGAGCATTCCTGGGCGGCGGAGGACCGAGGGTGAGCAGCAGGTCCAGCCCAAGCCGGATCCCCATCAACTCCGCCGTGGTGGAGGAGCCCAGGAAGGCTGCGTGTTGCAGGCTGTGCAGTCGCAGGGCGGGGATGGTGGCCGCCGCAGCAATGGAGCAGCTGTCGCGGTAGGTAGGTAAACTCTTTTATTGCGCCCAAAAACATGGGACCAGTCAAAAGACCGGTTGCGCTGACTTAAAGGAGGTCGGCGGGGATCCTTTGGGATGCCGCGGCCTCCACCGCGCGCTGGATAAGCCAGCGTTGGTCTGCTGGCTTGGAAGTACACAGGAGAGACTCCCACGTCTCTGGGGTGTTTGCGTTGTCTGTGTTGTAATGAGTACAAGTCCACACCATGTGTATGAGTGTGGCCGGAGTTGAGCAGTGTTTACACATGGGGGCTGTCTGTTCCGGAAAGATCCTGCTGTATAAGAGGGGGTGTGGGAAGCTGCCAGTTTGTAGTTTGCGCCATTGGACGGCCTCGCGTCTTGTTAGATCGCGGTGTGCGGGAGGATATGTGCACCTTTGGAGTCGGTAGTGCTGGAGTATGTCCGTGTAAGTGGTGAGTACAGAAGCGCGTGGGATATTAGTGTCAGCGGAAGCAGGGTGGCTGATCATACTCTCGGCTCGGCAGCTGAGATCTCGAGCGAGAGTGTGTGCCTGGGCGTTTCCGCTGAGCGACTCGTGGGCTGGAGCCCAAAGAAGTAAGCGAGATGTGGAAGAGAGTGCTGTAGAACGTAGAATGTGTAACGCCTGGCAAGAGATACGGCCAGCATCGTAATTGCGAATAGCCTGTTGAGAGTCACTGATGACGACTTTGGTATTAGGGTCGGCTAGCGCGAGCGCAATGGCAACCTCATCAGCTGCGGTGACTGTTTCTGCATTGCGAATGCTGCAGGCTGTGTACCAGCTGCGGTGAGGGGCGAGAGCTACCGCCACGATCGCTGGCCTCGATGGATGGTAAGAGGCGTCCGTATACGTGACGTCCGGACGTCCGCTGAAGCGTTTCTCGAACTGACGAGCCCGGTCGGCCCGTCTCTCGGCGTGGTGTTCCGGGTGCATCCGTTTGGGAATGGGAGGAATGCGGAGATTTAGGCGATATTCCGATGTAAGTTCAGCGTAACTTGGGGCCGATCTCGGCGGGGAGATCCCAACTTGCCGCAGTACCGCTCGGCCAGCGTGTGTGAGTGAGAGCCGCTCATACTGAGCGGTGAGGGTTGCTTCGATCAGTTCGCTCACGGTATTGGAGATTCCGAGAGCCATGAGCTTATGGGTAGCTGTGGACATGGGAAGACCTAGGGCCGTCTTGTATGCTTTTTGAAGTGACGCATCTAGCCGTTCGCTTTCGGCACGAGTGAGACGTAAGTAGGGTCCGGAGTAGGTGATGCGGCAGCAGACGAAAGCTTGAACGAGGCGCAGGACGTTGGACTCTCGCATGCCATGATGCTTGTTGGAGATTCGCTTAAGGAGGCGTCCTATCTGCAGCTGTCGCGGGCCACTGAGCCGTTGATGTACACGAGGAGATGGTCCTGGAGCTCCTCGTGTACGACGGCTCTGGCCAGCTGCTGTACAGCACAGAGGGGTGTGCTCCGCTTTCCCGCAATGCCGACGATCTCTCGCTGTACCTCCAAGGCAGCAGGCCATGGCGCGCAGGAGTCGTAGGGGGGTGGGCCTTGGGTCAATTGCTCATACTCTAGCAGCGCCGCGCCCATTCGTGAGTGCTGGTGCGAGCGCATACGCTGCAGCAGCGAGCCGCCGTCCGGTGCGCGGTGAAGCCGGTCGATGTTATTCAGTGCCCTGCGCGCTGCTTGGAGCTCAAGGGGCCACGCTCCTGCCTCGGCCAACGGTGCGGCGCACTGCGAGTTTTTGGGCAGGCCTAGGCACACGCGCAGGGACTTGCGGTGCTGAAGCTCGAGTTTCTTCCAGCACGGCTTGCGCACCGTGACGAGCGGCAGCGCATAGAGCACCGCCCCCAAAGCTGCAGCATTGTATAGACGCAGCGCGGCTTCCTGGGAGATGCCCTGGCCTCGAGCGGTGAGCTTGTGCACGGCGGCGGTGATCCTCTTCATCTGCAGACAGGCCTTGGTCGCCACGGGGCGGAAGGAAAGGCGCCAGTCGATGTCCAGGCCAAGGTACCGCACCGATTTACGCCAAGGAATCGGAGTCCCGTCCAGTGACAGTGGCGCAAAGTGCGCGCGCGAGCGCGAAACGCAGGTCATGGCCACCGATTTGTCCGCGCTCAACGACAGACCAAGGCCGCCCAAGCTGGCATCGATTGTGGTCAGGGCTCCCTGAAGGCACCCACGCACGCGGAACGCCTCGCCCGGTGGTCCCCGGCACCACAGAGCTATGTCGTCTGCATATATGGACATGCACACATGGTGTCGGCCGCTCGTGGGGAGGGAGGCCGGCACCACCGACATCGCCACATTAAACAGAAATGGTGATAGGACAGAGCCCTGCGGCACGCCCATGTCGACCGGGCGAGGCTTGGAAAGCTTACCCCGTACTCGAACGCGCATGGTGCGCCCGCTCAGGAAGCCATGAACGTATCGCAAAAGGCGCCCGCTCACACCAGCCCCCTCAAGCACCGCGAGGATTGGTGCGCGGTGAACGTTGTCAAAAGCGCCCGAGACGTCCAGTAGCAGCAGCAGCGCAACCTGGCCTGCTGCCCTGGCATGCTCCAGCGCTGTAACAACGACCGACATAGAATCAACCGTGCACCGCATCCCACGGAAACCCGTCTGCCGCTCGTCAAACAAATCAGCCTCCGCAGCCCGCTCGTTCAGACGCTGCAACGCCATATGCTCCATGAGCTTACCTGCCGCCGATGTTAATGCCACTGGCCGGTATCCGCTGAGCTCCGTAGGTGGGCGCCCTGCCTTTCGGATGGGACAAACGACCGCGGTTCGCCAATCCTCCGGTAGCTCCCCGCGTTCCCACACCAGGTTGATCTGCCGCAGGAGGATCTGTCGTTGCTGCGCATCCAGGTTTCGCAGCATCTGGTATGTCACCCCGTCCGGTCCGGGCGCCGAGCGGCGGCGGCAGCGCTGCACCGCATTGTTCAATTCCGCCGCGGTGAACGGCGCATCACATGGACCTTCCGAGGCGACGGGCGAGGAACTGGCGTCGCTTCTGGGGCTCTCAGGAGCAGCTATGTTAGCGGCGTTTGCGGGGCTGGGCGGCGCGAATCGATCGGCAAACCGCTATGCCAATTCTACAAAGCTGAGCCCGCTGGAGATTGCTAGGGTGGCCAGCGGCTGACGGTTTGCCTGTGGTTCGGTGATGCGCCGCAGGGTATCAAACAGCCTCCGCGAGCTGACATCTTCTATCCATTGGCATAATGAAGCCCACTGCCGGCGGTATAGCTTGTTGGCGTGGCGGCGCACTGCTGCGATCAAGCGGTTGTAGACAGTCCAGTCGGCGGCTCTGTCAGTCCGTCGCGCCCGTCGCGCCCGTCGCTCTGCGCGAGCTCTCTTCTCGCGCAGATTGAGCAGCTTCATATCAGGTGTGGGCTGCCCTGCCCTTACCTCTGCTCGTTGCGTGGCTGCGAGAGCGCTTCGGACTAGACTTGAAAAGAAATCTGCGCCAGTGGCCGCCGCCTCGTCGACCGCCCGCCTGAGCGCACTCCAGTTGGTAATGGAGTAGGCACGTTTGGGGCGCGCCTCCAACGCAGTGGGTTCGATTAGAATGGAGTAATGATCCGAGCCCCAGAGAGATGGTGATCGGCGCCATGTCGCCTCGATGCCTCTCGATGCGAAGGCAACGTCGATGCAGGAGCCAGTTGTTCCGCGTCGTCGAAAGGTGGGCTCACCGGTGTTCAAGGGGGTGAGTCCCAGCTGCGTTGCTGCGTCCTGCAGGTCATCTCCACGCGCGGAGTGGCGCGCACTGCCCCACGCACTATGGTGGGCGTCAAAATCACCACAGATGATTTGGCGCGGGGCACAGCACGAAGACACAGCACGAAAACACAGCGCGTTCCACGCGACAGCTGGACGCACATAAACACTGGCCACCGACGTGTCAACACCACCGACGCGCACTGTCACCACCACGCACTCCTGGGCGTCAGATGTCGCCGCCGCCGAGGAGCCGACGAGGGTGTGCTGGACGTCCTGCCGCACGTATATCGCGCATCTTGACTTCCCGGGGCGATGTGATGTGACACAACAGGGCACTGCAGCACAGGTGGGTTCCTCGCACATGATGGCTGAGTGGTCGCCAATGTAGCCAGGTAGCCGCTTCTGGGGATCATCGTCGTGTGAACGTACGCACGTCTCATGCAGCGCGATAACTTCCGGCGAATCCTGTGCGATGCGAACTCGCATTTCGGCGTACCGTGCCTCAAGTGAGCGCACGTTCCACTGCAGGATGGATGGTAGGCAGGAGGCATTCCGGCGGCTAGCCATCATGCTGGCTTATCTGTGCGGGAGCACCCGCTGCTTGCTTCTAAGCAAGCCCGGTGTCCATCGGTGCCCTCCGGGAAAAGTGCGCTGAGGGCGCGCAACGCCAGCTTTAGGCGCGCGATCTCCGCGTCCCGTGCGTCAGGGGGCTGGCCATGAGAAGCGGCCGCAGGCTCGGGCCGCGCTGTACGGGACGCTGGGCAACCGGATCGCCGCTGCCGCTGCCGGCGCTGCCGTTGCTTCTGTGACTGCTGCTGCTGCTGGGGTGTTTCCCTGACGGCCTGCGTATAAGAAAGAGCGCGCGGCGTCTGCTGATGTTGCTAGGCTGGGGCCGCTGTCTTAGCCTGGACGACGGCTCGGACAACCCGCCTGGACATCGGTGCCATGGATGTGGCCATTAAAGTGGCCACGTGACGCTCTCGCTGCCAGTGCGGGCATGCTGGGTCAATGGCTGCGTGTCGCCCCCCGCAGTTAATGCAGCGGGGCTTGCTCGCGCAGGTAACAGGCTCGTGCGTCCCGCAGCAGCGCGTGCATCGGGCAGGAGCACGACACACCTCAGTGGCATGCCCCAGGCTGGCGCACTTGGCACACTGGAGCGGCCGGGGACGGCAGGGGCGGACCGCGAGCCAGCGCTTGAATATGGTGATGAGCGCCGGGGTGTCGGCACCGCAAAACGGAGAGCAAGTGTGCTTCCCGGCAGAGACGCCGACACCATCGGTACCGTTGACTCCGCCGCTGCTAGTAGCTCCTCCGCCGTCCTGCGCCCGTCCACACCTTAGACCAGGCCGGAGCTTTGATTCCAAGGAGGAGGCTCCTTGGCGCATACTGGCACGCCGCGGATGACAGCCGTGGCTAGCAGGGCCTGGAGAGCATCGCTGCTCCCCGCGTCCACTGCCACCACATTCCGCCGCATGTTTACCCGGACGGCAAGGACGCACGGGCGGGATCCGATCTCCTCGGCCAACTCCCAGCCCTGTTCCCTGGTGAAGGCGGTGCCCCGGTTCGCCGACCGAAAGAGCACCGTCCCCACCAGGCTGGACGGGACCTCCACGGCAGCCGCGGCTCGCTCCAGGGCAGCTCTCCGACGCCGCTGCGCCTTGGTAGTGATAATGCGCCACGGGACCAGGCTGGCCCTAGCATCAGCGTCGCCGCTGCCTGCGGTGCATTGCTGCGGCGCGCCGCGGAGTGGGGCGCGCTCGCTGCCAGGAGACGAAGCCCCAGCCGCAGCCTGGTCTCGTGCGGCGGGATTTGGTGACGTCGCACACGGTTTTCTTCCGGACGCCGTCGCCCCAGCAGCAACAGCAGCAGCATCAGCAGCAGGCTGGATGTGGGCTCCATGGGGCTCGTGCTGAGAAGGCCCTGCTCCTTCGTGTGTGGAGGGAGAGGAAACAGTGACGGTGGGGGGGGGGGGGCTTCGAGCTTCCCGTTTGGCCACCGCGATGTCCCTTTTGGTTTCCGAGTCCCTTTCCTCCTCGGACACCGTTGAGCGTCGCCGTTTCCGGAGAGCAGACTCGTCCATTGGGGTGCACATGCTCTCCTCGGCTGAAGGTGTCCGCGGTGAGCCCGCAGCAGCAGCATCAGGGGGAGAGGGCATCACAGCCGGTTCCCCAGGTGTAGCAATGGTGGCAGGAAGCGCAGGTGTGGCCAGAAATGGCGGGGAGGGAGCCTTCATGGAGGTCTGCGTCTGGTGAGCGAGCGCCATGGCGTCCCTCAAGGCTGGAACGCGTGGTTCCGCCGGCGACACGTCCAAGGTCCCGATGACGGACTCAATGTTCTCCGAGGTGGTGATGAGCGCCGCCGTCAGGCACCTCACCGTGTCCCGCAGATCAGCGATCTCGGCCTGCATTCGCCGAATGGTGCTGGACGACCTTCCTCTGGATGGCGTTCGTCTCCGTGATCGTGAGCGGCCTGCCCTGCGTTGCTGATTGTCACCGCCGAACACAGGCCTTCGCTCGTTCACGGTGTCTGTGGCCTCCATGGGGAGACCCCGCAACGCCGCGAAGCCTTAGGCCCAGCGTCCGAAGGAGCAGAGAGCTAAAAAACACGTCCGCTCGCTTCGAACGCCCACCGAAGAATCCGCAAAACCATGCATGGCCACACCTTTCACTCACCAACTACGTCATACAACTGTACTAGCCTAGTTAAAGAGCATTTAGTCAATGTTACAAGGCGCACGCTTCTTTTTAAAGTCGTAGGTCATCCGTCACGTCGTTTTGATTTCTTGTTTTTGGAGAAAAAGTAAGCAACTGTAAACCTTCTACAGCCATTTCGAGGTGGTAAAAGGGCAGGTTAGTTCCTATCGCAGGACATCCTGGGACGGTATCTCTTCGTACGTCCAGCGGGCCTGCTCCAATATGGTTTTGTGTTATATTGTTCAACAAATCGCTTAAGGCTAGCTCTCTGCCTGAGGAGTGGAAAGATGTCAACGTAGTCCCGATTCACAAAAGTGGTTCACGGAATAGTCTTGTAAATTACAGTCCCATTTCCTACACTTATATCTGTTGTAGTAATTTCCAGTTCTGAGACCAAACAGCTTGAATGAAATAAATTTTTCACTGTATCCCAACACAGTTTTCCGGGTGGCCGTTCACGTACAATGCAATTAGCTGAATTTACTCACGACCATTTTCCTTGCCTTCGAAAGCCTTGAGCAGGTTGACTGCTTATTGTTGGAATTTTAAAATGCCTGCAGCCCAATACCTCATGTCATGTCATCTTACTGCATAAGCTATGAGCTATGATTTCTTGGTGTAACAAGCGAAGTGTTTTAATTGATTAAAAAATCAGCTGCGGTTTAACAGCTGCTGATCCTGGTTAGAGAGCGAAAGCTGTGGTGTCTCGAGTAAGTACATGCGGCTTGGCGTCTCTCTCCCCACCGACACGTTCCTCAAAGCGCGATTGAGGCGTCCACTGCCCCAGGGAGCCAGTTATGCGCCTTCCTTTCCTCAAAATGATCGCCTTCTAGAACGCTGTCAACGCTAACGCCAATCAACACAAAGAATGCCGGCGGTTTACAGCTTCAGTGCCGCGTTTCTGTTACAACATTGTGAAGAGAGACAGGCAGAAAAGTTAGGCTGAGGATTAGGTAAAGTGTTAAGCTTGGATATCTCGACGCGTAAAGCTTCGTGGCGATGCTCGTGGTTTAGCTTAAGGTTTCATACATAGGGTTACAATTTGGGTGCACCTTTCTAGCTTTTCCAAAACGTGTTGGCATAGGTATACAAAGCTTGTACAATCGTTATGCAAGGGCATTAAAATCTCCCACTCCCACGCTACCACTTCTGGGTCTTCTCTTCCAGTGGCGAAAGGTCAGACGACGGAGGCAGCGCGCGGCGGTGCGACGGCTGCGACCACCTGCGCTCCGCGTTACGTCACTCGGTTTCGCGCATGCGCAGTTGTGGCAAATCTGTAGTGTGGCTCACGCGAAGCCCGGTGTATACGAGTCTAGTGAAGCTTTTTGCTTCAAAAACTTTATTTCGAAAGTGAGTTTTAGACCATGCTGGGTCCCTGGGCCACTGCGCGGTCCCGCACTGCCTCACGTAGGTCATGTCGGGTGATTACGTCGGCAGCCCGCGTCAACGCAGCAAGCTACGATGTCGGGTCTGCAGACGTGAGCCTCATAGTCCTTCCAGCACGAGATGGCATGCTCTTCTTACGGCGGAGGGTCAGCAGAGCAGCCGAAAAGGATGTGCGAGAGTGTGGCGCGATGGTCACCGCATAGGGAGCATGAAGGCGATGTGCCACCATAGTGGGATATTGGCTTGGGGGATGACAGAGAGCGGGTTAGGAGGCATCTGAAGAGGATCTCTTGGGAGTGCCTAAGAGAGGGGTGCTAAGGTGGATAAGACCGACGCTCCAAACGGGGTATTTGCGTGAGCTCCGCAAAGGTGTGCGCCCGCTCCCTCAAAAATCCTGGATCGAGACTGTCTTAGCCCGGCAAATCAAACCTCGGGTCAATTTATCGGCAGCCTCGTTCTCAGGGTTCCCAGCCGGCACCCACTGGAGCTCTACCCTGCGCGGTAAATTACGGGTAGGGTTGTTCAACAATTGCCAGGCAGGGGTGTGAACCCTGTTCCTGGCAAACTTGGACAGAGACGTTTTGGAGTCGCTGAAGATGTATTGGGCGTCCGAATGTGCAAGAGCTTGGGCGATGGCGGTCTCCTCGGCCTCTTCAGGCGTAGAGCCCGAGGGAAGCCGGTGAGTTAGGGGGTGGGGTAGTGTTTGATTGTAGGCAGCTTCTGCCGCTTCAAACGCTGTACATGCGGCGCCTGCCCTAACGGGATCCTGGGCTTGCCAATAATACCTGTGGTGTGCATTATCGCGAGCTACGTGGCGATGGATATGATATTGGGAATGGACGTTTCGAGGAAGGGGTATCACAAGGAGAGGTGGATGGATAGTGTCGAGGGATGGCTATTAGGATCGACTGGTTAGCCGGTATATGTTGATGCGAAGGGAGGAGAGTATATAGCGGCTAGTGGCGCTTATGGCAAGTGTAAGGTACTGTTTGTGAAGGTGCGTGTCAACTAGTCCCTGAATGGTGTTATGCATGCCTAGTGCTAGTGCTACGACGTAGGTTTAGGGCTGCCTTAGTCGCGAAGCGGATCATGGCGTTCACGCGTTCGGTTTTCGAGGGGTTCAATTTGAGATATGAGGTTGCGTATACAATGCGGCGTGATCATTGAAGGTCAGGCCGCCATTGGAATCTGAACCTGGCAACGTTTAACGCTAGAACTTTATCTAGTGAGGCTAGCCTAGCAGTGCTGTTCGAGGAACTAGCGGGAATTAAATGGGATGTGATAGGGCTTAGCGAAGTTAGGAGGACAGGTGAGGCATATACAGTACGAAAGCACGTTCACATACTGTGCTATCGCGGATTAGAGGATAGACGAGAACTAGGTGTGGGATTCCACATTAATAAGGATATAGCTGGCAACGTAGAGGAGTTTTATAGTATTAACGAGAGGGTAGCAGCTATAGTAATTAGGCTGAATAGAAGGTACAAGCTGAAAGTAGTACAGGCCTGCGCACCCACATCCAGCAATGATGACAAGACCGTTGAAAGTTTCTATGAGGGCGTAGAATCGGCAATGAATAAAGTAAAATCGCAGTATACTGTAGTGATGGGCGACTTCAATGCGAAGGGGGGCAAGAAAAAGGCTGACGACCACGCGGTAGGTGACTATGGGATAGGCTCTAGAAATAGCAGGGGAGAGCTATTAATCGAATTCGCGGATAGAAATAATTTACGGATCATGAATACCTTCTTCCGCAAACGAGAAAACAGGAAGTGGACCTGGAAGAGCCCCAATGGTGAAACTAAAAATGAAATCGACTTCATACTGTGCGCTAAACCTGGCATCATTCAGGATGTGGCCGTCCTCTGAAGGGTGCGTTGTAGCGACCACAGAATGGTAAGGTCTAGAATTAGCTTAGACTTGAAGAGGGAACGGAAGAAGCTAGTGAAGAAGACCATTAACGAGTTAGCCGTAAGAGGGAACGCACAGTTTAGGATAGCGCTGCAAAACAGATATTCGGCTTTAACTGAGAAAGACGATCTTGATGTTCATTCAATGCACGATAATCTGACATCAATAATTATGGAGTGCGCAGTAGAAGTAGGCGGTAGGACAGTTGGAAAGGATACCGGGAAGCTATCTCAGGTGACGAAAGATCTGATTATAAGCGCCAAAGCATGAGGGCGTCTAACCCTACCGATACAATAGAACTAACAGAGCTATCAAATTTAATAAATAAGCGCAAGGTAGCCGACATAAGAAAGTTTAATATGAAGAAAATCGAGCATGCTCTAAAGAATGGAGGTAGCCGAAAAGCAGTGAAGAGGAAACTAGGCATAGGTAAAAACCAGATGTATGCATTAAGAGACAAGCAGGGCAATATCATTAGCAATATGGATAAGATAGTTAAAGTAGCCGAAGAGTTCTACACAGACCTGTACAGTGGCCAATGTAATCATAGCATTAATGAGAAAGACAACAGTGCATAGCAATGCGTCATCCCGCCAGTAACGAAAGATGAAGTAAAGAAAGCATTAGAAGCAATGAAAAGGGGAAAAGCAGCTGGGGAGGATCAGGTAACAGCAGATCTGTTGAAGGATGGAGGGGACATCGTGCTAGAAAAACTAGCCTCCCTGTATACGCAATGCCTTCTGACCTCGACTGTACCAGAATCTTGGAAGAATGCAAACATTATCTTAATTCATAAGAAGGGAGACGCCAAGGACTTGAAAAATTACAGGCCGATCAGCTTACTATCCGTTGCCTACAAAGTATTTACTAAGGTAATCGTTAATAGAGTCAGGGCAACGTTGGACTTTATTTATTCAAACAAATGATCAGGCAGGCTTTCGTAAAGGATATTCCACAATAGATCATTTTCACACTATCAATCAGGTGATAGAGAAATGCGCAGAACATAACCAACCTCTATATATAGCTTAAATTGATTACGAGAAAGAATTCGACTCGGTAGAAACCTTAGCAGTCATACAGGCATTGCGTAATCAGGGGGTAGAAGACCCTTATGTCAAAATACTGGAAGATATATATAGACACTGCACAGCTACTATAGTCCTCCATAAAGTCAGAAACAAAATTCCAATAAGGAAGGGCGTCAGGCAAGGAGAATGCTGTTCACCGCATGTTTACAGGAGGTATTTCGAGGCCGGAATTGGGAACAGTTGGGAATAAGAATAAACGAAGAATACCTAAATAATCTGCGATTTGCTGATGACATTGCCTTGCTGAGTCACTGAGGAGGTGAACTGCAAATCATGATCAATGAGTTAGATAGGCAGTGCAGATCGATGGGTCTAAAAATTAACATGCAGAAAACCAAGGTAATGTTCAACAGCCTAGCAAGGGAACAACAGTTTACAATTGGCAGCGAGAGCCTGGAAATTCTGACGGAATACGTCTACTTACGGCAGGTAGTGACAGCTGATCCGGATCATAAGAGGGAGATAACTAGAAGGATAAGAATGGGGTGGAGCGCATATGGCAAATTCTCGCAGATCATGAGTGGCAGTTTACCAATTTCCCTCAAGAGGAAAGTGCATAACAGCATAATCTTACCGGTACTCACCTACGGGGCAGAAACGTGGAGGCTAACGAAAAGAGTTCAGCTTAAGTTAAGGACAACGCTGCGAGCCATGGAAAGAAAAATGATAGGTGTAACGTTAAGAGATCGGAAGCGGGCAGAGTGGGTGAGGGAACAAACACGGGTTGATGACATCCTAGTCGAAATCAAGAGAAAGAAATGGGTATGGGCAGGGCATGTAATGCGAAGGTAAGATAACCGCTGGGCCTTAAGGGTAACGGAGTGGATTTCAAGAGAAGGGAAGAGTAGCAGGGGGCGGCAGAAGGTTAGGTGGGCGGATGAGATTAAGAAGTGAACAGGCAAAGGGTGGATGCAGCTGGCAAAGCATAGGGTTAATTGGAGAGACATTGGAGAGGCCTTTGCCCTGCAGTGGGTGTAGTAAGGCTGATGATGATACAATGCGGCTAAGCGTAAATGCATGCACTACTTTCATGTTGTCCGCTTCGTCTAAACCCTTGTTAAGGAAGGATACGCGGCGTAGAAGGTGCATCACAGATTGCGTGGAGGCCTTGAGTCTTAATTTTAAGGGCGTATTAATTTCGTCCAGAATCCAGAAAGTGGAGACCAAGGGTGCGGAGGGCGGTCGTGATGGGGATAGAGGATCCGTGTAAACCGATTTGGATGGGCAAGTTAGCGCCAGATTTAGGCCCAATTAGGAAGAGCCCGGACTTACAGGGGGAACATTCGAGCCCGATGAACGCCGCGTGAGAGCAGGTGGTATCTGCTGCTACCTGAAGAGTTTCCTCAATTTCCCCGTCACAGCCGTGAGTGGTCCATGTGGTAATATCATCAGCGTACAGGGTATGCTCTAGGTGTGGGATTAGAGCCAGTTCGTGAGTTAGGGTGATGAGAGCAACATTAAAGAAAATGAGAGAAAGGAGCGCCCCTTGAGGAGTTCAGAGCTTGCCAACGCATGCAGCGCACATCTGTCACTACCGCCATGTACCTTAAAGCGCGACTGAGGTACCCGCCGTCCCAGGGGGCCAGGTATCCGCCTTTCCTTTGCTTTCTATGAAAGATATTGAAGATTGGTTCTTAAAGTTGGTTTTGAAGAAAGGATATGGCCTAGTAACTGTCTCACATATATTGGCGGACACCGGAACCGTGCCGTAAGGGGTTTGACCTCTGGCTCACTTGAAGGTCAAAACCGCAAGCACAGCAAAATCGTTACGAGGTAGCGTAGTGAAGCTTTCACTTCAAAATTATTTTGAAGGGCGCCAGCAACGAGTCTTGATCAACGGCCAGTCTTCAGGCATAGCAATAGCCACTTCTGGTGTTCTCCGGGAAGGTGTGTTATAAGGCCTCTGCTGTTCTCAGCATATGTCAGTGAAGTAGTAAAAGAGGTTATTTGCCAGGCGTGATTGTACGCTGATGACAGTGTTTTGTATGACTCATTTAAAGCTCCATGTGGCACAGACAATCTCCAGCAAAACTTGGGCCGCGTGCAACGCCGGTGCGAAAACTCGAACTCGACATTGAATACTGAAAAAAGGCCGCCGGTGTGCTCAGTGGTTATGGTGCTCACCTGCTGACCCGAAAGACGCGAGCTCGATCGCGGCCACGGCGGTCGAATTTCGATGGAGGCGAAATTGTAGAGGCATGTGTACTGTGCAATGTCACTGCATGTTAAATAACCCCAAGTGATCGAAATTTCCGGAGCCCTTCACTACGTCATCCCTCATAGCCTCGCTTTGGGACGCACGTGAAACCTCCATAATCCAAACCAATGCTTCACATGCTACTGTTTCCTTAACGAGCAGGTTCACTCCTATTGTGACGGATTTTCTGTTAAACAACCAGTCTTCATCTAACACAACAGATTATAAATATCTCGGCATTTATTTTTGAAGCGAAAGCTTCACTACGCTATGTAAAGATAACTTCGCCGTGCGTTGCCGATTGACCTACAAGTGAGCCAGCGGTCAAGTGTGGCTATAGGCCATACCATATGGTCCACCATGGTGTCGCACCACTTGGCCTTTGACCCCTTGATTCTCCGGTAGAGGGCGGTAGAATAGGCCCCAGCGTTCACTGGGTGACCAACTTCTCGCGATGAACCATTATTTTAACTGCCACCTGCCAGGGGGCATGGAGGGCGTGCTCCCTATCCAGTGTGCGGAACGCACTCAACGTTGCAGGCACCAAGCCGCGGCTACTTGCCCGATAAACCACAGCTTTCATCTCTAACCGAGGTCTGCAGCTGTTAAGCCGCAGCTAATTTTTTTCAGCTTACCTGATCTGGAGAAAAAAGGTTGACTATACAGCTCTACAATTCTTCACGAATCTTGAACCTCTTAGAGAGGAATTTCAGGGATGCTGCTCAGAAAGTTAAAGAAATTTTATATTTTATTAAAATGAGGCTAATTATGGAATATGCCCGTGCCGTTTGGGATCCTCGTGTTGGGACCCATTGTGCTATGCTGAAACGTATTCAAAATTGCGCAACATGGTATTTTACTAACAAGCATTGTTTTAATGTTCGCTATATCAAAAAGGTGCTGAACTGGGACCCGCTAGATGAGCGTCAACTGAGAATTAGGTTGGAATCTCTCTACCACACCTGTTTAAATAAAACCGTATTAATCCTAAAACTTATTTGCTGCCACCGCAATTCTCTTCCAGAAGGTACGTGCGACCGCGAATGCAAAATACGCGAGATAAAGTGCTGTAGCTCTTTCGAGCACTCTTTCTGCATCCATCAACGAATGGAAGAAGCTGCCCCATCGTTTTGTGGAATGCCAGTCCGAAGCTTTGTTTCGGGCGCTGTGGTCGGACTTTTGGCATGCTCGGTTGTTGTTTCCCGGCTTTCTTCATTCGTATATTTTCTTTTTGTCTGAACATTGACAAGCGAAAAGGCACAATTGACTCTCTTGTTATCAGTCATTCATTGCATCTTGTACAAATGGTTAGCCCATGCCGTATGTTCGACTTGTGTATAGATGTATCCCCCCTTCAATTGTGCCTTTGCGGCGCTGTAGGAAGCGTAAATAAATAAACAAACAAAATGCTGCAAGCTGTATACCGGCCAAGTCCAGCAAATGCGCCACCCAATTATTCGGCGACCGACTGAGGCTGCCTCAAGAAGAACGTGTTGAATACAAGGCCAGCTTTCTCGGGCAAAAATTTTGAATATTGGAAAGTTGTAAGGCACTGTTAAGGAAACATCTAAGGTAATGACCCATTATTCTGACATGCAGAAAATCTTTCTTTTAAAGTGTTTTCAGCGATTGCATCAAACTGTTGTCTTCCATAGAAAACCAGTGGGGAACGCTTTTGACGATAGGGAAAACGTGATTAGAAAAAAATACAGGACTGCCGTCGGGTGACGTATGGATATATTGATCGCCATAGTAAAATCTTACAGTATGTGAAAACATTGGGTTCATAAAGGGTTCCTTGCTGAAAAATGCTTTTGTCCAGGATTGTTGGGTATGTATATATGCATGAATAAAGCATACTGCTACAAGCTCACACGTGTAGGGCAGCGTGATTAAACAGTGCGTTGGCAGGTGCTATGCACTGCTCGCCAAGCAAGCTCATAGGACTAAACAAAGCAGATCCTTCATAAGACGGTAAGGCAGTCAGGGGAACCGTTGAACTCTCGATGTATGCCCTCACGTCCATTTAGCGGGAATTTCCGGCTCCTCTTCAGTGGCATTCGCATCGTCCCACGAATTGTCCACCACGCCCAAGATCTCGCCGCGTAGCGCTTCGCTAGTATTGAAGGTCGGCAGCAGATCCATAACGTTGAGTGTCTCGTAGAATTTACGACGCTCGGGCTCTTCGTAAGCTGAAAAAGAACCACTGTTATTGGCATTGTTTCTCGCAAAATTGCGCGCAAGTGCACAAGTGCGGCTACTGATTGCACAATGTATTATAAAAATTTTGTTAATAATTAAGCAAACCTTCGAACATGGAGGTGCTAAAAGACTCAATGGGCACACAGAACAAAATACGACACGCGGACTCCTTTGTTCAATCCCTCCCTCCTTGCACTTGTCTCTTCCACAAGTTAACTTCTAAAAATGTAATTTAAGCTCGCCCATATGTAATTAATTCTGTTGGTATCACTCCGGTTTTCCTAGATCGCAATGACTCGAGACCACTTTTGTTTGCATCAAGGATCGAGCAGTCTTAGACGGCGCCAGTAGAAGGAGGTATATCAGTTAGTGGCTTCTGTATCTGTCATCATGTTTCATGTGTCTCCGAAGTCCTCGCATCCCATTAGTTATGTTCTGGTTAATGTTGAGTCTCTTAAGAAGGCAGCTGACACAGTGACGAAGCGGGGCTGTACTTTCAGGTATGCTAGAAATATCTGCGAAACAACGGTAGTGAGCTCACTGAGCATAGTAACTGGGACTGCTCGGATCTCACGCGCCAAAGCAGGACGTCGCTTCAGCCAGGACTGACGCTTGGAACTTATGGTCGGCCCCCACCTCCTTATTATGCTAATCTTTGGCTACGTCATCGACATGCTGGCGCCTAGGAACTGTCAGTGGGGACCGTCTGCCGGGGTTTCAAGGTAACCAATGTGTGCTGGAGAGATGGGCGTCACTGTACAAAAAGCATTCGCTATGAAAAGGAAACCGCGCAATGTCGATTTCACTTTCTAGACACCTAAAACAGGCCTCCGAAAAATTGGGACAAGCACCGAAGGGGTCGACCTCGCGACATGAGAAACAAGTTTCATGTACTCGGCCGCTTGTGGATTCCCGCACTGTAACAAATAAAACACATTTAAAGAGTTTTCAGGTCTCTATATCTTGCACTTAGCCCGGAAGGGAGTCTTGTGTTTTCATACACCTCTCATTTGGGTGTTTCGAGAAAGAACCATCCCGAAAATAACATGAAGTGACCTAAAGGTGTTGGGGCGACACGTACGCTATTACTGCCGAGCCATTGGCATTTTAGAGCTTCTTACACCCCTACACCCTTCAAGAAAAATGCATGCAATGGGTTCATAATTTGTTCCTACTTTTATTGCTTATCTTAAATGTTCTTTAAATTTATCATTATATTGCTTACATAATGTAATATGCCTGTATTACTGGAGCTCTTCATAGCAGTAGACAGGCTGTGCGCTAATAAAAAAAACATTCATTGACTGGCAAATAGAATGCGGTTGAAATGTGGAAGATTTTTATTATCAGAACAAAGACATCCACAAAGCATAAGAAGCTTCGCCAATTAATTACTTACTGCCATCCAAGGAACGGCTGCACCATGCCTGCTTTATTGGTGTTATTGTGCTGCTAAAATAAGATCCAATTGCAGTTATTTCTAGCTCCTAATTTTTTCAGAGGAAATGATAAAAAATTCATGCCTGTGCATCATTATAAACCAGCTTGAGGAAGGCTTGGACTGTGACAGCAACAACCAGGAATAGCTTTTACGCTAATATAAGGTAGCTTATGCTGAAAGTCCCCAATCTTGACAGTATGGCAGTTGTAGAGTGAAGCGCAGTGGTGAGCCTGCTGAGTAGTCATCCTCCCTCGACAAACAGGTTCTCAGCCACCTCAGGATTTCCTTCGCAGAACGGCATGCATGGTGCGAGTCTGCATTCTACACAAAAATAGTACCACATTTCATATCACTTTACATTACTCCATGATCCTTACAAAAAGCCGACATACTTCTCATGAATGACGTGTGATATTACGCATGCTAAAGCTAACAGAGAATAAAATCTGCCCATATGGTGAGCAAGCGCCAGCTGATACTCCCTGAACCATTCCAAGGAGGCCATTGTGGTTTCAGAGAAATTAATTCTAAACAGCATTATAAAAACAATCTTAAAGCTAGAAAGCTACCTGTTAGGAAATGAAGTGAAAATGATCAGGCGATGCAACTTAATTCCACATGAAGTGCTACATGCAATGCAAACCAGCGGCCTTGACGTATAGTGAACTGACTATAAAAGTCCCAAAACACCACAACAACAGAAGAAAATATAGCGCAATTCATAATGCTTTACAATCATACCAACGGCAAGTCAGGTGTAACATTCACTGTGACAGAAGAAAATATAGTATCTGTGTCAAAGTCAGCGATGCAAACCCTTCCATGACAGTCGTCTGCTTCAACGCAACACAAAGCAGGGATTCGTTATTATACCAAGTATGTGACACCTTGAAAGGCAGGCAACAGTGCCAAGATAGCATATCGTCCATGTCTGCAGCAAATAAGCACAAAAGCCATTAAGAAAAATTTGCACGAGGTCACAAAACTGCTTCACAGAAAGCCGCCGCGCCAATTGGTGCGTGATTCTTGGCAAAATCGCGCAGGGTAACAGGACACCGACAAGATGACACATATACAGCTTTGACTAACAACTGAAGAATTTATTGATTTGCTCGCAATAACTACAGGAAGCATCGTCCAAAATACCGAGAACGAAGGCCACGTAATCATCATATTGTGACATCTGTCGTGATTATTTACTCACATACAATCACGTATTATATCCGTGACTAAATTATATATCCAGTTCATTTCTTTTTCATTAACATAATCGACGATCTGCTTACGCCGGTTGAGGAATTCGTATTATGATGTACACGTCATATCTCGCGCATGCGCTATCAATTTTATCTCAGAATTGTGCAACATCGAAGTGTGGAATGCATTTACTTTACAACACGTGTCTTGCCAAAATGCTCCATTAGACAACTGTTCACATGCCCGCTGTTCTTCCCCACATGTGATGCTCTGCATGACAAAGGGATTTTGTAAATCAAGTCACTGTCAGATCCTCTGCATGACAAAGGGATTTTGTAAATCAATTCTATGTCACAATATGTGAATTTGTTTCTGCTTCTTATACACCAGGCGGTCTTTGAAGCACATTTGCTGGGTGTGTTGCATACTAACTTCACAGCAGCCCGTCCGACCACTTTTTTAGCGCCTGGTTGACACCGTGCACATATGGCATGACAGCTAACTTCTCTTCCACTTTCTGAAGCCTCGTTGGGGTAGATCGGCACATTTCTTTCATTACCTTGAAGTCAAGGCTGCAGATGAGGTCATCTGGGAAACTAGCTTCACGTAACCGTGTCAGTTGGGCCTCGACACTTTACTGCTGACGATCAATACACGGTCTGTTTAGGGCGTTTTTCTGTGCGTCTGCAGCCACAGCATTTTTTTACTACGGAAGATAACTCAAGCGCACATATCGGCCTCTCCGATGTACAGTCATAGACCGAGAAACTGAGACTCTGCCTCAACTGGCATTTTTTTCGTCAGCTAGAAGTTGGAAAGAAGATCGGAGGTCTCAAAGATGTCAACAATGTCCTTGTGTTGCCCTTGCTTAGCTTGTGGATAAGTAGGAAGTCTTACACTAATCGGGAGGTCGTTATCATATTCGTGCCAAAAAGTTTCTATTGGCGATCTTTTCAGGCAGGTCAGTAGAAGGTCACTGAGAATTGGTGCAACGCAGGAAGTGGTGCATAATTCTTGCCTCTGAATGTGCAGATCATCATTAAACTTTACATAGGTAGAACGCGAATAGATGGCTAACAACTCCCGGAATTCATCCGCATTAACTCCGCATTGGTCCTGGAATCGTGCTGCTCACATGGAATCAACGCCTTTTCTCACCATCTCGAACAAGGCGGTATGTGGCAGCATGTAAGTCCCTGATTACAATGGAGTAAGCACTTCTTCTGGGTAGCTTTTTGAGAGTAATGCAGACATTTCTGGCTTCTTTTCAAGGAAAAGTGCTTCCACAGTGAGCAAGCAGAGCAATTCTTGCAGATACCGCCCTAAGGATTGCTGCCACGATTCTTGTTCCGAGACAATTCCACCGAAAAGCCAATTATCCTTGTGTGTTTCTGCCTTAAACAAGACATAGGTCCTCTCCCATTCTTTACAGCCAGCCCTAGTTTGGTCAAGTTCTTGGCTTCACACAAGTTTTTGGGCTTTATGCTTCAATGTTTGGCACTTGACCTTTTGCAGCTTTCACAACTTCTTTGCAATCGCTTCATTTGTTTTCGGAGCAAGTAGCTGAATTTATTATGCAATATGCCCAGCAAAGGTGCTTCAAAGAGCCCCTTGTAAGACGAAGCACAAAAACAAATTCATAGTATGCGACAGTGGCTTACAGTACAAGATCCTTCTGTAATGAGGAGCGTCATATGTTGGGAAATAAGGTCGATGTGTGAACATACATCCAATGGAAGATGTCTGCAACACAGGCAGGACATGGCAGTATGGTAGCAAGACACTTGTCGGATGATGAGTGCATTCCAGAATTTCGAAGATGTAAAATCCTGAGGAAATATAATCGATAGCTCATGCGCGAGGTATACAAGACGTACATCATACAAAAGAATTGTGCAACCTGCGTAAGCACATCATCAGTAATGTTAAGGAAAAAAAGAATGGACTATCCTGAAAAATAATCACACAAAATGTGACTAAATGACGGTTCTATGACTTTCCTCCTCTGTATTGTGGATGATGCTTCCTGCATTTATTTTGAGCAAAGCAATAAATTTCTCAGTTGTTAGTCAGCGTTGTATCTGTGTCTTGCCTGTGTCCTGTAACCCAGCGGCTGTTTTGCCAGGACTAAAATACTGCCACGCATTCTTAAGAGATGAATTCTACATCTGGAAAACGGCCACAAGGGGTACCAAGCAGATGTTTCCTTTTTGCACCCACTCTTGAAGAAATACACACAAATAAACGTGTGCATTTGGAAATCCCAAATGGTAGCTTTGGCACCGCAATGTTCACAACAAACTTGATAAATAGAATAAATCATTTTGCAAACATCGCTACTGTAAAATGATGTTAACAAATGGCCACATTCATCCTGAGGACAGACCTGCAGTTCATCTGCCATTACACACGAAACATGATAATACCAAGCAGCCAGATGAAGGAATAAAATAAAGGAATAAAAATAAAGATAAAGGAATAAAGGACAGTCATACCACTCCATCAGCCCAGTTGAGTATACTGCTCAGGAGCAGCAGTATCTATGTGGGGTGAATGGCTGCTCCAAAAATTAGTTACAAAGCAATACTCTCAAATTTGTTCACAACCGGCAAAGTAAACGCTATGATATGGAACCATTACAATTACGCGAGCAGAAAAAACTGCATTCTACGTGCACTCAAATATTAACCGAGGTACAAAAATATCATAAAGGCTCCTTTAAAACAGCACGGACTTGTCATTTAAATGTCATTGGTTCATTCCGCGCCCACTAATTCAGGCTTCGTACTCAACCATCTTTGATTTTCTTAAAATAATAATGCCTCATTGCAATATTATGACAAACATTAGCCCAGCTTCTTTTTGGCAGAATAAATTTTGTTGTGTCGTGGCCGCAATCGCACATTTCGAACACGCGTAACATGAATCTGCGACGTGGACTCAATGACAGTGTTAGGTACTCTTTCATGGATGCGTCATGCCGGGGCACACGCGCCTTCTCAGCCTCCCGTATGCACGCGCGTTGTCCTGGCGCCGCGACTTTCGAGCGAAGAGACCGCACGGCTTACGCGCTGCGCTGGTAACCCGAGCAATCTTCGAAGGCCCGCACAGGGACGGTGGCAGGGTATTTGTGTTGAGGTGGTTCAGCGAGTTGGAAGAGGGGCTGGAGGGTGCTGTGTTATATGTTGGATAGGCATAATGCTCCCAGGCCTGTAGGCTTGCTCTTGATAAAATAAAATGAATCAACAAAACGGAGCGGTGATTGCGAGCAACACATACCGAAGAGAGGGCAGAATGAGGACTGCAAGGTCGGATTGAAACCATCGAAACGCTCGACAGATGTTTCTGCGGTCCAGTAGACCTTGGGCTCCCCTTGGCGCCTTCAGGGACCGCACAGCGTGCTTCCACTGGCAGCGCGCCGGTTCCAAATTCAGTTGGCGGACAGAAATCTTCTCTTCAGGTTCTAGCAGTTCTAGCTCATGTTCTCCGCCCGGTGCGCTGCGGTGCACAGACGAAGTTTGCGAGTTTGCCCAGAACGGGAGCTGGAAGCACTAAATGTCTAAAACGCCCGTTTGTTGTGCAATGCAAGTGCACATTAACGGACCCCGGATTGCCGAAAATAGTACGGAAAATAGTACGGACAAGAAGCGCAGCATACCACAGCATTTACTTTTTATGGGTTGCAAGGGCACCTCCTGCTGCTCGTTCAGTCTTGGGGAGCCTCGTACGTCCAGGCAAAATAAAGTTTTTGTTTTCCCTACTTTGCACTTAAAGTTTCTCAAGCTCTTCTGGGGACTTAATAACCTTCAGGTTTCCACAGTTCCCTTTAGTTCAGTTGACACAATGGTTGCTTGAAGAAAGAGCTAATTTCTGTCCTGTTTCCTGTGCGTGATTTGGTGTCTAAAGCAGAATGCTTTCGCGCAAACATTACTCCGATTTAAACATATTGTCGCAAGACGTCAAAGTAATGATTTCTCTTTTCACTACGATGCAGTCGTAACTGCTTTGCCTTGATATGAATTCAGTAGAGAGCACGTCATTATCAAAACAACCAATGAGCCCCATGATTCACGGCATATCTATTATTGTAAGAATTTTATTGGCATTTGTAATGAAACCAATCAGTCAAATTTTTTAGGCTGCAAGTGTACGAAATTTTTCTTGCCGCTGCATGTATGTGCTCGGCTGCAAAAGATTAAACCATGCCTCAAATAGAAATCTTAACGAGCGCATACTATCGGCACCATCAGCGCCTTTGTACTGCTCTCATAATTAGTTAAGTTAGATCGCCATGTGGAACGTTGCATTAGCAATCGCGTCCATGCATTAATAAAACGTGGACAAAATGCCGTACATGCTTGTTACTGCTTCACATGCTGCGCTGGCTTGTTGTAGAAGGCCATCATCACCAGGGCCCGATTGTGTGACGTACTCCGCCTTGCCAACCTTGGCCAAGAAGCTCGACGGGCTCTTTTGGACACTTATAACAAGTCATGGACTGCTGGCATAGTTCCTCATGATTGGAAGACCAGTCGTCTGGTTCCACTTCTTAAGCCGGGGAAATCACCGCTCGACCTTTCATCATACCGTTCAATTGCACTCGCCAGCTGCGTCAGCAAAGTCATTTAAAGAATGCTGCTCACACGCGTCGAATGGTACTTGGAGCGATATCAGATTTATTCAACATTCATGTCTTGGTTCCGACGGGGCCGCTCTTCTATCGACAACGTGGTTGACCTTGTAACGTCGGTGCACCAGAGCAAAAGTTTGAAAAGATTGACCGTGGCATTGTTTTTGGATATCAAGGGCGCGTACGACAACGTAACGCATCAGGCCATTTTGGACGCAATGGAAGCTGCTGAGATAGGAGGCCCACGTTCAGCTGGATACGCAGCTATTTATCAGACAGGTCGTTTTTTGTCCTGACTGCGGACGGACCAACGTCCTTACACCGAAATTCTCGCGGACTCCCTCAGGGTGGAGTGCTGAGCCCAGTTCCCTTCAACCTTGCTCTTATCGTCCTGGTCGACGTATTGCCACAATCTGCTCAGATCTCGGTATATGCAGACGACATCTGTATTTTGGCATCAGGGGTTACCCGTCCTCAAGTTCGTGCAAGACTTCAAAAAGCGGCATCGATATTGACATCTTATCTTCGCTTGCAGGGCCTGAACATTTCTATCGAAAAGTGTTCACTTGTGGTGTTCACACGCAAAATAATGTCACGTTACACCATTCGCATCAATGGCGAAGCCATTCCCTATGAGAGAAGCCACAGATTCCTTGGTGTTGTAATCGACAGGAACCTCTCGTGGAGTCCACATATCTACGACATGAGAAAGAGACTAGTTTCGATTGTCCACGTCCTCTCCTTCCTCGGGGGAAAGTCCTGGGGCGCATCAGTGCGCTCGATGCTACAACTGCACCGTTCCCTATTTCTGGGCTACATGCGGTACATTCTTCCGATATTCAGTTCCATTATAAAAACAAATATCAAGACTCTTCAACGTGTGCAAGCGCAAGCTCTGCGTATCTGTCTTAGACTGCCTAAACGTGCATCAACAGCAGCAACTGTTCTTGTTGCCCAGGAACATCCTGTTACTACATATATTGCTGTTGACACCATGAGAACACATATTCGGCACCTCACACGGGTTCCCTGCCATCACCTCGCAACATTCCCAATAATTCGGCCGCGTACTGCATTCGCCGAAGTAATTGAAGCCCATCGCGCATATCTTCCATCGCAGTTCACCCCTGCGACAAGACTGAGCTCACCCTTATGCAGTCTTCATGAACCTCGGGTTCACCTCTATATTCCTGGCATTACAAAGAAAGCTGGTGTATCACTGCCCGCATTCAAACAACTGACATTGAATCACCTGCATTCTTACACACAATCACCGCATACATATTTACACAGATGGATCAGTTCACTCGACCAGTTCTGCGGGGACGGTGGTGATACCGGCCAGATCCATCTTCATGAAAGTAAAGACGACCTATCCAACATCTTCAACTGGTGCGGAACTCGCAACCTTACGGGCTGCGGTAGAGTTCATCAGTCAAGAACCTCCACATGACTGGACGGTTTTAACCGACTCTAAAGCAGCCCTGCAAGACCTGCAAGCTTCGCTACGCCGCGGGTCGCAGGAGCAACTTGTTGCTGAGATCCGTGTACTGTATCACGGCACCGTTTCCAAAGGTCATGACATCAGTTTTCAATGGCTGCCGGGACACTGCGGTATTAACGGTATTCACCAGGCCGATGCGGCTGCGCGTTCGGCTCACAACGACGGACTTCCAGTGAGGATCCCAATATCGAGACCTGACGCTGCGTGTGGGCTTCGCCCTTTGGCGCTGGAGCTCACACTTTAAGCATGGAACACGGGAGAGTTTTGCAACCTCCACCTCAAGGCACTGGACCCTGAACTGCGCCTTCGTCTTCCACGTAACTTAGCACGTCGCGACGCAACATTGTTATGCCGTTTATGGATCGGCGTTGTTTTTACCAACCACTATGCTTTCCGGATGGGGATGGCCGACAGTCCTGCCTGTGAGAGCTGTGGTTGTGAGGAGACCATCGCTCATCTTCTCTGTGAGTGCCCTGCATTTGCGAGTGCAAGACATACACTGTGTTGTGGGCTGGACCGCCTCGATCCTGGCCCATTAAAAGAGCAAAAGATCCTCGGTCCGTGGCCACAGCAGTCGACTGCCCTCAAGGCATACAAGGCACTCTTTGCCTACTTGAGAGCGACTGGATTGAGTGACAAATTGTGACAGCGTTGTGCGTGTGTGTGTTATGCCTTTTTTCCCCTCTCTCTTCCTCCTTTTAGCCCCCTAATCCCTCTTCCCCAGTGCAGGGTAGCCAACCGGAACCCCTTTCTGGTTAACATCCCTGCATTTCCCTCCTCCTCTTTATCTATCTATCTATCTATCTATCTATCTATCTATCTATCTATCTATCTATCTATCTATCTATCTATCTATCTATCTATCTATCTATTTATCTATCTATCTATCTATCTATCTATCTATCTATCTATCTATCTATCTATCTATCTATCTATCCATCCATCCATCCATCCATCCATCCATCCATCCATCCATCCATCCATCCATCCATCTGTCTGTCTGTCTGTCTGTCTGTCTGTCTGTCTGTCTGTCTGTCTGTCTGTCTGTCTGTCTGTCTGTCTGTCTGTCTGTCTGTCTGTCTGTCTGTCTGTCTGTCTGTCTGTCTATCTATCTATCTATCTATCTATCTATCTATCTATCTATCTATCTATCTATCTATCTATCTATCTATCTATCTATCTATCTATCCATCTATCTATCTATCTATCTATCTATCTATCTATCTATCTATCTATCTGTCTGTCTGTCTGTCTGTCTGTCTGTCTGTCTGTCTGTCTGTCTGTCTGTCTGTCTGTCTGTCTGTCTGTCTGTCTGTCTGTCTATCTATCTATCTATCTATCTATCTATCTATCTATCTATCTATCTATCTATCTTCACATGTGCATTTGATGTTGTCACAGGAAATACGCTAACATATTTTGTTCCGTAAAGCACAAGAGCTAGGGCTATATTTTCTTTTCTCGAGATGCCCTTCGCAAGGTCGCGTCGCGTCCGGTGTCTGCCAAGACGAGGGGGATTCCAGCGTCGAACAGTGCGAGGACAAAAGCGCGCGGACGTCGCATTCAGGGGTGCATGACCCCAAGACGGGAGCTCCTTTTCAGCGCGCCCCGCTGCCGCCCGTCACCGAAGGGGAAGGGGGGAGGGGCGCTGCCGCGGGGAGGCGCCGAGACCGGACAACTGGCTCTAATGACCCCGCGGATCATCCGATCGCTTACACTAGTCTTTAGGGAAATATCAAACAGGTCATGAGCAATTCAAAGATGGAGTAATTATCTCAATCTCGGTGGGCAATTCGACCTCGCCGAATAATTGTTTTTCTTTGGCACTCGTGTGTGCATGGTGTACGTTCTGTGAAGTTTGTCCTTTTAATTTCGGTCTGGTCATAGGTTTTCTGTTATATTGGTCGCATGCCGACGGCCCAGCTGGACGATAATTTTACATACCAAAAGGTAAGCATGCGTTGCGCAATTTCTTTCAAGACATGATATCAATACTCAGGCAAAATAACTTCGATGCATGTGTGGTGAATGAGTTGAAAACATACGGTTCAGCATTGCGAGTTTCATCTTCCTGTGTTCAAAAGTTTGATGCCAATTCGACAATGCAACACTTGCTTGGAATTCAAGAGCAGCACAAATGAGCAAACTTTATACGCCCTGCCAGCCCGCAGCCCTTTACAGGAGCCTCATTTGATTCCAGTGAGAAACTATTTTTTCAAAACTAGCCATAATTCATAAATGTTGTGGCAAATATTGGCACATTTGTGTTAGACAAATTTGGGACAGGGGTGCTCGCTGATCGTGCCTTGGCTCGAGACCTCTCTGCGTTAACCAGAATAGATCTGTTCGTTTCATGGCTATGAAAGCAGTCGGCTATGAAGAGATATTAAAAATACAGTTGAAATATTGCCGTTATGAAATATTATAGAGCGTAAAACGACCTCCGAGTTTCGCGTCTGGGGCTCTAAGATTTGATCTACGGCGATGGCTATCCAGTCTGCACCTTCCTGGGGTATTTATGTGGAGCGTAAGCGAACCCTGGGAGTGTTCACAAGCGCCACCCTCGCCATAGCGGCGGACGTAGTGCTACCACGAGCAGTAAGAGCAGGAACACAGGAGCGCGTGGCAGACAGCCTCAAGCCCTTCCTGTGGCGATGCACGACGGCCGCTTTTCACAACACTGTGGAAAGGGCTCTTCCGTGTTGCCTGCTTCGCGAGAAAAAGAAGGACGCATCACTCTTTCCACTCTGTTTCCGAAAGCGGCCACCAGGTATCGCTACAAGTTGGCTTCGAGGCTGATCGTGCACGCGCTCCCGTGTTCCTGTTCATACTGCTCTTGATAGTACGTCCTGTGTTACTGCGAGTGGCACGTAGGAACGCCTCCGAACAGTGAAGACAGAAGTCCTCCGCGAAATTTGGAGGTCGTGGGTTTCGATGAAAAACTGCCATTGATGAAAAACTACCAAAAAATGAGACATCCCCTATGCTCCTGGGTTTCGCGATGGCTGCTGGCTTCCGTCATTCAGACTGAACTATAGGAATAATAGTCCTTTGTCTTTTGCTATACGTGCAGCCCGGAACGTGTACAGTTTTATAAAGCATTCAGGCACTCGAGCACCTAAATCGAGAGATTCATTCAGTGACAACTGGCATTATTATTCTTGTAGAGCACGATTGCACACACTCTTCACCGTCTCGCGCTTCATGCCATTTACGCAGACAGCCCAAGAATGCTGTGAAGTGCACTTACCAGGTGCACTTACCAAGAGAAACAGATCAGAAGCATTCCTGGTTCAGTCAAGCGACTCTTACATGATCGTATCGCAAAGCCTCCGCTCTTTCAGGCCCCAAACATAGGAGGCTGACTTCCATGCGTTTTCGCTCAGCACATAAATGAGATCATAATGCTGTGCAATGTGTCTGCTGGACTCAAGAGCTTCGCGAACCTCCACGTGTGTCTAATCTCCAGTCCCAACAACTTGGCGGCAGCATTGGGTTGCCCGGCTCGCATCTTCATTTGGCAGCCGATTCTACTGTTTTTTTCCAGCACGGCTGTGTCGACCGTGCTGATTTGTGCCAGATTTTAATGTCACACAGGTCCGTTCTGTTAATAAAATCGGTGCTTTCCTTTGTGTCGTTATGTTACTATGCGAACGTTGTGGCTTGCTGTATTACCATCAGAAGTACGAAGATTCGATTCCGCCTCATTTCATCTGCAGGCACCCGAGATGAATACGACTGAAAGACCCGACTAGTTTGCGTTCAAAGCCCGTCATGCGAACCACGTTAGTAAATTCTTCGTGATCTAGCAATATCACCTGGCGCGAAAAAGACGAGTTTAAATCCATTCAGTTGACGACAAAGGCTGTCCTTAGTATCGATACATGGCAATAAACAGCAGTGGCTGATAAAAATGCCAGCGAGATTGCCGATAATTGTGTGTTTTTCAAGAAAGAGGTCGGAGCGTTTCGCCATATTGGACACTAGGCTGTGGGCAACAGTTTCCAACACGAAAGGGTTGAGGCACAAAACTCCTCCACGTTCTTCAAACCGGCCAAAAGCCAGCTGTCCCGGGTGGACGTGAAAAGGTGTATTGGTAGATAAGCTACGAAAGCTATCAGGCGTCAAGGAGGCATTAAAGCCGTATGCAGGGTAATAAGAAAGAATATATTATTATGTTCTTACCTTCGAGGCTTTCTTCACTTTATATAATAGAAAAATAAAGAAAACGAAGAGTTAAAATTGCAAGCTTGTGCTGCATGTCACATTCCAGTAAAGCGATGCGCAATACCAATGCGTGCTAAGTGTAACAACGCGTTGCGCGTCTCCGGAGGCTCGCTATCTCCGGCGGCATCTTCTCTTTGTGGGACCCCGGAGGCGCCTGACCAAGAGACTCTATGGCACAAGGTATCGTCGGATATCGGGGGCCAATGTTCATTAGTGATCCGAATGCTGACAGCCTGGCCCTCATTTTTATTCGCATGACCAAGAGACTCGATGGCACAAGGTATCGTCGGGTGTCGGAGGCCAATTTTCATAAGGGATCCGAATGCCGACAGCCTGGCCCTCATTTTTATTCGCACGCCGACAGTCATTGAACTGGTCCCTCAAAAATGAGAGAGGCGCCTGCAGAAGGGGAAAAATACCGAAGCCGACGGGATTTCCTGTGAAGACGGGGAACGCCGCAGGTGCCGGCGCTGCGAGTACAGTGGAGGAGACGCTCCAGCCTAGAATGTGGGATCGCCTGAATGAAAGGGAAGAAACGAGGAAAGCTCCTCAGTGGGGTGACGAGCAAAACCCAAGACGACATCGCTGGGCAGTCGGTCCTCTGCCCCTCAAGCGCCCAAGTCAATGGGAAGAAGCTGAGCCTCAGCAAACGAACAAGGTCAACTCAGCCGCTTCTCTACATTCCTTCTGACGAAGAGTGCGGCGCCAACGCAGTGGCATGTAAGTTTTGGCACACCAGCCTGTTAGCGTGGGAGTGAAGATGAGGGCCAGGTTGTCGGCATTCGGACCCCTAATGAGCATTAGCCCCCGACACCCGACGATTCCCGGCGCCATACACTCTATTTCTCTAGCGCTTCCGGGGTGCCACAAAGGGAAGATGCTGCCCGAGATACCGGCTCTCCGGAAAAGCACAACACGTTACCATTTAAGGGTGTGGAAGTACTCAGGTTTCCTTTCTGTCAGGGCCATACCACACTGACTAATCTGTGCCCAGTGGTTATAGGACGTAAAAGGTATGCAAAAAATTGAGAGGGGAGGCCATTGGATTGATGCGGAGATAATGCGAGAGCATTCTTTTTTACCTTTTCTTCCTTCGTGCTATCATTCTGCAGCCTGGAGAAAGAACTGTACCAGGAGGACCGCTACCGCTACTTGTAACTTCTCCAAATCATTATCTTCATTAAAACTCATTCACTATCACCTGTCATGAAATTGTCCTCGTCAAGGTGCCATCGCTGGTGTTTCATTATAGCCGGTATTTCAATATAGCCGGCGCGTCATTATAGCCAGTGTTTCGTTCCAGCCGCTGTTATAACAGGAGGCAGAAGCGCGAACTCTAAACGGCACCTGCCACGTTTGACAGGTTCAGGGTTCACATAGATGCCGACGCCGGACAGTTGTGCCCGTCAGTGCCTTCCTTATGTTCTCGCATTAAAAACCTCATTCCAAACTCCACTGAGGCCAGTATCGGGCAGACTTCAGTTATGACGTACACAGGCGTTTCGACTACGCAAACATATCACGCCAGATGGGTGGAAGGGAAATGAAACAAACTGAGCCTGCAGGAGGGAGGAATGGAACGACAGGGCGGCAGAGGTAAAAATTAGCGTGACGGAGAGTCAGCGGTGACGCTTGCATGCTCTCTGGTTTGTTGGCCACTTTGGCTGCGCAGTTCATATTATCTCCGTATAGACGTGACTGTTAAATGCTTAGGTTGGTGGTATCCCTATACTGCACGCCAGGGAGCCCACGTGGTGTATGCATGAAGAATTCCTGTGAATATTTCCGCTTGCAACTTGTGCCTTCTGATTCGAAGCGAGTTTGCTTGTTCTTACTCCCAGCATGCTTACTAGATAATAAACCCCTGGGACCAAATGATTCGTGCGTACTGCGAATATTGAACGTTTGATGTGCTGGTTTCAAATCTGCTGAATACTGGGCGCGAGCCCAAATTTGGGATGACGAGCTTGGACGGAACATATATTCAAGTATAAACAACAGCACCAGAGTCATTCACGTTCTGAGGTTCGAAAACTGGGGCTGTGGTTTGTGCTGCGGCAGTGCCAGCCCTTATAAAGGGACATGTAAAGGTGCTTTCATTTTTCGTAGATCTGCTTCCACTGAGAGTCCTGTCTATCACATAAGAGCCTTCGTTGAGGCCGTCTTGTATCATCGCCCTCCCCTTCGAACATGACTGACATCATTAATAATGTTTTTTTGAAAAACCGCCTTCATAGGCGAATTTTCACCTTGGCAGCAATTGTGTCCTTGGGTCAGCTTGTGGGGATACACGCGAATCCGCTGTCCCATAGTAACGGTCGCGCGTAATTATCACGCGATGTTATGCGCGGGCCGTTCGGGAGGTTTGCGAGGCAGGGCACTCACGCCGCCCCTCTTCCTTTCGCGCCCCCGCAGCGACGCCGCCGCGGAGACTTTCCCCTCTTTTCCCTCTTAGCACGGCGAGACCTCCTCTCCACAGCCCAGGAGAAGTCATGGTCGCGCGGTTCGCCCGGGGCCCGCGGGTCTTCTGGCGGGAGCCGCGCACACGCGCGGACGCAGATCTGCCCCGGAGACCGCTGCCGTTATCGCCCGGCCACCGTGTGTGAACTGACCACCGCGGGCCGCGAGCGAGGAGCCACGCGAGGTGAGCGGAACCTTCCTCCCCCATCAATTTGTGTGCGTTCCACCCTTTTTGTGCATTTCACCCCCGTACGCGAGCGGAACACTCCCTCATTGCGGCGGTTGCTTTGTTGCTTGCTGCTAATTGTATTGCTCGGGAGCAATAAACGCTCATCCGAGTAGCAAACTCGTGTTTGTCCCCTCTGGCACGAACCCGCCGTGGTTGTGACTTACCGCTCCGCGGGTTAGGGGTCACAGCTCTGACTGCTAGGGCTGGCACGCTGGTGCTAGAGAGCGACTCACGCCTCGTAGGTAGGCTGCGAGGGTAGGGTGAGCTTGTCGCGTGACGCGCTCTATCTTCTCGCCGTTCGGAGCTGAGGGGTCTGCGATACGATAAAGTTCGTCCAATCGCCCTCACGTACTCAAGCAAGGATTCGTCCGGATGCTGAGTACGCAGCTCCAATTCGCACCGCAGACGACGGTCGTAATCTGCGGGCAAGAGCTACTCGCGAAACCTCGCTCGGAACTCCCCCATTGTGCGTAACCGGTGGCCAGTAACGCGGAACCAGCGGGCAGCCTGATCAGTCAGTGAGACTGGCACGATACGCGCCAAAACCTCGCCATCGGCAAGCCCCGTCGCCTGCTGGTAGTTCAGCATGCGATCCAGGTACTCGTTGGCACTGACAAGATCATGATAACCGCCGTAGCTGGGAAGGTCCACCCGTAGCCTAGGTCTCGCCACTGGAGGGGATGTTTGCCGGTTGTTCTGCACGACGCCCGTGAGGCTCTCTATGAGGCGCAAGGCGTTGCGCAACACAGCCTCTTTGGGGTTGGCCTGGGCAGGAAGTTCTGGCTGAGGGGCTGCGTGGGATGAGCAAGGCTGAGCAGGTGGCGGCGTCAACAGTGGTGCTCAGTGAGCCACACGAACTCCTATCCCCGCTGGCTTGTCGTTTGGAACCACCCAGCGACACGCCAGTCCCGCTTATTGAGCTTACGGTTGCTCCACGTAAGTTCATGGCTTTGCTAGACAGAGGAACGAGCGCATCCCTGTTTGGCGACGAGGTATGCGAGCATCTCCGTCGGAACGGACTCCGACTGCGAGCGAGCAACCTCACGTTCCGAATAGCCAGCGGCACAGCGCACGCGAGCGGTGCCGCGCGGTTTGTGGTGCGGTTGGAGAAACGAATGAGGTGCCAGCGCGTCGCTCACCTCCCCGGCCTATCGATTCCACTTATTCTTGGTAGAGACTTCCTCGCCAAGACGGGCATTGTTATTGACGTCTGCAACTGAGGATATAGGAAGCGAGCATGTGGCACCCTTAAACTTTTCGTTAAACACTCAAAAGCGTCAGAAGCACATTCGCTTTCCGATGCTACACGCGCCGACGTACGCAACGATCGCCCGAAAAAGGCTCTCGAAACGCCTTCGGCCGAGCTGCCATACCAGCCGGTCGACCGCGCCAAGAGGAAAAGCGCGGGAGGGAACCTCTCCCTTCCCGTGCGACCCCCTGTCCCCCCTGCGGTGGCACTCTGCGCCGCGGCGGCATGCAGGCCTGCCCACCCGCTCCTGAACAACTCAGGCGGTTTGTCGGGGGCGGAAAGAGCGCGCTTGTCTCTGCTTCTGAACGAATACGACGCTGTATTCAGGGAGCGGCCTTGCTGCACTACGCTGGTTAGGCACAAAATTGAGACAGGCGACGCCGTTCCGTGGAAGTGCAAACCTCGGCCAGTCAGCTTGGCTAAGAGGAAAGCGCTCGATAACGCTCTGGACGAACTTCTCGACACAGGCGTTGTGGAACGTTCAAACAGCCCCTGGGGGTTTCCAGTGGTGCTGGTGCCCAAAAAGGATGGAGCTACCCGCCTTTGTGTGGACTATCGACGCCTGAACGAGGTGATACAGAAGGACCCATACCCACTTCCGAGCATTCCCTCGATCGTGTCTAATGTTGGTGGAGCAAAGTACTTCATTACGCTCGATGCCAGCAGAGGATACTTTCAGGTGGAGATGACTCAAAGTGACCGAGAGAAAACAGCAGTCACTTGTCACAGGGCACTTTTCAGTTTACCCGAATGCCTTTCGGCGTGGTCGGAGCGCCCGCGACGTACCAATGTCTGATGGACCGTGTCCTATTCGATGCAAGGTGTCACTACGCTCTTGCTTACCTGGATGACATTGTCTTGTATTCGGCCACCTTTAATGAGCACTTACGCCATCTCACGGATGTACTGGAAAGGCTGAGGTCGGTGGGAATCACTCTGGATACGAACAAGACCCAGATAGCGGCGACCCGAATAACACTGTTGGGGTTCACGCTAGACAAAGGACGCCTTTGCCGTGCGAGGACAAGCTGCGGGTTATATTGCAGTTCCCGGCAGACATAGGCGGACTGAGACGCTTTCTGGGGCTGGTGAGCTTTTATCGCCAGTTTATCCTAGATTGCGCAGCTCTGCAAGCCCCCTTGACGGCATTTTTTCAGGAAAGGTGTGCAGTGGCACTGAGGACCTGAGAAAGAGGCGGCACTACGCCATCTGACTTGCGTGCTCGCGGAAACAACAGAGCTGAGGCTGCCTGACCTGAACAGGGAATTTGTGATACACACGGACGCTTGTGACCTGGGCTTAGGAGCAGTCCTGCTTCAAGAGCACGAAGGTATCCTCAGACCGGTGGCATTCGCTAGTCGATCCATAACTCCCGCAGAGAGAAACTATTCCGTGATAGAAAAGGAATGTCTCGCGATTATCTTCCCTCTGCTAAAGTTCGACTAATACGTCGACGGAGTCGCCTTCGTGATTGAGACTGATCACATGGCACTCACGTGGCTGAGCCTCCTAGGCGAGCCGAGCGGACGCCTAGCGCGATGGGCGCTACTCCTCCAGCGTTACGACTTTACCGTGCGCTACAGAAGTGGTAGAAACAACGTGGTGGCGGACGCACTTTCGCGCGCGCCCGTTGATGGCGTGGGAATTAACAACACTGCCCACTCCGCGGCGCCCGACAGCCGGAGCAGCGCGACTGCCGCGAAGCTCGCCCAACGCCCCGAGGGATGGGACTACACACCTTAACAGGGCGAAAGTGTAAACCACTTGGAATTCGTCAGTTCAGTGGTGAGCGTTTTCAGCAGAAAGGAGCTATTGAAGGCACAGCGGGAGGATCCATTTTTTCGAAAAGTGTTCGACGGGCTCAGGGAGCCGGGCGGCGCGGCCGCGGCGCACATGGAGGCAACTGGTATTGTCCATGCGGGGCGCTAGAACGCAGCTGGTAATGTGTTGAGCGTGATGGATTCCTATCTGCTCGACTCCGATGGCATCCTGCTGAGATATATCCCCTCCGAGAAAGATACACACGAGTCCTTCAAGGTGGTGATTCCATGCACGTTGAGAGGAGCACTTTTACCCTACTTTCATGACACGTGCACCGCTGGAAATGTGAGTGGCCGTAAGACTTACCTCAAGTTGTGCCGCCTCGCAACCTGGCCTGGCATGAAGCGGGACGCAATTCGCTACGCCCGCTCGTGCGACGTGTGCCAAAGCGTCAAGCCGCGTGGTGGACGCACACCCGGGCTTATGCAGCAGATCAATAGCCAGGGTCCTTGGCAAATTGCGGCTTGTGACGTCATGGGACCTTATCCCAGGACCCCGAGTGGAAACAACTTCCTGTTCGTTGTCGCAGACCATTTCAGCAAATGGGTGGAACTGTCCCCACTTCGAAAGCTGACGGCACGCGTAATCATGGCGAACCTCTTCGAGGTGTTCACACAATTTGGCTACCCCGGGCAGTTGATAACGGACAAAGCATCGTACTTCACTGCCAAACTCTTCGTGGATTCCTGTGCGGCCCTTGGCATTAAGCACAGGAGAGTAACCACGTACTATGCCCAGGCGAATCCCAAGGAACGCGTGAACCGCAACATCAAGCACATGCTGGTTGCATTTGCGGAGACGCACAGCGACTGGAACACCTGTCTCCCCGAGATTGGGTTTGATCTCAGGAGAACCGTGAACCGCTCGACTGGTTACACATCTGCCGCCCTCAACCTTGGCAGGGAGCTGACAAACCCGGTAGAACTTACTCTCCAGGTCCGCAGCAACACCCCGATTGCTTCGTCGGCACGCGCCGACTACGCGACCGGGATGCGCGCGAGGATGACGGAGGCTTTACACAAAGCCCGCCGGAATCTGAGCACTGCTCAGGCCCAGCAGAAGGCGCAGTATGATCGCTCTCACCGGGAAATTCATTACAAACCGGGTGACCTGGTGTTGAGGCACAATCACGTCCTGAGCGACGTCAGCAAGAAAATCTCTGCTTCTCTGGCGCCGAAATGGACGGGCCCGTATGTAGTTCGGGAGAAACTTTCCTCTCTCGTCTACAGGCTGGCGGACTTCACGCTAAGACCGACCGGCGGACCGGTGCATGTCTGTGATCTCAAACCCTACTTTGACAGAGGGAACGAGTGACGGTGGAGAACACCCTCCCCCGCCAGCAGGCAGCCGCACCGAGAAGGAAGGCTCGACAACAGAGCCCAGCGCCTCGTTACAACTTGCGCCCACGAAAGAACTAACTGTGGCCAACGCGCAGGGAGTAATTTCTCCTGCTTAATATGGACGGAACACCCCTTCCATATTTCGCACTGTCGCTTCCAGGGCAAGCACACGCTTTATCTTCGGAAAACATCAAGCGCGGTTAGATTAACTTAGAAAAAATGTTAAATGTAAAAATAACTAGAAAGAAAAGACAGCCCTGTAGCCGCAGGCCGTCCTGCGCAGCGAGCCCGGAGGAGAGCTGATGGGCGCTGAGGCGACCGTTGCTGCTTCGAACATCCAAAGCCAGGCCGTTCGGAGAACGGCCGCATTCCAGACCCAAGAGCCCGCTGTCACCACCGAGCAACCAGGCCGAAAACAAGCAGCTCCCGGTCGGCCGCAGGACGAGCGAGCAAGGATTCGGGGAAGCCGGCACCAGTGTCTTCCACAGCGAATGCTGCAACAAAGAAGCCGCCTTGGAGTCCCCCGTTCTCCGCGGGGGAGGCTTCGCCGACGAAAGGAGCTTGAAATCCCGCTGGGCCCGGCTAGCAAGCCCTCGGCGGTCGCGGGAAAAGGCGTCGACGCGCCTTTGCCGGCCCTGCCGAGAGGAAAAAGAAGGCGAGCCAGGAGCGAACGGTGCAACCAGCTGAATGGAGGCCTGCTTTACGTTGTGCAACGGGACAACACGGTGTGTAATTGCCCCGACTCTGCCTGCCGCCCTCGCGTCCCGGGAAGGCTGCCCTGGCCGAGTGACCATCTGAAGCAGGACATGCAGCCATCGACCGCCTTCCGTGCTTGGCTCCACGGGCGCCCATGGCGGTCGTCTGCACTGCCTTCTTGTCCTAGCGTCAACGGCCTTGGACGACATCACCGGTGGCGGTGAGCTGAAACTTTTCTTAATTGGTTTTAAAGTTAAACGGCGTTCCGCCGGCCCCACTCGGTACACCCCTCGGTGAACGCGGTCTTCTCGCCCGTAGGGCAGTTTTAAGGAGGGGGGGATGTGGGGATACACGCGAATCTCCTTTTCCATAGTAACGGACGCGCGTAATTATCACGCGATGTTGTGCGCGCGCTGTTCGGGAGGTTTGCGAGGGAAGGCACTCACACCGCACCCGCTTCCCTTGCGGCCCCGCAGCGACGCCGCCGCGGAGACTTTTCCCTCTTAGCACGGAGAGACCTCTCCACAGCCCGGGAGAAGGCGCGGTCGCGGGGTTCGCACGGGGCCCGCGGGTTTCTGGCGGGAGACGCGCACACGCGCGGACGCAGATCTGCCACGGAGACCACTGCCGTTATCGCCCGGCCACCGCGTGTGAACTGACCGCCGCGGGCCGAGAGCGAGGAGCCACGCGAGGTGAGCGGAACCTTCCTCCCCCCCCATTTTGTGTGCGTTCCACACTTTTCGTGCATTTCACCCCCGTACGCGAGCGGAACACTCCCTCGTTGCGGCGGTTGCTTTGTTGCTTGGTGCTAATCGTATTGCTCGGGAGCAATTAACGCTCACCCGAGTAGCATAATCGTGTTTGTCTCCTCTGGCCCGAACCCGCCGTGGTTGCGACTTACCACACCGCGGGTTGGGGGTCACAGCTCTGACTGTTAGGGCTGGCACGCTAGTGCTAGAGAGCGACCACTGCTTCTAGCCCTTTGAGCGTTATTACAAGAATAACCCCCATAAGCTTAATCGTGCTGACTTAGCTGACTGCACAAACCCCTAGTTTAAACGCGATACTCGAAACCAACATTACCAAATTGACGACGAAGATATACTACGTCGTCACGCTAGCGGCGATGCTCTTACTAATAGTTTTTTCTGTATTCGTAGTTCATGAACAAATGTAAGAGCCAGTGAGCAGCGGAAAATAGACGTTTGTTGACTTCCTGCCAACTCGTCCTTTCAGAAACGAAATAAATTTTACTGCTCTTTGAAAGGGCGTTTCTGCGCCACTTAGCCCAGCCACGGCTGCCTCGAGGAATGGTGTATGGTTTATGGACATTTAACGTCTCAAAGCGACTCAGGCTACGAGGAACGCCGTAGTGAAGGACTCCGGAAATTTTGACCACCTGGGGCTCTTTAACGTGCACTGACACCGCACAGTGTACGGGCCTCTAGAATTTCGCCTCCACCGAAATTGGACCAAACCCAAAGGCGGTGTCGAGGAGGTTTCCCACAGTTGCGAGGGCCAGGGTATTTATTTTTTGCCACAAAAAACGGATGGGTGCTCAAGGGAGCTCGCGTTTAAAGTTGGCGGCTCGAAAGTAAAGCCGACGCATGAAGCTTCAACGGGTTCCGCGCTTTTGCGGAGGTACGGGGTCCACTGGATCGAGCTCTCTCGCCCACTCGCATGTAGTTTTAAGTGTATACTGTGAATGAATTAATTTAGCCGAGAGCTCGAAGAGAACAGCTGCGCCCAAGTGCCGAAGCTAATGAATGGAGCCGCAAACAAACGAGTTGGAGGAGAGCGGAGTCACGGTGTCTGCAGGTTCCAAATCTCTTTTTCTTGACTGTCTTGTGTCTTGTGTCCCGTCCCTAATAAACGATTTTCGTTAAGTAGTTCGAAGTTAGTTTACTGGCATAGCCGGGAACATTTTTGCCGGTTTAGCACACGAATGCACAAGTGTTCTTTGTACTGCTAACAGCCTGGTACGACCACCGACCATCGTGCAATCATAGTTCTTCATCGACCGTGGCGATCATCTGAACAGCATTATCAGGCTTTTTCAAAGGTTAACTAGCACTTGAAGCGGCACTTGGAGTTTCTCTGCTGTTCGGCGCTTGTAAATCGAGGCGCGTCAAAAACAAAGCCACGGGACGCGCAAACCTCACAGCCGCGTAGCGGCATAAAAAATCGAAACTATGCCGGCCGCCAAGCATTGGTTTTCTTTGCTTCCAACATTCCGGTTGTCTTTTGTCTGTCTTACTTGTGTGATAAAATTGCACGATAGGTTTCAAGACAGAACTTACTTCGATATTGAACCAAGCAACTTTCCTTTGTCAGCCTCAGATATTCCCAGGGTCCATGTAGGAAGGAAAATTCCTCCAAGGTGGCGTCTTTTGTGCTATGACGTCATCACGCTTGTAGTTGCTAGAATAGCCTGCGGCGGCGATACTTGTATTTTGGTTCTTGCTATTTACTACCTTACAATAGCTTTGTTTTCAGTAAGAGTGGCGTTTTTGTGTTCAGTATCTGGTATTCTATCGATACAGGCCAACCTCTATTTCTCCTCAGTGTGCCTTTAATGGTTAATACTCGCGATCGCGTCCGTCCGTGCGCTGGAGTCGTGCCAGCTGTGGCCTCTCCTCTGCGCAGCGGCGCAACCTCCTCTCCTCTTTAGCTACCGGCGCGCCGGTGGGGGGCGAAGCTGCGCATAGCAACCGTGACGTCACACATTAGTGGTAGTTGCACAGTAGTGGCAGCTGCACCGCCGCTCCTTCGCCAGACGTGTCGTTGCAGTAGTGGTGGTGGTGTAAACTTTATTACATGCAGGGGAGTTTAGGACGCACAGGTCCTTGGGCCCCCGCACAGCCCCACTGGACACAAACGTTCAAGTCCAGGAGGCTCAAACGATGGCAGCCCGGCCTGTGGCGATGGCTTGCTTGGCCGGGTCCTCGGAGCGCAGTAGGGTCTCCCAAGCCTCCCAAGTGGTAAGGTGCTCCAGGCCCCGTGGGGGAGGATCCGCCGGGCAGAGGAAAAGGATATGATCGAGAGTGGCTTTGGGGTGGTGGCAGAGGGTACAGGAGTGGCTTGTGTGGACTTGGTGATAGCGCGAGCGTATGTAAGCGGAGGGTAACATGCGTGTTTGGAGCCACCTTAAAGTGTCGGATGATAATTGTCGAGGGAGCGATGGAGGGGGTGGGGGTACAGCCGACGCTCGGCTTTGCAGGCCTGCGTCAGTTCACTGAAGGAATGCATGCGCTCCCGTGAGAACCCCAGATCGGAGGCCGCCGGTGCCCGGTTGAGAGAACCTCGGGCTAAAGCGTTGGCAGCCTCCTTTCCGGGATTCCCGGACTGGGCAGGCACCCATATGAGCTCCATGTGGCGGGGCGACGATGTGACGGGGACGACTCACTCGACTGTGCAGTCGAGTGAGTGCGACGCATGGCTCTGAAGCGACCCCGTGATTCCGCGCCAAGCGGTACGGGGAAGCGACAGTGGACGCTGGGTTCCCCCAACACCAGACTGAACATGTCAACAGATGCGAAAGCAATGGAGGCAGAACGAAAACAGCGACTGATTAGATCGCCGGGTAGCAAAGGCAGGGAAGCAGAACGAAAGCGGCAGCAGCGACAGGAGATATCGCTGAACACCGAAGCGAATGAATTGGAGCGTAGTCAGCAGTAGCGTCTGGCTATGTAACCAGAGAGCAAAGCCAGGGAGGCGGAATGAAAGTGGCTGCAGTGGTTGGCGCAACCAGGTACATCGAGAAGCGCGTCTAGCCCCAGTGGGACGCGCCTACAAGAGGGCGAAGACGACCGACAATCAGGCCCCAGCCCAGACGACAATGACACATCGGGTCCTCGGCGAACACTGGCTATTCCACTGGGGCGTCATGTACACAATCTTATATGCAGTGGGATGACCACAAGGCTTTCGCCAAGCACACTATAGAATCTCCGAAGTGTCTTCGGTAAATTTTTATAGAATGCTGCCAACGGTAGGGCGCCAGAATTTGCCGTTTTTTTCCAGATTTTCAGAACTGTATAGTGTCGTAACACGGATTGACATCGAAAATGATTCCCGGTTTTACGTACCCTGAATATGGTGTTCGAATAGCGTGTGACGATCTGGCATAACTGAGATTGCCTACCGTGTGAAAAATGGCTCCTGGTATCTATGTACGCTGGAGAAATGGATAGGGTGATTTCACGTAAGATCTAAGAAAGCGTGGCAGTCGATCACCTAAATTGTGTTCCATTTTTTATATATCGTTGCCTGATGACTGGAAAGAAGAGATCGGCAATTGGTTTTACTACGTAAGGGCGGCGCTGCGCCAGGCCGACTATCGCGAGCGACCATTGTCCGTGTGTGGGGGCATCAACGCTCTCACACTCCCTCCCTTGGCCGTCGCGTGCAGGGCAACCTACCTGTGCCGGCGTGGAAGAAATAGCGTCGACCGCGATCAGCCGTTCGCCCCCCCCCCCCCCACTCCAAGCAATTTGCACGCTCCCGCACCGAGTACTCCTTCCATGCGCGGCGCAGCACCCAACATTTATTTCCTACTCACTATTTCTACACACTGTACATTACCCCCTACCCCTTTCCTTTCTTACAATCGCTCCACCTTTCTTTCCCTCTCCCTGTTCTTTAATTCCGGCTAATTGGAGCTGAGGTGCTTCAGGTTTCGAGGGCAGATGTCGAGGCTAGCAACATCTTTTCCTTCCAATGTTATTTTTAATAAATAGCCACTAACAACAACAACAAGTACAATAAAACTCGTCCCGTCAGCCACTTTATATCATCGCCAACGCATCGTTCGCCACTTGTTGATCATCAGCAATAAGTTCACGTGAGTCACTGCCCCACGGACACTAATTTTATTCCATCGTGCCACGTACGTTAAGTGAGTAGAACCACCTTCCCTAAAGCACTTGTGTAAATAAGCGATTTTTTTTTCGCCAGTCTACGTCTACATTTTTGTTCCGTGTTTTAATTTAGTTTTCTTCACTATTCGTCTGCGCGCGTTTTTTTCGCTCCAGGTTACTTCGCCGTTCCTGCCGTGAAACATCGACCGGTTTCACCGCGCACCGGACGGCAGCTCGCTGCTGCTGCAGCGTATGCGCTCGCTCCCGCGCTCACGAATGGGCGCGGCGCAGATCGAGTATGAGCAATTGACACAAGGCCCGCCTCCATACGGCTCCTGCGCGCCCTGGCCTGCTGCCTCGGAGGTACAGCGAGAGATCGTCGGCATTGCGGGAAAGCGGAGCACACCCTTCTGTGCTGTGCAGCAGCTGGCCAGAGCCGTCATACACGACGAGCTTCAGGACCATCTCCTCGTGTACACTGACGGCTCAGTGGCCCTCGACAGCTGCTCCCTTGCTGCGGCGGCCACCATCCCCGCCCTGCGACTGCACAGCCAGCAACACGCAGCCTTCCTGGGCTCCTCCACCACGGCGGAGTTGATGGGGATCCGGCTCGGGCTGGACCTGCTGCTCACCCTCGGCCCTCCGCCGCCCAGGAGTGCTCTGCTGTGCGACTCCCGCGCCGCCCTCAGCCGCCTGCAATCTGACGGCCGCGGTACCCCACTAGTGCGGGAAATTCGCTCGCGCATCGAGCGCCTCGCGCAGAGAGGTTGTGCCGTGCGTGCACAGTGGGTGCCCGGTCACTGCGGCATCGCCGGCAACGAAGAAGCTGACGACCTCGCGACCGCTGCACACCAGCTACCTGCCAGCGACCTGCCCCTTGCGCTGGAGGACGTGCGTGCGGCCATCCACGACCATCTCCGAAAGCAGCACCCCGACCCACGCATCGCGGGAGGTGAGCGCATCGACAGTGTCACAGGCTGTCGCGCACTTACACGGTCACAACGTGCAATGATCCTCCGCGCGCGCATTGGCTGCGTGGGTCCCGGGGAACGACAGGTGCGTCACGGAATCGCGACGAGTGGTGTGTGTGACGGATGCGGTGCAGTGGAAACACTGGAGCACCTGCTGCTTCGCTGTGCCGCGTTCGCCGATGCTCGTCGTGATATGCTCGCGGCCTATAGGGCGCACGGCATACTACCAGGCTCCATCAAGACGCTATTGTGGCCGCAGGGCAGTGCGCGCACTCGTGAGCGAACTTTGGTGAGCCTCTGTGCATTCCTCGAACACACGGGCTTGACGTCCCGTCTGTTCTCCGTCAGGTAGTTACACGCAGTGACCGAACGCTCCGCGAGTTCTACCTTGAACGATTAATAACTGGACGCCCCACTCCAGTTGTAACCAACACAGTGCTGTGCGCGTGTGTGATTCAATTCCTCTAAAATGAACTAATCACGCGCACAAGCTGGACACATTTCTTATTGTGTAAATAGTTTGTACATACTACTTCTCCCCCTATCCTCTATTCCTGTCCCCTCATCTCTTTCATTTCATTTCTCCATTCTGCCTGCTGTCCTTTATTTCCGCTGCCCCAGCTCAGGTGCTTCAGTATCGATGGCAGATGCCGGGGCTAGCAAAAATCTATTCCTTCCTTTTTACTATTATTCTTAATAAAACCACTACCACCACCAAACCACGACATAGCTTTCGGCGAATCCCCGTCGTCCGTGTGAATGCGCGCCACCGGGAAAATTTCTCGGGGCGGGAGTGGGGGCTCGAACCCTCCAGCACACCCTCGCAGTCGGTGCCTATGACTCTCGGAATATCTCAGATGTTGATAATCCACTGGTGTTAAAATCACCCCGTTTTGAGCGCTAAATAACGCACGGCGCCGAAACCTAGATGATGTGATGTACGCTGTAGGCTTGCGGACGTGTGGTCGCCCGCTACGGTGCCTGGGAAAATGGGTCGGTCGAACCAGTGCTCGCAGCAACTTCATGGGCGCCACTACGCACTGGGGTTCAAGCGCCTGTGCGTAAAAGCGTATGCGTCAATGTCTGGTGGATCCTGCAGCCAGGGTGAGCTGGTGACGCTGAGAAGATTAGAGTGGCGAGACTTTGAAGCCAGGACGATGAATCAAGCACCGTTGGAGTCTAATGCAAACAGACAGGCCAACCACGGTGGCATCACAAGTGCGCGTCGGGTTCCGTTTGAGACTCTACTAATCTCAAAATCTCTGTCGCACCTCTAAGCGTCCGGACCGCGGCGGCTGCGTTTTTATGGAGGAAAAACGCTAAGGCGCCCGTGTGCTGTGCGATGTCAGTGCACGTTAAAGATCCCCAGGTGGTCGAAATTATTCCGGAGCCCTCCACTACGGCACCTCTTCTTCCTTTCTTCTTTCACTCCCTCCTTTATCTCTTCCCTTGCGGCGCGGTTCAGGTGTCCAACGATATATGAGACAGATGCTGCGCCATTTCCTTTCCCCAAAAACCAATTATTAAAAACCAATTATTACCTCTAAGCGTTATCATTTATATCCTTAGTTCACGGGTTGACGCGACCAGCACCGATTCGTTGTTACTGCTCTTCGACAGATAAAATCGTACCCTTTCCGTCTTTGGATTTCTTTACTGGGCCTGCTAGAAGGCCACTCAAAAATTGAGCTCAAAGCAAACCCCACGCAGTGACACCACCTAGGAGCCCCAATACTAGCTAGCCTTCACACCTAGGCAGTAAAGGAGTAAAGGGAGTAAAGGGGATATGTGGCGTTTGTTATTTGGGAATACTGCCTACTGACTGACTGACTGATGTTTCTGAGAGGAAGAAGGAAAAGGAAAGAGCACGGGCCTACCTACTGGCTCAGGCCGAGCCACGCTCGCTGCCGCGTGCTGAAAGTAGGAGGGGTAAAAGATAGGAGAACAAAGAGTGAAAGAAAAGACACGCCGCGCTAATATGCCCCCTGGGCCGATCCCGGAGGCAGGGCAATACCGGGCCGACCCGTGCCAGGGTGCTTCTAGACAAGCACTCCGCCATATTACAAAAATAAGTTTAATATGGAAAGGGAAGTTTATTGTTCAGTGCAAACAAACATAACAATATATACACACTCATGACTTATGGTACAAAAGATGCGTGCAGAGCGGGTGGCCACCATAAAACAAAAAGAGTACATTAGCTTATGTTAATACACTGTACATGACTCAAATCACGAAATCCCAGGTGCAAAAGGAGAAACAGCCCTCAAGAGGCGAACGAGGCAGGGGCGGGGAGTGCAAACAATTTCAGAGTAATTCTCTCACAAAATTAAACAAACAACCTAAAGAAGACAGCATAATCGGTGGGGGGGGGGGGGGGGAATCGGCCTGGCTAATACTGTAGCACCGGTATAGCCAGCCCACCTTCTTGTACAACAAAGAAGTGTGTCTGCCACCGTCGCAGAAACCGAGCCTCCCCATCCACTTCAAGTCTGTCGGATAGCTTCTGCCAGATGAGGAGGCGCAGCCTCTGTAACGCGGGGTACATAACGATCGGCGGCTGACGCCGGGCTTCGGCCACAAAGTAAACACTGATCATATAAACACTAATTTTCCAAAATAGTCACGTGGTTGCCGGACGCCTGGCCCTGCACGAACTGAAAACATGCGATTTACTTGCCACCACATAATCCGGGCGACACAACACTAAAGTGTGACGCGCTGTCTCGTGCGCTCCACACTGCGCACTCTGGTCGTTGGGCACGAGGCTCCATTATGCGAGGCGTTCTGGAGTGGAGAGTACGCCCCATCTCCTCCTGCACTCAAAATCAGGGACCTGCGGAGGGAGAAGGGTTGAAATGCGGGCCGCTTGGTTCATAGTAACTTGAAAAAAAACAGTCACAAAAGACAATGGAGAAGAGAGAGAGTCTTCACGCCACAACGACTGCACTATCAACTGATATTAGTTGATAGTCCAGTTGATAGTTTTTTTTTCAAGCTCCGGAGGGAGGCGACTTCTATACCACGTGCGCCACTTGTATGGACCTCCTTCACCCCGCGACGTCACGAAGATGCGGTGGCGCTGATGTTAGCAGCGACTTTCGCATGGTAGGCAAAACAGGTTCCGCTTGCCCGTGCCTACCGCAGCTGCCGCAGCTACCGGCGGCTGCTTCAAGCCTGTGAACTGCAGAAGCAGCATGTATTGACCAGCTGCGTCACTGCTGGATCCGCGTAGTAGCGTAAAAAATATTAAATTAGCCTCGATAGGTTTCTCGCGCATAAATGCCGCATTCGGAAACTGGCTAACAGGCATTGGGCCACGGTAGTAAAGCGCGAAGTCTGGGATTCGATAGGCACTGCCACTCAATGCACTTAATAGCATGCAAGTTACGGCGTTCATTCACCTGAACTTCAGGATAGTAGGCTAATAATTCCTCAAGGAAAAAAAAAGACATATGCAGCTGCACACGTACTTATCACCTTGAGCCGGAGTGCACGGGGCGCCGACAGGTTCACTCGCCCCCAAGGAATGCGTTTTTTTGTTAATAGCACACCATGTTTTAATGGTGCGTTTTATGACATTTATTATTTACTTGAAACTTTCTTGATATGACGACGTAATTATTTCATTCGAGTAGAAAGAAGTCTGGTAAGTTGCGTCAATCTTGCGCGGTCGCGTTGGTGTGCTTAGAATAGCGTACCTTAAGTATGCTAAACGCCATATGCTTTTTCATTGCATCATGCATGTGTCATGTTTCATGAGGTAGTACATGATCGCGAAGCTTGTTTGGAAAGAAGCAGCCGCAGGCGTGCTACTAACAGACACGTGGCGAGATTGAGAGGGGACGCGGGAATGAAAAGTGTTTTCGTTATTCATGCATGCGATATGTAACTAAACTTGGTGCAAATATCAAATTCCTACGCTAGTTTCAGTAATTCCTTTTATTTATAGCTATACCTGGTGCAGTTCTGGGTAATTATAATTAACACCGTCGTGAAGTCCCCTAAAGGTCTCAAATAATTGAGTAGATAGTGCGCAGTTTTTTTATGCCAGCATGTACATAAAGCCCTGTTCTGTACAATGACGCGATTAGTTCTTTTTCTATATGATCACTACTTATGCATGCATAGTTACATGAAAACGTTTCTTACAACAAATAACTAATACAGCACTGCACGTGTAGGGAAAAAAATCGAGAGATTTATTACGCTCCTCAACGTCTCAGGAATAGTTTGCGACAAATGGAATCATTTGATTTTCATGCGAATGGCGAAGGTGAGTGATCCCGTCGCAGAAAATGTGAGAGGTCACAAAACGAACCTTAAAGTTTATTCCCTCGTTTATGGCATCTTCGCTTTCGCTTTGGTCAAAGAAATGCGGCACTGAAATCAAAGAAATTACCTCACAATTTTTGACGACCACACTTCTAAAAAGCGTAATTTATAAATTTGTACTCAATATTTTGCTATAATTTTTTGTCACGAAACTAGACTTCAGGGCTAAGAAAGAAATAATTCTAGAAATCAAAAATGTTCACCAAATCGACCAGCTTAACAAGAGGACAAGTCGGCCTGGCTGGTGCGTGGTCATGCGGCTAAAAACAGCGCTAAGCGAGACAGAGGAGATCAGGGACACGACGCTGTCCCACTTTTCGCACACCGCGACACGTACATATGTCAGCAGACGATGAGCGCACGTCTGCTCAGACGAAACAAGGCCAGCACTTCCCCTCACTATTGTCCCGAAGTAAAATCATTCCGGCTAGTGCAGAGTGTCAAAACTTGTTTTATTCAATGCCTGGCGCATAAATAAACGGCAGGAACGCTTTCTACATGTTTACTACTAACCATATATACAATACAGTGGCGAACTATTTCTCTTTATAGGCCGCACGTGGCCAACGCGAGCTCGTGCACTTCAACAAATTACTAAGTTGGAAGCATCGGCCATTGCTATGATTCGCAGAAACTAGAAACGCGCCTACAAGCCTTGTAAACCCGCGCTCAACACCTATCCGCGACGCCACTCCCCGACCTTTTGCCTACCACGAGCTCGCTAGCGACTGCAGCGCCACCTCGTTTGTTTACAAACATGCAGGAGGTCTATAGGGAGGCATCAGTGTTAGCGCGGGTTTTGAAGGCTTGTAGTAATAATAATAATAATTGGTTTTTGTGGAAAGGAAATGGCGCAGTATCTGTCTCATCTATCGTTGGACACCTGAACCGCGCCGTAAGGGAAGGGATAATGGGGGAGTGAAAGAAGAAAGCAAGAATGAGGTGCCGTAGTGGAGGGCTCCGGAATATCACGCGTTTCCAGTTTCTGCGAATCATAGCAATGGTAGATGATTCCAACTTAGTAATTTGTTGAAGTACATGACTTCGCGTTGGCCACGTGCGGTCTATAAAGAGAAATAGTTTGCCACTGTATTGTATATATGGTTAGTAGTAAACATGTAGAAAGCGTTCCTGCCGTTTATTTATGCGCTAGGCATTGAATAAAACAAGTTTTGACACTCTGCACTAGCCGGAATGATTTTACTTCGGGACAATAGTGAGGGGAAGTGCTGGCCTTGTTTCGTCGGAGCAGACGTGCGCTCATCGTCTGCTGCCATACGTACGTGTCGCGCTGTGCGAAAAGTGGGGACAGCGTCGTGTCCCTGATCTCCTGTGTTGCTTAGCGCTGTTTTTAGCCGCATGACCATGCCCCAGCCAGGCCGACTTGTCCTCTTGTTAAGCTGGTCGATTTGGTGAAAATTTTTGATTTCTAGAATTATTTTCTTTCCTAGCCCTGAAGTCTAGTTTCGTGACGAAAAATTATAGCAAAATATTGAGTACAATTTTATAAATTACGCTTTTTAGAAGTGTGGTCGTCAAAAATTGTGACGTAATTTCTTTGATTTCAGTGCCGCATTTCTTTGACCAAAGCGAAAGCGAAGGTGCCATAAACGAGGGAATAAACTTTAAGGTTCGTTTTGTGACCTCTGACATTTTCTGCGAAGGGATCACTCACCTTCGCCATTCGCATGAAAATCAAATGATTCCATTTGTCGCAAACTATTCCTGAGACGTTGAGGAGCGTAATAAATCTCTCGATTTTTTTCCCTACACGTGCAGTACTGTGTTAGTTATTTCTTGTAAGAAACGTTTTCATGTAACTATGCATGCATATGTACTGATCATATAGAAAAAGAACTAATCGCGTCATCGTACAGAACAGGGCTTTATGTACATGCTGGCATAAAAAAACTGCGCACTATCTACTCAATTATTTGAGACCTTGGGGGGACTTGACGACCGTTTTAATTATAATTACCCAGAACTGCACCAGGTATAGCTATAAATGAAAGGAATTACTGAAACTAGCGTAGGAATTTCATATTTGCACCAAGTTTAGTTACATATCGCATGCATGAATAACGAAAACACTTTTCATTGCCGCGTCCCCTCTCAATCTCGCCACGTGTCTGTTAGTAGCACGCCTGCGGCTGCTTCTTTCCAAACAAGCTTCGCGATCATGTACTACTTCATGAAACATGACACATGCATGATGCAACGAAAAAGCATACGGCGTTTAGCACACTTAAGGTACGCTATTCTAAGCACACCAACGCGACCGCGCAAGATTGACGCAACTTACCAGACTTCTTTCTACTCGAATGAAATAATTACGACGTCGTATCAAGAAACAGTTTCAAGAAAATATTAAATGTCATAAAACGCGCCATTAAAACATGGTGTGCTATTAACAAAAAAAAACGCATTCCTTGGGGGCGAGTGAACCTGTCGGCGCCCCGTGCACTCCGGCTCAAGGTGATAAGTACGTGTGCAGCTGCATATGTCTTTTTTTTCCTTCAGCAATTATCAGCCTACTATCCTGAAGTTCAGGTGAATGAACGCAGTAACTTGCATGCTATTAAGTGCATTGAGTGGCAGTGCCTATCGACTCCCGGACTTCGCGCTTTACTACCGTGGCCCAAAGCCTGTTAGCCAGTTTCCGAATGCGGCATTTATGCGCGAGAAACCTATCGAGGCTAATTTAATATTTTTATGCTACTACGCGGATCCAGCGGTGACGCAGCTGGTCAATACATGCTGCTTCTGCAGTGCACAGGCTTGAAGCAGCCGCCGCTAGCTGCGGCAGCTGCGGTAGGCACGGGCAAGCGAAACCTGTTTTGCCTACCATGCGAAAGTCGCTGCTAACATCAGCGCCACCGCATCTTCGTTACGTCGCGGGGTGAAGGAGGTCCATAGAAGGGCAGATGCCTCCCTGCTTGCGGACCTATATGGCGTTCAGAGGTGAAGAAGCGCCGCACCGAACTCATCCAATAAAACATGAGCGAGTGCCCGAGGTATGCGCCGCTCTCCACAAGCGAAGTCACGAGTTTGGCGCTCAGCGCGCGCGCCACCGTGGCTACACAGGGCAGCCCTAGTCCTCCCCTAGAAGACGACAGCTGGCAAAGACGTCGGTCGACCTGCGCCGTGCCACCGTCCCAGACGAAGGCGCCCACGAGGGACGCAAGCTGATTCCCGGTGCAGCGACGCATCACTGCTACGCGGGCCACATAGTGCCCAAAGGCGCACGTGCGGCCCTTTACAACGGCTATCTCTGGCTCCAAGGAGAAGCCGAACTGCGTCGACGTCGGTAGCCCACTCTTCGTGCGCGCGAAAACTTCATCCCATGTCCGGGACGACACACCGCTCTGCTCGAAAAGGACCCCCAGCACCCGGACCCCGTCCACGAAAGGAATGGGCACCGGTAGGGGATCACTGAAGGCTACAAAACGAGGGGCCCGGCTTTTGCTGGCGTTGAGCTCGGCGCCAGACAGCGCCGCGTAAGTGTTAAACGCTGCCAGGAAGCCCTCAAAACTCCGGGTGTATCGGACGAAAACCGAAATATCGTCGGCATAGGCCGAGACGACGATCGTTTCCTGTCCTCTCAACGTCAAGCCGCGGATGCGTTCGTTGGAGGCAGCGCTGCGCAGCTGAGGGTCCAAAGACAGGACGAACAACGGCGGAGAGAGAGGGCATCCCTGACGCACGCCCCGTGTCCCCTGAAAGAGAGGGGTGCCGACCCGTTCACCAAGTGTGAGGCCGTAGGGCCCGAGTACAACAAGGCAATACGCTCAATGAAGATGGCAGGTAGCATAAAACACCGCTGAATGGAGAACAGGTAGCGATGCTCTACCTTTTCAAAGGCCTTAGCTTGGTCTAGGGATAAAAAAAACGCTAGTCTCTTTCGCGTGTGCGTATGCGAACACATCGCGCGTGAGCGTGAGAGACGCAAAGATCGAGCGGCCAGGCACAGCGCAAGCCTGCAAGGGGCTAACGAGGCTTGGCAAGAGAAGACGCAAGCGACTGACAAGGAGCGAGGCGACTAGTTTGTAGTCAGTATTAAGCGGGGTTATCGGCCGCCACGGCGCGGGGCATGACGACGTCATTCCCTGCTTTGGCACCAGCACGATCCGGCCTGCACTGAAAGATGGTGGTTTAGCTCCCTCCTCAAGGAAGGCTTTCACCAAACGCGCGAGGAAGTCGCCGAGCACCTAAAACAATGTGTAGTAAAACCCGGAGACTAGACCATCTGGTTCCGGTGCGGAGACGCAATTCATGTCGCTTAAGACGCGTAGACCTCTTCCCGTGTGGCGCGAGCGCAAAGTGCCGATTCCGCGTCGTCGGTAGGGTGGGGGAGGGTGGCGCAAAAGGCGTCTATAGCAGCGTCAAACCCCTCCCACTCGCACAGGCCTTGCGACGCAAGGACATAGGCAAAGTAATCGCGGTAGAGGCGTTCGATGTCCTCGACCTGCTCGGAAATAGCGACATATGGCATAATAACGCTTCCAACACGGGCTGGACGGTCGCTCTTGTGGCGCCTGCTGTCCGCGTGCATGAGGTCAGCGCGTTCCTGCGACGGCATGCGGAGGCTCGCAGCGGTGCAGGAGGCCTGGGATCCCTCCTCCAGGATGGGGTGGTAACGGACGCGAAGAGTGTCCAGGTACTCTCGCATGGCAAAGGTGAGCTCACCCCCTTGCTTCACGATGCGCATGCGGCGCAGCATGTCGTTGAGGGCAGCAGTCTTTCGCGCGCGTTTCGCTCTACCAGCCCGAGTGAGAATCTCGCGCCATTGTGCCTTGAGGGTATCCCAAATCAGGGGGCTGAACTCATCAGCGTGGGCAATACAAAAGTGCCAACTCTGCACGGATGTCGCGAATGCTGAGGTCGTCCGCGAAGAGGGAGACATCCATTCTCCAGGTAGAGGGGCTCGCAATTCGGCCCGAAGCGCACCTCAAAGATACTGCGACCGGTACGTGGTCACTGAGTGCTCCGACACCGGGTGGAAATGGCACCACCTCGCCGGAGGCTAAATGCGGCACGAGAGCTGCAGGTAGATACACCCGGCCGATTCGGCTGGCGCTGCAGCCCCTAGCACGTGTGGCCACGAAAAGGTCCCCGTGCAGCTCAACCCACGCGTCCGTAAGGTGTAGCTGGCGAACCAGCTTGCCTTGCTCTTTGGCGTGGTAAGTTGACGCGCCTTGACCGGGGCCCTGAATGTCGCGCAGCGTGTCCAGGACGCAATTAAAATCCCCTAGTAGGACATGTGGCACGGATTCAAGCAGGTGGGATGTGAGCGAGCGGAAAAACTCGCCTGTCAATGACCGCGTGACGGGCGCGTACAGGTTTACAAAGCGAGTCCTCCGCCCGTTGAGGAAAATGTCCACCACGAATTGTAGACCATCGTAACCGAAGGTACAATGCGCGCCAGTGCGAAACGCCGGGCTCAAAAACACAACACCCACTCCGCAACACCGCGAGTCCGTGAACGAAAAAAAAAGCATGGACATAAAACCGTGAACGAAAAGAAATAACGTCTGCAGGGGTGCGAAAATTACACTCCTGCAAAAACAAAACATCAGTGTGCAAAGAACGCGCAAGGTGAAGCACCTCCCGCTGCTCATCAGGAGAGCGAAAACCGTGCGTTTTAAAGAAGCGAAACGAAAAGCAGCCATCATGAAAATAAAGAAGAAACAAATGCAACAACATAAAACAACGAAAAAAGTGAAAGAAACATAACGGTGACGGACTCACGGCAAAGTTCTGCGAGTATAGTCTGTGGTACACGGGCACTGGGGGATAGGCGTCGAGGCTCTTGGGAGGCGTCCCGAGTCCTTGCTGGTGTCCTGGCTGACGGCCCCGCGGCGGTGGGACGATGCCAAGCGGTGCCAACGGTTGCGCGTCAAGAAAACGGTGACACACGCACCAAACACACCACCGCAAAAACACCGTTCATCGTTCGCCAGACGCGCCAGCGGGGATAGCGTGCCGATAAGAGAACGGAGTCCGGGGACTGCCGACAGCGCGGCGCCCGAGCCGCCGCCAAGCAGGGAACAAGGGGGGCCGCTAAAGCCCGGAGTCCTGGGCAAGGGCGCCATGGCGGAACCTATTCTTTCCCTGTGACGTCCATGAGGACGTCATCGTCATCTGCAGTCCTGGCTTTCTTCTTTGGTGCCGGGGTGCCAGAAGTCGAAGGCCCACCACCGTCAGTTGAGGACGACAGCTGGCGCTTCAGGTCTAGGACCTTTCGGGCTCTCGCCCGCATTTTCGCTACGCACGGGGCCTGCGGGAGCAGGGCGACCGGGATGTGCGGTGCCCGTGGTCGCGACTGGCTCGCGCTGTCGCTTCCGTGGGCGCCCTTGGCCGGCGTGTGTAGGGCGTCACTGGGGGAGGGGGACGCAAGCGACTCGGTGCCCGCCTCCATGTCGTCGTGCTGCGCCGCCATCAGAACGTCGAAGAAGGAGGCCTCCAGGCTCGGAGGCTCCTCCAGAGACGAGTTGCCCAGCGAATCTTCAGATTCGGCCGAAGCCGACTTTTCGGCGTCGGAGGCTCCCTCTGACTGCTCCGATGAGGAATGCGGCGACGAGGAGCCGGTCAGCTCCTTCCCTCCTGTCGTCAGCCGGACTGGTCGCGGCGGCGTCACGCTGGACAGCAGGCTCCGTCAGGCTCGGCACCGCCTCCTCCTCCCCGCCGCTGGAAACGGCGACAGCCGCCTGAGATGACTCGGCCGGTCCGGGTTGATCGCCGGGCACCTGGGGCGCCTTGGCAGCCGCAGACGCCACCGCCGCCGAGTAGGAACGCGGCCGGGCGTAGGATGGGCCCCACCGCAGCGCTTGCACACGGGCCTGTAGTCTGCTCCCACGTGCCCGTATGCATCGCACCGTCCGCCGCGCACCGCCTTTCAGGAAGCACCGAAGTTGCCCTCTCCTCCGCAACGGAAACAGACGCGCCTCATGCCGCGGTACCCGATCATGGGACGAGTCCCGGCCACCGTCAAGAAGTTAGGTGGAGACATCGTCATCTGCAACTTGACGAGGCACGTCCCGTTCCCGATGCTGTTCGAGCTCACGAAGGCCGTCTCGGTTACCGCCCGTACTTTTCCATGCGGTGGGAACGCCGCAATCAGACCTGCGTCGCTGACGGATGGCGGAAGACGGCACACCGTCACATGAAACACTAGAACTCCCATCCGTTCAAGCGGCACCTCTTTTCCGGCGATCCGTAGGCTGCCTCTCGCCAACACTTTTCTTTTTGTTTTGGATTGAGGGGGGGGGGGGTCTTCGAGTAAACCACTGCTGCCTGCCGCAAGAGAGGGAACTCATAGGAGCCCCTAGGAGCATGTCATGACGTTACGTATTCAATGCAAAGTTTATTCAACCTCTTATGCGATTTGTACTGTTGTGATGCACAAATCCAAGAACTCATGTTTATTGCATGAGTTCTCTTAGTAGAAAGCAGCTTGTCGGTTCGACAAGGTTGGGTTAATTCAAATTAGTTACTCTTTTCTGGTACCACATTTTTCATTCCGAACGTATTGCTTTCTGGCGAAGCTTTCTGAACGTCTGTGTCAGTGCTTTGGACTTTTGCCGATAGAAGGTGCAAGCAGTTATGCGCGCAGTAAAAAGCATGAAGGCGCTGGCATATAGGATGCTGGCCGCATCAACCCACCTCACACGGATACTACTAATGGTGAGCCTCTTGAGCTTAGAATTATCCCTGAGACTGCTTATTAACTCAGTCGCTAACGGAACGCGTAATGCAAAACGCAACGCCCGAGTGGCGCCATCATGGTTCGCCTGTTTGCTGGAGGGGGAGGAGGCAATCGCCTCTTCATGACTTCTGCAGCCGATGCAGCGCCCCTCCCCTCCCCCAACCTTGAACCCTGTACCCTTTCCACTAGTGTCGAATGTATGATTGAAGCGCGCCGACTATACAATGCCAATATATCAGACAGACTGACTGATCTTGTTTGAGATGATAGTGAATTTTTATGGCGCCAGGACATCTGCGGCGAAAGAGCGCCATTGCACAAGGCATTTTTAGTTTGCTCAAGGTGGGGTCAAAGACCTATTTCCCAAGCAGTTCGGCCTGATTAAGCCGAGCATCAGTAAAAGGGAAGCTCGTACCCATTGTTTCACCGGTGGGTACCCAGCGGCACTGGGGATCGAGCCCCGCACCTTCCGCATGCGAGGCGGACGCTCAACCAATTGGCCACGGCTGCGGTATAGATCTTGTTTCTCGCCGGAAGAGTTAAGGAAACTGCTTCTTCGCGAGTCCTCGTAGCTCTTATATTTCACCGCGATCGTTCCGAATTTTTCGGTGCTTGTCCGCCCTTGTTCTGCTTGGAGTGCTCACCAGGATGGTGTTTTGCTTCTTGTTCTGCGTAGGTCGTGTCCGCTTGAAATACTTGCGTGCCGAGCGTTGCCGTCTTTTTCACTGCTTCTTGGATATCTGCGGCCCTTGGGAGTCCGAGGTGAACAACCGAATAAATGCTTAATTTGCACTCCCTCTTAAAGAACATCTCTCATCATCTCAGCATGAATGCTGACGCAGACAGTTTCCAAATGTGTTCGATGCCGAATTTCAAGGATCCGCTGAAGCATACTGTTGCTTTAAGCCAAGTTTGGTGCGGTGATGTTTTATTTCCATCTGTTTCCTCCCTTTGCTTAATTAAGGCCCAAAAACCGGTTTTGTATTCCGGAGCCCTCCACTACGGCACCTTCTTCTTCCTTTCCTCTTTCACTCCCTCCCTTATCCCTTCCCTTACGGCGCGGTTCAGGTGTCCAACGATATATGAGACAGATACTGCGCCGTTTCCTTTCCCCAAAAACCAATTAAAATTATATATACCTCGTTGTTGAACAAAATACGGCACTCGAACGCACGCTTATTATGTTCGAACTTGCTTCAGTAAATTACCTCCCAGCACCTTTTGTACGAAAACGAAATAAAGGTTAAAAAGACCGCCAAGGCGTATCTCTTTTCAAAGGAGTATTTTGCTTCTTTAGTTATTTGTATTGTGCTTGCCCACCCTCAATCCCTTTGTACCAGGAAAACCTGATTGGTGTACGCTTACCTGTAGCACGGTCATTTGCTGGCGCAGATTTGCTCTGTTGTGGGTTTCATTATCCTCATCGAAAGTTTCTCTTCATAGACATTTTATAATTTTTAATAATGCTCTTACCTTCTTTTCATTTCCTGTACTTGCGTTTCGCTGCTTTGTATTTATGCTAATTACCGTGTATGGTTTTGTTGCCTTACGGGCACTGCCGTTCAAGCCTTGAATGGCTTTGGCAGGCCTGAATATATGTGCTGCTTTTTTTCATAGCAATAAAGTATTATTATAATTTTTTTGCTATTATTGTTATGTGCAAGTATAACGGGCATCGAAGTGGGACACCGCCCCCGGCACCACCATCTGTATTAAGAGTGGGGGCCACCCGTTTAACGCAGTATGTTCGAAGGGGTGTCAAATGACTTGGCATGTTCCTGAGGATAATAATAATAATTGGTTTTTGGTGGAAAGGAAATGGCGCAGTATCTGTCTCATATATCGTTGGACACCTGAACCGCGCCGTAAGGGAAGGGATAAAGGAGGGAGTGAAAGAAGAGAGGAACAAATAGGTCCGTAGTGGAGGGCTCCGGAATAATTTCGACCACCTGGGGATCTTTAACGTGCACTGACATCGCACAGCACACGGGCGCCTTAGCGTCTTTCCTCCATAAAAACGCAGCCGCCGCGGTCGGGTTCGAACCCGGGAACTCCGGATCAGTAGTCGAGCGCCCTAACCACTGAGCCACCGCGGCGGGATGTTCCTGAGGATAAAATTACTAATTGAGATGAAGCCTATAATATGTGTGTGGGATTCGCACCGCCGACCTTTACACCCCGAAACCATGCATTCCGAGGTTATCCAGACGACCATTACGGCTGACCCGTTTGTAGCACCGGGTTACGGATGGTGTCCAACGATTGGTAGTGTTGTGATGCACACGTTTATGAAATTTATTAACTGACATGACGAGGAAATATACCGGATATAGCGAAGGTGGCTCTAAACCGCAATAGTAGTGCAAAACAATGAGGTTTATGGCGCTGCTTGGGTCTTAAAAAGGGATGCTTCCGAAAAGGAAACAACCGCGGATGTTTAGATTTGATCTCCCCGTTTCCAGACACCTCGATGTAAACACTTGAAGCTCTCGTAGCTAACGCTTCAAAGTCGAACGCTGAGGCAGCGTTGCGGAGAATTTTTTTTCAAGTTGACGAAATTTTACAGACCATCAACAAATATCACTCCAATTAAGTTATGTATTGTTGGGGGCCATAAAAAACTTTGCGTCCCCGTAAAACTTGCGCGCAACCATGCGAAACTAACCGCTATGCAAAACGCACAAGGGGTGTGAGCGCCCTTCGCTAAGTGAGCAATTTAGGGCAGCGGCCGGTGTGGTCAGCCTAAACTGCTCGAAATGCATAGTTGGACAAAAACATTTCGAAGACAAATTAAACGCGGAAACACGGAAATCGTGCGCTAAGAAAGGCGCCGCACTCTCACAGGTGACCGTGCCATGGTTTCGTTTTGCCTCGTCTGTCTCGTCTGCACCTTCGCCGATCGCATGCATGCTCGCGTTAGCGCTGCTGGAGGCGCTGAACGGATCGTTGACAAACTAATCCGTTTCGCAAATACTGGGGCGATATTCCTACGAGTGTACGCTATCAATTTTCTTCCTCTACGCTTTCAACCCTCCTCATAAGACGCAAGCACAGTAATCAAGCCAGTCGCCTAGCGAGAAAGTGAAAGTCACTAAGAATGGCGCTTCATTCCAACGCAGTTGTACAGCTCCGCCTTTCATTGAAATACACAATCACATCACCACACTAATAGCCTTGGCGGTTACAAAAAGTTTATTTGACACTGACAACGGTAACGAGCACTAACGAGACGCCACGCAGTGTCCGCATCACACAAGTGCAACAGAAAACGGGCCACTATTTCCATGATAGTGGCGGGTCATCATAATCATATACGAAGAGCACAATGAAGAAAGCAGTCATAAGCATGGAGGTGCAGAGAGTACATAGCAGGAATGAACACATATACAGTGACTGACAGGAAAAACATATGTAAGGTGTTTGGCTGATTATATATAAACATACAGTGAGTAAATATGAATGGTTGTGTTGTTGGGTGTACACTGTGCGATCGCAGTAAGCGAGATTGTCGAAGAATTGAAACCTGGCTACACGAACCAGGCCGGTCAAAAACGATTCTTGGGCGCCCGTCCGAAACGGAGACGAAAGGACACGGCCACTGGCGAAGGAACTCTACCTACTCAAGAAAAAAATTGGCGGTGGCTTAGCTCTGCTATGCAAACATATACGTAGCGAGAGGTACGTTTCAATGATTGAGCTGGTTGTGGTCACTGTATGTTTAGCAATGAGAGACATTGGGCTCTATCTCGGCATCTCCGTTTGGTCAGGTGTTCCTCTCTCTCTTCGGGCGCCTCCTGCTCTCTTCGCCTTCTGACGCTCATTATCTGTTTGTTGAGCAGCCAAGTGCCAGGCGACAACTTCAGGATCGGAAGGGTTAATCTTCTCTTGTCTTAACCGCCGTTTAGCAGCGGATGGGCTCTTCTTCTGCGCATCCATGTGAACGTTGTGATAGAGCCGCCCATTACATCTCCGCCTTTTATACGCAATGCTGCGCATGCGACGCGCGGTTCGGGTGAAAGAGCGGCGTGCGGCGAGGCGGCGACGATGAGCGCGGCGCACATGATGCTCCTCTCCGGTTGCCATGGTAACGGCTAATGCGCACAACTTTCCTCTCCCGGCCACCGCGAAATGCTGGACTGGTAGCCCCGTGTAGTTCTCGCTACAAGAAAGTTCTTCCGAAAGGAAGCTTAAGAGCTCTCCACAAAGACGCCCTATGGTCGGAGAAGAAGGTCGGTGGCGGCCTTCTGACGCGAAAGCCTCGTAACGATTGCGCCAGGGAGCGAAAGCACCAGACGCGCATGGTGGCCGCGAGGAAAACGACTGCTCACAAGAAATCGTCGCACTCCCAGACCTGACAATCCGGCATGTACCGCCCTCCCAAAAATATGGGCCAAGACACATTCCTGTAGCACATGGCGATTGCATTCTGAGATAGGACAGTTAAGACGCCGCGCTGTCCACACAGCACCACAGCGATCCAGGCGCCCGCGGTCCAAAACTCTCCCTTCCAAACGCCACATTAAGTCACGCAAATGACCCGGAAGGAAGACCGCTGTCAGTCGTAACCACGAAGCGGCCACGCCTCTTTTTAGCCGCCATTTTCGAGTAAGATCAGGAGTTGTAAAAGTGCAAGTACTTGGCTGCATACCCCGTTTTAAGCCTGACACTCGCAAGTGCTGACGGTTATTTTATCCGGGTCCCGATTTACTGTGAGTGCCACAGTGTAGGGTGATCCTGCCTTCTTCTGACTCCGGTAGCAGGACAACATCTGGGCTGCAGCAGAATGAGGACAAGGCATGCAAGTTACAGGGCAAGCATAACGTCAACCATTGTGCTTTCATCGAATGCAGCACACTTCTCTTGAAATTTTATCGCAAGTGCTCAGCTGGACATCAACCGATCGACAATACAGAGCAGAGATTATCTCAAACGCAGCATGTCATCTTTGTAAGTCTAACAAACCAAGTAGAATGGCGAGAAGAGAAAAGGCAAAGGAATGTTATTTACCTTCAGAGGTGGATTTAACAAACACGCCAAATATGCGATGCCGTAAGCAACACAATGCACGAAGGGGTGGTCAGGTATAAAACCATAGTGTTTGCCCGGCTAGCTACCCACCGGCATAGTCCACCGCAAGCGAGAAAACCGAAACGGAAGACTCATCATCATTCTGAAAATGTGAGTGTTTGTAAGCCATATCAGAATACCAAAATTATCGAAGATACCGGAGTAGGTGTCCCCTGAAAAGCCGGATACCATTCGCCGTGTTGCATTCTTCCTTCTGGAACAGCTCAAAGGTGCCGCAGCTATAACCACATCCATCTGTTGCACAAAGCCTTTGCGCACTATGGGACATTCTTGCTTTACAGAAACTATGAGCTACCGACAGGACCGCTGGCAAAGCACGTCCTGCAGCGTTTCATGAAGGTCCAGTTGTACCATCAATGATAACCTGCTGTACATGACAGCGACGCTATGCGTGCCTATTTAGCTCTATATGTTTACAGTTAACTTCCCTTCCCCTGTCAGCGGGAATCTTCACTGCAGCCCAACTCTGGAACTGAAGATGAGCAAATACTAATCATCCGCTCTGGATAGCGGTCAGCAATCTATAAGTGAAGGTAATGATCTTCAAGCTATTACCTGAGCTCTGGCGTGCACGTGGACACAGAAGGCTCGCCGTACGCCTCAACGGCGAAGCAGTAGTTCTTCCGCTGTTGCTTCCCGGGCGTGTCATTGTGCGCGCAAAATGCCGCCAGCGTTGCATCAGCTAGCTTGGGAAGCACACTGATATCTGTTGTGCGTTATGGCATTGACAGTGAAGGCGGATGCTGCATGATGGAGCGCTAAGCACCTTCCGAGGCATCACCTGTACAAGTTTAACACGCACAGCCACCAACAGCGAAAATCCGACTGCGCCCCTGATAACATGGCGATCGTTACCAGTGTTGCCAGAACACTTAGCATTTTTAATATCCCCTATTGCGTTCTTGACACCTGCGCTGATGTGCGAGGCACCGGCTGGGGTCGGTCGAGCTGGAACGCTCGTGAGCTTCGGCGCACTGTGCAGCAGTTTTCGCTGGTGAATGCGCACGAGCTCCTAAACGGCCTGCAGTTTTGTAGGACATGGTTCCCCGGCGCATCGGCCAGGAGGCCAGGTCATGCTTATGTTCCTCAAGGACGCTTTGCGTACATTCGCTTTCGCAATCTCTCCCTGGAGCGGGAACCAGTCAGCCGCGGCGTCTAGATATGCGCGGGCTGAAAGACTCGCGTTCACATGCAAGTCTGTCGCGTGCTTTGAGTGCCTCGCTGGCAGACAGATATCGCAAAACGTGGGACGAGAAGACGCTATGAGAGTTGTACTGCTCCATTGAGTTTCCGGAGTGGAAGCAATATTCTTCTAGCCAAATGGAATCCAGGGTCGCCTCGGCCGGAAGACTGGAGGCCCATAACGCTTCTCAACTTGCACTACATAGCTTTTGCACCTATTTAGTCCGAAGCTTGAGGGGGGTGATGCCCACCCTCAGTAGTAACCACCAGTCTTACTCAGTTCCCTCACAGAGATTCAGAGCATTTCGTTCGTCACTCGCGATATTATCTCGTATATTATCTCTTACAGTCGGGGGCGCTTGGTGAGCGGTCTCTTTGTTTCTTTAGATCAAGAAAAGGCGTTAGACCGCCTCGAACATGGGGACATTTTTGGAGTACTAAAAGATTTCGGGTTCCCGGAAAGCTTCAATAGGCTCATTCATAAGCCATACGATGGTATCTACAGCACTCTGGGTATGATTGGATGGGAGAGTTCCCCTCTCCCGTCACCCGTGGGGTTAGGCAGGGTTGTCCTCTCTCGCCATTATTGTTTGCGCTGAGCATTGAGCCCTATCTAAGGGCCATTTTAGTACATCCTCACGTCCATGGGCTTCCTCTCCCGGGCAGCGGGGTAGTTAAGGTGACGGCTTTTGCTGATGACATAACTCTTTACTTGGGAAACGAGGACTGCATGATCCAGTGCCTTCGGCTTCTCGATGAGTACAAAAGGATGTCTGGCGCTGGCTTCAAATTTGCTAAAAGCAAGCACCTTGTGACATGTTCGGCCTAATGCGCGCCTCAGCAGACATATACACATCATGTAGAGTATGAGCAGTCGAATTCTTGGTGCAGAGTATTATGGTGTGACAAATTTGGTATGGGACGCCACACTTGACGTGGTTTGTGGCAGCACCTCCTGCACTGAGCTACTTCAGCAGTGGAGACGTTCTCGACAAGCAGGACTTAAGCCAGCCTCTGTGCAGACTGTTGATTGGCGGCAGGTGCGTGATGGTGGGTGCAACATGCCCAAACAAATGAAACTTTCGGCCCCCAAAAGCCTTAATGATGACGATTGTTAAGGGAATTTAGTCAAGGAGCTTGGTGAAAACCTGGGAGCCCTCGGAAAGGCCTTATTTGCTTCCGTCCTGCTGAGCAGTATGGGGCCTCTAGTGTCAAAAAAGTTTCGCTTGGTGCCACCCGGCTCACCTGCCACATACCATCAATCTCGTCAGCCGTCTGGGCACTCCAATTTGGTGTGCAACCTGATGCCTGGAGCAGATCGCATTTGCGCTGTCTCAAGCATTGAGCTTTTTGTGGGCACTGAAGAGCATGTCTTTCAAGGGCAGTGCTCGAATGAAGAAAAGGCTTTACTGGGTGTGAGTATCTCAGTACCGTAACTAAAAATTCTGCTACTTCTGAAATCGAAAGGGTGTCGTTTAGAGCCTTCTGACCACATCATAACATTAGTCATTTGGGAAGACATTGTCACAAAGCTCTTTCCGGTAGTTTTATCGTGTCCTTGTCAGATATATGTGAAAGAAAGCGGGATTTTTTGCTGGAATATGAGACTATATAAATGATTTCAAGGAAAAAAACGGTGCTGCTGAGGGACGTGAAATCTGAATACCTAAAGCACTGTTTGCGACCGCGAAAAATTTGTACGCAGTGATACATAAACAGTAAAGGAGTGCATGCTGAAGGTGTCGATAGTTATGAGGCTGCAGCAGTAAACGAGTTGTGATACCAGTTCTACAGTTATTAGGTACACCTCATATTACTGCTACGAAAAGTAAAGGCCCTCTGCAAGCTACAACGAGCAAAACAGTTGTGCAGAAACAGTTGTTTCATGTGAGCGCAAACTACACAACATCCCGGCCATGGTGGCCGCTTTTCTATGGAGGCGAAAAGCAAGACGCCCGCGTAAATTGTGCTGGCAGTGCAGGTTAAAGAGCCCCAAGTAGTCGAAGTTTTCGGAGCCTTCCACTACGGCGTTGCTTTGGGATTTTAATACCCTATATATCAACCAAGCACAGTACAGAACATTACCCCTAGCACCTGACAAGGTCTTGTCTCCAACGTCCCACAGCTCAAACAGTTTCAGGTGCTTAGCACTGATTTTCTCACTTCTATTGCCACAGCTTTTCATGCATTCTTCATTATGAAATCAGACGGGAACAAGGTACTTGCTATGTAAAGGGGTACTCGGTTCATTACTCATAAAGCCATAAACCAATGTGTGTACGTGTAAATACGGCTCCTTCCTTTATATAGCACGCTGCTTTCTGTACAGCTACCATAAAAAATAACAGCCTTTGAAAGAAGTGACCCTTTTGCTGAGGCTTTTAAGTTTTGTTTGTAGATAGCAATTTAGTGAGGAAAACTGTTCTTGTGCAAATTGTAGCCTGGAAATGTCTGGCCACCTAATATAGGGAGAGAACAAGGTGCCATGATTGAATCAAAACAGCGCTTTTGTTTCGTGCCTTAGAGTATAGTATAGCTTTTGTCAGATCTGGAGATGTATCCTAGTAACGCCCACCCTCGTTGGACTCTCGGGGTCCGTGTGTAGGGTGAGCACTAGGTCATGCGTATCCTCCCACAGCTGTCTGCCTTTTTGGCCAAGAAGCAGAGCACTGAACCTCAACTTCCTTTGCCTGGGTGAGCTGTTTAAATTTAAAAGGAATAGACTACAGTCCTGTTTTCCTGTTAAAATTTCGACAAACACGCTCTCGATATCTCTCGACTCTAGATCGTGTTCAATAGCCGCGATATTTCTTTTCACCAGCGTTGTGACCGAGGATTTCTCCACCTCTGGCACAATGAAATGCCTGATAGCTTGACAATTTTGCGGGGCCCCCAGTTTTCTGGAGGGCAATGGCCAATAGAGAGTCATCTAATAGCGGAAGGTACTGTTGCAGAATCGGCAGCTTGCGCCGGAAGCCGCGACAGTTCCACGGCCATATTTGATTTTCATTTGTGCCCCTAGCCATTTTGCAGTTGCAAAACGACCTCCTCCGTACTCTGTTGCCGCCCGTTTATGGCAGCCATCTCATTCCTTAACCTCTGGTATTCCGCGGCCTGTTTCTGAGCTGCCTCGACGACAACTTCAATTTGGATGTTGATATGGTTCATAAATTAATTCATCTTGGCATCTAACCTTTCCAAATTTTCCATCCTTTTATCAATAGCTTGAATAGGGTCGTCGTTGTGTTGAATTTTGCGTTTAACCTGTGGCGGATGGGACGCTTATGTGACCATCTTATCGTCAACCTGCGGCTGTTAACGTGCCGCTGAGGAGGTCGTTTGTCTTATGGGTTGTTGCGGAGGAGAGGTTGCGTGCCTCTGTGGTTTCTTTAAGTTTTCGATTTTGACCGTTGCGATTCGATTATCCCCGCTAATTTTTCGACCATTTGCTTTAATTTCTCAATTTCATCTTCCCTTTTATCTGTTATTACTTTCCTGGGAGACGTTCCCCGCAAAACTCACACCTTTACGCTTCTTGCTCCTACCTCGTCTCCATGGATTGACAGGATCCGTTGAGCTCGAACGCTCCCTGGACTGGTTCCTGGCTCGGGAATCGGAGCATCCTCTGGGTGGCGTCGGTGTTCTGCCTTGATTCGTTTCCAGTTGCGGGAAAGAGTCTTCGCGGAATTTGAAGTCTTGTCTCCCTTTGAGTTCACGTTGTCGACTCTGATGCCCCCCACCAGTCGTCGCTGCTTGCTCCATCTTCTCCCATTGGCGCTTCTTGACTTCGTAGGGGGTGCGGAAAAGTTCACGACACTTGGGGTCTCCTAGTGAGTGGCCTTTGCCACATAGCTGGCATTTTAGCCCGCATTTGTGTTCACGTGACGGGTTCTCGAGGCCGGAGCCACGGCACTTGATTTTCTTCGGATCCGGACACACGTAATTGCGGTGCCCGAGTTGGCCACGGGCGACGCGCACTTCGTATTTTTTTTCGGTACAGCTGGCACCTGTGCGGCTCCGCGTTGAGATAAGCCCATCTAGGCACTTCTTTCTCCTTGAAGAGATTGAAGATCGACTTGAAATATTTGTCCAGCCTGCGGACGCCTCGAATCTCGGTGTTATTCTTGCGGTCTAGGCGGTAAAAAAATTCTTCGATCAAGTATTTGATGGATGACTTCCCATGGATGACTTCCTTGCCGCTGTGCTCGGGGGTGGCAACGTAGGCGGAAGTCTCCACTTTTTCACAGTTGAACTTGAGGTGTTTCAAACTCGCATACTTAAGGTTCCTCTCTGCACTCGCAGTGGTGACGAAAATAGAGTATGGCTTCATATTTGGAGTTATCATATCCTCCTTTTCTTTGCGTGGGTTGATCCCCGCCGACATTTTGACGATGTCTGTAAGATGTGCCGTTCCATAATTGGTAAGCTTAAGTAGGCCGCCACTTGATTGGAGAACAATTTTCTCGCCACCGTCTGTAATGCGCGTATGCTGACGCTTGATTGACTAGGCCAACAATTTCCTATCTGCTTGCCTTTCCTGGGCTCGCTGTTTCGCAGTTTTCAGCCAGCTCTTTTCTAGCGGCACATATCTTCCTCCTTCGCTTGCGAACCATTGTCCTGGTGCCGAGAGTTTTTTTATGCGAGATTTATTGCCTCAGGGCATCAATGATGGGCGAAGGGGTGATTAAAGATGTAGTAATGATTAAATTAAAGGAAAAAGGCTAGCTGATTTTATGAAGTCCAGTAGAGAGCGATGGTATGCTCCCTGCGTCCAGGCAATATATGAAGCAAGGTTGCATATTGAAACACCCGCTACCTTCAAGACAGTGAGAACTCTATCAGTGTTTTTTTTGTTAGCAAAATCTGATAGTTCGGCATTTCATCGCTGTGTTGCCGCTTGTCCGGGAGCGAAAGATGTATGTATTTCAAAGAGAATTGCATTTGAAGTTGAAAAAGTTTTTCCCGTCGCTCCTATTCAAACTCGGCGCCCTCTTATGACGTCACGACGGCCTCTTACGATGTCATGGGACGGAGTGACGTAAAACGCGACGTTAACGCAGGCTCCGTGATCTCTGGCATCTAGCGGTGCGGTGTAGAAGCAGCCGAAATGAAAGCTACCGCCGCCGCACGTTGAAGGCATCTATGGGGGGTCGCTGCCGTCGCTTCGTTTACGTTTGCGCCGGCGTCTTGCTAACGTTACGATGGATCTCGTTTGCGAACCTGACAACGAAGTTCTCGCAAAACTCCGGCCTGCATTTAAGCGAGCTCAGCCCCACAGAGCGTGCGATGCTTTTGAGGGAGCCTGGTTAGGTTAGGCGGCGGCGGGTCGTTGAACTCTTCCTGAGCGAGCAGCCGTTGCTGGGAGTCGCGAGGGGCGAGGACAAGGTAGGCGCGTGGCGGGCATCGGAGGCTGTCCGATGCTTTGGGGCCAATAGCTTTTGATTCCTTGAACGGCGCCATTGCATGGTGCAGCAGGTGGCGTCGAGGAGGTTTCCCACGGTTACAAGGGTCAGTGGTTTTTTTTTTTTGCCACAAAAAACAGATGGGTGCTCTAGGGCGCTCGCGTTTAAAGTTGGCGGCTTGAAGGTAGAGCCAGCGCACGACGCTTCAACGGATTCCGCGCGTTTCCGGAGGTACGTAGTCTACTACATCGGGCTCTCTCGCCCACTCTCATGTACCTTCAGATGTGTGCTGTGAATGGATCAAATTAGCCGAGACTCGAATAGAACAGCTCCGCCCAACTGCCGAAGCTATAGAATGGAGCCGCAAACAAACGAGCTGGAGGAGAGCGGAGTCACGGTCTCTGCAGGTTCCAAATCTCTTTTTCTTAAGTGCTTCTATCTTGTCTCCCGTCCCTAATAAACGATTTTCGTTAACTAGTTCGAAGTTAGTTTACTGGCACAGCCGGGAACATTTTTGCCGGTTGAGCACACGAATGCACAAGTGTTCTTTATACTGCTAACAGCCTGGTACGACCACCGACCATCGTGCAATAATAGTTTTTCATCGACCATGGCGATCATCTGACCAGCCTTAACAGGCTCCTTCAAAGGTTGGCCAGGCACTTGAAGCGACACTTGGAGTTCCTCTGCTGTTCGGCGCTTGTAAGTCGAGGTGCGTCAAAAACAAAACCACGGGGCTCGCAAAGCTCATTGACGCGAAGTGCCATAACAAACCGAACACTCCTGGCAGCCTATGGCGCCTCCAAGCATCGGTTTTCTTTGCTTCCAACATTCAGGTCGTCAGATATCCGTAATCCTTGTGTGATAAAAGTGCACCATCGGTTTCAAAACAAAACTTACTTCAATATTGAACCGCGCAATATCCCTTTGTCAGCCTCAGAGATTCGTAGCGTCCACGGAGGAAGGAAAATTCCTCCAAGGAAGGTGCCTCTTGTCCTAGGACGTAATCGCGCCTGTACTTGCGAGGTTGGCCTGTGGCGGCGATACCTGTATTTTGGTTCTTGCTATTTTCTACCTTACAAGAGCTTTGTTTTCAGTAAGAGTGGCGTTTTTGTGATCAATAGCTGGTATTCTATCGAGACAAGCCAACCTCAATTTCCCCTCAGTTTTCCTTTCAGGTGCCGGATCCTTGTAGGCTTGACATCAGGGCAGTCCCGCAGTAAGTGGTGATTGTCGGATTCAATGTCCTCACGTTTACATGTAGGGCACCCAGGCCAAGGAAAGAAATCTCGGTGCTGAGGCCCCTTCCGAATAACGGCAGATGTGAGGGCACCCCGACCCGGATCCATCTAAGCGTAACCTCCTCTGCACGGGTAAGACCGCGCAGGAGGGTTGCCGCACACGGAGGGTTCAGAGCACGTGTGCGCTGCCGGAGGAGTTCCTTTCTCGATGAAAGGAGGGTAAATTTGACCAAATGAAGAAGCCAAGGCAATGATGAGCCGGAAGTCGCGAGGCGGGTCTCTAAATCTGCCTGGCTTTGAGAGGTCAGCAGATCCCGTGGGACCCACTCAATACGTACGGGCGGCGGGATACGTGCCGCGAGCCGGTGGATGTCCTGACATATCGTTGGACAGCGGCTAGCATGTCGTAGCAACCGGACTACTTGAAGAGCGTCAGTGCGGATGTCAACGCGGGCCGCAATGAGCATAGCTGTGGCGGCCACGGAGCAGAGTACTTCTTGAACTGCAACGAGCTCAGCACAAAAGAACGAAGGGGGTTCCGCAAGCTGAAACCTAGAGGTTTGATTCAGGGCAGGTCTGCACGGGCAGTAGATTGCTGTTGTTGCTTCGCAGGCTTGGATGCTTGCGTCTACGTAGACAACAATGGATTCTTCAGGTAGGCAAGCATATTTTTCTTCAAATTTCTGGCGAAGCAACGGTGCTGAATTAGCAGATGTTGGTCGGTGATTATCTGTTCGCTTGTTGTCACTGAGCTGTACAAACTTCCATGGGGGAATAACTGGCGTTGGTGGCTGAAGAATGGAGTGTGACGTTGCATAAGTCGTCAGTGCATGCGTGGAGTGCGATAGACTGGCCTTAAGGCTGCGCGCATCACGGCTCTGCTGCACCAGCTCATCAATGCTATTGAGCTGCGCATTCTCTTGCAAAGCAATGACCGGTGTGATGCGTGAAAGGCATGCAATGGCCATCATAGCCTCTCAGTTCACGGCTTCAATGCGATTCTATTGGGTTCTTGTAAGATGTTGAAACTGGGCTTTATAAACAATACGTGGCTGCAGAACTGCCCTCACCAACTGCCGTGCAACGAACGAGCCTGCGCCACCCGTTTTAGAAGCAATTCTCCTCATCAGACCCAAAGTCTGAATAGCTTGCCTTTTGCCTGAGAAAGCCATGCAGTCGCTGATCCTGATTAGTGAATCGTTAAGTCAAGGATTTTTACACCCGGACTTCCCTGTAGTGGGGTGCCTGACAGACAAAGACGTATTGTACTTGCAGCATGTTTACGGCGTCCCGAGCGGTTGGCGAGCATTGTGCATGTTGTTTTTTGCACGGAAAGTTGAAGTCCGATGTATGATGCGCAATTAGATGTAACATTCAAGGCAGATTGAAGGGCATCATCCTGAGTACGTAGATCTTGGTGAGTACTTCACACCGTTATGTCATCAGCGTAGTGCAGAAATTTTATGTCACGGATGCCATGTAAGCGCCAAGCAAGCGGGATGAAAGCAATATTAAATAACGTCGCGACAATACTGATCCCTAGGACACGGCGCAGAGAGGAAGGAATGATCCGACTGCTTTGCCGCTGAAGCGTATAGCAAATTTGCTGCCTTCCAAAAATGATTCGACAAAACTACGCGCACTCAGAGGGAGGTGAAGCATGTCAATGGAGTTCAGAATTGCTGCATGACTGATGTTGTCATATGCCTTTTCAACGTCCATTGCTGAAACGGTACGCACATTGCGGCTGCGGGTAGATGACAAAACTGCAGATGCCAAGATAGTCAACCCGTCCTCTTTACGAATATATGGACGAAAGCCAATTTGTGCGGAGTGATAACAACCGTGCGGCTCTAGCCTACACAACAATCGTGTGGCTAGCATTTTCTCCGCCAGCTTGCACAGCGTAAGAGTTAAGGAGGTAGTTCGTAAGTTTGCTAGGTTCGTCACAGGCTCTTATGGTTTAGGGATAGGAACCACGACAGCGGATTTCCAACTCACGGGAACGACGCCATCCACACTGTAAAAAATAAAACACCTTTAAAGGAGGTTTCAGGTGTCTATATCTCGCACCCTCGCACCCGGCAAAGAAAGGAATCTTAGTGTTTTCATACACCTTTTCTCGGAGTGTTTCACGAAAGAACAAGCCCAATAATGGAAAAAGTGACCTAAAGGTGTTGAGGCGACTCGCACGCTGTTACCGCCGAGCCATTGGCGCTTTAGCGCTTCTTAGAACCCTACACCAATCAGGAAAAATGCATCCAATGGGTTCATAATTTGTTCCCAGTTTTGTTGCTTTTAAGAGTTCTTTAAGTTTACCATTATAATGCTTAAATATTGTAATATACCTGTATTACGGGAGCTCTTCATAGCAGTAGACAGGCTGTGCGCCAACAAAATAAATTTATTGGCTCGCAAATGAAAGTACTATAGAAATGTGGAAAACTTTTAATGTCAGGACAAAGACATACACAAAGCACAAGAACCTTTAGCTATGAATTTCTTACTACCATCCAAGGAACGACTGCACCATGCCTGTTTTATTGGTGTCAAGGTGCTGCAAAAATAACATTCAATTGCAGTTACATATACCTCCTAAATTTCTCAGAGGAAACAATCAAAAATTCATGCCTGTGAATCATTATAAACCAGCTTGAGGAAGGCTTGGACTGTGACACTAACTCCTAGGAATAGCTTGTACGCAAAAATAAAGTAGCTTATGCTGAACATCCGTAATCTCGACAGTATGGGAGTTGTAGATTGAACCGCATTGGTGAGCTGGCTGAGTAGTCATCCTCCCTCGACGAACAGGTTCTCAGCCACCTCAGGATTTCCTTCGCAGAGCGGCATGCTTCGCGCGAATGTGCATTTTACACAAAAACAGTACAACATTTCATATCAGTTTACATTGCTCAATGATCCTTCTAAAATGCCAACATACTTCTCATTAATGGTGTGTGGTATTATGCATGCTAACGCTCACAAAGAGAATAAAATCTGCCGTTACGGCAAGCAAGCGCCATCTGGTATTCCCTAAACCACTCTAAGGCGGCCATTGCGGTTTCAAAGAAATTAGCTCGAAACGGCATTATAAAAACAATGTTTGAGCTAGAAGGCTACCTGTTAGGAAATGAAGTGAAAATGAACAGGCGATGCAACCAATTTCACATGAATTGCTACAAGCTATGTAGATCACTGGCCTTGCTGGAGAGTAGACTATGAAAGGCCCAAAACACCACAACAATAGACAAAAATATAGTGCACTTCATAACGCTTTACAATCACACCAACGACAAGTCAGGTGTAACATTCACTGTGACAGAAAAAAATATAGTATCTGTGTCAAAGTCTGCGATGCAACCCCTTCCATGACAGTGGTCAGCTTTAGCGCCACATAAAGCAAGCATTCATTATTATACCAAGTATGTGACTTCTTGAAAGGCAGGCAACCGTGCTAAGTTAACATTATCCTCCGCGTTGGCAGCCACTAAACTTAAAAGCCATTAACAAAAATTTGCACGTGGCCACTAAACTACTTCACAGAAAGCCGCCGGGCCTATTGGTGCATGATGCTTGGCAAAGCCAAGCAGGATAACAGGACACCGACAAGATGACACATATAAAGCACTGACTAACAATTAAGGAATTATTTGCTCTGCTCGCAATAAATAAAGCAAGCATTATCAAAAATATTGAGAACGAAGGTCACATAATAATCATTTTGTGACAACTCTCGTGGTTCTTTACCCAGATATAATCGTGAATTATATCTGTAGCTGGATTATATATTCAGTCAATTTCTTTTTCATTAACATTTGGAATGATGTGCTTACGCAGGTAGAAGAGTTTGTATATATGATGTACGCCTAATATATCTCGATCATGAGTTATCAATTATATTTCCTCACAATTTTACAACGTCCAAAGCACGGAATGCATTCACTGTAAAACACGTGTCTTGCTTGCTTGCTGCCATATCCTGTCTGCGTTGGCGAAAGGCTCCATTAGACGAATGTTGGCATGCCGCTCTTTTTTCCCAACGTATGATGCTCTGCATGACAAAGGGATTTTGTTAACAAAGGCACTGTTGCATGCTGTGAATTTGTCGCTTTGCTTCGTCTTACACAGGTTGGTCTTTGAAGCACCTTTGCTGGGTGTGTTGCATACTAAGCTCACAGTAGCCTGCCCGACCACTCTCTTTTGCGCGTGGCTGACACGGTGCACATATGGCATGATAGCTAACTTTCTTCTGTCTGAAGCCTCGTTAGGGTAGATTGGCAAATAACTTTCATTAGCGTGAAGCCAAGGCTGAAGATGACGTCATCTGGGAAACTAGCTTCACGTAACCGCGTAAGTTGGGCCTCGACACTTTACTCGTTTTGGTCAATACACACTCTATTTAGGGCATTTTTCAGTGTGTCTATAGCCACAGCATTTTTTTTTTCAACTCAGGATGTTAACACAAGTACATATGGGCCTCTCCAATCTACAGTCATAGATCGAGCAACTGAAACTTTACCTCCACTCGCATTTCTTTGGTCAGCTCAGATTTGGCAAGAACTTCGCAGGTCTTAAAAAGGTCAACAATGTCCTTGTGTTGCCCTCGGTGAGCTCGTGGATTACTATGAAATTGAACCCAAATGAGAAGGCCATTATCATATTCATGCCACGAAAAGATTCTATTAGTTGGTGATCTTGACAGGCAGGTCAACAGAAGGTCACTGAAAATTGGTGCAAAGCAGGAACCGGTGCATACTCCTAGGCACTGAATCTACAGAAAATCATTAAACTTTACATATAGAACGCAAATAGGTGGTTAACAACTCCAGGAATCCATCCGGATTGGTTCTGGAATCGTACTGCTCACATGGAATCAATGCCTTCTCTTACCATCTCAAACAAGGCTAGGGTGTAATGTAAGTCATTGATTGTGTGATGACCCCAATAATACGCAGGTCCACACGGGACGGAGAGGCAAAGAGACACCGTATGGCTCAGTTTAAACAAACAGATATATTCAATAATTACACATGATTAAGATTATACATCAGAGGCTGGGGCGTCCGAGCTTACGTGCCGACGACTTCATGGGGGCGATGGAGTGGCTCCGGAGTTGGGCTCGAGCGGTTGCTGGCAGAAGCTGCACGCCGTAGGGCTTCGGCGCTGAAGGCCCTCTTCGCGAACGATGTCGTCCTGAGCGTGCTTCTTCCGTACTGCTTCTCGATTTTTATGTCTTCTCCACACTCCCTAGGGTGAGGACGCCCACGCCGGAGGGGAAGGAGGGGGGGGCTAGGGCTTTCACTTGGGCGCACAAACATACCACCGCACTTATTGTCTCGCCCCCCTCACGTGTTTAGTCCGAGGGAAAGAAGGTTGTCTTCGCGGTAGCGCATAGCGTCGGCTGTGGTACGGCGCGCTCTGGCCCGCTGACAGTTCCCGCGGGTCACCGGCCTCCATTCTTCATCCATCAACTGACACTCGCTCCTCAAGGTAAGGCGCGCTCTGGATCGCTGACAGTTCCCTTGTCCTGGAATGTGCTCGGGAGGGCCGCCCCTGGAACCGCCACGCCAATTGGGGAGGGTAAAGCCTGTTTCCCCGCGGCGGCGGCGGCGGGTCCGGTTGGGTCCGGTTGGGCTTAAACCCCTTCGTTCTGGTTGTCACTCTCAACGAGCATGGCTGGGTAATTGATGATGCCTGTCATCTGGGTCTCCGTCTACGCCGCGCCGTCGAACGTGGAACCTCGTAGCACACACAAGGAATGTACCTCGTAGCACACACAAGGAATGTACCTCGTAGCACACACAAGGAATGTACCTCGTAGCACACACAAGGAATGTACCTCGTAGCACACAAGGAATGTCACACTCGCTCACCCTCCAGAAGAATGTTCTCTGAACATTTGAGTCCACGCAGCTCCCCTTGTCTTTCTGAATCGCCTCGCACAGTGCGTCCGACAAAACACTTTTCGCTGCACTCAACACCACTGCACAACACCATATGCCTCCGCTGTCATAACTGGCGTCTCCAGGAGCAGCACTGATCTTCTTTTACAGATAAACATGAAACTCAGCACCCAAGCCTCTCCTTTCTAGTCCAAACTGGACGAAATAAATTTACCACAGTTACAAAGGAGCTCCCACTTCTAGCACGATCACGGCACAGACAAAAATATAGATAACGAAAGGAATTAGGGCAGGTTCTGCATGCGCTCCGCATGCTCTCCTGTGAAGGTGTTGCTTAATGACAGAAAGGTTTAACTACCAACTCCGATAACTTAACACATAAGCACATAGCAATGTTATGAGCTGCGGCATTACACAATTCTAACCAGTTCACAACTCCGCCCTGTTTACGCCATTAGTCCGACTTAGCTTTCCGATTTCGCAGCGGATATCGGCCTTCATGAGTCATACTAAGTAAGTCTGTGCCCCTATGTCTGCTTTGGGACTCGCGAGGGCTCGTGGCAGGAGCCTCTCCTGGCGTTATCTGCGCGGCAACCTCGCGAGCTTCTTCTTCTAGCATTGCATGAAGTAAATCCGGTGGCATTCCGGCCGTCACCTCGGGCGCCTGCCGAACAAATGCAGGAGAGGGCGTTTCTTGCGAACTATCTGCGCGCTCCGCTTCACTTCTGTCCCCATCAAAATCCGCGCTTTCCCTTTCCTCATTTCGTGAATACTGAACCGGTGCCGACTTGAGGCGATTTGCGTGTATCCTTATCAAACGCCGGTTCACGTCTCGGACTCTGAAGTTTACCGGAGAAAGCTTCTCGACAACCTCGCACGGTCCTCTCCACTTCGTCTGGAACTTACGAGCTAGCCCAATCTGCCTTTGGCAGTTTTCAATGTACATGCTGTCCCCCACATCAAACGGCGCGTCTCTAGCACTGCGATCGTGCACCTCCTTCCTGCGCTTCGCCGCTTTCTTTAAGGACTCCTTTGCGATGTCCCTCGCCACTTGCAAGCGCGATTCTAGCTCAACCTTATAGTCGTCCAGTGAAGCGTATGGGACACGACGGGGGCCCTCTGGCACTTCACTAGGCTGGTCCGGGTCTCGGCCGTAGAGAAGAAAGAATGGCGATTCGCCCGTGCTCTCGTGTGCTGCGGAATTGTAGGCAAACATTGCATACGGGAGCCACAAGTCCCAGTCCCGCTGGTCGCGCGAAACAAAATGCGACAGGAACCCGGCCACGGTTTGGTTCAGTCGCTCCACCGCGCCGTTGCAAGCCGGATGGTACGGTGTTGTCTGCTTCTTAGCGATCTTAAGCAGCTCGCAAACTCTCCTCATTAGCTGCGACACGAAGTTCGTTCCCCGATCTGTCAAGAGTTGCCTCGGGGGTCCATGTCGGAGCACGATCTGTTCGACAAATGCTCTTGCAACCGTGTCTGCCTTCTGATCTGGGAGTGCTACCGCTTCCGCGTATTTTGTAAGGTGATCGACAAATACTAAAATGTACTTGTTTCCGGAAGTGGTCGTGGGCAAGGGGCCCATTATGTCCATACCTGTCCGCTCGAAGGGAGCCGAAACCTCAGGGAACGGCTGAATTGGAGCTGGTCTTCGTCCCTTGGGTGTTTTTCTTTCGAGACAGGAATGACACTTCGCACAGTAGTCTCTAACATCCTGTCGCATGCCACTCCAAAAGTACAAACGCTCCACACGCCTGCGTGTCTTCGCTACGCCAAAATGACCGGCGCATGGCGCATCGTGAAACGCGCGAAGAACCCTTTCTGTCCACGACCGAGGTATGACGACTCTCTCCCAAGCGGTTTTCTCTGGTCTCCCTTTCCTGGTTGGCCTCGTGCGCCGACACAGGGTGCCGTCTTTGCCAATGAAATAACCTAGCTGTTCGGGGTGAGACGGTGCGCCCTCTAAGCTTTCGATTATTCGCTTCAGGTCAGGATCTTTGCACTGCTCTGTGCGTAATTCGGCGGGGTCGACTACGGGGACAAACTCATCTATAGCTGCCACGGCAGCTGTGCGGCTGAGTGCATCAGCATTCAGATGCGTCTTTCCTGACTTGTGCTCAACTTCAAAGCAGTATTCCTGCAGGTGTAGATTCCATCTAGCGAGTCGCGAGCTAGGGTCCCTGACACTCATCACCCATTTCAGAGGATGGCAGTCTGTGACTAGCTTGAATTTGCGGCCGTAAAGGTAGCATCTGAAGTGCTTTACTGCCCAGACAACGGCGAGGCACTCCCTTTCCGTAGCTCCGTACTTTTGCTCTGTGGGGCTCAGCTGTCGGCTAGCAAAAGCAACGGGATGTTCTTTGCCCTCGATAACCTGAGATAGCACGGCACCAACTGCGAACTTTGACGCATCTGTGGCCATAACGAAGGGCAAATCAAAATCCGGGTGGCGCAACAGCGGTGCACTCATTAGCTTCCTTTTCAGGGCCCCAAAAGCATTCTCCGCGTTTTCGTCCCAGCGAAAGGCGACATTTTTGGCTGTTAAGGCGGTGAGCGGCTTAGCGAGCTTGGCGAACTCCTCTATGTGCCTTCGGTAGTAACTGATCAGGCCGAGAAACTGCCGGACCTGGCGGACGCTAGTCGGGGATGGAAAATCCGAGACACACCTTAGTTTCTCAGGGTCCGGTCGCACGCCGTCAGCTGAAACAACGTGCCCGAGGTATTTCACCTCGTTTTTGAGGAATTGGCACTTAGAGGGCTTCAGCTTGAGACCCGCTCCTCTTAGTCGCACCAAAACCTGCTCAATATCGCGCAAATGGCTCTCAAAACTGTCACTGTATATGATAATGTCATCCATATACACGAAGCACAGCCTCCCCAGAAGACCTGCCAGGATAACATCAGCGGTTCTCTGCCAGACAGCAGGGCTGTTGGCCAGACCCATCGGCATTCTTTTCCATTCATAGTGCCCTGAGGGCGTGTTGAATGCCGTTTTCTCGGCATCTGCCGGATCCATTGCTATCTGCCAGAATCCCGCCGCCATGTCCACTACCGTGAAGTACCTGGCAGAGCCCAGCTGAGAAAGCGTCTCCTGTATATTGGGGATGGGGTATGGATCGATGCGAGTTACGGCATTTAGTTTGCGGTAGTCCACTACCAATCGATACGAGCCATCTGGCTTTTCCACCAATAGTGCTGGTGCTCCCCAGGGTGACTTTGAGTGTTCGACAATGCCGCGATCAATCAGGTCCTGAACCTGCCGCTCCATCTGTTCACGTTGGGAGTAAAGAATCCTGTACGCACGCTGGTAAACGGGCGATGAAGTGCCGGTTTCTATCCTGTGCTTCATAACGCCACAGCAGCCCAAATCCAGGTTGGACACGGCGAATACCTCCGAGTAGTCGTTCAGCAAACCAGCCAGAGCCTCCCTCTCCCTGGATTTTACGTGAGAAAGATCGAACGACACCTTTGGAGCAGCCGAAGGACTAGCATGCTCTACAGTTGCGAGTACCGTATCGGTGGGCTCACGTTTCTCTATCGCAGAGGTGAAGAAAGCCAATGTTTTGTTCTTGGGAAGGCTCAGTGGCTGCTGGCTACAGTTAACCACCCGTAGGGGCACTCCGTGGGCGTCATTAACTGTCACGAGGCACGCGGCTGCCTTCAGGCCATTGCTGAGAGAGTCGACCGGCTCAAGCACTCCCACGGCGCCGCTCTCTACATCTGAAGGCACAAACGCGTACAAAATGTGCTCCGACCAAGGAAGGACGACCGCCTCATCGACCAGCCTGACGGAAACCCGCGAATATACCTTCTCCAATGATCCCACTGTTTGACGGGTGTCAATATCGGTAATGCGAATCTCAGCCCCTCTCCTGTTCAAAAACGGAACTTTTGATCCGCCCGCATTAACCTCTTCCTCAGAGAATGAGACTACTACTTTCCCTTTTCTCAAAAAATCCTGCCCTAATATACCTGACACTCCGTTTGGCAGAGACACCATGTCCGGGCATACGTAGCAGGGGTGCTCCAATGCAATTCCGCCGAGAGAGAAGTGTAACCGGTAGAGTCCACTTATGCCAAGAGGATCCCCCGTTATGCCTACAAATTTGGTTGCCATACCACCAGACGCTTCCAACACCTCGCGGTCCCCCTTCCTTCGAAGCGTGTTAAAACTGCTCTCCTTAAGCAATGTCACCTTTGACCCCGTATCTATCAACAATTCCATGCAACAACCATTTAACTTGCAACGCACAACAGGGCATGCCTCGTCGGCCACACAAACTACCACCACCTCATCATCCACTGCTCCCTCCCCACGCTCCTCAGGCTGGGGAGGACTAACTAGTTTTTTGTCTCGGTATCTGGAGCCCCGCTGTAGGCTTGCTTAGGGCGTGTCTCGCCTGCTTCTCTTTGTGGCTCCCCACGGCGCACGTTTTGGCAGAACCTGGCGATGTGTCCGCGACCCTGGCAAGCGAAGCATACGATTTCTTCAAAATCTCGCATACCGCGCCTGTAGCTTTGTGGCGGTCTCCGGTTTCCAGCGAATGGGCGCTGTTGAGCGCGCGCTTCAACCTGGCGTTCTACCTGCTGAGATAGCAGCTGTTCCAAGCGATCTAACCGCTCTGTCAAGAGAGCAACCTCAGGGTTGAGCACCGCTCTCTCTATGACGCGTACTCTCGCTGCGGCTGTCGTTAACGCCTCATTTCGTTCCTCATCCAATGCGGCCTCCACGGCTTGGTCGAAATTGCTCGGCTTGCGCGAGAGCACGAACCGGCGCACGGGGTCTTGCAGACCAGCCACGAACAAAGCGGTCATTTCCTCTTTAAGTAGATCCTCCGCGTATTTCTTCCTTAGCTGGTCTCCTTCCTCCTCCCTGCTTAACGTATCGCGTGCTAGGCGCTGAAGCCGCGACGCAAATGTTCGCACGTCCTCCCCTACCATCTGTCCGGCGTCACGGAACCTCTGTACCCGCACGTGACGTGGTTCAGTGTCGAAATGCTCAAACGCGAGCTTCTTAAATTCCGCAAATGATTTTGTGGATTTTACTTTTTCGTCTCGCCATGCAAAATCATGAGCAGCTCCTGCCATCTTACACCTCGCCATTCCCAGCATTTGAGCATCGGACCATCCCCCCATTTTCCCAATCTCTTCAAGCATGGAAAAGAAATCGCAGATTGGAACCCCTGTCTTATCTCCCGTAAACGTCGGAATGACGCTTCCTGATGCCAGCATGCTTGCTCCGAGCGAGGGCTGTGGAGTGGGAGCTCCCTCAGATACAGACATTTTTTTTTCTCAAGCCCTCCAGTGCGTCAAGCCTCTCAAATGGGGGTAAAAGTCCCACAATCAGTCCCGTGATTCCCTTTTGATTACAATTTTGAAGTCATGAATGTCACAGCATTCAGAGGACATTTGCTTTTGAGACCCCACTTCTGACACCAGTGTGATGACCCCCATAATGCGCAGGTCCACACGGGACGGAGAGGCAAAGAGACACCGTATGGCTCAGTTTAAACAAACAGATATATTAAATAATTACACATGATTAAGATTATACATCAGAGGCTGGGGCGTCCGAGCTTACGTGCCGACGACTTCATGGGGGCGATGGAGTGGCTCCGGAGTTGGGCTCGAGCGGTTGCTGGCAGAAGCTGCACGCCGTCGGGCTTCGGCGCTGAAGGCCCTCTTCGCGAACGATGTCGTCCTGAGCGTGCTTCTTCCGTACTGCTTCTCGATTTTTATATCCTCTTCTCCACACTCCCTAGGGTGAGGACGCCCACGCCGGAGGGGAAGGAGGGGGGGGCTAGGGCTTTCACTTGGGCGCACAAACATACCACCACACTTATTGTCTCGCCCCCCTCACGTGTTTAGTCCGAGAGAAAGAAGGTTGTCTTCGCGGTAGCGCATAGCGTCGGCTGTGGTACGGCGCGCTCTGGCCCGCTGACAGTTCCCGCGGGTCACCGGCCTCCATTCTTCATCCATCAACTGACACTCGCTCCTCAAGGTAAGGCGCGCTCTGGATCGCTGACAGTTCCCTTGTCCTGGAATGTGCTCGGGAGGGCCGCCCCTGGAACCGCCACGCCAATTGGGGAGGATAAAGCCTGTTTCCCCGCGGCGGCGGCGGCGGGTCCGGTTGGGTCCGGTTGGGCTTAAACCCCTTCGTTCTGGTTGTCACTCTCAACGAGCATGGCTGGGTAATTGATGATGCCTGTCATCTGGGTCTCCGTCTACGCCGCGCCGTCGAACGTGGAACCTCGTAGCACACACAAGGAATGTACCTCGTAGCACACACAAGGAATGTACCTCGTAGCACACAAGGAATGTCACAATTGCAATGGGGTAGACACTTCTTCTGGACAGCTGTTCGAGATGAGTGGAGACATTTATGGCACCTTTGGCGGGAAAAGGTCTTCCAAGGTGAGCAAGGAGCGCAATTCTTGAGGATACAACCTTTAGTGTTGCTGCTACGATCCTTGTTCAGAGACAATTACGCCAAAAGGCCAGTTATCCTTGTGTGTTTCTACTGTAAAGTAGGCATAGGCCCTCACCCTTCTTCACAGCCAGCGCTAGTTTGGTCAAGTTGTTGGCTTCACACAATAGTGTGGGCTTCGTTCTTCAATAATTGGCACTTGACCTTCGTTTGCAGCTTTCAGAATTTCTCTGCAATGGCTTCATTTGTTTTTGCAGAAAGCAGCTGTAATTATTACGCAACACGCCCAGCAAAGGTGCTTCAAACACAGCCCCGTGTAAGACGTAGCACAGAAATAAATTCACAGTATGCAACAGTGGCTTAGTGTACAAGATCCCTTTGTCATGAGAAGCGTCATATATTGGGAAATAAGGTCGGTGTGTCAACATACATCAAACAGAACATGTCAGCAACACAGACAGGACATGGCAGCATGGTAGCAAGACACTTGTCGAACTAAGAGTGCATTCCCCAATTTCGAGAAGGTAAAATTCTGAGGAAATATAAACGATAGGTCATGAGCAAGATATTCCAGACGTACACAATACATAATAATTGTTCAACCTGAGTAAGCACATCGTAAGTAATGTTAACGAGAAAAGAAGTTGATTTCTGGTTAAGTAATCACAACAGATGTGTGTAAACGACAATTCAATTGCTTTCCTCCTCTGCAATTTCGATGATGGTTCTTGTATTTATTTTGAGCACAGCAATAAATTTCTCTATTGTTAGTCAGCGTTGTATCAGTGTCTTGCCTGTGTCATGTTACCCAGCGTGCTGTTTTGGCACGACTGAAATACAGTCACACATTCTTAAGAGACAAAGTCTAAATCTAGAAAACGATCACAAGGGGTTCCTAGCAGATGTTTCCTTTCTGCACCCACTCTTGAAGAAATACATACACATAAGCATGTGCATTTGGAGAACACAAATGTTAGTTTTAGCACCACAATGTTCACAACAAACAAGACAGGCAAATTTTTTACTCTAATAGTTCTGGTTACGTTTCTTTAAGACATACATGCACCATGTAGTGAACAAAAGTACAAACTAGATAAATGGAATAAATCATTTCGCAAACATAGCTAATGTAAAATAGTGTTAACAAATGGCCACATTCATCCTTAGGACAGATCTGCATTTCATCTTTTGTTACATATAAAACGTGAAAACACCAATCAGCCAGATGAATGAATAAAATTTTCTCGAAAATTTAGCAAAGGTACATACTGTCATACCGCTCCACTGGTCCAGATGAGTACACTGCTCAAGAGCAGCAGTACCCATTCGGGGCGAATGCCTGCTCCAAAAATTAGTTAAAAGCAATACAAATTTGCATACAAGAGGGAATGTAAACGGCATGATATGAAACAATTACAACTATGCAAGCAGAAAAAAATTGCATTCTGCATACACTCCCATGTTAACCGAGCTACAAAAATTTCATAAACGCTCCTTCAAACCAGCACACAGTTGGCATTTAAATGTCATTGGGTCATTCCACGCCAACTGGTCCACACTTAGTACTCATCCATCTTCTATACATTTAAAAAATAATGCTTTTCTGCACTACTAAGACAAACGTTAGCCGATCCTTTTGCAGAATAATTTTTTTTTGTTTCGTGGCCGCCATTTGACATTTCGAAGTGGCCGACAAACCTAGTCTTGCAAAATATTTGTAAGAAAACATGGTAGTACGCATGATTATGACTTATTTTATATAAATAAAAAGTATTGCCCTTACATATGCAGTAAATTGAACTTACTTTTTTAAACAAAACATGGAAGAAGGCACAAAATATGAAAATTTAGAATCCTATATCAAATTTTTTGTTCTCTCAGCAGTTATTCAAACTTTTTTTCTGAGCTGTCCTGAAAGTAAAGAAGGCGATAAAAATGTTTCAGAGAGCAAAATGCATAAGGCATGTCAGCAAAACAATTGTAAACTTGAGAAAATTTGCTTTTTGAGGCATTCAACAGTCTATTCCATAATGAGGTGATCTTAATTAAATTATGAAAGATATGAAATTGCCCAATGCCATTTAAATCCACATATTTCTTGAGGCTAAATCGGAGCATTTTTGTTTTAAGTGAGAAAACAATTTTGTGAGTTGACTACCTGCGTTCAACATTTGACATTTCTCCCTGCCTTCTCCTCACTGCAACACATTTTTCCGCCGGCTGCATATATACAGAAAACGAGCAGTCCATTGCCCGAATACAATGGTGCGCTGGGCTTCAATGCGGCCAGGTTCGGCAATAAAGAAACCTGCTGAAGGGCTCATTTACAAAAAGTAAAAATGAAGTGGGCGGATTGCAGGACTGCTATTCTTCCTCAGCACAAACAGTACTGAGCCGGGAAGCACATTTTGCGGTTTGACCAATCAGAGTAAAAACCTCTACTACAATGAGAATGATTTTAATTTTTCAGTGGAATGAACTTTTTTTCACCACATCACATGCGAAGAGTGCTTGTGACTGCACTGGAGGAACTTTGAGGCCCTTGGCAGGAACAGAAAGCAATCACAGGCCATACAAAGGTCCAATACTGCTCTATGAGCTGTTCACACGGGTGAACAAAACTATCAATTGAGTCATAGCCCACTGGGTGCTCTAACAAACGATTGAAGGAAACGAAGGTGGACTCACTAGGCGGTTTACAAGAGCACTACCATTAAAAGGAATACGAAAGTTTCAGCATATCGAGCCTTTATCTCTCTCTCAATGCTGCATGCTGGACTTACATCATGCTTGAGCTGAAAGTGACACAATGTGAATGAATATGCCAGCGGACCTTTCAAAACCAAAATATGAGGCCCATCCACCTGGAGCACCGTGTAGGGAGCAATGCTGGGATTGAACGCAGGAACACAAATTGCAAATTTAATTTCCGGCATAAAACAAAAATTGTTGCAAGTAAACATTTAGAAATAAATCCCACTGCCATTAAAAAAGAAATGAGGACCACGTTACCTTGCAACAGATGGCTGAATATGCCTTAAAAATAGAATTTTTTTGCTTACTTGCTTTACATTTAATTCATCTTTGAAACATTTTACAGCTTCTTTGCCTTTTGTTGTCGTGTTGCGCTTTATAGCACATAGGCAACTGAGGCCATCATGCGCCAAGCACAAGGTATTGGAAAAGTTCTTGTTGAATTTTAAAGAAATATAAAAAATCTTCCACATGTTCGGCACTTATTCGTTTAATGCAGGGTTTCAAAAACAGCGTTCAACAACCCACTAAGTGGTTTGCAATAATCTTGTGCTGACTACGAACTAGAAAGGATGTAGAAATAAATGAGGGCACGGTTGGGCTATGCACCTTGTTAATTACGCCGCTTGTAAAGAAAAGAAGGGAAATTGGGCGAAAAGAGAACCTAACATATAAAGAAGCTTGCTGAAAAACTTAAACGCAGCTTTGCTTCCATACTGCTCATGAATATTTCCCAAAGGCAACAAGGTGAAAGCTGTGGGCTTCCATGTGGTAGTTTCCCCTGCAGACATCCACTTAATACCATCATGATTAGAGACCGCAAAAATTTATTAATAAGGTAACTCTGGCCAAGCAATGAACTTTTATGAACGTGAAAAAGTAAGCTATATATACCTAGCTTGAACACTACAGGATTGCTTAATCTGGGTGCTGTTCTAACAAAAAAAAACAAAATAGATGGCAGCATCAACAAATTGCATTGCGGCCTGATGCACAAAACGACCGGCAGTCAGCACATGTGCAGCAGACAAAATTAAAAATTTATCTCCGACGTCGCGCTTAGGCAATGCCTTTCGCGCAGACATACGGTACAGTCCCTCCGCACAGCTTCAAAAATTACCATGCACGAATAAACAATAGGGCAAAGAATTTGATGAAATAGCGTTAAACGGCTTTAAATTTGACAGAACACACATAGTATAGCTCATAAGAAGCATGCGGCAGTACTCTGCAACATCCGTTTCTTCAAAACAAAAACAGCTGTGTGCACAATGATTCTCGCCGAACACTGTTCAGCGCTTCTCTTCCTAGGATACAAGAAAAGAGCGGCCTGTTGAACTGCAGATCTTGGCACTTGGGTACTTAGAAACGGCAGGCCCTGATACCGCTGTTCCAAAATATATCCTTTATAATACGGGAACTAGCATGCATGAAAAAATAGAACTGCTTACCATTCGAGGCAGGTTCGTGGTAGTGCAGAGCTGCACTATGTCTCCACATCACGGCAACGCTCGTCTTTTTCACTAACGCCAACTTCAGGACTACGATTGCTACATTGCAAATACATTCTGGCGCATGAACACGCGCACATATTAACTTCGACCGTGCTTTTTTACTTTAATTGTTTACAATGTGAGCGAGCGCCACCCTTTCCGCCAATCAAGAACAAAGAAACGTATACGGCGCAGTGGCTGCTCCTGTCCTGATATGTCATATATGGTACTTGGCTGCAGTGAACGAACTTACGGAACTTACGCACTTTTTCAGTTATATAGGCACGCTAAAAACACGTCAGTTTACTACGGTACCTAAAAAAACGCGGTCCAAAACAAGTTCTCGTGTACCGCTGAAGCGCGCACAACACGACGCCATGTCGAGAAGGCTAGAAAATATGTCAACAAAGGCTCGACGGTACCGGTGGCCGCCTAGCGGCATATATTCAGTTTCGCTTTTAGTTTTCACTTACAATGTATACGGGAGCTGGAATGCATTTGCAGCATCGGAGCAGCATACACAACGATTGCTAACAGCTGCCACTTATAGAAAATAAGAAGCGGTTAAACATGATATATTTCTTCGGATTGAAAAGTTACCACGAATTGGCCCCCTTGTAGATTTTTTCACTTGGCGGCAAAATATATAAAAGAAATTGTAGCCTATGTCGTCGTCGAAAGAGGAGGGGAGCATGAAATATATGGCAAGCAAAGCATTGCAGATTCTCGGACGGCTCCGTCCCGAACAGATATCCCGGAAATCTCCAGAAGAAGTTAGGACATTGCCTTCGGGTGGGGTTCCTTCACTAGTTCGACGTATTCGGCGGCAGTGTTGTTGACTCGGGACAGATGTAGTGCGTTCATACGGCAGCGTTCGCGCGAACACGCGTAACATGGATCTGTGGTATGGACTCAGTGGCGGTTTCAGGTACTCTTTCATGGATGCGTCATGTCTGTTCGCTGTTTACCGCAAGCCGGGGCGCAGGCGCCTGCTCAGCCTCCCGTCAGCACGCGCGTCGTCCTGGCGCCGCGGCTTTCGAGCGGAGAGACCACTCGGCTACGCGCTGCGCCTGTAACCCGAGCAATCTTCGAAGGTCCGCGCAGGGACGGTGGCAGGGCATTCGCGGTGACGTGATTCACAGAGGCGGGAAAGGGGCTGAAGGCTGGCGTGTTATATGTTGGATAGGCATAATGCCCCTAGGCCTGCAGCACTTCTCTTCATAAAATAAATCATCATCATCATCATCATCATCAGCCTTACTACACCCACTGCAGGGCAAAGACCTCTCCCATGTCTCTCCAATTAACCCTATCCTTTGCCAGCTGCATCCACCCTTTGCCTGCAAACTTCTTAATCTCATCCGCCCACCTAACTTTCTGCCGCTCCCTGCTACGCTTACTTTCTCTTGGAATCCACTCCGTTACCCTTAAGGACCAGCGGTTATCTTGCCTTCGCATTACATGCCCTGGCCAAGCCCATTTCTTTCTCTTGATTTCGATTAGGATGTCATTAACCCGTGTTTGTTCCCGCACCCACTCTGCCCGCTTCCGATCTCTTAACGTTACACATATCATTTTTCTTTCCATGGCTCGCTGCGTTGTCCTTAACCTAAGCTGAACTCTTTTCGTTAGCCTCCACGTTTCTGCCCCGTAGGTGAGTACCGGTAAGATTGTGCTGTTGTACACTTTCCTCTTGAGGGAAATTGGTAAATTGCCACTCATGATCTGCGAGAATTTGCCATATGCGCTCCACCCCATTCTTATCCTTCTAGTTATCTCCCTCTCATGATCCGGATCAGCTGTCACTACCTGCCATAAGTAGACGTATTCCGTCACAATTTCCAGGCTCTCGCTGCCAATTGTAAACTGTTGTTTCCTTGCTAGGCTGTTGAACATTACCTTGATTTTCTGCATGTTAATTTTTAGACCCATCGATCTGCTCTGCCTGTCTAACTCATTGATCATAATTTGCAGTTCACCTCCTGAGTGACTCAGCAAGGCAATGTCATCAGCAAATCGCAGATTATTTAGGTATTCTCCATTTATTCTTATTCCCAACTGCGCCCAATTCAGGCCTCGAAATACCTCCTGTAAACATTCAGTGAACAGCATTGGCGAGATCGTGTCTCCTTGCCTGACGCCCTTCCTTATTGGAATTTTATTGCTGACTTTATGGAGGACTATAGTAGCTGTGCAGTTGCTATATATATATATCTTCCAGTATTTTGACATAAGGCTCTTCTAGCCCCTGATTACGCAATGCCTGTATGACTGCTGAGGTTTCCACTGAGTCGAATGCTTTCTCGTAATCAATGAAAGCTATATATAGAGGTTGGTTATATTCTGCGCATTTCTCTATCATCTGATTGATAGTGTGAATATGATCTATTGTGGAATATCCTTTACGAAAGCCTGCCTGATCATTTGGTTGATTAAAGTCTAACGTTGCCCTGACTCTATTAGCGATTACCTTAGTAAATACTTTGTAGGCAACGGATAGTAAGCTGATCGGCCTGTAATTTTTCAAGTCCTTGGCGTCTCTCTTCTTATGAATTAAGATAATGTTTGCATTCTTCCAAGCTTCTGGTACAGTCGAGGTCATAAGGCCATAAGGTCATAAAATAAATGAATGAACAAATCCCAGCGGTGATTGAGAGCAATAGATACAGAAGAGAGGGCAAAATGCGGACTGCAGGGTCGGATCGAAACCATCGAAGCGCTCGAGATAAGTTACTACGGTCCAGTAGACCTTGGGCTCCCCTTGGCGCCATCAAAGCACGCACTGCGTGCTCACTTCCACTCGCAGCGCGCTAGTTCCGAATTTAGCGGGCGGACGGAAATGTTCGCTTCAGGTTCTAGCAGCTCCAGCTCATGTTCTCCGCCCGGTGCGCTGCGGTGCATAGACGATGTTCGCGAGTTTGTCCAGAACGGGAGCTGAAAGCACTAAATGCATAAAACGCCCGTGTGGTTTGCAATGCAAGTGCATGTCAAAGGACCGCGGATTGCCGAAAATAGTATCAAACTTTCTACTACAGCGTCTCCGATAGCCCAGGTTTAGCTCTAGGATTTAAAACTCCGTCTACCACAGCATTTACTTTTTACGGGCTGCAAAGGCACCTCCTGCTACTCGTTCAGACTTGCGTAGGCACGTCCGGCGAGGAAAAATAAAATTTTTTTGCCCACTTTGTACTTAGAGTTTCTCAAGCTGTTCAGGGGACCTAATTAACTTCAGGTCTCAGCAGGTGCCTTTCTTTCAGTTGACAAAGTGGTTTCTTCAAGAAACAGCTGCGTTTGGTCCTGTTTCTTGTGCGTCATTGGTGTGTAAAGCAGAATGATTCGGCGCAGACAGTACTCTGAATGAAACATATTGTCGCAAGACGTCAACTAATGCCTTCTCAGTTCAGTTTCTGCTGCAGTCGTAACTGCTTTGCCTTGATATGGATTCAGCACACGGGCGCACGTTAATATCAAAAGAACCTATGAGCCTCAACATTCAAGGCATAGGTATTATTCCAACCATTTTGTTGGCATTTGAAATAAAATCAATCACTCACATTTTTCAGGCTGCAAGTGAATCATATTTTTCTTGCTGCTGCATGTACGTTCCCGGCTGCAAAAGATTTAGGCCATGCCTCAAAGTGAAATCCTAACGAGTGCATACTATCGGCACTATCATCGCGTTTGTACTGCTTTCATAGTTAAGTTTTATTGCCTCGTGGAATGTTTTCTTAACAGTCGCGTCGATGCATTAGTAAAACGTCGATAAAATGCCGAACATGCATGTTACTGCTTCACATGTGCATGTGATTTTGTCACAGGAACTACGCTACCATATTTTCTTCCGTGAAGCACACGAGCTAGGGCAATATTTTCTTTTTTTATTTTTTCTTCCTAATTTACTTGGACAAGCAGCACAGAGGTGAAGCCAGCGTTACATTTTTGAAAGGAACACCCTTGCACCCCGACGGCACTACAAGGAGGGGTAGGGACACATGCAACCGTTCATGCAAACTTCTGAAATTCTTTGGTGCAGGATGGGAGCATGTGTAATACAAGCTCCTAATTTGTAAGGTGTAAGGGTGTGCATGGAATTATGTTCCGTTTAAAGGTGTGAAAGTTTTTACAGTGCAGCCATACTTTGTTTATGGTGTCTAGTATTGAGGGAGTTCAGCGCTCCTCAGGTTCTTGTACACTTCGTACTGAATATTGTCCGAGCCGGGCACTGTTTTCCGCTTTGCATCATCTATTGGAGCCAGATACTCAGGCATAGAGAACGGACACCCAATTCCATCTGCGTCGACTTCAGGTGGGATTTGATATACATGCGCTGGGATACCTGCCATAATTAAACAAGCGGCTGAAGAAGGCACAGCATCGTATTTTGGAAAAAATCTTTCGCGCTGCTTCTTTGGCGAAATCATCTGGGGTCAAGTTAGCCGCGAAGCATACGGTTGCTGCTGCGTCAGTACAACGGCGACCGCGTTCTATTGTACGTTACGTTTGCCAGAAAGAGGCATTCGAAGATTTTGCGGAAAGTTGTTCGCACCACGCATGCCGCTGCCGTCGTGAGAGGTCGCGTTCATATTTGCGTGCCTTGCTGTAAGATAGTACTATTGCGTACGTGCCTGCGCCGAAGTAGGGTCTCGCGTAGCAGGCTGCTCGGCTTGACGGCGTGCCGCCCACTAGTAAAAAGGCCGAGGTCTGGTGCCGGTCGACCAACATGAGTTCAGGTGGTAGCTGTAGCACTGTTGAGCGCTGTTTATATGCGCTCAACATGGATTGGCGAAGAATCTGAAGAGAGCTTGTCGAAACAGGAGCGAGAACTGCCAAAGTTGATCACAGAACACTTGTAGCGTAAAGGTCAGAAATGTGAGCTATGAAGACCGGTGATGATGGGGCAATGATCACTTCCCTAGCAGTCTGGCTCCATGTGCCAGGAGGGGGTAGCCGGACCCGACCACCACGTCAAGTCTGGAGCATAGGAAGCACTTCGAGTTTGTCGAACTGGCCGTGTTGCTGTCCCGGGTTGGTTAAGCAGCACAAACTGGGCACCCCTGAAAGCGTCCCGCACACGCCTGTTACGAGGGCTCGAAGTGGGATAGCTCCAATCGTGTTTAGGAGCGTTAAAGTCGCCTCCGACTTAAATCGGGCACTCTGCGTACTGCTGACGCATACTTAAAAACCAGCAAGGGATAAATACGGGAGGAACCACCACCGGCTGGTCTAACGTAAAATCAAACGACCACAACAGTTGCCCTCCTGAATTTCGCAGCCACGGCCAATACCTTTTGATATGACGTGTGCCAGTTTTCGAGAGCAAGGCGTACACGAGGAAAACGTGGGTCTACATACACCGCCGCTTTTCCCGGGGGAGCAACAGTTTGTACCCGACGGTCTATCATTGAAGGAGAAATGTAATCGAAGGCAAGGCGTTCGTTTCCTGTAGCAACTTAGCCCATACCTGTAAATTCGTAGTCGTTTCTTGAGCTCTCCCACCTTCGTGGAAATGCTTCTGCAGTTCCACTGCAGCACACCAGCACGACTGGGACTTGCCATTTGCAGTTACTAGCCCAAGCGCTCTAGTGTCACGGACGTCAGGTTGGGCAACTTGTTGACCATAAAGCGGAGCAAAGAACTCGCAGTTGTCCAGTGGCATAGCGGTAATCTTTGAAGTGGCGGCAGGAAAAGACACTGGTTGGCGGGAGGGAGGCGACGTTGCTGCGCCGTTGATAGATGTGACGGATGATTCCGCTGCCTGTCTACGTCGAGTGAGCAGTTCACGGTGTTGCCGGAGCTTCGTGACCTCCGCTAAAAGACGTGCGATTTGTTCGTCGACTGCGGGAGTTCAGGCACACTGCGCTGCTTTGTTGGCTGATTTCGGAGTCATTCTTTTCGCACAGCATCGTTAGAAGGCTGCTGAGCAGCTGCAGGACCATGCGAGGTGTGCTCAGCAAGCTCCGGCCACTCGTCGTCATCCCACTGGAGATCTGCGAACCGATTGGATGTCTGCAATGAAGTTATACTGTCATGTATATGCCAATGCTTAGTCATTCGACGACGAGCCTTTTGTGTTGATTTTTGTTTTGTCGGACAGCTTGGAGATGTTATCACGTGGTCGTCGAATTTACAGAGGCCGCATTCACAAGCCACTTTCCCTTCCGATGGACAGGTGCTCACAGAATAATTAGGAACGCCGGACAGGCGGCCACTCTACGGCGAAGCGCGACGGCGTAAGAATGCGGAGACAGACTGCTCCGGCGCGGCCTCCCTAATTAGCGAGCCGCCTTCCCTAGTAAACCTAGATTAGAGCTGCCTTACTCCAAAAAGTCTAGCGCTTGGGGCTTCTTAGCTTTGAGAAGGGTGCTTGACGAGCGGTGTCTGCGACGCGCCGCGTGTTCACGCGCTGTCCACCGCAATCTCTCACACGTGCGGCTTGCGTTGTGTTGTCGCCGATCTGCATGCATCTGTCCAGACAGTCGCGCTCTCTGTCATTGGCGCTACGGCTAGCATAGAACTGCTGCTCTTATATTAAAACACGTAATCTGAGTTTGGGAAATCTCACTTTTTGGGCAATCCCTCCCTCAGTTTTATTTTCTATCTTGAATGAAAGTGCCATTTCAGCAAAATATCGAGGGTTCGTTTGTCGGTGTAAAATAATAGTTATAGAGAGATTTTTTCTCTATAAATTAAGCGTCGCATTTCTCAGCACATTTTCATGCACAAAAAGTTTAGGCAGCCGGCTCTTATTAGTTGCCTATTCGGGGTCACTCACTGAGGTCGTACGAGTTGAATGCAAAAAAGTTGGAGCGGCAGGCACAGCGACACAGAGTTACCTTTCTGTCCTTTTTTTGGCTGTTCTGGAGGAAAATAAACCCAGCCTGATTCCTGCAGTGTATCTGCAAAGTGGTTTCCATAGTATTTTTGGTGTATTTAACTCGTAGGGCCTACTCTTGATTAAAAGCGTGTAGGCAAGTCAACAAATGCAAACGGGTGACCAAATGCAAGAATACTCGCCGCAAGGGGAAAAGCCAAGCTACCAGATACCACAAGGGCGCAGAGTAAAAATGCCTGCAAACCTCAGTGATACTCTTGAGCCTTAAACATAAGTTTAATGCAGTGCTGGATGCATGAAAAAAGCCTCCTGTGGATGAACCCAACAAAAACAAAAATCTCCTCACAACCTCCCGGAAATTTCCCATCAGGACTTTTGGAATATCCCCAGGAGGTTCTCATTTTTCTCGAAGACGTCCAAAAAACGTTCCTACAACTAGCAGTGTCCAAAAAGTTGTGCGTCCCAGGGAAAGCCCCAAAAGGTTGATGCTAGATTTCTCGGCTCTGGCTCAATAAAATTATTTCTTCTTTTTCATGCAGACTTCAGCAATCTAAGCGCACATATGTGCCAAATTTCAGACACATGCTTACGTTACAGGTGGTGTAATATATCTGTCAACTCGTGTGAATGATTGCTGGCTAGGCCATTCAGACTTATCTGTTTACATGGCATGTGCTTTAACAAGGTGAAAATTTGGGCTGGTTGGTGCATGATCTTGTGACGGGAGCAGCGGAGCACGAGACAAAGAGAGAGGCGGGACACGACGCTGAATAACAACCAGATTTTTAATGCACGTTCGTCGAATATATACATCTCGCTCGTATAAGAAGGAAAAGAATTAAAGAAGCATGAAAAACGCACAAGATGTACACGTGGTGAAATATTAAGACATCGCACGCAGATAATCAATTTCTCTGTCACGAAGCGCTATTGAAGGTATGCAGACGCATATGTCGCTCTTTGGTCGGATGTTGAAGGCTTCTTCAATCTCCCTGGTCCGTTGATCAAAATACGACGGGATTACCAATGTGTTGATAAGCTGTGGAGCGCATTCATGCTCTCTGCAATGTTTTGCTAATTCACTGCTGATGGCGCCCTTTAGGGATCTGTTGTGCTCTCGAAGCCGTTTATTCAAACAGCGCCCTGTTTGACCAATGTATGTGCGTCCGCATGACAGAGGTATTTCATAAACCCCGCTTTTCACACATTTCACATGTTTTTTCAGGTGTTTTTTCTTGCATTGATTTTTTCATTCCTCGCTGTTGACATTGGCGCACAGGTTCCTTAACTTGTTGGGTGCTGACATGAGCACTTTTACCCCAGCTCTAGCTCTTACCCTTTTGAGACTGTGGTAAATGCCATTAATGCAAGGAATGACCGCGTACGGCTTCCTTTATTCTGATATGGTTGTGACATATTTTCTGCCTCTAGGTGCTTGCAGAATCCCTTCTGCGACACTGGATAGCAGTCTCGTCGGACAACCTGCTGCTTTCAGCCGACGGTTCTGGGTGTCAAAACTGCCTTCAACCTCATGATAACAGGATCTCGTCAATGCGGCTCTCATTGCTGTTTTTTTCTACTCCCGCTTGATGATCTTGGAGTGCGCAGATGTGTAGGGGAGCAGTCCCTTCTAATTTCGTGGTCCGTACCGTCAGCATATGTGAGCGCCTAGAAAGGCTAGCGTCAAGTCAAGAAATCGCATAACGTTGTTTTCTGGGAGTTCATTTGTTATTTCTAGTCCTAGTACTTCTAGACCTTCTAGTCCTTAGCAAAAGTAGCATTGAGAGCCGCAGTGACGAGATCCTGTCATCATGAAGTTCGAGGAAGTTTTGACGCCTGGAACAGTCGGCTGAAAGTAGCAGTTTACCCTACGAGACTGCTATGCAGTTTCGCAGAAGGGATTCTGCAAGCTCTTAGAGGCAGAAAATAAGTCACAACCACATCAGAAGAGAGGAAGCCGTAGGCGGTCATTCCTTACAATAATGGCATTTCCCACAGTTTCAAAAAGGTAGGCGCAAGAGCTGGTGTAAAAGTGCTCATGTCAGCACCCAACAAATTAAGAAGCCTGTGCGCCAAAGTCAACCGCGAGCAAAGAAAAATTAATGCAAAAAAGCACCGGAAAAAAACATGTGAAATGTGTGCAAAGCGGGGTTTAGGAAGTAACTCTGTCATTCGGAAGCACCTACATTGGTCAAACAGGGCACTGTTTGAATGAATGGCTTCGAGAGCACAAAATATCCCTAAAGGGCGGCATCAGCAGTGAATTAGCAAAACATTGCAGAGAGCATGAATGCGCTCTGCATCTTATCAGCACAATAGTCACCCCGTCGTATTTTAATCAACGGACCAGGGAGATTGAAGAAGCCTTCAACATCGGGCAAAAGAGCGACGTATGTGTCTGCATAACTTCAATAGCGCTTCGTGACAGATAAATTGATTATCTGCTTGCGTTGTCCTAATCTTTTACCACGTGTACACCTTATGCGTTTGTCATGATTCTGTCCTTTCCTTATTGCACGAGCGAGATGTATATATTCGATGGAACGTGGATTAAAAATCTGGTTGTTAGTCAGTGTTGATTCCTCCTCTCTCTTCTTTCTCTTCTTTGTTTCGTGCTGCGCTGCTCCCGCCACAAGAACATGAAATGTGCTAGCGTTCTGCTTGCGCTAGCGTTCTGGACCAGCAGAGCTAATCTAGGTTCACTGGGGAACGCGGCTCGCTCCTTAGGGAGCCAGCGCATGCGCAAGCCGAGGGCTGTAATCTTCCGCCGGCGCGCTCCGCCGGCGCCCGACCGCCTGCGCGGAGTTCCGAATTATTAGACAGTTTTTGTTGTGCGTAGGCAAGTCCTTGCGTACGCAAAGCGCTACGGCGCTGCGTGCGTTACGCTGTCCGCTCCGAAGTATAGTTTTAGCTGCCCGAGCCGTAGCGTCCCTTCGGCGCACCTAGTGCCATCTAGTGACAAGACGTCAAAGCACATGAACGCTCGGTTGAAGAAAATTTCATCCGCGAATACTGATAACTAGTGTGAGTGCATTGGGAGCCTTTTTTGTTCCAAGAAAACTATGCAAACCGAAGAAAATGTAAGAACTGGCTAAAAGCTAGAAAACTTCTTCGCCAGGTGTCGTTGCTACGAGGAAAACACACTGCACTTAGTTAGGCCTAGGAGCTTGAAAATTCCCAAATTATCTTAGAAACAGGGCTAGTTATCGCTTATACCGCTACATGTGGGCAAGAGTAGGCGAAATAAAAGCGAACCGCTACCATTTGAGCGAGCTATTGCGCTGTAGAATCCAGCGGCGACATGTATTTATTCCGAAGCGGGCGAGCTGGGCGCCGCCATCTTGTCAACGTTAGCGTACGCAAGCCACGCAAGCGCCGCAACGCAAAGTCCGCTGGCTAGCGTACGCACGCAAGACGCAAGGCTTGAGCTTGCGTTCTGCGCATTCGTACTACTGTCCCCGCAAACTCCTTGCGTACGCTAAGCCGTTGCGTACGCACAGCTAAAACTGTCCATTCTGTGAGCACCTATACCTTCACCGCTGCCAGTGAAGGTACAGGTGCTCACAGAATAATTGGGAACACCGCCTGCAGCAGTGAAGGGGCTGGATTTGCGCATATGTCCAGTTCGGGAGCAGTTATAGCAATATACGGCATCGGTTTATATGGCTGAGGCATAAACCACAGCCATAATAGCACAGACATGCTGGTAGTGTCAGAGGGCCTTGTAAGGCGACTAAGCAAAAGGGCCGCTTTCCCATGCGTCGGGCCTGGATGACACGGTGCATGGGGCAGGACAGCTCACGCTGGAGTGCAGTTTGATCCTCAGTGATGTCAACGTTGTAGACGACGCAGAGTTCCTAGGGTGTAATTGTCTGGGACGTGGACCCGGTTTGCCGCGGTAGGCTTACTGCCGTCAAGCTCAACTCAGCTACGTGCTGCGTCAAACACGCAGAGTCCAAAAATTTCGAAAATAAAGCCGCACTTGCCAGAAAAACAATATCCTCTTGGTCCTCTGATATTCCGCCGTCGATAGAGCACAAAAGCCTGGAAAGCAAGATGGAAAGACTGCCGGAAAAGGCCAAAATTCGTGGAGCCCATGTGAAGCGCACCCGCTCGCTTCGGCGTCCGACTGGCGTCCCTTAGAAAATTTCCAGCAGAAGGGAGGTGGTAGCTGACCCCAATCAATCCAGAAACGTGATGAGTAAGAGCTGACGCTCTTAAAAATTTTGGCTTCACTTCACGCTGTGAAGTTGGTTGAACAGCGAAGCTATACTGTTTGCATTGAATTTTTGGCCTGGCGTTTTTTTGCTTACGACGACGACACGAAAACGCAACCGTAACCGGCAAACACACGAGGTGAGAAGGAACATGCTTCGCATTGTTTGCAGGCGCCGTTCTCGTACATAATCCGGTTTGCACTTCACACAAGGGCTTCAAATGACGCAAACCCCTTTCGAAGCCGCTGCAAACGTAATGTTTACCGAAACGCGTAGTTGTAATTGTCGACACCGCGCGTAGGAAATATACGTTCCCTTACGGCGCGGTTTGGGTGTCCACCGAGCAATGTGAGACAGCTAGGCGCCATTACCTTTCGTTAATAATAATAATTGGTTTTGGGGGAAAGGAAATGGCGCAGTATCTGTCTCATATATCGTTGGACACCTGAACCGCGCCGTAAGAGAAGGGTAAAGGAGGGAGTGAAAGAAGAAAGGAAGAAAGGGGTGTCGTAGTGGAGGGCTCCGGAATAATTTCGACCACCTGGGGATCTTTAACGTGCACTGACATCGCACAGCACACAAGCGCCTTAGCGTTTTTCCTCCATAAAAACGCAGCCGCCGCGGTCGGGTTCGAACCCGGGAACTCCGGATCAGTAGTCGAGCGTCCTAACCACTGAGCCACCGCGGCGGGGCATTACCTTTCGTTAAAACCGATTTTCATTTCATATTTCTTGCCTTACGGCGCAGTTCGGGTGTCCACCAAGATATTTGAGACAGGTGTCATTTCCTTTCCTTACACTGTGCAACGGGCAAACCATCGCGCCGAACAGTCGATGGCATTCTATGAACTTCTTGGGAACGCTGCAACACGCTAACGTCTCGCTCCTAAACACGAAGCTATAGCAGTGCTTTTCTTTTTAAATGTATTTGTTTTCATTTTTATGTATTTTTCTTCTTTCTATCTTTAAAATTACGACTCCTTTGTTATAAGTATGATGTACGACTTATATGCGGCACTTTCTTATTCTTTATTTAGACGCGTTTATTTTTCTGTCTATATATTTTCTTTTCTGACATTTTTTTTTATTGTAGGACTCCTTTATGGTCAGTATGATGTACGATTTCTATGCGGTTGGGTACTTTTCCACTCCTGGGGTTTTTTGTTGACGACAACTGCGGCACAAAAATTTCCTTGGACGGTGGAGGTATCCAGCTTCGCTGTAAAATGCAGTCCAAGGCTAAAACGCGGCCAGACACATCATATGTTGCGTAGTGGTCTCGTAAAAGAGCCCTGTTTAAAACTACCATTCGAACTCCACCCGAATGCTTTCTTCCTTCTTTCAGTCCTTCCTTTATATCTTCCCTTACGGCGCGGATCATGTGTCCGCCGATATGTGCAACAAATACTGCGCCATTTCCTTTCCCCCAAAACTAATTTTTTATTTTTTCTGTGTTCTGTCTTGTGTGTTCCTTTCATATGCGTGGTGTGCGCTTTTCGCTAAATGAGGTGATTATGATGGATAAAATCAACCCTAAGTGCAGCCTTACGGAAGATATTTTCGAACTAAAATTGTAAAATTAAAAATTGGTTTTTGGGGAAAGGAAATAGCGGAGTATCTGTCTCACTTATCGGCGGACACCTGAACCGCGCCATAAAGGAAGGGATAAAGCAGGGAGTGAAAGAATAAAGGATGAAAGAGGTGCCGTAGTGGAGGGATCCGGAATAATTTCGACCAAGCGGGATCTTTAACGTGCACTGACATTGCACAGCACACGGGCGCCTTAGCGTTTCGCCTCCACCTAAACGCAAACGCCGCTGTAGGGTTCGAGCCCGGGAACTCCGCCACGACATTTTTTCAATCTGGAAACAAGCTCGGCACCATGTTGACTGGGCGCGCTTTTGTTCATATTTCTCCGCGTTCTTGTTTACTTTTCTCCGCGCGCGTTTCAAACCCAGTGAAAGAACTGGCCTGAAGTGACTCCAGTGCGAGTGGTGCTTGGTTTCTGGCTGTGGCTCATGAGAGAAGGACCTCGGAAATGTTCGTGCGAGACATTCCGCTGCTGCCAGTTATCGCTCTGGGCCGCGTCGTCTCCGCGTCATCCTCGCTGTCTTATTTGAAAGAAACAGTCCGACCTTGGTAATAATCAAGTAGCATTCGGCGAAGGCGCTTATCGCATGTGAAGTAAGCTCGGGAAGGAATTTTCGCTTTCATTTATTCCGGTGGCCCACCATAGTACGCAGTGTCTTTGGCCGCTTTTGCCTGCGTCATTTTGCCACTGCGGAGGTATGTGTCCCTGTGTTTCTTGCTGGCTACGTTTGGCGAAAAATACTGGTATACCTACACCCGGTTCATCATAGTCTCGTGTTAATCGCAGGGAAAGAAGGCTAACTTCACAAGGTGATGCGAAGGGCACAAAATTTTATTTCAGCCAAATTGCGTACAAATACACAGCTGCTGCCAAAGTGTAGCAGAAGAAAAGAGAACCAAATCTAGTTAATATACACTATGAACAGCATGCTTGTCGGTGTTCTTTCTTTTTTTTTCTCATATGAACTGTAACTCATGGTGCCACTGAAATAGGAAATTTTACTCTGTGTCTTGCATCATATTTCATTCTTTTTTATGCTATGTGCCTTGGATCCCGATGTGTATTTCATCATACTTCCTAACCAACTGTAGCACCAAAACGCAGCGTAAAGTACTGCCTTTAAACTTAAGCTTCTGAAAAGTTTTAGTAGTTGGCAACCCTGGATGCTTTTTTTTCCAGCTTCAAGGCATAAGGCTCACAATAAGATGGCTTTCTGCAGCACTTTGTATTTGAGAACATAATGATTTTTGAGTGGACAGCTGCCAGATGTGCCCATTAGGTTGTAAAAAGATCTTTCTTTCTTAGAACAAATTTAGAGTTTTATGCATGAGGTCTCTGAGAAAGGATTTGATGTCGGGCTGTTTGCATGCTATGCTCGCATAAAGGTGGCCCACATACTGTTAGCTAAGTTTCTCGGGTTTCGGCACCAAAAATGTTATTTCTTCTGAACGTTAGTAACTGTGACCGTTGACACCCCGGCAAGCAACGACTGAGCCGCACTAATTAAAGCCAAACTGCGCGTAAGACTCGTTCGGATGGTGGGGCCGCGCGCACTGGAGCCTCACAAGACGACGCTCTCTCGATGGCTTTCACTTTCACACTGACTTTATTTACACTGGTCGAAGTTTGACACAAAACACATGAATACAAAAGGGAACAGTGGGACGGGGAGAAAAGAAGGCATCCCGAGCGGTAGGCCTCGGGTATTCGGGAGAAAGAGAGATAGAGAGAGCCACTTGTGACCTTGGTCAGACCCGGCGCGAGGGCGGGTGTCGCGTTGCCCCACGTTGAGCGTCTTCCTTCGTTCCGTCCCTTCGGGGCCGTCTCATATTTTCCACAAACGGCTCCGAGCAGTGTCGCAGTAGACGAAATGCCCGTGCTATCGCTGGCGTCGAGCGCTTTCAAATCCGGGCACGCAACAAGAGTTTTGCGCGGAATTCCGCCTTGGGATATGGGTGAATGCCGTCAACATCAGCCTGTGAGCACGACCAAAAACAATAACTCGAGCAGTTAAGGAAAGTACGCCTACGCCGCGCGTCAATGGTACGCTGCGGCCCGCTGCTGCAGCCAGGTTTGTAAACAGCAACTACAACGCCGTTGCTTCCCTGCCCGGACAAGATGGCCTCCCGATCGAGAAAGACCACGTGACTCCTCCACTCTTTTCTGCAATGTTGTTGTACAGGAAGGGCCTCTCCCGTGTTTTCCTTCCTCGATGTATAATGGAAATAAGTAGCTAAGTATAAATAAGATTGGAAGCTTCGAAATTGGTCTGTAGTTGTTTAGGTCACTGCTGTGTCCTGCCTTGTGTGTGACGGATACTTCTGAAATAATTAATTTATCTGCAGATCGAGTTGCATGGTGTGTAAGTGCTAATATGATATGGCTAATCTTATGACTGATGGATTTTATAGATTGAGTTTTTATGTCATCAGCACCGCAGAGATTTTTTCCTTTAGTTTTCTTTTGTTGTTAATTTGCTTTGTTATGTTCTTTTTTGCTTGCCCAATGGCAGGCTATCCTACTCAGCTGCGGTCCTGAGGCTCAAAGGTCTTCCAACAGACCGAAGACGCCGCCATGAGTTATAACCTTTCGGTAGAGGTTTAGGCGAGGGGCCTAAAGCTCCTCAATCTGTTGGAAAAAAGGTTTAAAAATGCAAAAATATAATGGTGCTGGTTTCAAACGGTTGTGGGACACATGCACATTGAGGTCGCGATGCTGGGTGCATGATATGTTGTTTAATAACGGTTACGTAATTTAGATGTACTTGAAGCCCCTGATATAAGAAAAATTGTGGGGTTGCACTGTCTACTCATGGGCGGAAGTGCGAAATCCTTTCCCTGTCCTCCTTCTCCGTTCATTTTTCATTTTCTTTTAATTTCTGTATTTTTTGTATTCCTTATTGATTTTGATTTTTAGTTTTTGTTTCTAGTTTTTATCTTTCATTTATTTAGTTTTGTTTTCGTTAATTTAATTTATGGTTTTTATTTCATTACTTATATGTTGCTTCATGAACCTTTACGTTTTTTCTTTCATTTACCAAAAAACTGATCACTGACACTTCGTGTAGCAACTTTCCTCTGCAATTTCCGTCTACAACTTCCTTCTACAACTCACTAGCCAAAAAAGGCTTAAGGCTTAAAAGTCTCATGAAATGTGTCAGCAAGCAATGTTCCTGTATAAGACAAACCACTTATTAATATTGCACAAATGCCGTTGCTTTTGTTTGTGGATGTTAGCCTATTTACATTGTTCCCTACTTGTTTAGAGTTATTGCAGATGTCGGCAGAATTGCGCTCGTAATAAATAGTCCTGACCTTCTTTTCATAAATAGCCCTAACCATTTTAATTGTAGCAAATGGACGCCGAACATACAAGTATTGGACTCATCTCAAAAAGGCAGCTACAACGGGCGAGAAACGCCAGAACTACGCGATGTCAACGACGTGGCTATAAAGCGTCCCCACGCTCGCGGTCTCATTCATCGGCGATTCTTGCAGAGTTATTGCACAGCATAAACAAGCAAACATGCACCCGGCCAAATCTCTAACTGGCGTGATTTTTCCACTCCAAAATGTGCCTTCACTGTAAAAAAATACACACCTCTAAATGGAGCATAATTCCATGTACACCCTTACACCTTACAAAGTAGGAGTTCCAATTACACATGCTTCCATCCTGCACCAAAGAATTTTAAAACTTTGCATGAACGGGTGCATGTGTCCCTAATACTCCTGGTAGTGCCGTCGGGGTGCAAGGGTGTTCCTTTCAAGAATGTAAATCTGGCTTCACTTCAGTGCTGCATGTCCAACTAAATGAGGATGAAAAAATGAAAACAAAAACTGAAAGTACAGCCCTAGCTAGTGTGTTTTACGGAACTAAGTATGGTTGCGTAGTTCCTGTGACAAAATCACATGCATATGTGAAGCAGTAACATGCATGTTCGGCATTTTATCCAAGTTTTACTAATGCGTCGACGCGACTGTTGAGGCACCCTTCCACATGACAATAAAACTTAACTAATTATGAAAGCAGTACAAACCCGCTGATGGTGCCGATAGTGGGCACTCGTCAGGATTTCACTTTGAGGCATGGTTTAAATCTTTCGCAGCCGGGAACGTACATGCAGCAGCAAGAAAAATTTGATTCACTTGCAGCCTAAAAAATGTGAGTGATTGATTTTATTACAAATGCCAACAAAATTGTTGGAATAATACCTATGCCTTGAATGTTGAGGCTCATTGGTTCTTTTGATAATAACGTGCGCCCGTGTGCTGAATCCATATCAAGGCAAAGCAGTTACGACTGCAGCATAAACTGAATAGAGAAGGCATTAGTTGACGTCTTGCGACAATATGTTTCAATCGGAGTACTGTCTGCGCCGAATCATTCTGCTTTACCCACCAATGACGCACAAGAAACAGGACCAAACGTAGCTGTTTCTTGAAGCAACCACTTTGTCAACTGAAAGAAAGGCAGCTGTGGAGACCTTAAGTTAATTAGGTCCCCTGAACAGCTTGAGAAACTCTAAGTACAAAGTGGGCAAAACAAAAATTTTATTTTTCCTCGCCGTACGTGCCTACGCAAGTCTGAACGAGTAGCAGGAGGTGCCTTTGCAGCCCGTAAAAAGTAAATGCTGTGGTATGCGGCGTTTCATGACCGAAAGCTAACCCTGGGCTTATAGGAGACGCTGCAGTGGAAAGCTCTATACTATATTCGGAAATCCGCTTTCCTTAACATGCACTGGCATTGCAAACTTCACGGGCGTTTTATGCATATAGTGCTTTCAGCTCCCCTTCTGGGCAAACTCGCGAACGTTGTCTGTGCGGCGCAGCGCACCGGACAGAGAACACGAGCTAGAACAGCCAGAACCTGAAGCGAACATTTCCGCCCGCCCACTGAATTCGGAACCGGCGCGCTGTAGAAGCTAGCACGCAGTGCGGGTTTTGAGGACGCCACGGGGAGCCGAAGGTTTACTGGACCGCAGAAACATCTGTCGAGCTGCTTCGATGGTTTATATCTGACCCTGCAGTCCGCATTTTACCCTGTCTTCGGTATGTATTGCTCTCAATCACCGCTGTGTTTTGTTGATTCGTTTAATTTTATGAAGAGGAATGCTGCAGGCCTAGGTGCATTATGCCTATGCAAAATATAACGCGCCACCCTCAAGCCCCTCTCCCGCCTCTCTGAACCACCTAACCGCGAATGCCCTGCCACCTTCTCTGCGCGGACCTTCGAAGACTGCTCGAGTTACAAGCGCAGCGCGTAAGCCGAGCGGTCTCTCCGCTCGAAAGCCGCGGAGCCAGGACGACGCGCGTGCAGACGGGAGGCTGAGTAGGCGCCTGCGCCCCGGCCTGCGGTAAACAGCAAACAGACATGACGCATCCATGAAAGAGTACCTGACACCGCCACTGAGTCCACGCCAAAGATACATGTTACGCGTGTTCGCACGAGCGCTGCCGTACGAGCGCACTACATCTGTCCCGAGTCAACAACACTGCCGCCGAATACGTCGAACTTGTGAAGGAACCCCTCCTTAAGGCAACGTCCTAACTTCTTCGACAGATTTCCGGGATATCTGTTCAGGAGGAGGCCATCCTAGAACGTGCTATGCTTTGCCTGCCATACATTTCATGCTCCCGTCCTCTTTCGACGATGGCATAGGCTACAATATTTTTTATATATTTTACAAGCATCGAAATGCAGCTGCTGGAGAGAAAGTACAAAAAAAATCAGAAACGGGGCAATTCGCGATAACTTTTCAATCCGAAGAAATATGTCATGTTTAATCGCTTCTTATCTTTCATAAGTGGCAACTGTTAGCAATCGCTGTGTATGCTGCTCCTGTGCTGCATATGCATTCCAGCTCCCGTACACATTGTGAGTGAAAACCGAAAGCGAAACTTAATATGTGCCGCGAAGCGGCCACCGGTGCTGTCGGGCCTTTCTTCACTTTTTTTTCTTCAGCCTGCTCATCATGGCGTCGTGCTGTGCGCACTTCAGCGGTTCACGAGAACGTGTTTTCGACCTTGTTTTTCCAAGTACCGTAGTGAACTGAAGTGTTTCTAGTGCGCACATATGACTGGAAATGTGCGTCCGTTGTTTCACTGCTGTCCAAGTAACTGATATGACGTATTAAGACAGAAGCAGCCGCTGTGCCGTATACGTTTCCTTGTTCTTGATTGGGGAAAGGGCGGCGCTCGCTCACATTGTAAAGATTTGAAGTCAGGAAGCAGGGGCGAAGTTATTGTGTGCGCGTGTTTATGCGCCAGAATATGTATTTGCAATGTAGCAATCGTAGTCCTGAAGGTGGCGTTAGTGAAAAAGACGAGCGTTGTCGTGATGTGGAGACATAGTGCAGCTCAGCACTACCACGAATGGGCCTCGTATGGTAAGCAGTTCTATTTTTTCATGCATGCTAGTTCCTATATTATAAAAGATATGTTTTGGAACAGCGGTATCAGGGCCTGCCATTTCCAAGTACCCAAGTGCTAAGATCTGCAGTGCGACAGGCTGCTCTTTCCTTGTATCATAGGAAGAGAAGAAGCGCTGAACAGTGTTCGGCGAGAATCATTGTGCACACAGCGGTTTTTTTGTTGACGAAACGAATGTTGCAGAGTACTGCCGCATGCTGCGTAAGAGCTCTACTATGTGCGTTCTGTCAAATTTAAATCCGTTTAACGCTATTTCGTCAAATTCCTTGCCGTACGGTTTATTCGTGCGTGGTAATTTTTGCAGCTGTGCGCAGGGACTGCACCGTATCTCTGCGTAAAGCGCATTGCCTAAGCGTGACGTCTGAGATAAACTCAATTTTGTCAGCTGCACAGACGCTGACTGCCGGTCGTTTTGTGCATCAGGCCACTTTGCAATGTTTTCACACTGCCATCTATTTTGGTTTTTGTTGTTAAAATGGCACCCAGACTAATGAATCCTGGGCTGTTCAATCTATGTATATTTAGCTTGCCATTTCACGTTTTGAAAAGCTCATTGTATCGCCAGAGTGAGCTTATAAATTTTGGCGGTTTCTAATTGTGATGGCATTAAAAGGATGTCTGCAGGGGAAAGAGCCACATGGGAGCCCGCAGATTTCACCTTGTTGCCGCAGGGAAATATTCATGGGCAGTATGGAAGCAAAGGTGGCTTAAATTTTTCAGCAAGCTTCTTCTTATGTTGTATGTTAGGTTCCCTTTGGGCCACTTTCCCTTCTTTTCTTCATTAAGGGGCGTCATGAAACGGGGTACATAGCCTAACCATACCCTCATTTATATGTACATCCTTGCTGGTTCGTAGTCAGAGCAGGATTATTGCAAACCAATTTGTGTGTTGTTGAACGTAGTTTTCTGAAAGCGTGCATTAGACGAATAAGTGCAAAATATGCGGATGCTTTTTTATATTTCTATAATATTCAACAAAAAACTGTTTCAATACCTTGTGCATGACACATGATGGCCGCAGTTGCCTATGTGCCATAAGACCTAACACAACAACAACAAAAGGCAAAGAAGCCGATCAAATTTTTCTGATATGAAAAAAATATACGGCATGTCAGCCAAAAAATTCTATTTTTAAGGCATATTCAGCCATCTGTTGCAATGTGACGTCGTTTTCATTTGTTTTTAATGGCAGTGGGATTTATATCTAAATGTTTGATTGGAACAATTTTTGTTTTAAGCAAGAAAATAAGTTTGCAATTTGTGTCCCTGCGTTCAATCCCAGCATTGCTCCCTACGTGGTGCTCCAGGTGGATGCGCCTCATATTTTGGTTTTGAAAGGTCCGCTAGCATATTCATTCACATTTTTTCACTTTCACCTCGAGCATGATGTAAGTCCAGCATGCACTATTGAGAGACAGATAAAGTCTCTATATGCTGAAACTTACGTGTTCCTCTCAATGGTAGTGCTCTGTAAACAACCTAGTGAGTTCACCTTCGATTTCTTCAATCATTTGTTGGAACACCCAGAAAGCTGCAACGCACTTGATAGTTTTTTCACCAATGTAAACAGCTCACAGAGGAGTATTTGACCTTTGTATGACTGCGACTTCCTTCTGTTGCTGCTAAGGGCCTCACAGTTCCTCCAGTCCTGTCACAAGCACTCTTCGCCTGTGACGTGGCGAAAAAGTCCATTGCACTGAAAAATTCAAATGATTTTTATGGTAGTAGAGGTTTTTAACTCTGATTGGTCATACCGCAAAACGCGCTTCCCGGTTCAGTACTGTTTGTGTTGAAAAACAATAGGAGTTCTGCCATCCGGCCACTTCGTTTTTACTTTTTGTAAATGTACCCTTTAACAGGTTTCTGTATTGCCGAACCTGGCAGCATTGAAGCCCCGCAAACCATTGTATTCGAGCAGTGTAGTCCTGGTTTTGTGTATATTTGCAGCCGACCGCAAAATGTGTTGCATTGTGGAGAAGGCACGGAGAAATGTCAGATGCTGAATGTAGGGACTCAACTTGCAAAATTGTTTTCTCACTTAAAACAAAAATGCTCCGATTAAACTTCTAGAAATAAATGCCACTAAATGGCATTGGGCAACTTCCTGTCTTTCATAATTTAATTAAGATCACCTCATTATGGAATAGATTGCTGAATGTCTAAAAAAGCTAATTTTTTTTCTACTTTAGAATTCTTTTGCTGACATGCCTTATGCTTTTTGCTGTCTGAAATATTTTTATTGCCTTGACCTTCTGGACAGCGTAGAAAAATAGTTGGAATTACTGCTGTGAGGACAAAAAATTTAATATACGATTTCAAATTTTCGTCTTTTGTACCACCTTCCATGTTTTGTATAAAAAAAAGTTCAATTTACTGCATATGGAAGCCCAATGCTTTTTATTTATATAAAAAAACGTTTCTTAGTCATGCGTAAGAATGTTTCTATTACAAAGTTTTTCAAGGCTAGGTTTGGCTACCACTTCGAAATGTGACATGGCGGCCACGACACAAAAAAAATTATTCTGCCAAAAGGAAGCTGGGCTAAACATTGTCGTAGTAATGCATTAAGACCATATTTTTTTTAAAGAATACGATGATGGTTGAGTACTAAGTCTGGAACAGTTGGCATAAATTGATCCAATGAGATTTAAATGCCAACTGTGAGGTGATTTGAAGGAGTCTTTATAAAATTTTTGTACCTCGATTAACATTGGAGTGTAGGTAGAACGCAATTTTTCTGCTTGCATAATTGTAATGGTTCCATATCGTGGCGTTTACTTTGCCTCTTGTGTACAAATTGGCATTGCTTTGTAACTACTTTTTCGTGCAGGCATTCACCCCAATTGGATACTGCTGCACCTGACCAGTATACTCAACTGGACAAATGGTGTGGCATGACTGCATGTACCTTTGCCGAATTTTCGAGAAAATTTTATTCATACATCAGCCTGCTTAATATTTTCATATTTCATATGTAACAACAGATGAAATGCAGGTCCATTCTAAGGATGGCTGTGGTCATTTGTTAACACCATTTTACAGTAGCGATGTTTGCAAAATGATTTATTCTATTTATCTAGTTTTAGTTTTGTTCACTACATGCAGCATGTATGCCTTAAAGAAAGGGAACCCGAACTCGCAGAGTAAAAAATTTGCCTGACTTTTTTGTCGTGAACATTGTGATGCCACCGCTAGCATATGTGATCTCCTTAATGCACACGCTTATGTGTATGTATTTCTTCAAGAGTGGTTGCAGAAAGCAAACATCTGCTTGGTACCCCTTGTGTTCGTTTTCCAGATCTAGACTTCATCTCTTAAGAATGTGTGACAGTATTTTAGTATTGGAAAAATAGCACACTGGGTTACAGGACACAGGCAAGACACAGATACGACGCTGACTAACAACTGGGGAATTTATTGCTTTGATCAAAATAAATTCTGGAAACATCATCCGAAATGCAGAGGAGGAAAGTCATGGAGTTTTCATTTTGTCACATCTGTGGTGATTAGTTATCCAGATAGTCAATTTGTTTTTTCGTTAACGTTATTGACGATGTGCCAACGCAGGTTGAACCATTCTTACGTATTGTGTACGTCTGGTGTATCTCGTGCATGAGCTGTCGATTATATTTCCTCAAAATTTTACATTCTCGAAATTGTGGAATGCACTCATAGTCCGACAAGTGTCTTGCTACCATGCTGCCATGTTCTGTCTGTGCTGCCATGTTCCATTACTTGTATGTTGACACACTGACCTTATTTCCCAGCATATGACACTCCTCATGACAGAGGGATCTCGTACACTAAGCCACTGTCGACTACTGTGAATTTGTCTCTGTGCTTCGTCTTACATGGGACTGTTTTTGATGCACCTTTGCTGGGCGTGTGGCAAACTAATTGCAGCTACTTTCTGCGAAGTCAAATGAAGCCATTGCAGAGAAATTCTACAAGCTCCAAAAGAAGGTCAAGTGCCAAGCATTGCAGAACGAAGCCATAGAACTAGAGTGAAGCCAACAGCTTGACCAAACTAGGGCCTGCTGTGAAGAAGTGTGAGGGCCTATGCCTTCTTTACGGCAGAAACACACAAGGATAACTGGCCTTTTGGTGTAATTTTCTCTGAACAAGGATCATGGCAGGACACCTTAGAGTGGTATCCTGAAGAATTGCTCACCGTGGAAGACCTTTTCCTGGCAAAGAAGCCAGAAATGCCTGTATTCCTCTCGAGCAGCTTTCCAGAAGTGTCTACTCCATTGTAATAAAGGACTTAAGCGCGTTACACGCTGCCACATATCGTCTCTTTTGAGATGGTAAGAAAAGGCATTCATTCCATGTGATCAGTACGATTCCAGAACCAATGCGGATGGATTCTTGGAGTTGTTGACCATCTATTTGCGTTACCTAAGTAAAGTTTAATGATCTGTACATTAAGTGGCAAGGACTATGCACCGGTTCCTGCGTTGCACCAGTTCTCCGTGACCTTCTGCTGACCTGCCTGTCAAGATCGCCAAGTAATAGAAGATTTTCGTGGCATGAGTATGATAACGACCTTCCGACTTGTGTACAACTTCCTAGTAATCCACAAGGTAACCAAGGGCAACACAAGGACATTGCGGACATCTTTAAGACCTCCGAAGTTGTTGCCAACTTTGAATTAACCAAATAAATGCCAGTGGAGGTGGTGGTGGTGGTAGTGGTTTTATTAAAAATAATAGTAAAAAGGAAGGAAAAGATTTTTGCTAGCCCCGGCATCTGCCATCGATACTGAAGCACCTGAGCTGGGGCAGCGGAAATAAAGGACAGCAGGCAGAATGAAGAAATGAAATAAAAGAGGTGAGGGGACAGGAATAGAGGACAGGGGGAGAAGTAATATGTACAAACTATTTACACAATAAGAAATGTGTCCAGGTTGTGCGCGTGATTAGTTCATTTTAGAGGAATTAAAGCACACACGCGCACAGCACTGTGTAGGTTACAACTGGAGTGGGGCGTCCAGTTATTAATCGTTCAAGGTAGAACTCGCGGAGCGTTCGGTCACTGCGTGTAACTACCTGACGGAGAACAGACGGGACGTCAAGCCCGTGTGTTCGAGGAATGCACAGAGGCTCACCAAAGTTCGCTCACGAGTGCGCGCACTGCCCTGCGGCCACAATAGCGTCTTGATGGAGTTTCAGTTTATCGTTCTATAACTGTACATCGGAGAGGCCCATATGGGCTTGTGTTATCTATCGCAGTTGAAAAAAATGCTGTGGCTACAGACGCACTGAAAAATTCCCTAAACAGACTGTGTATTGACCGTCAGCAGGAAAGCGCCGAAGCCCAATTGACACGGTTACGTAAAAATAGTTTCCCAGATGACCTCATCTGCATCCTTGGCGTCATGGTAATGAAAGAAATTTGCCGATCTACCCCAACGAGGTTTGAGAAAGAAGACCAAACTTAGCAGTCATGACATATGTGCACGGTATCAGTTACGCGCTAAAGAGAGTGGTCGGGCGGGCTGCTGTGAACTTAGTATGCAACGCCACCAGCAAAGGTGCTTCAAAGACTGCCCGGTGTAAAACGAAGCAAAGAGACAAATTCACAGTATGCGACAGTGACTTAGTTGACAAAATCCTTTTGTCATGCAGAGCATCATATGTTGGGAAAAAAAGGCCGGTGTTTCAACATTCCGTCTCATGAAGCATTTCGCCAACACAGACAGGATACGGCAGCAAGCAAGCAAGACGTGTGTTTTACAGTGAATGCAAAGGCTCATGCGCGAGATATATGAGGTGTACAGCATATATACGTGTTCTCGAAGCTGCGTAAGCACATCATTTATTGTGTTAATGAAAAAACGAATTTACTGGATATATAATTCAGTCACGGATATAATGCGTGATTATATCTGGGTAAATAATCACGAGAAATATCACAAAGGATGATTCCATGGCCTTCGTTCTCGGTATTTTGGATGATGCTTCTTGTATTTATTGCGAGCAAATCAATAAATTCCTAAGTTGTTAGCGCTTTATCTGTGTAATCTTGTCGGTGTCCTGTTACCCTGCATGGTTTTGCCAAGAATTGTGCACCAACTGGACCGGCGTCTTTCTGTGAGTAGTTTAGTGACCTCGTGAAAATTTTTCATAATGGCTGTTGAGTTTAGTGGCTGCAGACACAGAGGATATGTTAACTTGGCACTGTTGCTTGCCTTTTAAGATGTCACATACTTGGCATAATAATGAATGCATGCTTTGTGTTGCGTTGAAGCAGACGACTGTCATGGAAGGGTTTGCATCGCTGACTTTGACACAGATACTATATTTTCTTCTGTCACAGTGAATGTTACACCTGACTTGCCGTTGGTATGGTTGTAAAGCATTATGAATTGCGCTATATTTTCTTCTGTTGTTGTGGTGTTTTGGGCCTTTTATAGTCAGTTCACTATACGTCAAGGCCGCTGGTTTGCATAGCATGTAGCACTTCATGTGGAATTAAGTTGCATCGCCTGATCATTTTCACTTCATTTCCTAACAGGTAACTTTCTAGCTTTAAGATTGTTTTTATAATGCTGTTTAGAGTTAATTTCTCTGAAACCACAATGGCCTCCTTGGAATGGTTCAGGGAGTATCAGCTGGCGCTTGCTCACCATATGGGCAGATTTTATTCTCTGTTAGCATCGGCATGCGTAATATCACAAGTCATTAATGAGAAGTATGTCGGCATTTTATAAGGATCATGGAGCAATGTAAAGTGATATGAAATGTTGTAGTGTATTTGTGTACAATGCAGACTCGCACCATGCATGCCGTTCTAAGAAGGAAATCCTGGAGTGGCTGAGAACCTGTTTGTCGAGGGAGGATGACTACTCAGCAGGCTCACCACTGCGGTTCACTCTACAACTGCCATACTGTCAAGATTATGGATGTTCAGCATAAGCTACCTTATGTTTGCGTACAAGCTATTTCTTGGAGTTAGTGTCACAGTCCAAGCCTTCCTCAAGCTGGTTTGTAATGATGCACAGACATCAATTTCTGATTTTTTCCACTGAAAAAAATTTGGAGGTAGATGTAACTGCAGTTGAATCTTATTTTTGCAGCACCATTACGGCAATTAAAAAGGCATTTTTTTTGGATGGCAGTAAAGAATTCATTTCCAAAGCTTCTAGTGCTTTGTGGATTTCTTTGTTTTGACACTAAAAATTTTCCACATGTCTGCACTATTGTGATTTGCGAGTCAATAAATCTTTTTTGCTGGCGCACAGTCTTCTTACTGCTATGAAGAGCTGCAGTAATAAAGGTATATTACAGTATGTAAGCATTATAATGGTAAATATAACGAACACTTAATAAAAGTGGGAACAAAATATGATCACATTGCATGCATATTTTCTAAAGGGTGTAGGAGTGTAAGAAGCACTAAAACGCAAATGGCTCGGCGGTAATAGCGTGACAGTCGCCCCAACACCTTTAGCTAACTTTTTTTCATTTTCGGGCTGGTCCTTTCACGAAACACCCCGGGCGAAAGGTGTATGAAAACACGAAGAATTCCTTTTGGGCCAGGTGCGAGCTATAGACAGCTGAAAACACCTTTAAAGATGTAATTGTTTTAAAATGTACGTATGTTTTTCCTGCCAGTCACTGTGTGTGTGTTCATTCCTACTATGTATTCTCTGCATATACCTTCATGCTTATGACTCCTTTCTTCATTGCGCTCTACGTAAATAATTATCATGATTGGCCACTATCATGTAAATATTGGCCCCTTCTTTTTGTACTTGTGTGATGTGGACACTGCCTTGCGTCTCGTTACCGCTCGTTCTCGTTGTCAGTTTCAAATAAACTTTTGTAACCGCCAAGGCTGGTGGTGGTGTGGTGACGGTCTTGTGTATTTATATGAAGGACGTAGCTGTACAACTGCGTTGGAATGAAGCGTCATTCTTAATAACATTCATTTTCTCGTTAGGCGACTGGCTTGATCATTGTGTTTGTGTCATATGATGAAGGTTGAAGGCGTAGAGGAAGAAAATTGATAGTGGACACTTGTAGGAATATCGCCCCAGTATCTGCGAAACGGATTATTTTGTCACAGATCCGTTCAACGCCTCCAGCAGCGCTAACGCGTGTATGCATGCGACCGGCGACGGAGCAGACGAGACAGATGAGGCAAAGCGAAACCATGACACGGTCACCTGCGAGAGTGCAGCGTCTTTGTTAGCGCACGGGTTCCGTCTTTTCTCGTTCACTTTGTCACTTTGTCGAAATGTTCTTGTCCAAGTATGCATTTCGAGCAGTTTAGGGTGACCACGCCAGCCGCTGCCTTAAATTGCTCACTTAGCGAAGGACGCGCCCACCCCTTGTGCGTTTTGCATAGCGGTTAGTTTCGCGTGGTTGCGCGTAAGTTTTACGGGCACGCGAGGTTTTTATGGCCCCCAACAATGCATAACTTAATTCGAGTGATATTTTTTGATGATGTGGTAAAACGTGGTCAACATGAAAAAAACTTCTCCGCCAACACTGCCTCAGAGTTCGACTTTGAAGCATTAGCTACGGGAGCTTCAAATGGATGCATCGAGGAGTCTGGAAACGGGGAGAAGATCAAATCCAAACATCCGCGGATGTTTCCTTTTCGGAAGCATCTCTTTTTAAGACCCTAGCACCGCCATAAACCTCATTGTTTTGCACTACTATTGCGGTTTAGAGCCACCTTCTCTATATCTGATATATTTGCTTGTTATGTCAGTTAATAAATTTCATTAACGCGTGCATCACAACACGACGAATCATTTGACACCATCCGGTACCAGGTGCGACAAACGGGTCAGCCGTAATGGTCGTCTGACGAACCTCGGAATGCATGGCTTCGGGGTGGATAGGTCGGTGGTGCGAATTCCACACACATACTATAGGCTTCATCTCAATTAGTAATTTTATCCTCACGAACATGCCAAGTCATTTGACACCACTTTGAACATTTTGCGTGAGACGGGTGGCCCCCAGTCTTAATGAAGATGGCGGTGCCGGAGGCGGTGGCCTACTTCGATGCCCGTTGTACTTGCACATAATAATAATAATAATAACAATAATACTTTATTGCTATGAAAGCATGCAGCACATATATTCAGGCCTGCCAAAGCCATTCAAGGCTTGAACGGCAGTGCCCGTAAGGCAACAAAACCATACACGGTAATTAGCATAAATATAAAGCAGCGAAACGCAAGTACAGGAAATGAAAAGAAGGTAAGAGCATTATTAAAAATTATACAATGTCTATGAAGAGAAACTTGCAATGAGGATAATGATACCCAGAACAGAGCAAATCTGCGCCAGCAAATGACCGTGCTACAGGTAAGCGTACACCAATCAGGTTTTCCTGGTACAAAGAGATTGAGGGTGGGCAAGCACAATACAAATAACCAAAGAAGCAAAATACACCTTTGAAAAGAGATACGCCTTGGCGGACTTTTTAACCTTTATTTCGTTTTCGTATCAAAGGTGCTGGGAGGTAATTTACTGAAGCAAGTTGGAACATATTAAGCGCGTGTTCGAGTGCCGTATCTTGCTGAACAACGAGGTCTCCAAAATCGGTTTTTGGGCCTTAATTACGCAAAGGGAGGCAACTTATGCAACTAAAAGACCACTGGACCAAAAGTGAAATAAAACAACCGTATTCTTCAATAGATCCTTGAAATCGGGCATCGAAAGTATTTTGAAACTGTCTGCGCCTGCATTTAGGCTGAGATCATGACAGATGTTCTTTAAGAGAAGCATTTATTCGGTTATTCCCCTCGGACTCCTCAGGGGAGCAGATATCCAAGAAGCAGTGAGAAAGGCGGCAACGCTCGGCACGCAATGATATCAAGCGGACACGATCTACGCAGAACGAGAAGCAAAACGCCATCCTGGTGAGCACTCCGAGCAAAACAAGGGCGGACAAGTACCGAAAAATTCGAAACGATCGCGGTGAAATATAAGAGCTTCGAGGACTCGCGAAGAAGCAGTTCCCTTAACTCTTCCGGCGACAAACAAGATCCAGACCGCAGCGGTGGCCTAGTGGTTGAGCATCCGCCTCGCATGCGGAAGGTGCGGGGTTCGATCCCCAGTGCCGCCGGGTACCCACCGGTGAAACAATGGGTACAAGCTTCCCTTTGCCTGATGCCCGGCTTAATCAGGGCGAACTGCTTGGGAAATGGGTCTTTGACCCCACCTTGAGCAAACTAAAAATACCTTGTGCCATGGCGTTCTTTCGCCGCAGATGCCGTTGCGCCATAAAAATTCACTATCATCCCAAACAAGCTCAGTCAGTCTGTCTGATATATTGGCATTGTATAGTGGAGCGCTTCAATCATACATTCGACACTAGTGGAAAGGGTACAGGGTTCAAGGTTGGGGGAGGGGAGGGGCACAGCACCGGCTGCAGAAGTCATGAGAAGGCGATTGCCCCCCTCCCTCCCTCCCTTATTCCGGAGTCCATGCGCCCGTGTTCAAACCCAAGGAAGGAACCATACGGAAGGAGTCCAAAGCAAACAGGCGAACCACGATGGCGCCACTCGGGCGTTGCGTTTAGCATTACGCGTCCCGTTAGCGACTCTGTGTTAATATGCAATATCAGCGATAATTCTAAGCTCAAGAGGCTCACCATTAGTAGTATCCCCGTGAAGTGGCTTGAGGCGGCCAGCATCCCGCATGCCAGCGCTTTCATGCTTTATTCAGTTACTCACATTTTTACTACGCGCTTGAGGTGTGCACCGTGTCGCCTTCGAACGGCGGCGGCATGGCGACGCAAGGCCATTTTTCGATGGCGGCGTCGGCGCTGGCGGCGCGGAAAGGTAAACCTCAAATTTAAAAAAGCTATTTTACTACAGCCTTCTTTGCTAAACTCGTTCACATTTTGGGGCTTTTAGTACTAAGGGCTCAGAACACAGAATACAGAGCGGTTGAACGGTGAGAGAAATGTAAAATGTTCTGTAAATATTGTTTTTTATTCGCCGTATAAAAAAAATTTGGCGCATATCACATGCGCGTATGTTGATAGTGTTTATGCATTTCTTGCTCACGGACGTGCAGAACCTTTCTGGTTTTCTGCGTTGTAGTCGCAATTGTTTTCTTTTTTTGCTGTCTTTCGGTTATACAGGTTTGTTTTCATAGCGCAGAGTCAGTGAATTCGTCTAGAATTGTTAAGCGGGCACCGACGCACGTAACGCTCGATATGTTAATCGTACTTCCACTTGTTCTAAATGAGATTGTGCTTATACATTATTCTTTACGTAAAAAGAAACAGACCTCTTTTATGACCAACTTTTGCTTGGTTCAGCGCTTTACCTGTTGTCCAATCAGTAGATGTTATAACACAAGCATTTCCGTTCGGACAGTTGGGGAAATCACTTGTTCTGAATATTAATCACCATTCGTTTAAAGCAAGTGTTCTTACAAGTGCCTTTTCCCATAATAAAAAATAAAACAATTCTTTTTTGCAGTAGGTGAACATTTTTGTAGCTGCGATATGTTACAATGCGTTGATGCCGTTTTGGGACATATCGCTGATTCCACCCGCAGCCACGATGTCCGCGACCCTCAAGTCGTTATTCCGACGTTCGGAAACCGTTGTTTCTTCTCATTGCACCATGTTGCGCTTTTCAAGAAGTTTCGGAATGCCACGTTGCGTTGTCTGCTGGCGTTGCGCATGCGTAGACGCGCGGAGACCAGGGTTGCTTTTGTTTATTTTGTGTTCATTCATTGCAACAAGCTTGACATGATGACTCCTTCACATGAATATATGCGTCAGACTGGGAAAAGAATTAAACAAGACAAAACCAAGTCACAAACGCAGCTATATTTGCGGGCAAAATATATTCAAATGCGCCATCGCGCCGAGTGAAAACGTCGGCGGCGGCGGCGGTGATCAGATTGCGACGGCGGCGGCGAAGCAGGGAGGGCACACGGCGGCGGCGCGCCGATGCCTCGGCGTACAGTTCTACGGCGCGCATAACTGCTTGCACCATCTATTGGCAAAAGACCAAAGCACTGACACAGACCATCACAAAGCTTCGCCAGAGAGCAGTACGTTCGGAATGAAAAACGTGGTACAAGAAAAAAGTAATGCGTTTAAATTAACCCGACCTTGTCGCATTGACAAGGTAGTTTCTATTAAGAGAATACATGAGAGACCCATGCTTTCTTGGGTTTGTGCATCAAAACAGTACAAATCGCATAAGAAGTTGCATAAACTTTTCATTAAATACGTAACGTCACTGCATTCGCTTAGGAGGCCCGTATGAGTTCCCTGTGTTGCGGCATGCACCCCGTTGTTAGCTCGAGGACCCCAATCCAGAACAGAAATCTGCCTTTTCGGCTCAAGAGTGCCCTCCCCTAAAGGGGGGGGGGGGGGGGTAGCTCTTACGAAGTATCTGCACCTGTTAGCAGTCTCCAGTACCCGCTGAGACTGCATCAGTGGTAGGATTTCTTTGGGCGAAAGTTTTTGGTTGTCTCCTCGGGGGCTCATACTGTTGTGGGTCTTCTTTGAGCTGAATATTTGGACGGCCTCCTCGGGGGCTCGTACTCAATTCCAAAGAAATTTCACATACAAATAAGTGTTCGTTATTCGTGTCACAATCGTGGACGCGAATGTATGGTCTTGAATGTCCTCTGCTACTTCCGAAACCGGCGTTCAGCGATCTGCCCGCAGGACGGAGAGCGCCATAGTGCCTGGCTCGTGAACCAGTGTATATGCGGTGTCCGATGGGGGCAACATAAAGGCACACGCACTTTCGGCGGTGGTAGTAAGAACAAGCAACTTGTGTGCTCGCTGGCAGTCCGACTGGGTCAGCGGTGTCCGCTTCGTTTTGTTTGATTTATGCCACTTCTGCTGCGCATTTTTTCGCGCTAGTAATACTATGCGACGTCTGTTTGTTTTTTGGCTCTAGTATTACTAAGCAGTGACAGCTGACAGCATCACCGGCAGATTTCTTGGTGACATAGAGAAGAAAGTAGATGTTATCTGTCGGTGACGAACGCAAAAAAGTTACCACGCGGTTCAGACCATCACGGGAAATGATTTTCGAGACTGCGCAGTGTCACCAGGGCAGAGCTCTTTTGGCGGTTCTTGATAGGCCTAAGCTGTCTCCCACATTTGCTCTCGTCAAACATCGGTTAGAGCCGCCGGCGCCGAATCTCCATAATTAAAGCATGCATCACAGGTGTTAGCTGCAATCGATGCCTGTCACGTTATTTGGTGCGACGCGATGCACTTCCTGGGGCTAGGCGATGCTTTTCAGCGGCGTGCACTACCACTGCTTAATTGGGGACGGCCTGTCGAGCTCGCTAATAAGGAGGCGCGCAGTCAGCTTTCGGTTTTTTGCGGGACTGCGGTGCGTGCCCTTACAGATAGATATGCCCCGAGATGGAGATCGGAGGATAGCTTAATGAATGCGGTTCAACCCAACAGATAGCGATGCTACGTAGCCCTAACGACACGAGCGACATTTCAAGCGCTTCGAACTACATTTTCGTCGGCCATGGCTAAGTAGGTAGAGATCGGTATTGAGAGAACCTAATGCGACGTGTAAAGCTTTGGGCTTAGTTCACGTCAAGTGGTGGAATAGTTACTCATTGCAAGCTGGGTCGTTCAGTTTCATCGCTTGCCAACCATTTTAAATAGGCTAAGTGTGAAAGTTTCATCGCAATGAAGTGCTAACTTCAGTCTTACATTCCTTAGTGTTGCTTAACAGAAATACGTGCTAAAATGGCTGAGGCATGCTTTAAAAAAATTTTGATCTGTTATGCCCAAACCCATCCTCTAAAAAGACCGGCAAAAGAAAAGTTTCGTTATGCCCAGAAATAAATAATAGCAAAATAGATTGCCTTTGCAGCTATTTTTGTGACGTTTCAGGTGACTGACACATGCGTTTGCACTCAATGTAAAACCACAACTTGTTTTTGTTGTGATTATTTCGGAATGGTGAAAGCTTTGCGCCTAAACACACGGCTGTACACTGATCCTGAAGCCATCCCGACATCCCCGGCGCAGGAACATCCAACAGTCACGGGAGCCCTCAGCCGCCTCTCGCCTCCGCAGAGGAAGGGGGCGTCGAGAGTAGATCCGACGGAGGAGCTCAGGTTGAGGTCCAGGTGATATAAACGGGCGCGGCAAAGCGAGCATTCATAATGAAGGCGGGCGCCATGCATAATGAAGGCGGGCACGAGAAGTGCCTGCTACTATGAGGACGCAGTGGCGAGCGCACGTGCAGGGCCACTTTGCACGTTCGAATGAAGCGGGCACACGAGGTGCGCGCAAAAAAGTCGACCACGACGGTGTGTCCAGAGGGCGATGTTGACGGGCACACAAGGCGAATGCAGCGAAACGTTCGCAGTGAGTTTAATCCCGGCGAAGTGTGCTGATGAAAGCACTGCACGGAAAGGGTTCAGGCAAATAGAAATTAAGCGACGCCGTGGACTGTTGGCGCGAAGACGACGGCTGCAGGGAGCACCTTTTAGCCTAAATAGGTTTTGACTCGTACTGCGTGATGCGTTCGGGGTTTTTATATAGTTGGAAATTGTTTTCGAAGTTGAGAAATTTCCTTAATCTTCTGCATCTGTGCTTATCTTGCATTTCCCCAACACATTTTTGAAGGTTTTGCGCACGCCGCGTGAAGGCCTTTGTTCGCGACAAACTTTGGCACTTTGCCAAAAGCGCATTGCTGATTTTATCATTGATTCCGTCAGCGCTTCATAAAATAACATTATCACAATTACATTTTCGTTGCGGGCACAGGTGCACATGGTTAGGCCTGTCACAAGCACTCTCGTTGTGCGACGTACGTTTAAAATACCATCGGTTCAGCTGGTGTGGGAAGTACGGCTGCATTGAGAAACGGCAGAATTGCGTCCTTGAAAGGTACTATGCGCAACTATTTCAGCAGTCAACGATGCAGCAATTCGTGCAGGGCATTGCGAGGCCCTTACGATTGCAAGCGCGCTGCTCTATGCTGCCATCAGACAATACGGCACAGGCTTCCATCGGTGCCACCAAGCAGCGGCACCGTGTTGCTGCACGTTTCCCATGCTTACGCCCTGGCAATGGCGCTTTGAAAGCCGGGCGGTTGTCGTAGTCGGCGTACATTATTTCATGCACAAGTCGTGCTTTCTTCCACCACAACCCATGTATATGGACGAAGTGTCCCGCCGGAGGCATGCCCTTCTTGCAGCCCTATTAAACAAATTTGCCCTTCATGGGTAAAGTAAAAAAAAATCGTTATGTATTTAGGGGATACCTTCAGAAAAACAAGCTGGTTATTGCAACCGCCCCCCACATGCACATACACACTCAGGCGGGTGTTGGGAAATCAGTGGTAATCGCTTTTTTTTGGTCACTCGTGTCGGATGCCCGCCACGCACGTGCAAGTTTTGGAGAGAAACAATAAACAGATAAAGTCGGTTAATAGTCTGGCCCCTCTCCAAGGTGCCTCCAAGGTTTTCGTCATGCATTGCTACCACACGAAATCTGAAACTGAACACAGAGGTCCCCGCAGTGGCCGCACACCGGCATAAGGACGTCCTGGTCTGGTCCGATAACATCACGTACACATTCTCAGAGGTAGTAAAAGATAGTTAAAGGCTAATAAGTGCAGCACTTACTAACTGTGACTTTGTTGACTACTTTTTACAAACTGTTGCAGCCCTCTTCAAGGTACGGTTAGAAAAATTAGCCCTTAATTAGTACGCTTTATTAAATATAGGGCTAGGCAATGAGCTTCCACCACTAGATACCAAGACACAAAAAACTAATTGCATCATTCACGAAATACTAGTCAGGCCAACACCTAACAATATGCATTCTGCTCACTACGAGGGGCGAAGGAAAGCAAGGGCAAAAGCTCTACACAGAATGTGCAGCCAATATGAACAAGCGGTATTTGGGTATGTCGCAGAATACAAACAGAAACAAATGTTTGCACTAGCGTCGGGGGACACGCAAGGCAGACTGTTAGTTTCCGGAACTACTAAAACGAGAACGTCAGAAACGGCAGAAGGGGCGGGTATCGCCCTTCCTATCATTAACACCAATGCTGATACTATACTACGCGACTCTGAATTCGCCATACCCAATTATGCGAGGGGAAGAATTTCTCAGGCAGCAAAAAAGATATTGGGTCAAGCAAAAAACTTAAACATAATTATTGAGTTGATATGATTCCCGGCTCACTCGCGGAATCCTGGTAAAGAAGCAGCACACATCGAATCTCGAGTATTCGTCAGCCGAGCAGGGCACGCGGTAGTTAATGAGAGTTTCTCAAAGGACGGCCTACCATCATATCACGTAATTTCTAACCATTTTAAAATAGAAAGGAAGATCTTCCCTCCTCCAGTCAAAACCTTGGATAAGGAGCAGGAGACCACCTGGAGGCGTCTCCAGACGCGATCTTTAATGATTCCTTACTTATTATCAAAATTCTACCCCGGTGATTACGACCCGGAATGTACACTATGTGGCGAAATAGCCACTTACAATGATATACTGTGGAACTGTAAAGTGGAGCCGCCACTGGAATATCTAATACAAGTTCCTAGTCTCGAGTAATGAGAGGCCGTGTTGGTCAGCTCAGACCTGGTCGTTCAAACCCGGATCGTAGAATGGGCTACTCAGGTCGCTATCAGCCGTAGGCTGATAGCTACCTAGAAGGACCATCTGCATTTTGCCTTCTGATTAAATAAATGTTTTTCAATCCGATACAGATACGGTGAATATTGGCGGGATTGTGCGGCATGTGTGGCGGAGAAGCTCCTGGAGAGATTGAAGGTCAGAGCATCCCAAGAAGTTGGCAGTCGAGAAGAACTCAGACCGGCGGTAGTGCCCTATATTCATAGGGTGTCCCACACACCTGAGGCAGGTAGCCGACCGCTGCGGTGTGCCGGTGGTATTTTCTCCCCCGCGCAAGTTGGCCTCACAGTGCCCCTGGACCGCCTCCAGAGAAGGGCGCGTGCGAGACTGCGGGAAGAGCCACGCCACCGAGTTAATCAGGTGCTCGGTCGAGGTTGTACACGAAACCCCTCCGACCTGTCGGAAAGTTTACGTCTGCCAAACCGGCCAATGTTTAAATGTTTAATGATCGACGAATGGAGCACCAGCCTTCGATAAAGATCAGGAAAAGGGTCCAATTCGCCGTTACACTACGGTGCGCTACGGCTCAGTTAACACTGCTCTAGAATAACATACGCTGCTTGCATTTGTAGGGGGACCGTTCAAGCTCTGGGATTAAGCGCACCCGGACTGAGCGCCAACGCTTTTGCTGGGTTACAGCTCAAAGCATTTAGCCACTGCTGCTACGAGCGTGCAGGAAGACGGCGGTCCTAACAAAGCACCCCCGAGGTCGACCCCGAGAACGCAGCATCGGCAGGTGCTTCTGGAGTCACTGCAACGCCATCCGAAAGCCACTGCGACGACGGTCACGACGGCGGCAAATATGCTGAAGACAACCGAAAATTAATCAAGTCAGCATCTCCACTGCCTCCTTGTTCCAGTCTAAAAGACAGATCTCGTCCAGCCTAGAAATTTCTTTGGTTCGTTTACATCGCCGTTATCAATTTCAGCATACTGGCCCACTGTTCTGCTTTGTGCCCTTAAATTAACATTGTTAATATTTCAGGAATTGCTGTACAGGCAGAGTCGTCCATGGTAGACATTGCAGCATTGGAGAAACAGTGCACTGCACTTAACGATAACTTGTATGCCCTGCGTGCTGAATTGACCAACTGTACGTGACTAAAGTAGCTTTTAGAAAGAGTAAAGCCAAGATCGTCTGCTACTCTGGGATGGCGAACTTCGCTGTTCTGTACGGCATATTTGAAATTGTCGAGTGCTATGAGCCACAAGTTGCGAACCATAGCCTAATAAAGTTCCAGGAGTTTATTCTCTTGCCTCAAGCTCAATTTACGGAACACTGGCCTCGACTTAAGATTTTAAATCTCAGAGGCCATGGTGTCTCGCCTTTTAGACTGAACTACATATAATGGTGAGACCGCAGCTCACTGCAGCGATCAATGCCACAGGCTCTCTGATTCCCACAAGCCTACTTTACCGACAGAGATGCGCGAACGCATTCGGATCAAACCTATTGCCAAGAACATGCAAGCGGACTGTCATGAAAACCGGAGGAGGGTCAGGGCGGAGTCGTTAGGCAAAAAGTGTCTAGGGGACGAGTGATGTGTGTGACGGATGCGGTGCAGTGGAAACACTAGAACACCTGCTCCTTCACTGTGCCACGTTCGCCGATGCTCGTCGCGATATGCTCGCGGCCTATAGGGCGCAGGGCATACTACCAGACTCCATCAAGACGCTATTGTGGCCGCAGGGCAGTGCGCGCACTCGTTAGAGAACTTTGGAGAGCCTCTGTGCATTCCTCGAACACACGGGCTTGACGTCCCGTCTGTTCTCCGTAAGGTGGTTACACGCAGTGACCGAACGCTCCGCGAGTGCTACCTTGAACGATTAATAACTGTACGCCCCACTCTAGTTGTAACCAACACAGTGCTGTGCGCGTGTGTGATTTAATTCCTCTAAAATGAACTAATCACGCGCACAACCTGGACACATATCTTATTGTGTAAATAGTTTGTACATATTACTTCTCCCCCTATCCTCTCTTCCTGTCCCCTCACCTCTTTCATTTCATTTCTCCATACTGCCTGCTATCCTTTATTTCCGCTGCCCCAGCTCAGGTGCTTCAGTATCGATGGCAGATGCCGGGGCTAGAAAAAATCTTTTCCTTCCTTTTTACTATTATTTTTAATAAAACCACTACCACCACCACGATAGTGCCGTGTATGTTGATGCGGCGCATTATAACATTACAGGCAAAGACGCTTTCGCTGTGAGTGCGGTGAGCTTCTCCCGAAAGGTAGCGGCTAGTGTGGTCACAGACCGAGTGGAAGAGGCCGAAGAGGCTGCAATAGCACTAGGGATTCTTCAGGCAGGCACGAGCACAATTCTCAGCGATTCCAAAACGGCCCTTCGCAACTTCGCGAGAGGACGTATCTCCGCCACTGTATACAAAATTCTTCCTACGATTCCAAAGCACAGCAAGGAGTGGCTTTGGTGTGGGTCTCGGCCACGGAGGAAGACTTTATAGGAGTGGAAACTCCGCTGTCGGCGGCGACCAGAAAAGGTCACAAGCCCGCGGCGCCACTATCATGCTGGCGGCGCCTGGCGGCCTGGAAAGAAACTACCGCCTGTTTCGGTTGCCAAGGCAACCGGTCGAGCGTGTTGCTCCCGTTCGGCCGCGCGCGCCTGACTTCTATTGAGGGCACTCTGGCGCGCTTCTTTACTGCTGGTAGCCCGAAGAGCAACTGGTGCTACCATTCAACAATTTGAGCACAGACACCGACAAGAACTGTTGCTGTTTGACTTAAGGGCGCAGAAATACAACGTCACGGAGAGCCCGCTGAAGCAAGCACCCGTGTCGTCTGCTTGTCGACTGCTTTGAGCGCTCGCCGCCGGAGAGCGCGCCGGAGCCGCTTGCCCTAGGGTCCCTCGATGCCAGCATCGAGGCACCCTAGCTTGCCTCGATACCCGCGCCGCCGGGGTGGAAACAACTTCAGCGGCGCCGCCATATTGAATCACACGGTATCAGCGGCGCTGGCGTTTGTAACGGCGCCGTTCATGCTCTCGGCGCGCTTCAAGAGCTTTAACTTGAACGGCCTTTTGCAGCAAGAGCTACACTGGGCTACCAGTCGAGCATTTCGCGGTACATGGAAGAGGCAAGCTGTGATTCAATATGGCGGTGTCGCTTAAGTTGTCTCCACCCGTGGAGACACTAACATCGAGGCACCCTAGCCTGCCCGGGCGCTGCATATTTTTTTTTTCGCTGCTGCTTCTACGACGCGCCGCATGGCACCGCCACTGGATGCGACCCCGTCGGCGCATACAATTGTGACTATCTGGTCGCCTGCGCTCGCTCGCGCTGACGGGAGTTTCATCTCCTATAGAGTATTGCCTCGTGGTCCCTGCCCACGCGGCTGTTCAGGGAAGGTGGCTACTCACCAGTATACTCGAGGTTGTGTCAGCCCAGCCGGTGGGTCGGTCCCGGACCGGGATGTTCCAAGGGGTGAGACGCTAATGACATATCAGCCCGTAAACAACTATTACAGGGAGCTTAGAAAGATCCTGCCTCCTCCGCACGTTCCGCTCAGCCGCAAACAGCCTACCACGTGAAGGCGGCTGCAAACGCGGTCGCAGCCAAACCCGTGGACGTATTCCAACACCTTTTCCGATTTGGTAAATTCGTATTGTAAGCTGTGCGGCGAGCCTCCCACCTTGGACCACATAATCTGGGGCTGCACGGAGGATCCGCCTCTGACAGATCTAGTCACATCTCCCGCGCTTGCAAAATTGGAAGCTGTTCTCGCCAGCCGGGCCCGGAAGTTCAGTCCCGGGCCATGCGTCCTTTCGTGCGAGATCCCTGTGGTCGAATGTGGCCCTCACCGTGTACTGTTTTGAAATACATTTAGGCGGCAGTCATCGTATTCGGCAAGAAGCTAGACGTGGTCTCAGTTCAAGCAAAGCGACACAGCCAAGTTTCCTATTGGTATGGCGCCTTCAAGATGTCATCTTCATATAAGAGGGTTGGGTACGATGTAGCGACGCAGAACACTGTGGTATTGTAGTTAATTTGCGTCCTGGTGAAGTCTTAATGTCGCCCGAAGTTTCATTATCTGGGAGAGTGTTGGCTTTTTTCGGTACGATTGCATGTTTGGGTCTAAACCAAAGGCAAGAAGCGACTGTCGGCAGAAGTCCTGAGCACAAGAAATTTGCCAACCTGAGAATTCATCTGGAGCGAGTGACTTGGCTCAAAACAAATAAGCTTATTATTAATGCTAAAGCAGTACATGGTTCAATATCAAGCTCATGTCCGCAAAAAAGTGTGCACAAGAAGCGACACAATGTGATGTCAGAAGCCAACGAGTAACGTGAAGAAAATGGTTACGTCACATCACGAATTAATGCTAATTAGAACACCTAATTTATAACTATGTGACGTCAACATAAGAATGTGACATCACACCAAGTCATGAGACAAGGATGTAATGTGCCGTCATACCAGGTCACGTGACAACAGCGCAATGTGACGTCAGGTCAGGTGGCGTGACACCAAGTCCCCACCCTCTGATCCATGAAGGTGTAGATCGAATCATAGCCATGGCATCCCTGGCTGACCTGAATGTGTTGGCAGCATTAGCAACAACATTGGCATCGCAATTTTGAGCAATCGTTCATCGTACAGCGTTACGCGTTATTTCTAGCACTTCTCTTTGCATATACCCGCCGCGGTGGCTCAGTGGTTCGAGCACTCGGCTACTGATCCGGAGTTCGAACCCTACCGCGGCGGCTGCGTTTTTATGGAGGCGCCCGTGTGCTGTGCGAAGTCAGTGCACGTTAAAGATCCCCAGGTGGTAGAAATTATTCCGGAGCCCTCCACTTCGGCACCTCTTTCTTCCTTTCTTCTTTCACTCCCTCCTTTATCTCTTCCCTTATGGCGCGGTTCAGGTTTCCGCCGATATATGAGACAGATACTGGGCCATTTCCTTTCCCCAAAAACCAATTATTATTATTATTATTATTATTATTATTATTATTATTATTATTATTATTATTATTATTATTATTATTATTATCTCTCTGCATATAGCTTACATGTTGTCGTCAAGCTGGAGGCTAGCTTGTGACTCGGATTCGGCCCGATGACATATGTTGTTGTAGTTGTTGCGACTGAAGGAAGGATGAAAAGGAAAGTGCACGGGCCTGCCCACTGGCTTGAGCTGAGACATAATCGCTGCCACATGCAGACAGAGAGGGGAAAGATGTGCGAGGGAAGATTGAAAGAACAGATGCGGGATGGAACAACCGCGTCCGCCGAAGCGACCACACTAGCGGTAACAGATATCCCAATACCCCCCCCCCCCCCCTGCACGAGATTAAAGAGGAGGGAAGAGAGGACTGCTCCCTGTCGAGTTCCTCTGGTAGCTATGGATCACCTTCCCCCACTGCTTAATGATGTCCCAGGCATGAGGCATGCCCTGTATGCCGGCGACATCACGCTCTGGGCAACAGATGGGTCGTTGGGACAGATCGAGGCCAACCTGCAACAAGCGGCGACTTTTATGGACGGATACGCTCTCCCCTGTGGCCTAGAATGCTCCCCGATAATAATTGGGTTTTGTGGAAAAGAAATGGCGCAGTATCTGTCTCATATATCGTTGTACACCTGAACCGCGCCGTAAGGGAAGGGACAAGGAAGGAGTGAAAGAAGAAGGGAAGAAGGAGGTGCCGTAGTGGAGGGCTCCGGAATAATTTCGACCGCCTGGGGATCTTTAACGTGCACTGACGTCACACAGCACACGGGCGCCTTAGCGTTTTTCCTCCATAAAAACGCAGCCGCCGCGGTCGGGTTCGAACCCGGGAACACCGGATCAGTAGTCGAGCGCCCTAACCACTGAGCCACCGCGGCGGGTGAAAATGCTCCCAGACCAAATCAGAATTCGTGCACTTTCGGCCCAATACGAAGTGCATCACCAAAATTTACCTCTCCCTTGCTAGCGGCCCTATCCCTGATCACGATGAGGTAAGAGTGTTGTGACTTTTTATTCACCGCAACCACAATATCTATACAACCCTGAAGAATTCCGCAAGATTGCAGACCACGTGGGGCGCCTGGTTCGCCATATATCTTATGCGAGGAGCAGAACTTGTCAGGCAGCAATGAATATAATGGGTGAAGCAAAAAACTTAGAATTATTGAGGTGATATTGGTCCTGGCTCACTCGGGGAAACCTGGTAACGAAGCGGCACACGTCAAAGCTCGAGTATTCGTCATCCGAGCAGGGGACGCGGCAGTTACTGAGAGTGTCTCAAAGGATGCCCTACCGTCATATCATGACATTACTAACCGTTTTAAACTAAAAAAGAAGATCTTCCCTCCTCCAGTCAAAACGCTATATAAGGAGCAGGAGACCACCTGGAGGCGTCTCCAGACGCGATCCTTAATGATTCCTTACTTACTATCAAAATTCTACCCCGGTGATTACGACCCCGAATGTACACTACGGGGCGAAATAGCCACTTACGATCACATACTGTGGAACTGTGAAGAGGAGCCGCCACTGGAATCTCTAGTAGAATAGTTTCGAGCGATGGGAGGTCGTGTTGGTAAGCTCAGACCCGGGCGTTCAAATCCGGGCCATTGAATGGGCTACTCAGGTCTGTGTCAGCAGAGGACTATAGGCACCTAGCACGGACCATCTGCATTTTGCTTTCTGACGAAATAAATCTTTTGCAATTCAATACAGATGCGGTGAATATTGGCGGTATTGTGGGTCATGTCTGGTATGGAGCAGAACACTGTTTTTGTTCACACCCTTGTAGGTCACGTGATAGACGACTGTGAACGGGACCTGATTAGGGCAGGCTGATTCGGCTCGGCCTTTTTCTCAGCTGGATGTCACCTATCCCGGCGCAAAGTGGCGGAGGTCAGGCGCCGGACCTGTATTTATACAGAGTTATTCGTGTAACTATAAGGGCTTATGTATAGTAAAATACGAGGCGTTGTTTAAAAAAAAGCACTGCTGTGCACATTGACTAATGGGCCCATTTCAAGCGCGAGTAATTTTTGCCTGACTGACTCCACTATGATAAGCTTTATTCAGACATGCGCGAATACTTACTAGCTGCTCTGTTATCAACGATAAGGGTGTGAGGTGATTTGGCGATTTAATTTGAATTGCATTTCCTTCTGATTATTCTGGCACTTCGTGCAAATGTACAATTGTAGAATATGTAGAATGCAATGTTTTGCAACACTTCACTGTTTTATAATTAGGTTTTCGTAGGTGCCTAACATTTACGTCCACAAAAAGAGCAGTATTGATGCTGCATTTCAAGTAAATGGCGGATTGGGGCTACGCCTACTCTAAAAAAGCAATAGCATGCACCTGGGCTTCTTCATTTCGCGCGTGCGATGTGCAGAATTGAAAAATACGGCACTTGTGAGATCAAGCGGAACTAATATTGTTTTATTAAGCTGGTCTCTCCTGGTAATCTTCTCTGCATACTGATGTCCCGGAATCCACATCAAAGCAAACTTTCGTGGCAGCCGAAAGGGCGATCTTGCTCCCAGTTTACTCTGGTGCCATTTTCGTGCTTCATAGGCTGCGTCTGCTGCTCGCAAGCATACTCTTGGCCCACGCTGAATAAACTGCAGCCGCAAACTCTCCTCGGGTATTGAAACAAGCCTTCTGCAGACGCAGTACATATCTGTCTGCAATCTGCTCCATGTTGATGAAGTGGTGACGTCCAGGCTTCTGCTTGGGGAAGGGACAGTTCGCCCTTCCCCTCTTTATTTTCTTGTTATTTAGGAGTAAGCCGTGTCTAGAGGGGTCAGGTCTATCGCAGTCAGGCCGTTGCCTCCCGGAGGGAGAGGATGGGCTCGTCCGCGTGCAGATCGCCGGGGATCCCTTCATGTCTGGGTATCCGGACGAAAAAATTGCAGGGTACACTTAAGGTCCACCTCAATAGTATGACACGATTGCGTACTGGGTTAAGACCCCTGTCAAGCGGGCAAGTTAAGTGCACTTACGGCGAGTGCACTCGGTTTTTAAGTGCACTTTCCCAAATCTTAACGTCGCAGCGGAGTGTACTCTCAGATGAGTGCACTCAAGTCGGAGTACGTTCACGGAACTCACTTTACTGGCCGAGTGCGTAGCCTCGCAGCCAACGGTTTGAAGGAGTGCCTAGCCTCGCCACCAACGCTTTCAACGACGCAAAATGTAATGCATAGAAAAAGGACACAGCAGTTCATTTCAGTTATTAAACAGCTTTTAAACAGGTTGGTTAAGCAGCACAAACTGGGCACCCTTGAAAGCGTCCCGCACACGCCTGTTACGAGGGCTCGAAGTGGGATACCTCCAATCGTGATGAGGAGCGTTAAAGTCGCCTCCGACTCAAATCGGGCACTCTGCGTACTGCTGACGGATACTTAAAAACCAGCAAGGGATAAATACGGGAGGAAGCACCACCGGCTGGTCTAACGTAAAATCAAACGACCACAACAGTTGCCCTCCTGAATTTCGCAGCCATGGCCAATACCTTTTGATATGACGTGTGCCAGTTTTCGAGAGCAAGGCGTACACGAGGAAAACGTGGGTCCACATACACCGCCGCCTTTCCCGGGGGAGCAGCAGTTTGTACCCGACGGTCTATCATTGAAGGAGAAATGTAATCGATGGCAAGGCGTTCGTTTCCTGTAGCAACATAGCCCATACCTGTGAATTCGCATCTTGTGAATTCGTAGTCGTTTCTTGAGCTCTCCCACCTTCGTGGAAATGCTTCTGCAGTTCCACTGCAGCACAGCAGCACGACTGGGACTTGCCATTTGCAGTTACTAGCACAAGCGCTCTAGTGTCACGGACGTCAGGTTGGGCAACTTATTGACCATAAACCGGTGCAAAGAACTCGCAGTTGTCCAGTGGCATTGCGGTAATCTTTGAAGAGGCGGCAGGAAAGGACACTGGTGGGCGGGAGGGAGGCGACGTTGCTGCGCCGTTGATAGATGTGACGGATGATTCCGCTGCCTGTCTACGTCGAGTGAGCAGTTCACGGTATTGCCGGAGCTTCGTGACCTCCGCTAAAAGACGTGCGATTTGTTCGTAGACTGCGGGAGTTCAGGCACACTACGCTGCTTTGTTGGCTGATTTCGGAGTCATTCTTTTCGCACAGCATCGTTAGAAGGCTGCTGAGCAGCTGCAGGATCATGCGAGGTGTGCTCAGCAAGCTCCGGCCACTCGTCGTCATCCCACTGGAGATCTGCGAACCGATTGGATGTCTGCAATGAAGTTATACTGTCATGTATTGGCCAATGCTTAGTCATTCGACGACGAGCCTTTTGTGTTGAATTTTGTTTTGTCGGACAGCTTGGAGATGTTATCACGTGGTCGTCGGATTTACAGAGGCCGCGTCCACAAGCCACTTTCCCTTCCGATGGACAGGTGCTCACAGAATAATTCGGAACGCCAGACAGGCGGCCACTCGAACCTAGATTAGACCTGCCTTACTCCAAAAAGTCTAGCGCTTGGGGCTTTTTACCTTTGAGAAGGGTGCTTGACGAGCGGTGTCTGTGACGCGCAGCGTGTTCACGCGCTGTCCACCGCAATCTCACACACGTGCGGCTTGCGCTGTGTTGTCGCCGATCTGCATTCATCTGTGCAGACAGTCACGCTCTCTGTCATTGGCGCTACGGCTAGCATAGAACTGCTGCTCTTATATTAAAACACGTAAGCTGAGTTTGGGAAATCTCACTTCTTGGGCAATCCCTCCCTCAGTTTTATTTTCTATCTTGAATGAAAGCGCCATTTCAGCAAAATAGCGAGGGTTCGTTTGTCGGTGTAAAATAATAGTTATAGAGATATTCTTTCTCTATAAATTAAGCGTCGCATTTCTCAGCACATTTTCATGCACAAAACATTTAGGCAGCCGGCTCTTATTAGTTGCCTATTCGGGGTCACTCACTGAGGTCGTACGAGTTGAATGCAAAAAAGTTGGAGCGGCGGGCACGGTGACACAGAGTTACCTTTCTGTCCTTTTTTTGGCTGTTCTGGAAAAAAACAAACCCAGCCTGATTCCTGCTGTGTATCTGCAAAGTGCTTTCCATAGTATTTTTGTTGTATTTAACTCGTAGGGCCTACTCTTGATTAAAAGCGTGTAGTCATGTCAACTCACGCAAACGCGCGATCAAATGCAAGAATACTCGCCGCAAGGGGAAAAACGAAGCTACCAGATACCACAAGGGCGCAGTGTAGAAATGCCTTCAAACCTCAGTGATACTCTTGAGCCTTAAACATAAGTTTTATACAGTGCTCGATGCATGAAAAAAAGCCTCCTGTGGATCAACCCAACAAAAACAAAAATCTCCTCACAACCTCCTAGAAATATCCCATCAGGACTTTTGGAATGTCCCCAGGAGGTTTGCATTTTTCCCGAAGACGTCCAAAAACGGCCCCACAACTAGCCGTGTCCAAGAAGTTGTGCGTCCCAGGGACAGCCCCAAAAGGTTACTGCTAGATTTCTCGGCTCTGGCTCAATAAAATTATTTCTTCTTTTTCATGCAGACTTCAGCCATCTAAGGGCACATATGTGCCCAATTTTAGGCACATGCTTATGTTACAGGTGGTGTAATACATATGTCAACTCGCGTGAATGATTGCTGGCTAGGCCATTCAGACTTATCTGTTTACATGGCATATGTGCTTTAACAAGGTGAAAATTTGGGTTGATTTCTCTCTCACGAAGCGCTATTGAAGGTATGCAGACGCATATGTCGCTCTTTGGTCGGATGTTTAAGGCTTCTTCAATCGCCCTGGTCCGTTGATCAAAATACGACGGGATGACCAATGTGTTGATAAGCTGCGGCGCGCATTCATGCTCTCTGCAATGTTTTGCTAATTCACTGCTGATGACGCCCTTTAGGGATCTTTCGTGCTCTCGAAGCCGTTTATTCAAACAGCGCCCTGTTTGACTAATGTATGTGCGTCCGTATGACAGAGGTATTTCATAAACCCCGCTTTTCACACATTTCACTTTTTTTTTTTCGGGTGTTTTTTCTTGCATTGATTTTTTTTTTGCTCGCTGCTGACTTTGGCGCACAGGCTCCTTAACTTGTTGCGTGCTGACATGAGCACTTTTACACCAGCTCTAGCTCTTACCCTTTTGCGACTGTGGGAAATGCCATTAATGCAAGGAATGACCGCGTACGGCTTCCTTTATTCTGATGTGGTTGTGACATATTTTCTGCCTCTAGGTGCTTGCAGAATCCCTTCTGCGACACTGGATGGCTGTCTCGTTGGACAACCTGCTGCTTTCAGCCGACGGTTCTGGGTGTCGAAACTTCCTTGAACCTCATCATGACAGGATCTCGTCAATGCGGCTCTCATTGCTGTTTTTTTCTACCCCAGCTTGATGATCTTGGAGTGCGCAGATGTGTAGGGGAGCAGTCCCTTCTAGCTTCGTGGTCCGTACCGCCAGCATATGTGAGCGCCTAGAAAGGCTAGCGTCAAGTCAAGAAATCACATAACGTTGTTTTCTGGGAGTTCACTTGTTATTTCTAGTCCTAGTACTTCTAGAGATTCTAGTCCTTAGCAAAAGTAGCAATGAGAGCCGCATTGACGAGATCCTGTCATCATGAAGTTGGAGGAAGTTTTGACGCCTAGAACAGTCGGCTGAAAGTAGCAGTTAACCCTACGAGACTGCTATCCAGTGTCACAGAAGGGATTCCGCAAGCTCTTAGAGGCAGAAAATAAGTCACAACCACATCAGAAGAAAGGAAGCCGTAGGCCGTCATTCCCTACATTAATGGCATTTAATAATAATAATTGGTTTTGGGGGAAAGGAAATGGCGCAGTATCTGTCTCATATATCACAGTTTCAAAAAGGTAGGCGCAAGAGCTGGTGTAAAAGTGCACATGTCAGCACCCAACAAATTAAGAAGCCTGTGCGTCAAAGTCAACAGCGAACAAAGAAAAATCAATGCAAAAAAAGCACCGGAAAAACATTTGAAATGTGTGAAAAGCGGGGTTTAGGAAATACCTCTGTCATTCGGATGCACCGACATTGGTCAAACGGGGCACTGTTTGAATGAATGGCTTCGAGAGCACGAAATATCCCTAAAGGGCGGCATCAATACAATGGTCATCCCGTCGTATTTTAATCAACGGACTAGGGAGATTGAAGAAGCCTTCAACATCGGGCAAAAGAGCGACGTATGTGTCTGCATAACTTCAATAGCGCTTCGTGACAGATAAATTGATTATCTGCTTGCGTTGTCCTAATATTTTACCACGTGTGCACCTTATGCGTTTGTCATGATTCTGTCCTTTCCTTATTGCACGAGCCAGATGTATATATTCGATGGAACGTGGATTAAAAATCTGGTTGTTAGTGTTGATTCCGCCTCTCTCTTCTTTGTTTCGTGCTGCGCTGCTCCCGCCACAAGAACATGAAATGTGCTAGAATTTTACACACAATGAAATATTAATTCAAAAATTCGCCCGATCCCGCCCATATAACAAGAAATAGCAGCGCAATACAGATGTAATTTCAGTTTATTAGATGTGCTCTTTGCATTTAAATGAATACAAACAAGAGACGCATATGTATGCACCATTTAACACACAATGTGCGGAGCACTACGGAACCAGCAAATAATAATGGCAAAAATTTTCTCTAGCTCTGAGACATCTGAAAAAAAATGAAGCAATAAAAACAATACAGGCTGAAATTTTATGCACCTTAAGCAAACATTATAAAGGGTAGAAAAGCATATATGCACACGCAAAAGCAAACGCATGTAAAGAGCAACCTGGGTGCCAAAAGAAAAGACGATATGGGCGTACGATACAGGTACGGGGTTTCAGGTTATGGATATTCTGCAGGGTGAAACTTCCCTCTCGCTTTGCCTCTCTCACGAGCCTCGGAGTAATCTTGAGCGTGTTATCAAAACAGGAAAAAAATTAATTCTATGAGGCGAAAATGAAAAAACGAGCATAAACCACATACCTTGACGACGTTGCCAACAGAAACCCGGGGATGAAATAAAATGCGGAAACTATATATATGAATTCAACGCAGCCTTCTGTCCTGCGCCTTCTCACGGCACAGCGAACGCTCAAACATACGCGTTACATCCTCGTTACACCCCCGTTTTTTTTCTTGTGACTAATTGTGGAGATAAGACAGCTTGGAGCTGGATGGGAAGGGAGGGCGTCTTGAGGTAGGAGCCCTGGCTCGCGGCACCCATGGTACAGCAGACCACACGTGCGCCACAATGCGGCGTGGGAGGCGAGGTCAAGGTGATCAAGGTACAAGTAATCCGGTGGGGTTGGGTTGGGAGTCAGCGACGCGAACACAACACAAACTGTACCGCTGCGACAGGACGGCAATGTAGGTAGAGCAGGTTAATCCATGGGCACTCGCAGCAAGAGTCTGGTGGGCTTCCGAAGATCTCTCCCGCCTATGACCGCAGTGGACGGCCACGCTGCCACCAACAACACGCCACAGTCGTCGGAGGTGCTGAGGGATGCAGAGTGCGGGCTAGAAGTCGCCCATTGCCTTGAAATCCGCTGCCGCAAACGACGCCTGTTAGAGCGCCATTATGGTGTAGGGCCGTGAAGCTGTGCAAAAGACTTGCGATGCGCCGCGCGCCGCTGCACCAGTTCCAAAAGGAATTATGTGGGCACACCGAGGTGCGCGGGAAAGCTGCCATGAATCCGCAGCTAAGAAGTCCACGACAGCCCAGTGATGAGAGCAAGAGCTGCCGCGCGCTGGGGCTTGCGCGCGAGCGGCTAGGGGCTGCCGAATACATGTGCGCAAGATGGCTTCCGTCCAGCGAGGAAGCCGGGCGAGCGACGGGAGGTTCATTACTGCGCCTCTGTTAGACAGCGGCGCAGCGATGACTGCTGGTAGTTGGAGATGCCTGCAGGGACCGCGCACCGTGCTGAAGTTGGAAACACTATTGAAGACGGGTACGTTGGTGACCGCCGCTCCCGGCGATGCGATGAAAATCCAGACCGTCGTCGCCTGCCTGCCTGCAGCATGGAGCCGGCTGCCCACGAGAGAGGTGCGGGTGAACTGCGCTTCCTTCGGCTGTTCGAACAAAACTGTCTGATCTCTCAAAACGGCGAGTGCAAGCGCAAAGTCTTCTCTCCCCGTAGCTTTTGGCGCGAGGGAGAGAGAAAAGGGAGCGAGGAGTCAATCTGTATTTTTTGTTGAAAAGCATTGGTCCCAAAAACGTTCTCCCAGTTACCTTTCTGGGATCAAAATACTGTGATTTGATTTTGTTTTTGCTTAACACCCTCGAAAAAACGTTTCTAAGACATTAGTGGGCGCACTTCCCTTTTGGTTGTGTTTCTATGTCCTGCCTCTACGGCCTGGAAATGTTCGATAAATGTTGTACTTGGACAGGGACATTCCATCCTTTCTGGGCTCTCCTGGGGAGGTACGTTGTTTGCTGGGAAGTAGGCACTGAGAAATCCCCCATCTTAGCTTTTTAGAACAGTTTTAATGCCGGTAGCCCTTTTACTCCCGCTAAAGGATCCGTCAAGTATTTGTCAAAATATTCCTTTAATTCACTATACAAATTGAAACTGTACAAGTAATTGCGCAAGAAATGGAGTTCGCACACCCGTTATCGAATCTCAAAAAGTGCGAGAAGTGCTGTGGTAGCCAATCCGCGGAGCTCGTACACTGTCATGGAAACTTCGGCTGCATCACAGAATGGATTCATATACCGTTGCCAAAGCGCTGCAAGCAGTCCACACGCGATTAGAGATTACGTTGGGCATCGCGAAAAAAGCATGTCACAGACACTGCACTGCGCAGCCCACCTGTTTCTGCGCTAAGAGGCCCTTGCGCTAGCGTTCTGGAGCAGCAGAGCTAATCTAGGTTCACTGGGGAACGCGGCTCGCTCCTTAGGGAGCCAGCGCATGCGCAAGCCGCGGCTGTAATCTTCCGCCGGCGCCCGACCGCCTGCGCGGAGTTCCGAATTATTAGACAGTTTTTGCTGTGCGTACGCAAGTGCTTGCGTACGCGAAGTGGTACGGCGCTGCGTGCGTTACGCTGTCCGCTCGGAAGTATACCTTTAGCTGGCCGAGCCGTAGCGTCCCTTCGGCGCACGTAGCGCCATCTAGTGCCAAGACGTGAAAGTACATCAACGCTCGGTTGAAGAAAATTTCATCCGTGATTACTGATAACTAGTGTGAATGCTTTGGGAGCCTTTTTTGATCCAAGAAGAAAAACTATGCAAACCGAAGAAAATGTAAGAACTAGCTAAAAGCTAGAAAACTGCTTCGCCAGGTGTCGTTGCTACGAGGAAAACACACTGTACTTAGTTAGGCCTAGGAGCTTGAAAATTGCCAAATTATCTTATAAACAGGGGCTAGTTATCGCTTATACCGCTACGTGTGGGCAAGAGTAGGCGAAATAAAAGTGAACCGCTACCATTTGATCGAGCTATTGCGTTGGAGAATCCAGCGGCGACATGTATTTATTCCGAAGCGGGTGAGCTGGGCGCCGCCATCTTGTCAACGTTAGCGTACGCAACGCAAAGTCCGCTGGCTAGCGTACGCACGCAAGACGCAAGGCTTGCGCTTGCGTTCTTAGCATGCGCACCACTGTCCCCGCAAACTCCTTGCGTACGCTAAGCCGTTGCGTACGCACAGCTAAAACTCTATTCTGTGAGCACCTGTACCTTCACCTCTGCCAGTGAAGGTACAGGTGCTCACAGAATAATTGGGAACACCGCCTGCAGCAGTGAAGAGGCTGGATTTGCGCATATGTCCAGTTCGGGAGCAGTTATAGCAATATACGGCATCGGTTTATATGGCTGAAGCCGTAAAACGCAGCCATAATAGAACAGACATGCAGGTAGTGTCAGAGGGCCTTGTAAGGCGACTAAGCAAAAGGGCCGCTTTCCCATGCGTCGGTCCTTGATGACACGGTGCGTGGGACAGTAAAGCTCACGCTGGAGTGCAGTTTGATCCCCAGTGATGTCGACGCTGTAGACGACGCAGAGTTCCTAGGGTGTAATAATCCGGGACGTGGGCCGGGTTTGCCGCGGTAGGCTTACTGCCGTTAACCTGAACTCAGCTACGCGCTGCGTCGAACACGCAGAGTCCAAAAATTTCGAAAATAAAGCCGCACTTGCCAGAAAAACAATATCCTCGTGGTCCTCTTATATTCCTCCGTCGATAGAGCACAAAAGCCAGGAGAGCAAGATGGAAAGACTGCCGGAAAACGCCAAAATTCGCGGCGCTCATGTGAAGCGCGCCCGCTCGCTTCGGTGTCCAACTGGCGTCCCTTGGAAAATTTCCCGCAGAAGGGAGGTGGTAGCAGACCCCAATGAATCCAGAAACGTGATGAGTAAGAGCTACCGCTCTTAAAAATTTTGGCTCCACTTCACGCTGTGAAGTGGTTGAACAGCGAAGCTATAATGTTTGCATTGAATTTTTGGGCTGGCGTTTTTTGCTTACGACGACGACACGAAAACGCGACCGTAACCGGGAAACACACTAGGTGAGAAGGAACATGCTTCGCATTGTTTGCAGGCGCCGTTCTCGTACATAATCCGGTTCGCACTTCACACAAGATCTTCGAATGACGCCAACCCCTTTAGAAGCCGCTGCAAGCTTAATGTTTACCGAAACGCGTAGTTGTAATTGTCGACACCGCGCGTCGGAAATATACGTTCCCTTACGGAGCGGCTTGGGTGTCCACCGAACAATGTGAGACAGGCGCCATTACCTTTCGTTAAAACCGATTTTCATTAAATATTTTTTTGCATTACGGCGCAGTTCGGGTGTCCACCAAGATATTTGAGACAGGCGTCATTACCTTTCCTTACACTGTCCTACGGGCAAAGCATCGCGACGAACAGTCGATGGCATTCTGTGAAATTCTTGGGAACGCTGCAACACGCTAACGTCCTGCTCCTAAACACGAAGCTATAGCAGTGCTTTTATTTTTAAATGTATTTGCGTTTTATGTATTTTTCTTCTTTCTATCTTTATAATTACGACTGCTTTGTTATCAGTATGATGCATTTTTCTATTGCACTTTTTTATTCTTTATTAAGACGCTTTTATTTCCCTGTCTATATATTTTCTTTTCTGACAAATTTTTTTATAGTAGGACTTCTTTCTGGTGAGTATGATGTACGATTTCTATGCTGTTGGGTACTTTTCCACTCCTGGGGTTTTTGTTGACGACAACGGCGGCACAATAATTTTCTTGGACGGTGGAGGTACACAGCTTCGCTGTAAAATGCAGTCCAAGGCTAAAACGCGGCCAGACACATCATATGTTACGCAGTGGTCTCGTAAAAGAGCCCTGTTTAAAACTACCATTCGAACTCCATCCGAATGCTTTCTTCCTTTCTTCTTTCAGTCCTTCCTTTTTTCCTTCCCTTACGGCGCGGGTCATGTGTCCGCCGATATGTGCAACAAATTCTGCGCCAGTTCCTTTCCCCCGAAGCTAATTTTTGATTTTTCTGTGTTCTGTCTTGTGTGTTCCTTTCTTATGTGTGGTAAGCGCTTTTCGCTAAATGAGGTGATTATGATGGATAAAGTCAACCCTAAGTGCAGCCTTACAGGAAGATAGTTTGGAACTAAAATTGTAAAATTAAAAATTGGTTTTTGGGGAAAGGCAATAGCGGAGTATCTGTCTCACTTATCGGCGGACACCTAAACCGCGCCATAAAGGAAGGGATAAAGGAGGGAATGAAAGAAGAAAGGGTGAAAGAGGTGCTGTAGTGGAGGGATCCGGAATAATTCGACCAAGCGGGATCTTTAACGTGCACTGACATCGGACAGCACACGGACGCCTTAGCGTTTCGCCTCCACCGAAACGCAAACGCCGCGGTCGGGTTCGAGCCCGGGAACAGCGCCACGACATTTTTATGCGAAGCATACTAGCCGCACAATCGAGCTGTTCCTTGCTGCGCCGCGCGCGGCCGCGTAGCTACCACTTGACCTACATCGGCGCACCACGTGATATGACGTCACAACAGCTGTGAAAGCTGGGGCTCAATTCGTGCGCTCGCTTGCGGACGCGCAGCCTCCACAGGCGGCCTAACTCCCGCTCCTACCGCTAGGAGATACTGACGTCACGCAATTGTACAAAAGGCGACGCACTCATTGAGTCAGTTGAGCAGCGAGATGTCGGCCAGGGAGAGGGCGGCTCGCCAGACCGCAAAGCGCAAGTTACAAAGAGCCACGGAAACGGGAGAAGGACGAGAAGTACGGCTTGCCAAGCGACGTATGCTTCGCATCCTAGGCTTAACCATAAGCTAAGCCAGGCCATTTTTTTTCGATCTGGAAACAAGCTCGGCACCATGTTGTCTGGGCGCGCTCTTGTTCATTTTTCTCCGCGTTCTTGTTTACTTTTCTCAGCGCGCGCGTTTCAAACCTAGTGAAGGAGCTGGCCTGAAGTGACTCCAGTGCGAGTGGTGCTTGGTTTCTGGCTGTGGCTCATGAAAGAAGTACCTCGGAAATGTTCGTGCGAGACATTCCGCTGCTGCCAGTTATCGCTCTGGGCCGTGTCGTCTCTGCGTCATCCTCGCTGTCTTATTTGAAATAAACAGTCCGACCTTGGTAATAATCAAGTAGCATTCGGCGAAGGCGCTTATCGCATGTGAAGTAAGCTCGGGAAGGAATTTTCGCTTTCAGTTATTCCGGTGGCCCACCATTGTACGCAGTGTCTTTGGCCGCTTTTGCCTGCGTCATTTTGCCACTGCGGAGGTATGTGTCCCTGTGTTCCTTGCTGGCTACATTTGGCGAAATATACTGATATACCTACACCCGGTTCATCATAGTCTCGTGTTAATCGCAGGGAAAGAAGGCTAACTTCACCAGGTGAGGCGAAGGGCACAAAATTTTAGTTCAGCCAAATTGTGTACAAATACACAGCTGCTGCCAAAGTGTAGCAGAAGAAAAGAGAACCAAATCTAGTTCATATACACTATGAACAGCATGTTTGTCGGTGTTCTTTCTTTTTTTCTGATATGAACTGTAACTCATGGTTCCACTGAAATAGGAAATTTTACTCTGTGTCTTGCATCATATTTCATTCTTTTTTATGCTATGTGCCTTGGATCCCGATGTGTATTTCATGACACTTCCTAACCAACTATAGCACCGAAATGCGGCGTAAAGTACTGCCTTTAAACTTAAGCTTCTGAAAAGTTTTAGTAGTTGGCAACCCTGGAAGCTTTTTTTTTTTTCCAGCTTCAAGGCATAAGGCTCACAATAAGATGGCTTTCTGCAGCACTTTGTATTGGAGGACATAATGATTTTTGAGTGGACAGCTGCCATATGTGCCCATTAGGTTGTAAAAAGATCCTTCTTTCTTAGAATGAATTTAGAGTTTTATGCATGAGGTCTCTGAGAAAGGTTTTGATGTCGGGCTGTTTGCATGCTATGCTCGCATAAAGGTGGCCCACATACTGTTAGCTAAGTTTCTCGGGTTTCGGCACCAAAAATGTTATTTCTTGTGAACGTTAGTAACTGTGACCGTTGACACCCCGGCAAGTAACGACTGAGCCGCACTAATTAAAGCCAAACTGCGCGTAAGATTCGTTCGGGCGGCGGGGCCGCGCGCGCTGGAGCCTCACAAAACGACGCTATCTCGATGGCTTTCACTTTCACACTGACTTTATTTACACTGGTCGAAGTTTGACACAAAACACATGAACACAAAAGGGAACAGTGGGAAGGGGAGAAAAGAAGGCATCCCGAGCGGTTGGCCTCGGGTATTCGGGAGAAAGAGAGATAGAGAGAGCCACTTGTGACCTTAGTCATACCCGGCGCGAGGGCGGGTGTCGCGTTGCCCCACGTTGAGCGTCTTCCTTCGTTCCGTCCCTTTGGGGCCGTCTCCTATTTTCCACAAACGGCTCCGAGCAGTGTCGCAGTAGACGATATGCCCGTGCTATCGCTGGCGTCGAGCGCTTTCAAATCCGGGCACGCAACAAGAGTTTTGCGCGGAATTCCACCTTGGGATATGGGTGAATGCCGTCAACGTCAGCCTGTGAGCACGACCAAAAACAATAACTCGAGCAGTTAAGGAAACTACGCCTACGCCGCACGTCAAATGGTACGCTGCGGCCCGCCGCTGCCGCCAGGTTTGTAAACAGCAACTACAACGCCGTTGCTTCCCTGCCCGGACAAGATGGCCTCCCGATCGAGAAAGACCCCGTGACTTCCTCCACTCTTTTCTGCAATGTTGTTGTACAGGAAGGGCCTCTCCCGTGTTTTCCTTCCTCGATGTATAATGGAAATAAGTAGCTAAGTATAAATAAGATTGGAAGCTTCGAAATTGGTCTGTAGTTGTTTAGGTCACTGCTGTGTCCTGCCTTGTGTGTGACGGATACCTCTGAAATAATTAATTTATCTGCAGATCGAGTTGCATGGTGTGTAAGTGCTAATATGATATGGCTAATCTTATGACTGATGGATTTTATAAATTGAGTTTTTATGTCATCAGCACCGCAGAGATTTTTTCCTTTAGTTTTCTTTTGTTGTTAATTTGCTTTGTTATGTTCTTTTTAGCTTGCCCAATGGCAGGCTATCCTACTCAGCTGCGGTCCTGAGGCTCAAAGGTCTTCCCACAGACCGAAGACGCCGCCATGAGTTATAACCTTTCGGTAGACGTTTAGGCGAGGGGCCTAAAGCTCCTCAAACTGTTGGAAAAAAGGTTTAAAAATGCAAAAATATAATGGTGCTGGTTTCAAACGGTTGTGGGACACATGCACATTGAGGTCGCGATGCTGGGTGCATGATATGTTGTTTAATAACGGTTACGTAATTTAGATGTACTTGAAGCCCATGATATAAGAAAAATTGTGGGGTTGCACTGTCTACTCATGGGCGCAAATGCGAAATCCTTTCCCTGTCCTCCTTCTCCGTTCATTTTTCATTTTCTTTTAATCTCTGTATTTTTTGTATTCCTTATTGATTTTGATTTTTAGTTTTTGGTTTTTAGTTTTTATCTTTCTTTTATTTAGTTTTGTTTTCGTTAATTTAATTTCTGGTTTTTATTTCATTACTTATATGTTGCTTCATGAACCTTTACGTTTTTTCTTTCATTTACCAAAAAACTGATCACTGACACTTCGTGTAGCAACTTTCCTCTGCAATTTCCGTCTACAACTTCCTTCTACAACTTACTAGCCAAAAAAGGCTTAAGGCTTAAAAGTCTCATGAAATGTGTCAGCAAGCAATGTTCCTGTATAAGACAAACCACTTATTAATATTGCACAAATGCCGTTGCTTTTGTTTGTGGATGTTAGCCTATTTACATTGTTCCCTACTTGTTTAGAGTTATTGCAGATGTCGGCAGAATTACGCTCGTAATAAATAGTCCTGACCTTCTTTTCATAAATAGCCCTAGCCATTTTAATTGTAGCCAATGGACGCCGAACATACAAGTATTGGATTCATCTCAAAAAGGCAGCTACAACGGGCGAGAAACGCCAGAACTACGCGATGTCAACGACGTGGCTATAAAGCGTCCCCACGCTCGCGGTCTCATTCATCGGCGATTCTTGCAGAGTTATGGCACAGCATAAACAAGCAAACATGCACCCGGCCAAATCTCTAACTGGCGTGATTTTTCCACTTCAAAATGTGCCTTCACTGTAAAAAAATACACACCTCTAAATGGAGCATAATTCCATGTACACCCTTACACCTTACAAAGTAGGAGTTCCAATTACACATGCTTCCATCCTGCACCAAAGAATTTTAAAACTTTGCATGAACGGGTGCATGTGTCCCTAATACTCCTGGTACTGCCGTCGGGGTGCAAGGGTGTTCCTTTCAAGAATGTAAATCTGGCTTCACCTGAGTGCTGCATGTCCAACTAAATGAGGATGAAAAAATGAAAAAAAAAACTGAAAGTACAGCCCTAGCTAGTGTGTTTTACGGAACTAAGTATGGTTGCGTAGTTCCTGTGACAAAATCACATGCATATGTGAAGCAGTAACATGCATGTTCGGCATTTTATCCAAGTTTTACTATTGCGTCGACGCGACTGTTGAGGCACCCTTCCACATGGCAATAAAACTTAACTAATTATGAAAGCAGTACAAACCCGCTGATGGTGCCGATAGTGGGCACTCGTCAGGATTTCACTTTGAGGCATGGTTTAAATCTTTCCCAGCCGGGAACGTACATGCAGCACCAAGAAAAATTTGATTCACTTGCAGCCTAAAAAATGTGAGTGATTGATTTTATTACAAATGCCAACAAAATTGTTGGAATAATACCTATGCCTTGAATGTTGAGGCTCATTGGTTCTTTTGATAATAACGTGCGCCCGTGTGCTGAATCCATATCAAGGCAAAGTAGTTACGACTGCAGCATAAACTGAACAGAGAAGGCATTAGTTGACGTCTTGCGACAATATGTTTCATTCAGAGTACTGTCTGCGCCGAATCATTCTGCTTTACACACTAATGACGCACAAGAAACAGGACCAAACGTAGCTGTTTCTTGAAGCAATCACTTTGTCAAAAGAAAGAAAGGCAGCTGTGGAGACCTTAAGTTAATTAGGTCCCCTGAACAGCTTGAGAAACTCTAAGTACAAAGTGGGCAAAACAAAAATTTTATTTTTCCTCGCCGTACGTGCCTACGCAAGTCTGAACGAGTTGCAGGAGGTGCCTTTGCAGCCCGTAAAAAGTAAATGCTGTGGTATGCGGCGTTTCATGTCCCAAAGCTAACCCTGGGCTATAGGAGACGCTGTAGTGGAAAGCTCGATACTATATTCGGAAATCCGCTGTCCTTAACATGCACTTGCATTGCACAACACACGGGCGTTTTATGCATTTAGTGCTTTCAGCTCCCCTTCTGAGCAATCTCGCGAACGTTGTCTGTGCGCCGCAGCGCACCGGACAGAGAACACGAGCTATAACTGCCAGAACCTGAAGCGAACATTTCCGCCCGCCCACTGAATTCGGAACCGGCGCGCTGTAGAAGCTAGCACGCAGTGCGGGTTTTGAGGGCGCCACGGGAAGCCGAAGGTTTACTGGACCGCAGAAACATCTGTCAAGCTGCTTCGATGGTTTCAATCTGACCCTGCAGTCCGCATATTACCCTGTCTTCAGTATGTATTGCTCTCAATCACCGCTGTGTTTTGTTGATTCGTTTAATTTTGCAGGCCTCGGGGCATTATGCCTATGCAACATATAACACGCCACCCTCAAGCCCCTCTCCCGCCTCTCTGAACCACTTCACCGCGAATTCCCTGCCACCGTCCCTGCGCGGACCTTCGAAGACTGCTCGAGTTACAGGCGCAGCGCGTAAGCCGAGCGGAGAAAGCCGCGGAGCCAGGACGACGCGCGTGCAGACGGGAGGCTGAGTAGGCGCCTGCGCCCCGGCCTGCGGTAAACAGCAAACAGACATGACGCATCCATGAAAGAGTACCTGACACCGCCATTGAGTCCACGCCACAGATCCATGTTACGCGTGTTCGCACGAACGCTGCCGTACGAGCGCACTACATCTGTCCCGAGTCAACAACACTGCCGCCGAATACGTCGAACTTGTGAAGGAACCCCTCCTTAAGGCAACGTCCTAACTTCATTGTATCGCCAGAGTGAGCTTATAAATTTTGGCGGTCTCTAATCGTGATGGCATTAAATGGATGTCTGCAGGGGAAAGAGCCACATGGGAGCCCGCAGATTTCACCTTGTTACCGCTGGGAAATATTCATGAGCAGTATGGAAGCAAAGATGCCTTAAAGTTTTCAGCAAGAGCTTCTTTTTATGTTGTATGTTAGGTTCTCTTTTGGGCCACTTTCCCTTCTTTTCTTCATTAAGGGGCGTCATGGAACGGGGTACATAGACTAACCATATCCTCATTTATTTGTACATCCTTGCTGGTTCGTAGTCAGCACAGGATTATTGCAAACCAATTTGTGTGTTGTTGAACGTAGTTTTCTGAAAGCGTGCATTAGACGAATAAGTGCAAAATATGCGGATGCTTTTTTATATTTCTATAATATTCAACAAAAAACTGTTTCAATACGTTGTGCTTGGCACATGGTGGCCTCAGTTGCCTATGAGCCATGAAACCCAACACAACAACAACAAAAGGCAAAGAAGCCGATAAAAATGTTTCTGATCTGAAAAAAATGTATGGCATGTCAGCCAAAAAATTCTTTTCACATTTTTTCACTTTCATCTCGAGCATGATGTAAGTCCAGCATGCACTATTGAGAGACAGATAAAGTCTCTATATGCGGAAACTTACGTGTTCCTCTCAATGGTAGTGCTCTGTAAACAACCTAGTGAGTTCACCTTCGATTTCTTCAATCATTTGTTGGAACACCCAGATAGCTGCAACACACTTGATAGTTTTTTCACCAATGTAAACAGCTCACAGAGCAGTATTTGACCTTTGTATGACTGCGAATTCCTTCTGTTGCTGCTAAGGGCTTCACAGTTCCTCCAGTCCTGTCACAAACACTCTTCGCCTGTGACGTGGCGAAAAATCCATTGCACTGAAAAATTCAAATGATTTTTATGGTAGTAGAGGTTTTTAACTCTGATTGGTCATACCGCAAAATGCGCTTCCCGGTTCAGTACTGTTTGTGTTGAAAAAGAATAGGAGTTCCGCCATCCGGCCACTTCGTTTTTACTTTTTGTAAATGTACCCTTTAACAGGTTTCTGTATTGCCGAACCTGGCAGCATTGAAGCCCCGCACACCATTGTATTCGAGCAGTGTAGTGCTGGTTTTGTGTATATTTGCAGCCGGCCGCAAAATGTGTTGCATTGTGGAGAAGGCACGGAGAAATGTCAGATGCTGAATGTAGGTACTCAACTTGCAAAATTGTTTTCTCACTTAAAACAAAAATGCTCCGATTAAACTTCTAGAAATAAATGCCACTAAATGGCATTGGGCAACTTCCTGTCTTTCATAATTTAATTAAGATCACCTCATTATGGAATAGATTGCTGAATGTCTAAAAAAGCAAATTTTTTTCTACTTTAGAAGTGTTTTGCTGACATGCCTTATGCTTTTTGCTGTCTGAAATATTTTTATTGCCTTGACCTTCTGGACAGCGTAGAAAAATAGTTGGAATTACTGCTGTGAGAACATAAAATTTAATATACGATTGCAAATTTTCGTCTTTTGTACCAGTTTTCATGCTTTGTATAAAAAAAAGAAGTTCAATTTAATGCATATGGAAGCCCAATGCTTTTTATTTATATAAAGAAACACTTCTTAGTCATGCGTAGGAATGTTTCTATTACAAAGTTTTTGCAAGGCTAGGTTTGGCTACCACTTCGAAATGTGACATGGCGGCCACGACACAAAAAAATTATTCTGCCAAAAGGAAGCTCGGCTAATCATTGCCGTAGTAATGCATTAAGACAATATTTTTTTTAAAGAATACGATGATGGTTGAGTACTAAGTCTGGAACAGTTGGCGTAAATTGATCCAATGAGATTTAAATGCCAACTGTGAGGTGGTTTGAAGGACTCTTATAAAATTTTTGTACCTCGATTAACATTGGAGTGTAGGTAGAACGCAATTTTTCTGCTTGCATAATTGTAATGGTTCCATAACATGGCGTTTACTGTGCCTCTTGTGTACAAATTGGCATTGCTTTGTAACTAATTTTTCGTGCAGGCATTCACCCCAAATGGATACTGCTGCACCTGACCAGTATACTCAACTGGACAAATGGTGTGGCATGACTGCATGTACCTTTGCCAAATTTTCGAGAAAATTTTATTCATACATCAGCCTGCTTAATATTTTCATATTCCATATGTAACAACAGATGAAATGCAGTTCTATTCTAAGGATGGCTGTGGCCATTTGTTAACACCATTTTACAGTAGCGATGTTTGCAAAATGATTTATTCTATTTATCTAGTTTTAGTTTTGTTCACTACATGCAGCATGTATGCCTTAAAGAAAGGGAACCCGAACTCGCAGAGTAAAAAATTTGCCTGACTTTTTTGTCGTGAACATTGTGATGCCACCGCTAGCATATGTGATCTCCTTAATGCTCACGCTTATGTGTATGTATTTCTTCAAGAGTGGGTGCAGAAAGCAAACATCTGCTTGGTACCCCTTGTGTTCGTTTTCCAGATCTAGACTTCATCTCTTAAGAATGTGTGACAGTATTTTAGTATTGGAAAAATAGCACACTGGGTTACAGGACACAGGCAAGACACAGATACGACGCTGACTCACAACTGAGGAATTTATTGCTTTGATCAAAATAAATTCTGGAAACATCATCCGAAATGCAGAGGAGGAAAGTCATGGAGTTTTCACTTTGTCACATCTGTGGTGATTAATTATCCAGATTGTCAATTTCTTTTTTCATTAACGTTATTGACGATGTGCCAACGCAGGTTGAACCATTCTTACGTATTGTGTACGTCTGGTGTATCTCGTGCATGAGCTGTCGATTATATTTCCTCAAAATTTTACATTCTCGAAATTGTGGAATGCACTCATAGTCCGACAAGTGTCTTGCTACCATGCTGCCATGTCCTGTCTGTGCTGCCGACATGTTCCATTACTTGTATGTTGACACACTGACCTTATTTCCCAGCATATGACACTCCTCATGACAGAGGGATCTTGTACACTAAGTCACTGTCGACTACTGTGAATTTGTCTCTGTGCTTCGTCTTACATGGGACTGTCTTTGATGCACCTTTGCTGGGCGTGTGGCAAACTAATTGCAGCTACTTTCTGCGAAGTCAAATGAAGCCATTGCAGAGAAATTCTACAAGCTCCAAAAGAAGATCAAGTGCCAAACATTGCAGAACGAAGCCATAGAACTAGAGTGAAGCCAACAGCTTGACCAAACTAGGGCCTGCTGTGAAGAAGCGTGAGGGCCTATGCCTTCTTTACGGCAGAAACACACAAGGATAACTGGCCTTTTGGTGTAATTTTCTCTGAACAAGGGTCATGGCAGGACACCTTAGAGTGGTATCTTCAAGAATTGCTCACCGTGGAAGACCCTTTCCTGGCAAAGAAGCCAGAAATGCCTGTATTCCTGTCGAGCAGCTGTCCAGAAGTGTCTACTCCATAGTAATAAAGGACTTAAGCGCGTTACACGCTGCCACATATCGTCTCTTTTGAGATGGTAAGAAAAGTCATTCATTCCATGTGATCAGTACGATTCCAGAACCAATGCGGATGGATTCTTGGAGTTGTTGACCATCTATTTGCGTTACCTAAGTAAAGTTTAATGATCTGTACATTAAGTGGCAAGGAGTATGCACCGGTTCCTGCGTTGCACCAGTTCTCCGTGACCTTCTGCTGACCTGCCTGTCAAGATCGCCAAGTAATAGAAGATTTTCGTGGCATGAGTATGATAACGACCATCCGACTTGTGTACAACTTCCTAGTAATCCACAAGGTAACCAAGGGCAACACAAGGACATTGCGGACATCTTTAAGACCTCCGAAGTTGTTGACAACTTTGAATTAACCAAAGAAATGCCAGTGGAGGTACAGTTTCAGTTTATCGTTCCATAACTGTACATCGGAGAGGCCCATATGGGCTTGTGTTATCTACCGCAGATAAAAAAAAATGCTGTGGCTACAGACGCACTGAAAAATTCCCTAAACAGACTGTGTATTGACCGTCAGCAGGAAATCGTCGAGGGCCAATTGACACGGTTACGTAAAAATAGTTTCCCAGATTACCTCATCTGCATCCTTGGCGTCATAGTAATGAAAGAAATTTGCCGATCTACCCCAACGAGGTTTCAGAAAGAAGACCAAATTTAGCAGGCATGACATATGTGCACGGTGTCAGTTACGCGCTAAAGAGAGTGGTCGGGCGGGCTGCTGTGAACTTAGTACGCAACGCCACCAGCAAAGGTGCTTCAAAGACTGCCCGGTGTAAAACGAAGCAAAGAGACAAATTCACAGCATGCGACAGTGACTTGGTTTACAAAATCCCCTTGTCATGCAGAGCATCAAATGTTGGGGAAAAAGGCCGGCGTGTCAACATTCGTCTCATGAAGCATTTCGCCAACACAGACAGGATACGGCAGCAAGCAAGCAAGACACGGGTGGTAGAGTGAATGCAAAGGCTCATGGGCGAGATATATGAGGTGTACAGCATATAAACGGGTTCTTGAAGCTGCGTAAGCACACCATCCATTGTGTTAATGAAAAAACAAATTGACTGGATATATAATTCAGTCACGGATATAATGCGTGATTATATCTGGATAAATCATGACGAGAAATACCACAAAAGATTATTCCATGGCCTTTGTTCTCGGTATATTGGATGATGCTTCGTGTATTTATTGCGGGCAAAGCAATAAATTCCTCAGTTGTTAGTGGTTTTTCTGTGTCATCGTGTCGGTGCCCTGTTACCCTGCGCGGTTTTGCCCAGAATCGTGCACCAACTGGACCGGCGTCTTTCTGCGAGTAGTTTAGTGACCTCGTGCAAATTTTTCATAATGCCTGTTGAGTTTAAGTGGCTGCAGACACAGAAGATATGTTAACTTGGCAATGTTGCTTGCCTTTTAAGATGTCACATACTTGGCATAATAATGAATGCATGCTTTGTGTTGCGTTGAAGCGGACCACTGTCATGGAAGAGGTTGCATCGCTGACTTTGGTACAGATACTATATTCTATCTGTCACTGCGAATGTTACACCTGACTTGTCGTTGCTGGGATTGTAAAGCATCATGAAGTGCGCTATATTTTTTCCGTTATCCTGGTGTTTTTGGGCCTTTTATACTCAGTTCACTGTCCAGCAAGGCCAGTGGTTTGCACTAGCTTGTAGCAATTCATGCAGAATTATATGCATCCCCTGACCACTTTCACTCCATTTCCTAACAGGTAGCTTTCTTGCTCATACATTGTTTTTATAATGCGGTTTAGAGCTATTTTCTCTGAAACCACAATGGCCTCCTTGGAATGGTTCAGGGAGTATCAGCTGGCGCTTGCTCACCATATGGGCAGATTTTATTCTCTGTTAGCATCGGCATGCGTAATATCACAAGTCATTAATGAGAAGTATGTCGGCATATTGTGAGGATCATGGAGCAATGTAAAGTGATATGAAATGCTGTAGCGTATTTGTGTACAATGCAGACTCGCACCATGCATGCCGTTCTAAGAAGGAAATCCTGGGGTGGCTGAGAACCTGTTTGTCGAGGGAGGATGACTACTCAGCAGGCTCACCACTGCGGTTCACTCTACAACTGCCATACTGTCAAGATTATGGATGTTCAGCATAAGCTACCTTATGTTTGCGTACAAGCTATTTCTTGGAGTTAGTGTCACAGTCCAAGCCTTCCTCAAGCTGGTTTGTAATGATGCACAGACATCAATTTTTTATTTTTTCCACTGAAAAAATTTGGAGGTAGATGAAACTGCAGTTGAATCTTATTTTTGCAGCACCATAACGGCAATAGAACAGGCATGGTTTTTTTTTTTTTTTGGATGGCAGTAAGGAATTCATTTCCAAAGCTTCTAGTGCTTTGTGGATTTCTTTGTTTGGACACTGAAAATTTTCCACATGTCTGCAGTATTGTGATTTGCGAGTCAATAAATGTTTTTTGTTGGCGCACAGTCTACTTACTGCTATGAAGAGCTGCAGTAATAAAGGTATATTACATTATGTAAGCAGTATGATGGTAAATTTAACGAACACTTAATAAAAGTGGGAACAAAATATGATCACATTGCATGCATTTTTGCTAAAGGGTGTAGGAGTGTAAGAAGCACTAAAACGCAAATGGCTCGGCGGTAATAGCGTGACAGTCGCCCCAACACATTTAGCTAACTTTTTTTCATTTTCGGGCTGGTCCTTTCACGAAACACCCCGGGCGAAAGGTGTATGAAAACACGAAGAATTCCTTTTGGGCCAGGTGCGAGCTATAGACAGCTGAAAACACCTTTAAAGATGTAATTGTTTTAAAATGTACGTATGTTTTTCCTGCCAGTCACTGTGTGTGTGTTCATTTCTACTATGTATTCTCTGCATATACCTTCATGCTTATGACTCCTTTCTTCATTGCGCTCTACGTAAATAATTATCGTGATTGGCCACTATCATGCAAATATTGGCCCCTTCTTTTTGTACTTGTGTGATGTGGACACTGCCTTGCGTCTCGTTACCGCTCGTTCTCGTTGTCAGTTTCAAATAAACTTTTGTAACCGCCAATGCTGGTGGTGGTGTGGTGACGGGCTTGTGTATTTATATGAAGGACGTAGCTGCACAACTGCGTTGGAATGAAGCGTCATTCTTAGTAACATTCATTTTCTCGTTAGGGGACTGGCTTGATCATTGTGTTTGTGTCATATGATGAAGGTTGAAGGCGTAGAGGAAGAAAATTGATAGTGGACACTTGTAGCAATATCGCCCCAGTATCTGCGAAACGGATTATTTTGTCACAGATCCGTTCAACGCCTCCAGCAGCGCTAACGCGTGTATGCATGCGACCGGCGACGGAGCAGACGAGACAGATGAGGCAAAGCGAAACCATGACACGGTCACCTGCGAGAGTGCAGCGTCTTTGTTAGCGCACGGGTTCCGTCTTTTCTCGTTCACTTTGTCACTTTGTCGAAATGTTCTTGTCCAAGTATGCATTTCGAGCAGTTTAGGGTGACCACGCCAGCCGCTGCCTTAAATTGCTCACTAAGCGAAGGACGCGCCCACCCCTTGTGCGTTTTGCATAGTGGTTAGTTTCGCGTGGTTGCGCGTAAGTTTTACGGGCACGCGAGGTTTTTATGGCCCCCAACAATGCATAACTTAATTCGAGTGATATTTTTTGATGATGTGGTAAAACGTGGTCAACATGAGAAAAACTTCTCCGCCAACACTGCCTCAGAGTTCGACTTTGTAGCGTTAGCTACGGGAGCTTCAAATGGTTGCATCGAGGTCTCTGGAAACGGGGAGAAGATCAAATCCAAACATCCGCGGATGTTTCCTTTTCGGAAGCATCTCTTTTTAAGACCCTAGCACCGCCATAAACCTCATTGTTTTGCACTACTATTGCGGTTTAGAGCCACCTTCGCTATATCCGGTATATTTCCTCGTTATGTCAGTTAAAATATTTCATAAACGTGTGCATCACAACACGACGAATCATTTGACACCATCCGGAACCCCGTGCGACAAACAGGTCAGCCGTAATGGTCGTCTGCGAACCTCGGAATGCATGGTTTCGGGGTGGATAGGTCGGTGGTGCGAATTCCACACACATACTATAGCTTCATCTCAATTAGTAATTTTATCCTCACGAACATGTCAAGTCATTTGACACCACTTCGAACATTTTGCGTCAAACGGGTGGCCCCCAGTCTTAATGAAGATGGTGGTGCCGTGGGCGGTGGCCTACTTCGATGCCCGTTATACTTGCACATAATAATAATAACAATAATACTTTATTGCTATGAAAAAATGCAGCACATATATTCAGGCCTGCCAAAGCCATTCAAGGCTTGAACGGCAGTGCCCGTAAGGCAACAAAACCATACACGGTAATTAGCATAAATATAAAGCAGCGAAATGCAAGTACAGGAAATGAAAAGAAGGTAAGAGCATTATTAAAAATTATACAATGTCTATGAAGAGAACTTCCAATGAGGATAATGATACCCAGAACAGAGCAAATCTGCGCCAGCAAATGACCGTGCTACAGGTAAGCGTACACCAATCAGGTTTTCCTGGTACAAAGGGATTGAGCGTCGGCAAGCACAATACAAATAACCAAATAAGCAAAATACTCCTTTGAAAAGAGATACGCCTTGGCGGTCTTTTTAACCTTTATTTCGTTTTCGTACCAAAGGTGCTGGGAGGTAATTTACTGAAGCAAGTTGGAACATAATAAGCGCGTGTTCGAGTGCCGTATCTTGTTGAACAACGAGGTCTACAAAAACGGTTTTTGGGCCTTAATTACGCAAAGGGAGGAACCTTATGAAACTAAAAGACCACTGGACCAAAAGTGAATTAAAACAACAGTATTCTTCAATAGATCCTTGAAATCGGGCATCGAAAGTATTTTGAAACTGTCTGCGCCTGCATTCAGGCTGAGGTCATGACAGATGTTCTTTAAGAGAAGCATTTATTCGGTTATTCCCCTCGGACTCCTCAGGGGAGCAGATATCCAAGAAGCAGTGAGAAAGGCGGTAACGCTCGGCACGCAAGTATTTCAAGCGGACGCGATCTACGCAGTACGAGAAGCAAAACGCCATCCTGGTGAGCACTCCGAGCAAAACAAGGGCGGACAAGTACCGAAAAATTCGAAACGATCGCGGTGAAATATAAGAGCTACGAGGACTCGCGAAGAAGCAGTTCCCTTAATTCTTCCGGCGAGAAACAAGATCCAGACCGCAGCGGTGGCCTAGTGGTTGAGCATCCGCCTCGCATGCGGAAGGTGCGGGCTTCGATCCCCAGTGCCGCCGGGTACCCACCGGTGAAACAATGGGTTCAAGCTGCCCTTTACCTGATGCTCGGCTTAATCAGGGCGAACTGCTTGGGAAATGGGTCTTTGACCCCACCTTGAGCAAACTAAAAATACCTTGTGCCATGGCGCTCTTTCGCCGCAGATGCCCTTGCGCCATAAAAATTCACTATCATCGCAAACAAGCTCAGTCAGTCTGTCTGATATATTGGCATTGTATAGTGGAGCGCTTCAATCATACATTCGACACTAGTGGAAAGGGTACAGGGTTCAAGGTTGGGGGAGGGGAGGGGCACGGCATCGGCTGCAGAAGTCATGAGAAGGCGATTGCCCCCCTCCCTCCCTCCCTTATTCCGGAGTCCATGCGCCCGTGTTGAAACCCAAGGAAGGAACCATACGGAAGGAGTCCAAAGCAAACAGGCGAACCACGATGGCGCCACTTGGGCGTTGCGTTTAGCATTACGCGTCCCGTTAGCGACTCTGTGTTAATATGCAATATCAGCGATAATTCTAAGCTCAAGAGGCTCACCATTAGTAGTATCCCCGTGAAGTGGGTTGAGGCGGCCAGCATCCCGTATGCCAGCGCTTTCATGGTTTATTCAGTTACTCACATTTGTACTACGCGCTTGAGGTGTGCGCCGTGTCGCCTTCGAACGGCGGCGGCGTGGCGACGCAAGGCCATTTTTCGATGGCGGCGTCGGCGCTGGCGGCGCGGAAAGCTAAACCTCAAATTTAAAAAAGCTATTTTGCTACAGCCTTCTTTGCTAAACTCGCTGACATTTTGGGGCTTTTAGTACTAAGGGCTCAGAACACAGAATACAGAGCGGTTGAAGGGTGAGAGAAATGTAAAATGTTCTGTAAATATTGTTTTTTATTCGCCGTATAGAAAAAAATTAGGCGCATATCACATGCGCGTATATTGATTGTGTTTATGCATTTCTTGCTCACGGACGGGACGTGCAGAACCTTTCTGGTTTTCTGCGTTGTAGTCGCAATTGTTTTCTTTTTTTGCTGTCTTTCGGTTATACAGGTTTGTTTTCATAGCGCAGAGTCAGTGAATTCGTCTAGAATTGTTAAGCGGGCACCGACGCACGTAACGCTCGATATGTTAATCTTACTTCCACTTGTTCTAAATGAGATTGTGCTTATACATTATTCTTTGCGTAAAAAGAAACAGACCTCTTTTATGACCAACTTTTGCTTGGTTCAGCGCTTTACCTGTCAGCCAATCAGTAGATGTTATAACAGAAGCATTTCCGTCCGGACAGTTGGTGCAATCACTTGTTCTGAATATTAATCACCATTTGTTTAAAGCAAGTGTTCTTACAAGTGCCTTTTCCCATAATAAAAAATAAAACAATTCTTTTTTGCAGTAGGTGAACATTTTTGTAGCTGCGATATGTTACCGCGTTGATGCCGTTTTGGGACATATCGCTGATTCCACCCGCAGCCACGATGTCCGCGACCCTCAAGTCGTTATTCCGACGTTCCGAAACCGTTGTTTCTTCTCATTGCGCCATGTTGCGCTTTTCAAGAAGCTTCGGAATGCCACGTTGCGTTGTCTGCTGGCGATGCGCATGCGTAGACGCGCGGAGACCAGGGTTGCTTTTGTTTATTTTGTGTTCATTCATTGCAACAAGCTTGACATGATGACTCCTTCACATGAATTTATGCGTCAGACTGGGAAAAGAATTAAACAAGACAAAACCAAGTCACAAACGCAGCTATTTTCGCGGGCAAAATATATTCATATGCGCCATCGCGCCGAGTGAAAACGTCGGCGGCGGCGGCGGTGATCAGATTGCGACGGCGGCGGCGATGCAGGGAGGGCACACGGCGGCGGCGCGCCGATGCCTCGGCGTACAGTTCTATGGCGCGCATAACTGCTTGCACCATCTATTGGCAAAAGACCAAAGCACTGACACAGACCATCACAAAGCTTCGCCAGAGAGCAGTACGTTCGGAATGAAAAACGTGGTGCAAGAAAAAAGTAATGCGTTTAAATTAACCCGACCTTGTCGCACGACAAGATAGTTTCTATTAAGAGAATACATGAGAGATCCCTGCTTTCTTGGGTTTGTGCATCAAAACAGTACAAATCGCATCAGAAGTTGCATAAACTTTGCATTAAATACGTAACGTCACGGCATTCTCTTAGGAGGCCCGTATGAGTTTCCTGTGTTGCGGCATGCAGCAATCGTTAGCTGAAGGATCCCAATCCAACACAGAAATCTGGCCTCTTGGCCTAGATTGCTCTCCCCTAAGAGGAGGGCAGCTTTTACGAAGTATCTGGCCCAGTTAGCAATCTGCAGTACCCCGCTGAGACTGCTGCAGTGGAGGGTCTTCTTTGAACGAAATTTTTGGATGTCTCCTCGGGGGCTCGTATTCAATTCCAAAGAAAGGTTTTACATGAAAATAAGTGTTCGTTTTTCGTGTCCAATCGAGAACAAAGAGCCCAGACATTTAATCTGGCCTCTTGGCTCAGATTGTTCTCTCCTTAGAGGAGGGAAGCTCTTAACGAAGTACCTGCACCTGTTAGCAATACACTAGTACCCGCTGAGACTGCTATACTGTTGTGGGTCTTCTTTGAGCTAAATTTTTGGACGGCCTCCTCGGGGGCTCGTACTCAATTCCAAAGTAAAGGTTTCACATACAAATAAGTGTTCGTTATTCGTGTCACAATCGTGGACGCGAATGTGTATGGTCTTGAATGTCCTCTGCTACTTCCGAAACCGGCGTTCAGAGATCTGCCCGCAGGACGGAGAGCGCCATAGTGTCTGGCTCGTGAACCAGTGTATATGCGGTGTCCGATGGGGGCAACATAAAGGCACACGCACTTCCGGCGGTGGTAGTAAGAACAAGCAACTTGTGTGCTCGCTGGCAGTCCGACTGGGTCAGCGGTGTCCGCTTCCGCTTCGTTTTGTTTGATTTAGGCCACATCTCCTGCCGCGCATTTTTGGCGCTAGTAATACTATGCAACGTCTGTTTGTTTTTTGGCTCTAGTATTACTAAGCAGTGACCGCATCACCGGCAGATTTCTTGGTGACATGGAGAAGAAAGTAGATGTTATCTGTCGGTGACGAACGCAAAAAATTACCACGCGATGCAGACCATCATGGGAAATGATTTTCGAGACTGCGCAGTGTCACCAGGGCAGAGCTCTTTTGGCGGTTCTTGATAGGCCTAAGCTGTTTCCCACATTTGCTCTCGTCAAACATCGGTTAGAGCCGCCGGCGCCAAATCTCCATAATTAAAGCATGCATCACAGGTGTTAGCTGCAATCGATGCCTATCACGTTATTTGGTGCGACGCGATGCACTTCCTGGGGCTAGGCGATGCTTTTCAGCGGCGTGCACTACCACTGCTTAATTGGGGACGGCCTGTCGAGCTCGCTAATAACGTGGCGCGCAGTCAGCTTTCGGTTTTTTTGCGGGACTGCGGTGCGTGCCCTTAGAGATAGATATGCCCCGAGATAGAGATCGGAGGATAGCTTAAAGAATGCGGTTCAAACCAACAGATAGCGATGCTACGTAGCCCTAACGACACGAGCGACGTTTCAAGCGCTTCGAACCACATTTTCGTCGGCCATGGCTAAGTAGGTAGAGATCGGTATTGAGAGAACCTAATGCGACGTGTAAAGCTTTGGGCTTAGTTCACGTCAAGTGGTGGAAGAGTTACTCATTGCAAGCTGGGTCGTTCAGCTGCATCGTTTGCCAACCATTTTAAATAGGCTAAGTGTGAAAGTTTCATCGCAATGAAGTGCTAACTTCAGTCTTACATTCCTTAGTGTTGCTTAACAGGAATACGTGCTAAAATGGCTGAGGCATGCTTTAAAAACATTTTGATCTGTTATGCCCAAACCAATCCTCTAAAAAGACCTTCAAAAGAAAAGTTTCATTATGCCTAGAAATAAATAATAGCAAAATAGATTGCCTTTGCAGCTATTTTTGTGACGTTTCAGGTGACTGACACATGCGTTTGCACTCGATGTAAAACCACAACTTGTTTTTGTTGTGATTATTTCGGAATGGTGAAAGCTTTGCGCATAAACACACGACTGCACACTGGACCTGAAGCCATAACGACATCCCCGGCGCCGGAAGATCCAAAAGTCACGGGAGCCCACAGCCGCCTCTCGCCGCCGAAGAGGAAGGGGAATTTCAGAGTAGATCCGACGGAGGAGCTCAGGTTGAGGTCCAGGTGATATAAACGGGCGCGGCAAAGCGAGCATGCATAATGAGGGCGGGCATTGGAAGTGCCTGCTACTATGAGGACGCAGTGGCGAGCGCACGTGCAGGGCCACTTTGCACGTTCCAATGAAGCGGGCACACGAGGTGCGCGCAAAACAGTCGACCACGACGGTGTGTCCAGAGGGCGATGTTGACGGGCACACAAGGCGAATGCAGCGAAACGTTCGCAGTGAGTTTAATCCCGGCGAAGTGTGCTGTTGAAAGCACTGCACGGAAAGGGTTCAGGCAGGTAGAAATTAAGCGACGCCGTCGACTGTTGGCGCGAAGACGACGGCTGCAGGGAGCACCTTTTAGCCTAAATAGGTTTTGACTCGTACTGCGTGATGCGTTCGGGGTTTTTATATAGTGGGAAATTGTTTTCGAAGTTGAGAAATTTCCTTAATCTTCTGCATCTGTGCTTATCTTGCATTTCCCCAACACATTTTTGAAGGTTTTGTGCACGCCGCGTGAAGGCCTTTGTTCGCGACAAACTTTGGCACTTTTCCAAAAGCGCATTGCTGATCTTATCATTGATTCCGTCAGCGCTTCATAAAATAACATTAGCACGATTACATTTTCGGTGCGGGCACAGGTGCACATGGTTAGGCCTGTCACAAGTACTCTCGTTGTGCAACGTACGTTTTAAAATACCAACGGTTCAGCTGGTCTTGGAAGTACGGCTACTTTGAGAAACGGCAGAATTGCGTCCTTGAAAGGTACTCTGCGCAACTATTTCAGCAGTCAACGATGCAGCAATTCGTGCAGGACATTGCGAGACCCTTACGATTGCAAGCGCGCTGTTCTATGCTGCCATCAGACAATACGGCACAGGCTTCCATCGGTGCCACCAAGCAGCGGCACCGTGTTGCTGCACGTTTCCCATGCTTACGCCCTGGCAATGGCGCTTTGAAAGCCGGGCGGTTGTCGTAGTCGGCGTACATTATTTCATGTACAATTCATGCTTTCTTCCACCACAACCCATGTATATGGACGAAGTGTCCCGCCGGAGGCATGCCCTTCTTGCAGCACTATTAAACAAATTTGCCCTTCATGGGTAAAGTAAAAAAAAAATCGTTATGTATTTAGGGGATACCTTCAGAAAAACAAGCGGGTTATTGCAACCGCCCCCACATACACATACACACTCAGGCGGGTGTTGGGAAATCAGTGGTAATCGCTTTTTTTTGGTCACTCGTGTCGGATGCCCGCCACGCACGTGCAAGTTTTGGAGAGAAACAATAATCAGATCAAGTCGGTTAATAGTCTGGCCCCTCTCCAAGGTGCCTCCAAGGTTTTCGCCATGCATTGCTACCACACGAAATCGGAAACTGAACACAGAGGTCCCCGCAGTGGCCGCACACCGGCATAAGGACGTCCTGGTCTGGTCCGATAACATCACGTACACACTCTCAGAGGTAGTAAAAGATAGTTAAAGGCTAATAAGTGCAGCACTTACTAACTGTGACTTTGTTGACTACTTTTTACAAACTGTTGCAGCCCTCTTCAAGGTACGGTTAGAAAAATTAGCCCTTAATTAGTACCCTTTATTAAATATAGGACTAGGCAATGAGCTGCCACCACTAGATACCAAGACACAAAAAAGTAATTGCGTCATTCACGAAATACTACTCACTCCAACACCTAACAATATGCATTCTGCTCACTACGAGGGGCGAAGGAAAGCAAGGGCAAAAGCTCTACACAGAATGTGTAGCCAATATGAACAAGCGGTATTTCGATATGTCGCAGAATACAAACAGAAACAAATGTTTGCACTAGCGTCGGGGGACACGCAAGGCAGACTGTTAGTTTCCGGAACTACTAAAACGAGAACGTCAGAAACGGCAGAAGGGGCGGGTATCGCACTTCCTATCATTAACACCAATGCTGATATTATACTACGCGACTCTAAATTCGCCATACCCAATTATGCGAGGGGGGGGGGGGGGGGGCTAAGATCAAAGTGTAGTTTGGACTTCTCTACGGGCCTGCTCGGACTGCTCGGCCTGCTGTGTTCCTGCGTGCGTTCTGGCCGCCGGCTTGCGTCGGTGGCCGGTGTTCGACCATCAAGAGTGATCTTTTGTTCCGGTGCCCTTCGGCTGGCGGGCGCCTCAACATGGTGAGCCAGCCACCTACAAAGGCCCTTGCCTTTGATGTCGTCGTCCCTGAGGGGGCTAGTCCGGAGGATGTCGTCGATGCGACAGCCTCCGTAGTTCGTTTGGAAGAAGTTTACTGTGTCCAGCACTTCGGTGGACGCAACTACCAAGTTACCGTAAAGAGTGAAGCCGCCATGGCTGCAATCGTTGATGCGTCTTGCCTCATCATCGGCAACGAACGCGTCCCCATCGTTCCCCTGAGCCCCCAGGTGACTCAGGTGACTGTTCTTTTTCTGCCCGCCCGAGTACCAAGTGATGCCCTTGCCAATGCTCTTTCTCCTTATGGCAAGGTGCTGCACATAAGTCGCGGCATCATGGGGTCGCGTCCCACTGTCACCACCGGGACGCGGTATGTCCGAATTGAAATGAAGCCCGAGTCGCCCGTGCCTAACTACATCAAGGTCGCTGGCCACCGCGTGACATGCGATTACAAAGGCATGCAGCGTGTTTGTCGACGTTGTGGCTCGACATCACACTTCAGAGCACAGTGCACGGCTCCGTTCTGCGCCCGCTGCGGCGTCTTTGGGCACCAAGGCCAAGGTTGTGTGCTGCCGTGTCGACGTTGTGGTGATCCACACGCTACCGTGGCATGCGCAATCAAGCCCTCGTACTCTGAGGCTGCGGCCCGACCTGCACCTCCACCGGCTGCACAGGCAGCCGATGAAGCCATCAAGGAACGCGGCGTTTCCGACACCAACGGCTTTGTGAGTGGTTCCTCGGCGTCTCTGAATGTATCGGTGGAGGAAGCGGTGCCTACGGCTGATGCGTCCAGTAATGCACCTCGCAAGCCGGCATTAAATGTGCCTGCTATGTCAGCCTCAGTCTCTCCAAGTGTACCTGCCGCTACGGAGGCCGAGCCCATTGCGCCCCTGCAGGTCTCTGATGCTGGGGACAGGCCGCTCTCGCAGCCTGCGCGGCAGCCCGCAGCCAGCGTTGCGGTTTTGAGCGACAACACCAGTGTATCTGAGGCCGATGGTGACGAGAGCAGCTTGTCGTCCTCAGCTTCTTCAGTCAACCTCGTCAATGACGAGACTATCATCGTGCCTGGGCAGGAGCCGAGGCCGCCGTCGTCATCTCCTTCGTCATCGCAGTTTAGTGTCGGCACAAATATTTCGCCTGGGCAGGAGCCAAGGCCATCTCCTGACGTGGAATCTGTGCAGTCGCCGTCCTCTTCTGCATCGAGGATTAGCGCCAGCACTTCTAGTACTCTCTCTTCGGATGTTGAGATGGTCGCTTTGAGCTCCAGCTTAAAGCGTCCACATACGTCGACTACGGACTCGGACAACTCTTCTGGTCGGGCAAGGAGGCCTCGTGCCTCCTCTGGTCCGACTCTACGAAAACAGTGAGATGGTTTGGCGCCGTTCGTAGCGCGCATTGTATTGCTTAGACATCACAACTCGTTGTTTTTTGTTTGTTTTTTCATTACCAAAATGGCTACACTTAATATCATCACGCTTAACGTGCAAGGGTTTCGCAATGTTATGAAGCAGACCGAGGTGGTCGCTTTCGCTCGTTCATCGGGCTGCGATATCCTCTGCCTGCAAGAAACTAATTTTTTTCGCCTCAGTGACGTGTTGGAATTTAAGCGTAGGTTTGGTATCGATGCTTTCTTTTCGTACGCTAGCACGCGTTCTAGCGGAGTTGGCGTTCTTGTTTTGAACCGAATACTTCTGCGAGACCATCATGTTACCTACGATGCGCTTGGACCCGTGCTGGCGTTCGACTGCACGTTTAACTCACTTCGTCTGAGGTAGGTAGGTAGGAAAGACTTTTAATGCTCTAGAAAGGTGCTAGTAGCAGACGAGAAAGAAGAGGTCCATCTCCCTTCTTCTCACAGGGTCGGTGCCCCTATTCCAGGGCTCCGCTGAGCTTCGCTGCTCGTTGGGCGTGCTGGATCAGACCTTGTTGGCAACCCAGATCGCCGCTGGAGAGCCGGCTCTCCCACTGTTCCGCACTCGGGTCTTTGCGAAAGCTGTCGTTTTTACGGCATTCCCACGTGATGTGGTACAACGATGGTTTGCTGCCACACCACGGGCAAGTGTCCCGATATTGCGTTGGGTAAATCTTGCTAAGGATATGCAGGTTTGGGAATGTTCCTGTCTGCAATCTTCGCCAATACACTGCCTCTAGTTGATTTAGATCAGGATGAGGCGGCGGATAGCGGATCCGTACCCCCTTATAGTAGTTGAGAATGTCTGAGTACGTAGGACTGACTCGGTCGGGTAGATCGTCCGATTGGGAGGAAGCTCGGCTCGTATACCCTCGAGCTACCTCGTCGGCGCGTTCGTTCCCCGCTATGTCGGTGTGTCCTGGCACCCAGTAAATGCTATGTATGACTTTTGGTGGGATCGCGCTCTGGAGGAGCCGGAGCGCGGCGCGACCTATGCGGCCGTTCATGTAGTTACGGCACGCTTCTCTCGAATCTGTAAGGATGGTAAGGGACATGTTGCTTCGATAACCGGCTACCGCCGCTAGAGCTACGGCCAGCTCCTCACCTTCGGTTACCGTGCAATCCCTCACTGAGGCGCTAGCTAATTCCTTTAAGTTCGAATCAATAACTACCGCCACTGTGCTGTTATGTGAGCTTCTTGTATACGGAGCCGCGTCCGTGTATACCGTTGTGGATTTTGTAGCTAGATTTTGTTGTACATACCTCGCCCGGGCTGCCCTACGGGCCGCATGCAAGTTGGGGTCCATGTTCCGGGGAAGGGAGCGAACCTTTAGCGTCTGGCGGATTGCGTCCGGTATGCTCGCAGTACGATTCTCGAATTCCGCAGTTCCGCCTAGCCCCAGTCGGCTAAGGAGCGAGCGCCCCGTAGGAGTCTGCTGGAGCCTAGCTAACTGCGTGACCAGTTGGGCTTCTTTGATCTCTTCGAAGGTGTTGTGAATTCCAAGAGCCAATAGTGTTTCGTTGGAGGTGTTCATTGGTAGATGCAGGGCTGTCTTGTAAGCTTTGCGGAGTATGGTGTCTGCACTATCCACTTCTCCTTTGTTGAGGTTGAAGTACGGGAGGGCGTAACCCACGCGACTAACCACCAGGCTCTGAACCAGGCGCAGGGTATCCCCCTCTCGCATGCCGCTCCGCTTCTGCGACACGCGCGTGATCATTCTGGCGACCTGAGTGGTCGATTGCTTGAGAAGGCCGAGCGTATGGCCGCATCGCTGGTTGCTCTGCAGCCACATTCCCAAGACGCGTATCTTGTCTCGTTCGGGAATTAGCTGTCCTTCGAGGGAGACATTGAGGGACCCTTCCTTGTGTTTCCCTTTGTGGACTCGCAGGAGTTCTGATTTTTCGGTGGAGCAGGCGAGGCCTCGTGCACTGGCATATTCTTCCACGCAGGTAGCCGCTGCTTGCAGTCGTTCTTCTTTCTGGCCGAGCGACCCAGTGGTAACCCAGACCGTGACGTCGTCAGCGTATATTGCGTGCTGTATGCCTTCGATCTTCTCGAGTTGTCTTGCGAGGCCGATCATGGCCACGTTGAAAAGTAGTGGCGAGATGACGGACCCTTGAGGTGTGCCTTTGTTTGGGGTCGAAAATTTAGCGCTACGAAGGTCTCCGAGCCCAACCGTTGCAGTGCGGTTGGAGAGAAAGGCCTTCACGTAGCTGTGAATTTTCTCGCCGCAGTGGAGGTTGTCGAGTCCTTCCATTACAGCCGTGTGGCTAACGTTGTCAAAGGCTCCTTTGATGTCGAGGGTCATAACCACGTTCTCGCCTACGCTCGGGACGTTGGTGAGGACTTCCTCTTTGAGTTGTAAGAGGATGTCCTGGGTGGAGAGGTGGGCTCGGAAGCCGAACATACTGTGGGGGTACAGGTCTTCGTCTTCCATGTAGCTTTGGAGCCTCCGAGTAACGACTCGCTCGTAGAGCTTGCCTAGGCAGGAGGTGAGTGAGATAGGTCGGAGATTTTCGATCTGGAGTTTCTTACCCGGTTTGGGGATCATTACGACCTCTGCATGCTTCCACTCTTCAGGAACCGTTCCTGCGGCCCAGTGCCCGTTGAGGAAGGTGGTCAGTTGGTCGACGCCTCGTCGCAGAGGTTGCGTATGAGTGCGTTCTGGATCTTGTCTGCTCCCGCCGCAGTGTTGCGCGTGCATGCCTTTATGGTAGCGAACACTTCTTCCCTGGTGATCGGCCTGTCTAAGTGGCTGTTCGGTTTCCCCAGGTATGGTTTCGCGTATGCCGCAGGCAAGGTCGTGCCATAGCATTTCTCTTTGGCCTTATCTAGCAGTTCCTCTTCCGTACCCTCGAAGGTGTGGACGAGTCTGCGGATAGCTTTCCCGCTTTCGGCCCTGGTTTGGGTAGGGTCGAGGAGGGTCTTGAGTATACGCCACGTTTTGGCCGTGCTGAGGGTGCCGTCCAGCGAGCTACTGAACTGCTGCCAGCTCTGCCTGGCCAGTTGAGTCGCGTACTCCTCCGCTATCTTGGTGACTTCTGCGATCTTGAGCTTGAGCTTCCTGTTAAAGCGCTGCTTCTTCCAGCGCTTGGTGAGTCCTCGACGTGCCTCCCACAGCCTGAGACTTCTTTGCATCTACGCACCTGCGCATTCTAATTTGGTAAACTCATTTTATAAAAATCTTGATGTGTATTTTCTTGGAGGACGAAACGTTGTGATGTTGGGCGATTTCAACTGCGTGCTCGATACGGTCGCTGATGTGCAGGGCCCTGGCAGAGGCAGACCAAGCTGGAATGCGCGCGAGTTGCGCCGCCTAGTCAACCAGTTTCTGTTAACAGATGCTTATGAGCTCCTGCATGGCGGCGTCTTTGTGTGGACTTGGCGTCGCGGATTGTCGTCAAGCAGGCTAGACAGGGCGTACGTACCGACGGGCCTTTCGAGGACAGTGGGTGCTGCTAATGTAATTACGCTGCCATCCTCACCAGTACACATATCCGACCATCGCCCCTTTCTTCTGTCGCTCAGGGTTCCGGCGGCTGCAGTGTCTCCTTTCAGACCATGGCGTTTGGATGTACGCATCCTTCACGATGCCAGCACGAGAGAAGGACTCACGCGGGCCTTGCGGTTTTCGGTTGCTGGGGCCGTGCCTGGTGACTGGGATCGTCTGAAGGAGCAGTGGCGTCACCATTGCGCCGCTTCTGGTCGAGCCCTTAGAGCTCGCGTCTCAGCTGAGGTTCGTGTTATGACGGCGAAGCTCCGTATAGCTCAGCGCACCCCGTCGCCATCGGCGCTTATGTGTGCATGGAAAGAGGAACTTTCAGAGCGTCTCCAGCGTCTTTTACGATCATCCTCTCTGACAGCGGCCGCATGGCGTTGTCGGCGCAATCCAACTTCTCATCCAGAGGTGCTTCGGTTTGCACGCCAGGAGCTGTTGTGCGCTCAAGATGCCCCTGCTTTTGCCTCTTCCGTCGGTGCTGTGGCCCAGCCAGTTGGCAGTAATTTCAGTGCGTTTTTCGTCCATTTCAGGGATATTGCTCAGTCGCACTTTTTGGTTCATCGCGATGACGTTTCCGCACACCCTTTTTTTGCAGGCTTGCCGCAGGTTGCGGATGAACTTCATGATGGCCTTATGGCTCCGCCAACAACAGATGAAATCAAGGAGGCGTTAGATTCCATGAAACGAGGCTCAACGCCTGGGCCAGATGGTCTTCCTGTGGAGTTCTATTTACAATTCTGGCATATAGTAGGCCCCATTTTCACGGAAGTGTTAAAAATCTGTTTCACTCGGAATGTCCTTCCTAATTCATTTAAAAGAGGCCGCATCGTTCTGATCCCTAAAAAGTCTTCTTTCTCGACATGTCCGGCAGATTGGCGCCCTATTACCTTACTAAATACAGATTATAAAGTATTAGCAAAATTACTCGTCCGCCGTTTACGGGCTCTTCTCCCGTCCCTCATTTCCTGCCACCAGGTTTGCTCCATTCCGGGCCGTGAAATACATAGTTTATCTTCTGTAACGAGAGATATCCTAGAGTATACTATACGGCGGCGCGCACAGGGTCTTCTTGTTTCTCTAGATCAAGAGAAGGCATTCGACTTTCTAGAGCATGAGTATATTTACGGTACACTGGATGCTTTCGGTTTCCCACCTTCTTTTGTGCTACTTATTAAAGAGATGTACAGAGATATTTCAAGCACTCTGTTCCTCGATGGCTGGGAAAGTACCGCATTTGATGTTGGCCGCGGCGTCCGTCAAGGTTGTCCGCTCTCCCCTCTTTTGTTTGTCTTAGCATTAGAGCCTTTCCTTTTGGCAGTCAATCACCATTCTCTCATTAGCGGTCTGGCATTGCCAGGCAGTGAGAGTGTACGCGTCACTGCTTATGCGGATGACATCACGCTATACTTAGCTGATGAACGCAGCCTGCTCGAAGTTTTAAACGTTTTTCGAGAGTACGCCTCCTTGTCGGGGGCTGCTCTTAATTATTCCAAGAGTCATTACTTTTTTGTAGGGTCACCTCAGAGACGTATAACGAGTACAATACCTTTGCAGTGGTGTGAGCAGATGCGCATTTTAGGAGTGACCTACGACTGTGCTGGAGTATGGGATGGTATGTGGTCTTCGGTCGTAGAGGGTATTACAGCTCGTGTGCAGAGGGCACAGACCTTTGACCTTCCTCTGCTTGAGAGGCGCTACTTGGTTCAGTCGGTCGTGCTGGGTGCCTTTTGGTACCTTTGCCACATTGTTAAACCACCCCTGCGCGTCATAAGGCGGGTGCAGACTACAGTTGTTTCTTTTTTTTGGTCAGGCGGAACCGAGCTTGTGCCTCATGCTGTTCTTGGACAACCACGTGAGAGAGGTGGTTTTGCCTTCCCAACGTTGACCATCACGTCCTCACTGTTAGCATTGAAGTGCATGTTGCGTATCCTGCTGGGTGACGCGTCTCCGGCGCGAACCCTGGCGCGGTACTTTTTGGGTCCTTCCTTGCGCTTTTTGGATCCCTCGGCCCCAGTTAATCATGGTCCTCAATCAGAGAAGCCTACCGCTATATATACTACGGCAGTGGCCTTTTTCAGGCATGCAAGCGCAGTAGCACCTGACGTCAACATCCTTACAGACCGTGTCGTGAATATTATGGGCTCGCTGTTGTTGCCTGTTGTGCGCGGACAGCGTAACGCACGCAGCGCCGTACCGCTTTGCGTACGCAAGCACTTGCGTACGCGCAGCAAAAACTGTCTAATAATTCGGAACTCCGCGCAGGCGGTCGGGCGCCGGCGGAAGATTACAGCCGCGGCTTGCGCATGCGCTGGCTCCCTAAGGAGCGAGCCGCGTTCCCCAGTGAACCTAGATTAGCTCTGCTGCTCCAGAACGCTAGCGCAAGGGCCTCTTAGCGCAGGGACAGGTGGGCTGCGCAGTGCAGTGTCTGTGACATGCTTTTTTCGCGATGCCCAACGTAATCTCTAATCGCATGTGGACTGCTTGCAGCGCTTTGGCAACGGTATATGAATCCATTCTGTGATGCAGCCGAAGTTTCCATGACAGTGTACGAGCTCCGCGGATTGGCTACCACAGCACTTCTCGCACTTTTTGAGATTCGATAACGGGTGTGCGAACTCCATTTCTTGCGCAATTACTTCTACAGTTTCAATTTGTATAGTGAATTAAAGGAAGATTTTGACAAAGACTTGACGGATCCTTTAGCGGGAGTAGAAGGGCTAACGGCAATAAAACTGTTCTAAAAAGTTAAGATGGGGGATTTCTCAGTGCCTACTTCCCAGCAAACAACGTACCCAGGAGCGCCCAGAAAGGATGTCCCTGTCCCAGTACAACATTTATGGAACATTTCCAGGCCGTAGAGGCAGGACATAGAAACACAACCAAAAGGGAAGTGCGCCGACTAATGTCCTAGAAACGTTTTTTCGAGAGCGTTAAGCAGAAACAAAAACAAATCATAGCATTTTCATCCCAGAAAGGTAACTGGGAGAACGTTTTTGGGACCAATGCTTTTCAACAAAAAATACAAATTGACTCCTCGCTCCCTTTTCTCTCTCCCTCGCGCCAAAATCTACGGGGAGAGAAGGTTTTGCGCTTGCACTCGCCGTTTTGAGAGATCAGACAGTTTTGTTCGAACAGCCGAAGGAAGTGCAGTTCACCCGCACCTCTCTCGTGGGCAGCCGGCTCCATGCTGCAGGCAGGCAGGCGACGACGGTCTGGATTTTCATCGCATCGCCGGGAGCGGCGGTCACCAACGTACCCGTCTTCAATATTGTTTCCAACTTCAGCACGGTGCAGCGGTCCCTGCAGGCATCTCCAACTACCAGCAGTCCTCGTTGCGCCGCTGTCTAGCAGAGGCTCAGTAATGAACCTCCCGTCGCTCGCCCGGCTTCCTCGCTGGATGGAAGCCATCTTGCGCACATGTATTCGGCAGCCCCTAGCCGCTCGCGCGCAAGCCCCAGCGCGCGGCAGCTCTTGCTCACATCACTGGGCTGTCGTGGACTTCGTAGCTGCGGATTCATGGCAGCTTTCCCGCGCACCTCAGCGTGCCCACATAATTCCTTTTGGAACTGGTGCAGCGGTGCGCGGCGCATCGCAAGTCTTTTGCACAACTTGACAGCCCTACTCCATAATGGCGCTCTAACAGGCGTCGTTTGCGGCAGCGGATTTCAAGGCAATGGGCGACTTCTAGCGCGCACTTTACATCCCTCAGCGCCTCCGACGACTGTAGCGTGTTGTTGGTGGCAGCGTGGCCGTCCACTGCGGTCATAGGCGGGAGAGATCTTCGGAAGCCCACCAGACTCTTGCTGCGAGTGCCCATGGATTAACCTGTTCTACCTACATTGCCGTCCTGTCGCAGCGGTATAGTTTTTGTTGTGTTCGCGTCGCTGACTCCCAACCCACCCCCAGCGGATTACTTGTGCCTTGATCACCTTGATCTCGCCTCCCACGCCGTATTGTGCCTCAAGCGTGGTCTGCTATACCATGGGCGCCGCGAGTTAGGGCTCCTACCTCAAGACTTCCTCCCTTCCCATCCGGCTCCAAGCAGTCTTATCTCCACACTTACTCACAAGAAAATAAAACGGGGGGCGTAACGAGGATGTAACGCGTATGTTTGAGCGTTCGCTGTGCCGTGAGAAGGCGCAGGACAGAAGGCTGCGTTGAACTCATATATATAGTTTCCGCATTTTATTTCATCCCCGGGTTTCTGCTGGCAACGTCGTCAAGGTATGTGGTTTATGCTCGTTTTTTTCTTTTCGCCTCGTAGAATTAATTTTCTTCCTGTTTTGATAACACGCTCACGATTATTCCGAGGCTCGTGCGAGAGGCAAAGCGAGAGGAAGGTTTCACCCTGCAGGTTATCCATAACCTGAAACCGCGTATCTGTATCGTATGCCCATATCGTCTTTTCTTTTGGCACGCAGGTTGCTCTTTACATGCGTTTGCTTTTGCGTGTGCATATATTCTTTTGTACCCTTTAGAATGTTTGCTTAAGGTGCATCAACTTTCAGCCTGTATTGTTTTTATTGCTCCATTTTTTTCAGATTTCTCAGAGGTAGAGAAAATTTTGGCCATTATTATTTGCTGGTGCCGTAGTGCTCCGTACATTGTGTGTTAAATGGTGCATACATATGCGTCTCCTGTTTGTATTCATTTAAATGCAAAGTGCACATCTAATAAACTGAAATTACATCTGTATTGCGCTGCTATTTCCTGTTATGTGGGCGGGATCGGGCGACTTTTTGAATTAATATTTCATTGTGTCTAAAATTCTAGCACATTTCATGTTCTTGTGGCGGAGCAGCGCAGCACGAAACAAAGAAGAGAGAGGCGGAATCAACGCTGACTAACAACCAGATTTTTAATCCACGTTCCATCGAATGTATACATCTCGCTCGAGCAATAAGGAAAGGAAAGAATCATGACAAACGCATAACGTGTACACGTGGTAAAATATTAGGACAAAGCAAGCAGATAATCAATTTATCGGTCACGACGCGCTATTGAAGTTGTGCAGACACATACGTCGCTTTTTTGCCCGATGTTGAAGGCTTCTTCAATCACCCTGGTCCGTTGATTAAAATACGACGGGATGACCATTGTGTTAATAAGCTGCAGAGCGCATTCATGCCCTCTGCAATGTTTTGCTAATGCACTGCTGATGCCGCCCTTTAGGGATATTTTGGCTCTCGAAGCCATTCATTCAAACAGTGCCCTGTTTGACCAATGTAGGTGCGTCCGAATGACAGAGGTGTTTCCTAAACCCCGCTTTTCACACATTTCACATGTTTTTTTTTTCCCGGTGCTTTTCTTGCATTGATTTTTCTTTGCTCGCTGATGAGTTTGGCGCACAGGCTTCTTAATTTGTTGGGTGCTGACATGAGCACTTTTACTCCAGCTCTTGCGCCTACCTTTTTTGAGACTGCGGGAAATGCCATTAATGTAAGGATTGACCGCCTACGGCCTCATTTCTTCTGATGTGGTTGTGACTTATTTTCTGCCTCTAAGAGCTTGCAGAATCCCTTCTGCGACACTGGATAGCAGTCTCGTCGGACAACCTGCTACTTTCAGCCGACTGTTCTAGGCGTCAAAACTTCCTCGAAATTCATGATGACAGGATCTCGTCAATGCGGCTCTCATTGCTACTTTTGCTAAGGACTAGAAGGCCTAGAAGTACTAGGACTAGAAATAACAAGTGAACTCCCTGCAAACAACGTTATGCAATTTCTTGACTTGACGCTAGTCTTTCTACGCGCAGACATATGCTGGTGGTACGGACCACGAGGCTAGAAGGGACTGCTCCCCTACACACCTGCGCACTCCAAGATCATCAAGCGGGGGTACAAAAGACAGCAATGAGAGAGCCGCATTGACGAGATCCTGTCATCATGAGGTTCAAGGCAGTTTTGACACCCCGAACTGTCAGCTGAAAGCAGCAGGTTGTCCGACGAGACGGCTATCCAGTGTCGCAGAAGGGATTCTGCAAGCACCTAGAGGCAGAAAATATGTCACAACCACATCAGAAGAAAGGAAGCCGTACGCGGTCATTCCTTGCAATAATGGCATTTCCCACAGTCTCAAAAGGGTAAGAGCTAGAGCTGGTGTAAAAGTGCTCATGTCAGCACCCAACAAGTTAAGGAGCCTGTGCGCCAAAGTCAACAGCGAGCAAAGAAAAAATCAATGCAAAAAAAAAAACACCTGAAAAAACATGTGAAATGTGTGAAAAGCGGGGTTTATGAAATACCTCTGTCATGCAGACGCACATACATTGGTAAAACAGGGCGCTGTTTGAATAAACGGCTTCAAGAGCACAAAAGATCCCTAAAGGGCGCCATCAGCAGTGAATTAGCAAAACATTGCAGAGAGCATGAATGCGCTCCGCAGCTTATCAACACATTGGTCATCCCGTCATTTTTTGATCATCGGACCAGGGAGATTGAAGAAGCCTTCAACATCCGACCAGAGAGCGACATATGCGTCTGCATACCTTCAATAGCGCTTCGTGACAGAGAAATTGATTATCTTCGTGCGATGTCATAATATTTCACCACGTGTACATCTTATGCGTTTTTCATGATTCTTTAATTCTTTTCCTTCTTATACGAGCGAGATGTATATGTTCGACGAACGTGCATTAAAAATCTGGTTGTTATTCAGCGTCGTGTCCCGCCTCTCTATTTGTATCGTGCCCTGCTGCTCCCGTCACAAGATCATGCACCTACCAGCCTAAATTTTCACCTTGTTAAAGCACATGCCATGTAAACAGATAAGTCTGAATGGCCTAGCCAGCAAGCATTCACGCGTGTTGACAGATGTATTACACCACCTGTAACGTAAGCATATGCCTGAAATTTGGCACATATGTGCGCTTAAATGGCTGAAGTCTGCATGAAAAAGAAGAAATAATTTTATTGAGCCAGAGCCGAGAAATCTACCATTAACCTTCTGGGGCTGTTTCTGGGACGCACAACTTTTTAGACACGGCTAGTTGTGGGGACGTTTTTTGGAAGTCTTCGGGAAAAATGAGAACCTCCTCGGGACATTCCAAAAGTCCGGATGCGATATTTCTGGGAGGTTTTGAGGAGATTTTTTTTGGGGGGGTTCATCCACAGAAGGCTTTTTTTCATGCATCCAGCACTGTATTAAACTTACGTTTAAGGCTCAAGAGTATCACTGAGGTTTGCAGGCATTTCTATTCTGCGCCCTTGTGGTATCTGGTAGCATCGCTTTTCCCCTTGCGGCGAGTATTTTTGCATTTGATGACATGACTACACGCTTTTAATCAAGAGTAGGCCCTACGAGTTAAATACAACAAAAATACTATGGAAAGCACTTTGCAGATACACAGCAGGAATCAGGCTGGGTTTATTTTCCTCCAGAACAGCAAAAAAAAGGACAATAAGGTAACTCTGGGTCGCCGTGCCCGACGCTTCAACTTTTTTGCATTCAACTCGTACGACCTCAGTGAGTGACCTCGAATAGGCAACTAATAAGAGCCGGCTGCCTAAATTTTTTCTACATGAAAATGTGCTGAGAAATGCGACGCTTAATTTATAGAGAAAAATCTCTCTATAACTATTCTTTTACACCGACCAACGAACCCTCGTTATTTTGCTGAAATGGCGCTTTCATTCAAGATAGAAAATAAAACTGAGCGAGGAATTGCCCAAGAAGTGAGATTTCCCAGACCCAGCTTACGTGTTTTAATATAAGAGCAGCAGTTCTATGCTAGCCGTAGCGCCAATGACAGAGAGCGTGACTGTCTGCACAGATGAATGCAGATCGGCGACAACACAGCGCAAGCCGCACGTGTGTGAGATTGCGGTGGACAGCGCGTGAACACGCGGCGCGTTACAGACACCACTCGCCAAGCACCCTTCTCAAAGCTAAGAAGCCCCAAGCGCTAGACTTTTTGGAGTAAGGCAGCTCTAATCTAGGTTCACTAGGGAAGGCGGCTCGCTAATTAGGCCGCGCCGGAGTAGTCTGTCTCCGCATTCTTACGCCGTCGCGCTTCGCCGTAGAGTGGCCGCCTGTTCGGCGTTCCGAATTATTCTGTGAGCACCGGTCCATCGGAAGGGAAAGTGGCTTGTGAATGCGGCCTCTGTAAATCCGACGACCACGTGATAACATCTCCAAGCTGTCAGACAAAACAAAAATCAACACAAAAGGCTCGTCGTCGAATGACTAAGCATTGGCCAATACATGACAGTATAACTTTATTGCAGACATCCAATCGGTTCGCAGCTCTCCAGTGGGATGACGACGAGTGACCGGAGCTTGCTGAGCACACCTCGCATGATCCTGCAGCTGCTCAGCAGCCTTCTAACGATGCTGTGCGAAAAGAATGACTCCGAATTCAGCCAACAAAGCAGCGCAGTGTGCATGAACTCCCGCAGGACGATATGGCCGCAGTCGACGAACAGATCGCACGTCTTTTATCGGAGGTCACGAAGCTCCGGCAACACCGTGAACTGCTCACTCGACGTAGACAGGCAGCGGAATCATCCGTCACATCTTTCAACGGCGCAGCAACGTCGCCTCCCTCCCGCCCACCAGTGTCCTTTCCTGCCGCCTCTTCAAAGATTACCGCAATGCCACTGGACAACTGCGACTTCTTTGCTCCGGCTTATGGTCATCAAGTTGTCCAACCTGACGTCCGTGACACTAGAGCGCTTGGGCTAGTAACTGCAAATGGCAAGTCCCAGTCGTGCTGGTGTGCTGCAGTGGAACTGCAGAAGCATTTCCACGAAGGTGGGAGAGCTCAAGAAACGACTACGAATTCACAGGTATGGGCTATGTTGCTACAGGAAACGAACGCCTTGCCTTCGATTACATTTCTCCTTCAATGATAGACCGTCGGGTACAAACTGCTGCTCCCCCGGGAAAGGCGGCGGTGTATGTAGACCCACGTTTTCCTCGTGTACGCCTTGCCTCGTGTACGCGTGCTTTTAAGCACTTGATTAACAAAGGACTCAGGGCGGTCATTTCCAGTGGCCCGCCCAAAGCATCAATTCTCCAATCCAAAATAACATGCGAGATGGGGACCACCCCTTGGGTTGGGCTTAGCCTCGAACCCAGAGTCTGTTAACAATACAAACTTAATAAACAACAAAAACGCCACCACTCTCTTTCAAGTGAGAGTATACACAGGCTCTCTCTTCGGAGCTAATTCACTAGCGCCTGTCTTTCCACATTCTTGGCGAGTACTGCCTGTCCGCCATGACAGGTGTCCGTCGCGGCCCTTCTGGGAAGCTGTGGGTGCCTTCCCGGCGATAGCCCACGACAAAGGGGGGGGAGGGAAAGAATGTCGTCTTCGCGGTAGCGCATAGCGTCGGCTGTGGTACGGCGCGCTCTGGCCCGCTGACAGCTCCCTTGTCCTGGAATGTGCCCGGAAATTGGGGAGGATAAAGCCTGTTTCCCCGGGGCGGCGGCGGGTCCGGTTGTTCTGGTCGTCACTCAAAGAGCATGGCTGGGTAATTGATGATGCCGCTGTCACGGGTCTCCGTCTACGCCGCGCCGTCGAACGTGGATCCTCGTAGCACACACGGAATGTCACAGTACAATGTGAGCGAGCGCCACCATTTCCGCCAATCAAGAACAAAGAAACGTATACGGCGCAGTGGCTGCTTCTGTCCTGATATGTCATATATGGTACATGGCTGCAGTGAACGAACTTACGCACTTTTTCAGTTATATACGCACGCTAAAAACACTTCAGTTTACTACGGTACCTAAAAAAAACGCGGTCGAAAACAAGTTCTCGTGCACCGCTGAAGCGCGCACAGCACGACGACATGTCGAGAAGGCTAGAAAATATAAGTCAACAAAGGCTCGACGGTACCGGCGGCCACCTAGCGGCAGATATTCAGTTTCGCTTTTAGTTTTCACTTACAATGTATACGGGAGCTGGAATGCATTTGCAGCATCAGAGCAGCATACACAACGATTGCTAACAGCTGCCACTTATGGAAAATAAGATGCGATTAAACATGATATATTTCTTCGGATTGAAAAGTTACCACGAATTGGCCTCCTTGGAGATTTTTTTACTTGGCGGCAAAATATATAAAAGAAATTGCAGCCTATGTCATCGTCGAAAGAAGAGGTGAGCATGAAATGTATGCCTGGCGAATCATAGCACGTTCTAGGACGGCCTCCTCTTGGAGAGATATCCCGGAAATCTGCCGAAGAAGTTAGGACGTTGCCTTAAGGAGGGGTTCCTTCACAAGTTCGACGTATTTGGCGGCAGTGTTGTTGACTCGGGACAGATGTAGTGCGCTCGTACGGCAGCGTTCGTGCGAACAGGCGTAACATGAATCGGTGGCATGGACTCAGTGGCGGTGTCAGGTACTCTTTCATGGATGCGTCATGTCTGTTCGCTGTTTACCGCCAGCCGGGGCGCAGGCGCCTACTCAGCCTCCCGTCTGCACGCGCGTCGTCCTGGCTCCGCGGCTTTCGAGCGGAGAGACCGCTTGGCTTACGCGCTGCCCCTGTAACCACGCAATCTTCGAAGGTCCGCGCAGATGCGGTGGCAGGGCATTCGCGGTTAGGTGGTTCAGAGAGGCGGGAAAGGGGCTTAAGGGTGGCGCGTTATATGTTGCATAGGCATAATGCACCTAGGCCTGCAGCATTCCTCTTCATAAAATTAAACGAATCAACAAAACACAGCGGTGATTGAGAGCAATACATACCGAAGACAGGGCAAAATGTGGACTGCAGGGTCGGATCGAAACCATCGAAACGCTCGAGATATGTTACTACGGTCCTGTAGACCTTGGGCTCCCCTTGGCGCCATCAAAGCACGCACTGCGTGCTGACTTCCATCCCAGCGCGCTAGTTCCGAATTTAGCGGGCGGACGGAAATGTTCGCTTCAGGTTCTAGCAGCTTCAGGTCATGTTCTCCGCCCGGTGCGCTGCGGTGCATAGACGATGTTCGCGAGTTTGCCCAGAACGGGAGCTGAAAGCACTAAATGCATAAAACGCCCGTGTGGTTTGCAATGCCAGTGCATGTTAAGGACAGCGGATTTCCGAATATAGTACAGAAATTTCCACTGCAGCGTCTCCTATAAGCCCAGGGTTAGCTTTCGGACAGGAAACGCGCATACCACCGCATTTACTTTTTACGGGCTGCAAAGGCACCTCCTGCTACTCGTTCAGACTTGCGTGGGCACGTACGTCGAGGAAAAATAAAATTTTTGTTTTGCCCACTTTGTACTTAGAGTTTCTAAAGCTGTTCAGGGGACCTAATTAACTTAAGGTCTCCACAGCTGCCTTTCTTTCAGTTGACAAAGTGGTTGCTTCAAGAAACAGCTACGTTTCGTCCTGTTTCTTGTGCGTGATTGGTGTGTAAAGCAGAATGGTTTGGCGCCGACAGTACTTGATTGAAGCATATTGTCGCAAGACGTCAATGTAATGATTTCTCTATTCACTACAATGCAGTCGTAACTGCTTTGCCTTGATGTGGATTCAGCACACGGGCGCACATTATTATCAAAAGAACCAATGAGCCTCAACATTGAAGGCATAGGTATTATTCCAACCATTTTGTTGGCATTTGTAATAAAATCAACCACTCACATTTTTTAGGCTACAAGTGAATCAAATTTTTCTTGCCGCTGCATGTACGTTCCCGGCTGCGAAAGATTTAAGCCATGCCTCAAAGTGAAATCCTAACGAGTGCATACTATGGGCATCATCAGCGCGTTTGTACTGCTTTAATAGTTAGGTTTTATTCCCTTGTGGAATATTGTCTTAACAGTCGCGTCGATGCATTAGTAAAACGTGGATAAAATGCCGAACATGCATGTTACTGCTTCACATGTGCATGTGATTTTGTCACAGGAACTACGCTACCATATTTTGTTCCGTGAAGCACACGAGCTAGGGCTATATTTTGTTTTATTTTTATTTTTTCTTCCTAATTTACTTGCCGAACATGCATGTTACTGCTTCACATGTGCATGTGATTTTGTCACAGGAACTACGCTACCATATTTTGATCCGTGAAGCACACGAGCTAGGGCTATATTTTCTTTTTTTTCCTAATTTACTTGGACAAGCAGCACAGAGGTGAAGCCAGCTTTACATTTCTGAAAGGAGCACCCTTGCACCTCGACGGCACTACCAGGAGGATTAGGGACACATGCAACCATTCATGCAAACTTCTGAAATTCTTGGGTGCAGGATGGGAGCATTTGTAATACAAACTCCTAATTTGTAACGTGTAAGGGTGTGTATGGAATTATGTTCCGTTTAAAGGTGTGAATTTTTTACAGTGCAGCCATACTTTGTTTATGGTGTCTAGTATTGAGGGAGTTGAGCGCTACTCAGGTTCTTGTACACCTCGTACTGAATATTGTCCGAGCCGGGCACTGTTTTCCGCTTCGCATCATCTATTGGAGCGAGATACTCAGGCATAGAGAACGGACACCCAATTCCATCTGCGTCGACTTCAGGTGGGATTTGATATACATGCGCTGGGATACCTGCCATAATTAAACAAGCGGCTGAAGAAGGCACAGCATCGTATTTTGGAAAAAAAATCTTTCGTGCTGCTTCTTTGGCGAAATCATCTGGCGTCAAGTTAGCCGCGAAACATACGGTTGCTGCTGCGTCAGTACAACGGCGACCGTGTTCTATTGTACGGAACGTTCGCCAGAAAGAGGCATTCGAAGATTTTGCGGAAAGTTGTTCGCACCACGGATGCCGCTGCCGTCGTGAGAGGTCGCGTTCATATTTGCGTGCCTTAGCTGTAAGATAGTACTATTGCGTACGTGCCTGCGCCGAAGTAGGGTCTCGCGTAGCAGCCAGCACGGCTTCACGGCGTGCCGCCCACTAGTAAAAAGGCCGAGGTCTGGTGCCGGTCGACCAACATGAGTTCAGGTGGTAGCTGTAGCACTATTGAGCGCTGTTTATATGCGCTCAACATGGATTGGCGAAGAATCTGAAGAGAGCTTGTCGAAACAGGAGCGAGAACTGCCAAAGTTGATCACAGAACACTTGTAGCGTAAAGGTCAGAAATGTGAGCTATGAAGACCGGTGATGATGGGGCAATGATCACTTCCCTAGCAGTCTGGCTCCATGTGCCAGGAGGGGGTAGCCGGACCCGACCACCACGTCAAGTCTGGAGCATAGGAAGCACTTCGAGTTTGTCGAACTGGCCGTGTTGCTGTCCCGGGTTGGTTAAGCAGCACAAACTGGGCACCCCTGAAAGCGTCCCGCACACGCCTGTTACGAGGGCTCGAAGTGGGATACCACCAATCGTGATGAGGAGCGTTAAAGTCGCCTCCGACTTAAATCGGGCACTCTGCGTACTGCTGACGGATACTTAGTAACCAGCACGGGATAAATACGGGAGGAAGCACCACCGGCTGGTCTAACGTAAAATCAAACGACCACAACAGTTGCCCTCCTGAATTTCGCAGCCACGGCCAATAACTTTTGATATGACGTGTGCCAGTTTTCGAGAGCAAGGCGTACACGAGGAAAACGTGTGTCTACATACACCGCCGCCTTTCCCGGGGGAGCAGCAGTTTGTACCCGACGGTCTATCATTGAAGGAGAAATGTAATCGATGGCAAGGCGTTCGTTTCCTATAGCAACATAGCCCATACGTGTGAATTCGTAGCTTTTGAATTCGAAGTCGTTTCTTGAGCTCTCCCAACTTCGTGGAAATGCCTCTGCAGTTCCACTGCAGCACACCAGCACAACTGGAACTTGCCATTTGCAGTTACTAGTCCAAGCGCTGTAGTGTCACGGACGTCAGGTTGGACAACTTGTTGACCATAAGCCGGAGCAAAGAAGTCGCAGTTGTCCGGTGGCATTGCGGTAATCTTTGAAGAGGCGGCAGGAAAGGACACTGGTGGGCGGGACTCAGGCGACGTTGCTGCGCCGTTTATAGATGTGACGGATGATTCCGCTGCCTTTCTACGTCGAGTGAGCAGTTCACGGTTTTGCCGGAGCTTCGTGACCTCCGCTAAAAGACGTGCGATTTGTTCGTCGACTGCGGCCATATCGTCCTGCGGGAGTTCATGGCACACTGCGCTGCTTTGTTGGCTGATTTCGGAGTCATTCTTTTTCGCACAGCATCGTTAGAAGGCTGCTGAGCAGCTGCAGGATCATGCGAGGTGTGCTCAGCAACCTCCGGCCACTCGTCGTCACCCCACTGGAGATCTGCGAACCGATTGGATGTCTGCAATGAAGTTATACTGTCATGTATTGGCCAATGCTTAGTCATTCGACGACGAGCCTTTTGTGTTGCTTGTTGTTTTGTCGGATAGCTTGGAGATGTTATCACGTGGTCGTCGGATTTACAGAGGCCGCATCCACAAGCCACTTTCCCTTCCGATGGACAGGTGCTCACAGAATAATTCGGAACGCCGGACAGGCGGCCACTCCACGGCGAAGCGCGACGGCGTAAGAATGCGGAGACAGACTGCTCCGGCGCGGCCTCCCTAATTAGTGAGCCGCCTTCCCTAGTAAACATAGATTAGAGCTGCCTTACTCCAAAAAGTCTAGCGCTTGGGGCTTCTTAGCTTTGAGAAGGGTGCTTGACGAGCGGTGTCTGCGACGCGCCGCGTGTTCACGCGCTGTCCACCGCAATCTCTCACACGTGCGGCTTGCGTTGTGTTGTCGCCGATCTGCATTCATCTGTCCAGACAGTCACGCTCTCTGTCATTGGCGCTACGGCTAGCATAGAACTGCTGCTCTTATATTAAAACACATAAGCTGAGTTTGGGAAATGTCACTTCTTGGGCAATCCCTCCCTCAGTTTTATTTTCTATCTTGAATGAAAGCGCCATTTCAGCAAAATAGCGAGGGTTCGTTTGTCGGTGTAAAATAATAGTTATAGAGAGATTCTTTCTCTATAAATTAAGCGTCACATTTCTCAGCACATTTTCATGCACAAAACATTTAGGCAGCCGGCTCTTATTAGTTGCCTATTCGGGGTCACTCACTGAGGTCGTACGAGTTGAATGCAAAAAAGTTGGAGCGGCGGGCACGGCGACACAGAGTTACCTTTCTGTCCTTTTTTTGGCTGTTCTGGAGGAAAACAAACCCAGCCTGATTCCTGCTGTGTATCTGCAAAGTGCTTTCCATAGTATTTTTGTTGTATTTAACTCGTGGGGCCTACTCTTGATTAAAAGCGTGTAGTCATGTCAACTAATGCAAACGCGCGATCAAATGCAAGAATACTCGCCGCAAGGGGAAAAGCGAAGCTACCAGATACCACAAGGGCGCAGTGTAGAAATGCCTTCAAACCTCAGTGATACTCTTGAGCCTTAAACATAAGTTTGATACAGTGCTGGATGCATGAAAATAAGCCTCCTGTGGATGAACCCAACAAAAACAAAAATCTCCTCACAACCTCCTAGAAATATCCCATCATGACTTTTGGAATGTCCCCAGGAGGTTTGCATTTTTCCCGAAGACGTCCAAAAAACGGCCCCACAACTAGCCGAGTCCAAAAAGTTGTGCGTCCCAGGGACAGCCCCAAAAGGTTAATGCTAGATTTCTCGGCTCTGGCTCAATAAAATTATTTCTTCTTTTTCATGCAGACTTCAGCCATCTAAGCGCACATATGTGCCCAATTTTAGGCACATGCTTATGTTACAGGTCGTGTAATACATATGTCAACTCGCGTGAATGATTGCTGGCTAGGCCATTCAGACTTATCTGTTTACATGGCATATGTGCTTTAACAAGGTGAAAATTTGGGTTGATTGGTGCATGATCTTGTTACGGGAGCAGCGGAGCACGAAACAAAGAGAGAGGAGGGACACGACGCTGAACAACAACCAGATTTTTAATGCACGTTCGTCGAATATATGCATCCCGCTCGTATAAGAAGGAAAAGAATTAAAGAAGCATGAAAAACGCATAAGATGTACACGTGGTGAAGTATTAAGACATCGCACGCAGATAATAAATTTCTCTGTCACGAAGCGCTATTGAAGGTAAGAAGACGGATATGTCGCTCTTTGGTCGGATGTTGAAGGCTTCTTCAATCTCCCTGGTCCGTTGATCAAAATACGACGGGATGTCCAATGTGTTGATAAGCTGTGGAGCGCATTTATGCTCTCTTCAATGTTTTGCTAATTCACTGCTGATGGCGCCCTTTAGGAATCTGTTGTGCTCTCGAAGCCGTTTATTCAAACAGCGCCCTGTTTGACCAATGTATGTGCGTCCGCATGACAGAGGTATTTCATAAACCCCGCTTTTCACACATTTCACATGTTTCTTCAGGTGTTTTTTCTTGCATTGAGTTTTTCTTTGCTCGCTGTTGACTTTGGCGCACAGGCTCCTTAACTTGCTGGGTGCTGACATGAGCACTTTTACACCAGCTCTAGCTCTTACCCTTTTGAGACTGTGGAAAATGCCATTAATGCAAGGAATGACCGCGTACGGCTTCCTTTATTCTGATATGGTTGTGACATATTTTCTGCCCCTAGGTGCTTGCAGACTCCCTTCTGCGACACTGGATAGCAGTCTCGTCGGGCAACCTGCTGCTTTCAGCCGACGGTTCTGGGTGTCAAAACTGCCTTGAACCTAATGATGACAGGATCTCGTCAATGCGGCTCTCACTGCTGTTTTTTTTTCTACCCCCGCTTGATGATCTTGGAGTGCGCAGATGTGTAGTGGAGCAGTCCCTTCTAGCTTCGTGGTACGTACCGCCAGCATATGTGAGCGCCTAGAAACGCTATCGTCAAGTCAAGAAATCGCATAACGTTGTTTTCTGGGAGTTCACTTGTTATTTCTAGTCCTAGTACTTCTAGACCTTCTAGTCCTTAGCAAAAGTAGCAATGAGAGCCGCATTGACGATGTCCTGTCATCATGAAGTTCGAGGAAGTTTTGACGCCTAGAATAGTCGGCTGAAAGTAGCAGTTTACCCTACGAGACTGCTATCCAGTTTCGCAGAAGGGATTCTGCAAGCTCTTAGAGGCAGAAAATAAGTCACAACCACATCAGAAGAGAGGAAGCCGTAGGCGGTCATTCCTTACATTAATGGCATTTCCCACATTTTCAAAAAGGTAGGCGCAAGAGCTGGTGTAAAAGTGCTCATGTCAGCACCCAACAAATTAAGAAGCCTGTGCGCCAAAGTCAACCGCGAGCAAAGAAAAATCAATGCAAAAAAAGCACCGGAAAAAAACATGTGAAATGTGTGAAAAGCGGGGTTTAGGAAATACCTCTGTCATTCGGACGCACCTACATTGGTCAAACAGGGCACTGTTGAATGAATGGCTTCGAGAGCACAAAATATCCCTATAGGCGGCATCAGCAGTGAGTTAGCAAAACATTGCAGAGACCATGAATACGCTCTGCATCTTATCAACACAATGGTCATCCCGTCGTATTTTAATCAACGGACCAGGGAGATTGAAGAAGCCTTCAACATCGGGCAAAATAGCGACGTATGTGTCTGCATAACCTCAATAGCGCTTCGTGACAGATAAATTGATTATCTGCTTGCGTTGTCCTAATCTTTTACCACGTGTACACCTTATGCGTTTGTCATGATTCTGTCATTTCCTTATTGCACGAGCGAGATGTCTATATTCGATGGAACGTGGATTAAAAATCTGGTTGTAAGTCAGTGTTGATTCCGCCTCTCTCTTCTTTGTTTCGTGCTGCGCTGCTCCCGCCACAAGAACATGAAATGTGCTAGAATTTTACACACAATGAAATATTAATTCAAAAAGTCGCCCGATCCCGCCCATATAACAGGAAATAACAGCGCAATACAGATGTAATTTCAGTTTATTAGATGTGCTCTTTGCATTTAAATGAATACAAACAGGAGACGCATATGTATGCACCATTTAACACACAATGTACGGAGCACTACGGCACCAGCAAATAATAATGGCCAAAATTTTCTCCAGCTCTGAGAAATCTGAAAAAAATGGAGCAATAAAAACAATACAGACTGAAAGTTGATGCACCTTCAGCAAACATTCTAAAGGGTACAAAAGCATATAAGCACACGCAAAAGCAAACGCATGTAAAGAGCAACCTGGGTGCCAAAAGAAAAGACGAGATGGGCGTACGATACAGGTACGGGGTTTCAGGTTATGGATATTCTGCAGGGTTAAACCTCCCTCTCGCTTTGCCTCTCGCACGAGCCTCGGAGTAATCTTGAGTGTGTTATCAAAACAGGAAGAAAATTAATTCTACGAGGCGAAAATAAAAAACGAGCATAAACCACATACCTTGACGTTGCCAACAGAAACCCGGGGATGAAATAAAATGCTGCACCTATATATGTGAGTTCAACACAGCCTTCTGTCCAGCGCCTTCTCACGGCACAGCGAACGCTCAAACATACGCGTTACAATCTCGTTACACCCCCGTTTTATTTTCTTCTGACTAAGTGTCACAAGTAAATGTAGACGTCCTTCCTTCCGATCCGGCTCCAAGCCGGATGGGAAGGGAGGACCTCTTGATGTAGGAGTCCTGGCTCGCGGCACCCATGGTACAGCAGACCGCGCGTGCGGCGCAATACGGCGTGGGAGGCGAGATCAAGGTGATCAAGGCACAAGTAATCCGGTGGGGGTGGGTTGGGAGTCAGCGACGCGAACACAACACAAACTATACCGCTGCGACAGGACGGCAATTTAGGTAGAGCAGGTTAATCCATGGGCACTCGCAGCAAGAGTCTGGTGGGCTTCCGAAGATCTCTCCCGCCTATGACCGCAGTGGACGGCCACGCTGCCACCAACAACACGCCACAGTCGTCGAGGCGCTGAGGGATGCAGAGTGAGCGCTAGTAGTCGCCCATTGCTTTGAAATCCGCTGCCGCAAACGACGCCTGTTAGAGCGCCAATATGGTGTAGGGCCGTGAAGCTGTGCAAAAGACTTGCGATGCGCCGCGCGCCGCTGCACCAGTTCCAAAAGGAATTATGTGGGCACGCCGAGGTGCGCGGGAAAGCTGCCATGAATCCGCAGCTACGAAGTCCACGACAGCCCAGTAATGAGAGAAAGAGCTGCCGCGCGCTGGGGCTTGCGCGCGAGCGGCTAGGGGCTGCGCGAATACGTGTGCGCAAGATGGCTTCCGTCCAGCGAGGAAGCCGGGCGAGCGACGGGAGGTTCATTACTGCGCCTCTGGTGGACAGCGGCGCAACGAGGACTGCTGGTAGCTGGAGATGCCTGCAGGGACCGCCGCACCGTGCTGAAGTTGGAAACAGTATAGAAGACGGGCACGTTGGTGACCGCCGCTCCCGGCGATGCGATGTAAAGGCAGACCGCCGTCGCCTGCCTGCCTGCAGCATGGAGCCGACGGCCAACGAGAGAGATGCGGGGTGAACTGCGCTTCCTTCGTTTGTTCGAACAAAACTGTCTGATCTCTCAAAACGGCGAGTGCAAGCGCAAAGTCTTCTCTCCCCGTAGCTTTTGGCGCGAGGGAGAGAGAAAAGGGAGCGAGGAGTCAATCTGTATTTTTTGTTGAAAAGCATTGGTCCCAAAAACGTTCTGCCAGTTACCTTCGAGCTTCATTGCTAGAAGAATTGAAATGTTCCAAAGAGAGGGAGGAAGCCGCAGAGAACGCAATTAGGCACTTGAGTGAAAGGGTGGCTGTGCTTGAAGCGCGCGACACTGAGGAAAGTGGGGCACAAATTGCGACAGTGAAGGAGGCGGCCGCACAAAGTGAAGTCACCCGTTTGAATGAGCGAGTCGCGACGCTGGAAACATCTTTGGCCAATCAACGTTCAGGTGTAGCCAGCACATCTGAACAGGCGGATAGCTGCGTCTCGCAACAATTGTCGCTCATTACGTCTAGATGCGATGATGCAGAAAATCGTTTGCGACGATGCAACCTCCTTTTCTTTGGATTGGAAGACGATCCTGAAGAGGATTGGGCTGCTTCTGAACAAAAAATAATTCAGTTTTGTTCAGATAAACTAGGAATCGAAACAACCGGTACACAGTTCGAACGCGTTCACAGACTAGGCAAACATAACGATGATAAACGGAGGCCAATTATAGCAAAAATGATGTTTTTCAAGGATAAAGTGCACATTCTTTCATGTGCACGTAAACTGAAGGGAACTTCGTTTTCCATCGGCGAAGATTTCTCGCTCACAACGAGACAGGCAAGGAAGAAGCTTTATAAATTTGCCAAGGCGTTGAACAAGCCTTTCAAACTATCTTTTGACAAACTGCACATGGGACCCAAGACGTACATATATAACACCACTACAGACAGTGTTGTGCCGTCCAACAGATAGCTAAACAATAGTAAATGCCCGAATGATACCCATGAGTCGAGGGCACGTAACATTCAATCACTATCTTTGTCATATGCCAACATCCGAAGCCTAGTGCCAAAACGCGATCTGCTTTCTTCTTTCCTAGACGATAGTGAATCGCACATCATCATTCTTACAGAAACTTGGTTGAATCCTACCATTACAAACAACGAAATCATTCGCGGTGCACATTCATACAACATATACAGGCATGATCGCATTGGAAAGAAAGGCGGTGGCGTCCTTTTAGGCATAAAGAAAACAATAACATAATACGTAATTAACACCGATTAAAATCTGGAAATTGTCTGGGCCGCCTGCCTACTATCTTGCACTAGGATTCTGATAGGCGCTTGTTCCCGCCCGCCAGATTCTAGTCATTCTTTCGTTAATGAATTGCGTATCAGTATTACTAAAGCAACAGAGTTATGTCCTGCTCATAGCATCTATCTCATCGGAGATTTTAATTTTCCTTTAATCAACTGGGCTCAACTATCATCACCTTGTCATATTTCCACAGAATTTTGTAACCTGACGCTCGATTTCAACCTATTCCAGGTTGTAAACCAACCTACACGCGACACTAACATACTAGATCTGATACTGACTACAGCACCGGAAACGATAGGATCCGTAACTCATTTAAAGGGATTCAGCGATCATCATTTACTTCAGCTAAGTATTGACATCCCGGTTCAGTTTATGGGCTATGTAACAAAAACGATTAACGATTATAATAAGGCTAATTTCACAGCTATCAACACAGAACTAGAAACCTTCTTTTATCACACATTTCTACCTTCAATTAACAACCGGTGCGTTGAGGAAAACTGGATACTTTTTAGAGATAAGATTTCATATTTGATCAACCGGTTTGTCCCTGTGATCAAAATAACTAAAGATAAATCTAATCCCTGGTTTACTAGAAGGCTTAAACAACTAAGGAACAAGAAAAAGCGGCTATACCGGACTTCTAAGCGTGCCTGTACCATTTCTGCGTGGAACAAGTACAGTGATGCACTAAAACTCTATTGCTCCGCCTTATCTGCTGCAAAAGACAAATATTTTTCACATGATCTTCCAGCCCTTTTGAAAACTAACCCCAAAAAGTTTTTGAAACAAGTATGCCCTGAGCGTGATGATAGTTCCATCTCTCTACAAAGTAACAACACCCCCATCTCAGACAACGAGTGCCCCTCAATATTTAACACCTTCTTTTCATCTGTGTTCTCTTCTGAAGATCATTCCACCCTTCCGGAAGTTCCGGATCTTAATTACCGCTACATGACATCTATTCAGATAACTGAAGAAGGCATCACGTGTCTCATAAATTCTCTTAAGGTATCTACTTCGGCTGGTGTTGATGGCATTAATTCAAAAATTTTAAAAAATACAGTTCCAGTGGCAAGCAAAATTTTATTTCATATTTTTCAGCAATCATTAACTACAGGAATACTACCCTCAGACTGGAAGATAGCTAAAATAGTGCCAATTTTTAAATATGGAAACAAAAACTCCGCTGAAAATTACCGTCCTATATCTCTCACGTGCATCTGCTGCAAAATGCTTGAACATATAATTTCATCGCATGTCTTTAGTCATCTTGAGCAGAATAACTTTTTTTTACACTAATCAACACGGGTTTAGAAAGGGTCACTCCTGCGAAACACAGTTATTCGAACTAACTACTGCTTTGCATTTTAATATGAACAATTACCTTCAAACTGACTGTATATTCCTTGATTTTGCCAAAGCGTTCGACCGCGTAGCTCACTGCCGCTTGATTTCGAAATTATCATCACTCCGTCTAGACTCGCTAACTTTAACATGGCTTCGTAACTTCCTCTCGCATCGCCAACAGTTCGTATTTGTTAATAATCTGTCCTCTAACCTTTCCCCAGTTAACTCCGGTGTACCGCAGGGCAGTGTGCTTGGTCCCTCATTATTCCTTATTTATATCAATGATTTACCTAATAATATAACTTCTAGTATGCGAATTTTCGCGGATGATTGCATTATATACCACCCTATTAGATCTACTAATGACCACCTGGCGCTCCAATCAGACCTCCTTACTATTAACGACTGGTGCAACTCATGGTTAATGACTCTTAATGTATCCAAGTGCAAAGTCATCTCTTTCACCCGTAAAAATAACAAATCTAGCTATACATACCGTATTCAAAATGATCTACTCTCTCACGTATCACATAACAAATACCTCGGCGTTAACTTTTCTTCAGATCTTTCATGGTCATACCATATCTCATCCATATGTGCCGTCGCCTCAAAGTCATTAGGATACCTACGCCGTAATCTCCGAAATTCACCATCTAATATTCGAAAACTAGCATACCTCACTTTTGTTCGTCCACAACTTGAGTTTGCTTCTCCCATTTGGTCTCCCTATCATAAGAACATGATCATCGCGTTAGAATCTATCCAAAACAGGGCAGCACGATTCATTTCACGAAACTTTAACTGCCGCTCAAGCGTCACTCAGATTAAAACAGATCTTTCTCTACAATCATTAAGCACGCGCCATGACATCGCTCTCCTCACACTATTTCACAAATATGCGCGCTTCAATAGAACTACCTCATTTCAACTCGATGTCTCATCCCGCACGTCGAAAAGATTATATAATCAGTTTAGTTTCGCAAGAATATATGGTGACACATTGGCTTTTAACTCATCTGCATTACCACGAGCCATCAGATTATGGAATGATCTGCCAGACAACATCGCTTCCGCGTCTAATCTAGAATCTTTCCATTCTAAACTCATCACATATTTCACTGAAACCGTCATTTAGCACACCTACGTTCAAGTCTATTATTGTTCTTTGCTTTGCTGCTACACTCGTGCCATTCGGATGTTTTCTTACTTATGTTTGCTTGCCATGTTTCCGTGTTTGCCTTAATCGCGCTTTGTTTCCACGTTCGGTGAGCACATTATCCTGTATTGTAGTGAATTATTTTGCGTCGCGTACGTTTCCTTTTGTTTCCTTTGGTTATTAATGCACTGTATTATATCTTTTTTTCGCCCCCCTTACACAATGCCCAATGGGCATAAATAAATAAATAACTAAAAATACTGTGATTTGATTTTGTTTTTGCTTAACACCCTCGAAAAAACGTTTCAAAGATATTAGTGGGCGCACTTCCCTTTTGGTTGTGTTTCTATGTCCTGCCTCTACGGCCTGGAAATGTTCGATAAATGTTGTACTTGGACAGGGACATTCCATCCTTTCTGGGCGCTCCTGGGGAGGTACGTTGTTTGCTGGGAAGTAGGCACTGAGAAATTCCCCATCTTAGCTTTTTAGAACAGTTTTAATGCCGTTAGCCCTTTTACTCCCGCTAAAGTATCCGTAAAGTATTCGTCAAAATATTCCTTTAATTCACTATACAAATTGAAACTGTAGAAGTAATTGCGCAAAAAATGGAGTTCGCACACCCGTTATCGAATCTCAAAAACTGCGAGAAGTGCTGTGGTAGCCAATCCGCGGAGCTCGTACACAATCATGGAAACCTCGGCTGCATCACAGAATGGATTCATATACCGTTGCCAAAGCGTTGCAAGCAGTCCACATGCGATTAGAGATTACGTTGGGCATCGCGAAAATAGCATTTCACAGACACTGCACTGCGCAGACCACCTATCCCTGCGCTATGAGGCCCTTGCGCTAGCGTTCTGGACCAGCAGAGCTAACCTAGGTTCACTGGGGAACGCGGCTCGCTCCTTAGGGAGCCAGTGCGTGCGCAAGCCGCGGCTGTAATCTTCCGCCGGCGCGCTCCGCCGGCGCCCGACCGCCTGCGCGGAGTTCCGAATTATTAGACAGTTTTTGCTGTGCGTAGGCAAGCCCTTGCGTACGCAAAGCGCTACGGCGCTGCGTGCGTTACGCTGTCCGCTCCGAAGTATAGTTTTAGCTGGCCGAGCCGTAGCGTCCTTTCGGCGCACCTAGCGCCATCTAGTGACAAGACGTCAAAGCACATGAACGCTCGGTTGAAGAAAATTTTATCCGTGACTACTGATAACTAGTGTGAGTGCATTGGGAGCCTTTTTTGTTCCAAGAAAACTATGCAAACCGAAGAAAATGTATGAACTTGCTTAAAGCTAGAAAACTTCTTCGCCAGGTGTCGTTGCTACGAGGAAAACACACTGCACTTAGTTAGGCCTAGGAGCTTGATAATTCCAAAATTATCTTAGAAACAGGGGCTAGTTATCGCTTATACCGCTACATGTGGGCAAGAGTAGCCGAAATAAAAGCGAACCGCTACCAATTGAGCGAGCTATTGCGCTGTAGAATCCAGCGGCGACATGTATTTATTCCGAAGCGGGCGAGCTGGGCGCCGCCATCTTGTCAACGTTAGCGTACGCAAGCCACGCAAGCGCCGCAACACAAAGTCCGCTGGCTAGCGTACGCACGCAAGACGCAAGGCTTGCGCTTGCGTTCTGCGCATGCGTACTACTGTCCCTGCAAACTCCTTGCGTACGCTAAGCCGTTGCGTACGCACAGCTAAAACTGTCTATTCTGTGAGCACCTATACCTTCACCGCTGCCAGTGAAGGTACAGGTGCTCACAGAATAATTGGGAACACCGCCTGCAGCAGTGAAGAGGCTGGATTTGCGCATATGTCCAGTTAGGGAGCAGTTATAGCAATATACGGCATCGGTTTATATGGCTGGGGCCGTAAAACACAGCCATGATAGAACAGACATGCTGGTAGTGTCAGAGGGTCTTGTAAGGCGACTAAGCAAAAGGGCCGCTTTCACATGCGTCGGGCCAGGATGACACGGTGCGTGGGACAGTACAGCTCACGCTGGAGTGCAGTTTGATCCTCAGTGATGTCGACGCTGTAGACGACGCAGAGTTCCTAGGGTGTAATTGTCGGGGACGTGGGCCCAGTCTACCGCGGTAGGCTTACTGCCGTTAAGCTCAACTCAGCTACGTGCTGCGTCGAACACGCAGAGTCCAAAAATTTCGAAAATAAAGCCGCACTTGCCAGAAAAACAATATCCTCTTGGTCCTCTGATATTCCGCCGTCGATAGAGCACAAAAGCCTGGAAAGCAAGATGGAAAGACTGCCGGAAAATGCCAAAATTCGTGGAGCCCATGTGAAGCGCGCCCGCTCGCTTCGGCGTCCGACTGGCGTCCCTTGGAAAATTTCCCGCAGAAGGGAGGTGGTAGCAGACCCCAATCAATCCAGGAACGTGATGAGTAAGAGCTGACGCTCTTTAAAATTTTGGCTCCACTTCACGCTGTGAAGTGGTTGAACAGCGAAGCTATACTGTTTGCATTGAATTTTTGGCCTGGCGTTTTTTGCTTACGACGACGACACGAAAACGCAACCGTAACCGGGAAACACACGAGGTGAGAAGGAACATGCTTCGCATTGTTTGCAGGCGCCGTTCTCGTACATAATCCGGTTTGCACTTCACACAAGGGCTTCAAATGACGCCAACCCCTTTCGAAGCCGCTTCAAACGTAATGTTTACCGAAACGCGTAGTTGTAATTGTCGACACCGCGCGTCGGATATATACGTTCCCTTACGGCGCGGTTTGGGTGTCCACCGAGCAATGTGAGACAGGCGCCATTACCTTTCGTTAAAACCGATTTTCATTTCATATTTCTTGCCTTACGGCGCAGTTCGGGTGTCCACCAAGATATTTGAGACAGGTGTCATTTCCTTTCCTTACACTGTCCAACGGGCAAAGCATCGCGCCGAACAATCGATGGCATTCTGTGAACTTCTTGGGAACGCTGCAACACGCTAACGTCCCGCTCCTAAACACGAAGCTATAGCAGTGCTTTTCTTTATAAATGTATTTGTTTTTATTTTTATGTATTTTTCTTTTTTCTATCTTTAAAATTACGACTCCTTTGTTATCAGTATGATGTATGATTTCTATCCTGCACTTTTTTATTCTTTATTTAGACGCGTTTATTTTTCTGTCTATATATTTTATTTTCTGACAATTTTTTTATAGTAGGACTCCTTTATAGTCAGTATGATGTACGATTTCTATGCTGTTGGGTACTTTTCCACTCCTGGGGTTTTTTGTTGACGACAACGGCGGCACAAAAATTTTCTTGGACGGTGGAGGTATCCCGCTTCGCTGTAAAATGCAGTCCAAGGCTAAAACGCGGCCAGACACATCATATGTTACGTATTGGTCTCGTAAAAGAGCCCTGTTTAAAACTACCATTCGAACTCCACCCGAATGCTTTTTTCCTTCTTTCAGTCCTTCCTTTATATCTTCCCTCACGGCGCGGATCATGTGTCCGCCGATATGTGCAACAAATACTGCGCCATTTCCTTCCCCCAAAACTAATTATTGATTTTTCTGTGTTCTGTCTTGTGTGTTCCTTTCTTATGTGCGGTGTGCGCTTTTCGCTAAATGAGGTGATTATGATGGATAAAATCAACCCTAAGTGCAGCCTTACAGGAAGATATTTTCGAACTAAGATTGTAAAATTAAAAATTGGTTTTTGGGGAAAGGAAATAGCGGAGTATCTGTCTCACTTATCGGCGGACACCTGAACCGCGCCATAAAGGAAGGGATAAAGGAGGGAGTGAAAGAATAAAGGATGAAAGAGGGGCCGTAGTGGAGGGATCCGGAATAATTTCGACCAAGCGGGATCTTTAATGTGCACTGACATTGCACAGCACACGGGCGCCTTAGCGTTTCGCCTCCACCTAAACGCGAACGCCGCTGTCGGGTTCGAGCCCGGGAACTCCGCCACGACATTTTTTCAATCTGGAAACAAGCTCGGCACCATGTTGACTGGGCGCGCTTTTGTTCATTTTTCTCCGCGTTCTTGTTTACTTTTCTCCGCGCGCGTTTAAAACCCAGTGATCTTTCACTGGGTTTGAAACGTGGGGTTTGAAACTGGCCTGAAGTGACTCCAGTGCGAGTGGTGCTTGGTTTCTGGCTGTGGCTCATGAAAAAAGGACCTCGGAAATGTTCGTGCGAGACATTCCGCTGCTGCCAGTTATCGCTCTGGGCCGCGTCGTCTCCGCGTCATCCTCGCTGTCTTATTTGAAAGAAACAGTCCGACCTTGGTAATAATCAAGTAGCATTCGGCGAAGGCGCTTATCGCATGTGAAGTAAGCTCGGGAAGGAATTTTCGCTTTCATTTATTCCGGTGGCCCACCATAGTACGCAGTGTCTTTGGCCGCTTTTGCCTGCGTCATTTTGCCACTGCGGAGGTATGTGTCCCTGTGTTTCTTGCTGGCTACATTTGGCGAAATATACTGGTATACCTACACCCGGTTCATCATAGTCTCGAGTTAATCGCAGGGAAAGAAGGCTAACTTCACCAGGTGATGCGAAGGGCACAATATTTTATTTCAGCCAAATTGCGTACAAATACACAGCTGCTGCCAAAGTGTAGCAGAAGAAAAGAGAACCAAATCTAGTTCATATACACTATGAACAGCATGCTTGTCGGTTTTCTTTCTTTTTTTTCTCATATGAACTGTAACTCATGGTGCCACTGAAATAGGAAATTTTACTCTGTGTCTTGCATCATATTTCATTCTTTTTTATGCTATGTGCCTTGGATCCCGATGTGTATTTCATCATACTTCCTAACCAACTGTAGCACCGAAACGCAGCGTAAAGTACTGCCTTTAAACTTAAGCTTCTGAAAAGTTTTAGTAGTTGGCAACCATGGATGCTTTTTTTTCCAGCTTCAAGGCATAAGGCTCACAATAAGATGGCTTTCTGCAGCACTTTGTATTTGAGAACATAATGATTTTTGAGTGGACAGCTGCCAGATGTGCCCATTAGGTTGTAAAAAGATCTTTCTTTCTTAGAACAAATTTAGAGTTTTATGCATGAGGTCTCTGAGAAAGGATTTGATGTCGGGCTGTTTGCATGCTATGCTCGCATAAAGGTGGCCCACATACTGTTAGCTAAGTTTCTCGGGTTTCGGCACCAAAAATGTTATTTCTTCTGAACGTTAGTAACTGTGACCGTTGACACCCCGGCAAGCAACGACTGAGCCGCACTAATTAAAGCCAAACTGCGCGTAAGACTCGTTCGGATGGTGGGGCCGCGCGCACTGGAGCCTCACAAAACGACGCTCTCTCGATGGCTTTCACTTTCACACTGACTTTATTTACACTGGTCGAAGTTTGACACAAAACACACGAATACAAAAGGGAACAGTGGGACGGGGAGAAAAGAAGGCATCACGAGCGGTTGGCCTCGGGTATTCGGGAGAAAGAGAGATAGAGAGAGCCACTTGTGACCTTGGTCAGACCCGGCGCGAGGGCGGGTGTCGCGTTGCCCCACGTTGAGCGTCTTCCTTCGTTCCGTCCCTTTGGGGCCGTCTCCTATTTTCCACAAACGGCTCCGAGCAGTAGACGAAATGCCCGTGCTATCGCTGGCGTCGAGCGCTTTCAAATCCGGGCACGCAACAAGAGTTTTGCGCGGAATTCCACCTTGGGATATGGGTGAATGCCGTCAACGTCAGCCTGTGAGCACGACCAAAAACAATAACTCGAGCAGTTAAGGAAAGTACGCCTACGCCGCACGTCAAATGGTACGCTGCGGCCCGCTGCTGCCGCCAGGTTTGCAAACAGCAACTACAACGCCGTTGCTTCCCTGCCCGGACAAGATGGCCTCCCGATCGAGAAAGACCACGTGACTTCCTCCACTCTTTTCTGCAATGTTGTTGTACAGGAAGGGCCTCTCCCGTGTTTTCCTTCCTCGATGTATAATGGAAATAAGTAGCCAAGTATAAATAAGATCGGAAGCTTCGAAATTGGTCTGTAGTTGTTTAGGTCACTGCTGTGTCCTGCCTTGTGTGTGACGGATACTTATGAAATAATTAATTTATCTGCAGATCGAGTTGCATGGTGTGTAAGTGCTAATATGATATGACTAATCTTATGACTGATGGATTTTACAGATTGTGTTTTTATGTCATCAGCACCGCAGAGATTTTTTCCTTTAGTTTTCTTTTGTTGTTAATTTGCTTTGTTGTGTTCTTTTTTGCTTGCCCAATGGCAGGCTTTCCTGCTCAACTGCGGTCCTGAGGCTCAAAGGTCTTCCAACAGACCGAAGACGTCGCCATGAGTTATAACCTTCCGGCAGACGTTTAGGCGAGGGGCCTAAAGCTCCTCAAAATGTTGGAAATAAAGGTTTAAAATGCAAAAATATAATGGTGCTGGTTTCAAACGGTTGTGGGGCACATGGAGATTGAGGTCGCGATGCTGGGTGCATGATATGTTGTTTAATCACGGTTACGTAATTTAGATGTACTTGAAGCCCATGATATAAGAAAAATTGTGGGGTTGCACTGTCTACTCATGGGCGCAAATGCGAAATCCTTTCCCTGTCCTCCTTCTCCGTTCATTTATCATTTTATTTTAATTTCTGTATTTTTGTATTCCTTATTGATTTTGATTTTTAGTTTTTGTTTTTAGTTTTTATCTTTTATTTTTTACTTTTGTTTTCATTAATTTAACTTCTGGTTTTTATTTCATTACTTATATGTTGCTTCATGAACCTTTACGTTTTTTCTTTCATTTACCAAAAAACTGATCACTGACACTTCGTGCAGCAACTTCCCTTGCAATTTCCGTCTACAACATCCGTCTACAACTCACTAGCCAAAAAAGGCTTAAGGCTTAAAAGTCTCATGAAATGTGGCAGCAAGCAATGTTCCTGTATAAGACAAACCACTTATTAATATTGCACAAATGCCGTTGCTTTTGTTTGTGGATGTTAGCCTATTTACATTGTTCCCTACTTGTTTAGAGTTATTGCAGATGTCGGCAGAATTACGCTCGTAATAAATAGTCCTGACCTTCTTTTCATAAATAGCCCTAGCCATTTTAATTGTAGCAAATGGACGCCGAACATACAAGTATTGGACTCATCTCAAAAAGGCAGCTACAACGGGTGAGAAACGCCAGAACTACGCGATGTCAACGACGTGGCTATAAAGCGTCCCCGCGCTCGCGGTCTCATTCATCGGCGATTCTTGCAGAGTTATTGCACAGCATAAACAAGCAAACATGCACCCGGCCAAATCTCTAACTGGCGTGATTTTTCCACTCCAAATTGTGCCTTCACTGTAAAAAATTTCACACCTCTAAATAGAGCATAATTCCATGTACACCCTTACACCTTACAAAGTAGGAGTTTCATTTACACATGCTTCCATCCTGCACCCAAGAATTTTAAAACTTTGCATGAACGGTTGCATGTGTCCCTAATACTCCTGGTAGTGCCGTCGGGGTGCAAGGGTGTTCCTTTCAAGAATGTAAATCTGGCTTCACTTCTGCGCTGCTTGTCCAAGTAAATTCGGAAGAAAAAATAAAAAAAGAAAATATAGCCCTAGCTCGTGTGCTTCACGAAACAAAATATGGTAGCGTAGTTCCTGTGACAAAATCACATGCACATGTGAAGCAGTAACATGCATGTTCGGCATTTTATCCACGTTTTACTAATGCATCGACGCGACTGTTAAGAAAACATTCCACAAGGCAATAAAACTTAACTATGAAAGCAGTACAAACGCGATGATGGTGCCGATAGTATGCACTCGTTAGGATTTCACTTTGAGGCATGGCCTAAATCTTTTGCAGCCGGGAACGTACATGCAGCAGCAAGAAAAATAAGATTCACATGCAGCCTAAAAAATGTGAGTGATTGATTTTATTTCAAATGCCAACAAAATGGTTGGAATAATACCTATGCCTTGAATGTTGAGGCTCATTGGTTCTTTTGATAATAACGTGCGCCCGTGTGCTGAATCCATCATCAAGGCAAAGCAGTTACGACTGCAGCGCAAACTGAATAGAGAAAGCATTAGTTGACGTTTTGCGACAATATGTTTCAATCGGAGTACTGTCTGCGCCGAATCATTCTGCTTTACACACCAATGACGCACAAGAAACAGGACCAAACGTAGCTGCTTCTTGAAGCAACCACTTTGTCAACTGAAAGAAAGGCAGCTGTGGAGACCTTAAGTTAATTAGGTCCCCTGAACAGCTTGAGAAACTCCAAGTACAAAGTGGGCAAAACAAAAATTTTATTTTTCCTCGCCGGACGTGCCTACGCAAGTCTGAACGAGTAGCAGGAGGTGCCTTTGCAGCCCGTAGAAATTAAATGCGGTGGTATGCGGCGTTTCATGTCCGAAAGCTAACCCTGGGCTATAGGAGACGCTGTAGTGGAAAGCTCTATACTATATTCGGAAATGCGCTGTCCTTAACATGCACTGGCATTGCAAACCACACGGGCGTTTTATGCATTTAGTGCTTTCAGCTCCCCTTCTGGGCAAACTCGCTAACGTTGTCTGTGCGCCGCAGCGCACCGGACAGAGAACACGAGCTAGAACTGCCAGAACCTGAAGCGAACATTTCCGCCCGCCAACTGAATTTGGAACCGGCGCGCTGTTGAAGCTAGCACGAAGTGCGAGTTTTGAGGACGCCACGGGGAGCCGAAGGTTTACTGGACCGCAGAAACATCTGTCGAGCTGCTTCGATGGTTTCAATCTGACCCTGCAGTCCGCATATTACCCTGTCTTCAGTATGTATTGCTCTCAATCACCGCTGTGTTTTGTTGATTCGTTTAATTTTATGAAGATGAATGCTGCAGGCCTAGGTGCATTATGCCTATGCAACATATAACACACCACCCTCAAGCCCCTCTCCCGCCTCTCTGAACCACCTAACCGCGAATGCCCTGCCACCGTCCCTGCGCGGACCTTCGAAGACTGCTCGAGTTACAAGCGCAGCGCGTAAGCCGAGCGGTCTCTCCGCTCGAAAGCCGCGGAGCCAGGACGACGCGCGTGCAGACGGGAGGCTGAGTAGGCGCCTGCGCCCCGGCTGGCGGTAAACAGCGAACAGACATGACGCATCCATGAAAGAGTACCTGACACCGCCACTGAGTCCACGCCACAGATCCATGTTACGCCTGTTCGCACGAACGCTGCCGTACGAGCGCACTATATCTGTCCCGAGTCAACAACACTGCCGCCGAATACGTCGAACTTGTAAAGGAACCCCTCCTTAAGGCAACGTCCTAACTTCTTCGGCAGATTTCCGGGATATCTGTTCAGGAGGAGGCCGTCCTAGAACGTGCTATGCTTTGCCTGCCATACATTTCATGCTCCCCTCCTCTTTCGACGATGGCATAGGCTACAATATTTTTTATATATTTTACAAGCATCGAAATGCAGCTGCTGGAGAGAAAGTACAAAAAAAAATCAGAAACGGGGCAATTCACGATAACTTTTTATTCCGAAGAAACATGTCATGTTTAATCGCTTCTTATCTTTCATAAGTGGCAACTGTTAGCAATCGCTGTGTATGCTGCTCCTGTGCTGCATATGCATTCCAGCTCCCGTACACATTGTGAGTGAAAACCGAAAGCGAAACTTAATATGTGCCGCGAAGCGGCCACTGGTGCTGTCGGGCCTTTCTTCACTTTTTTTTTTCAGCCTGCTCATCATGGCGTCGTGTTGTGCGCACTTCAGCGGTTCACGAGAACGTGTTTTCGACCTTGATTTTCCAAGTACCGCAGTGAACTGAAGTGTTTCTAGTGCGCACATATGACTGGAAATGTGCGTCGGTTGGTTCACTGCTGTCCAAGTAACTGATATGACGTATAACGACAGAAGCAGCCGCTGTGCCGTATACGTTTCTTTGTTCTTGATTGGGGAAAGGGTGGCGCTCGCTCACATTGTAAAGATTTGAAGTCAGGAAGCAGGGGCGAAGTTATTGTGAGCGCGTGTTCATGCGCCAGAATGTATTTGCAATGTAGCAATCGTAGTCCTGAAGTTGGCGTTAGTGAAAAAGACGAGCGTTGCCGTGATGTGGAGACATAGTGCAGCTCAGCACTACCACGAAACTGCCTCGAATGGTAAGCAGTTATATTTTTTCATGCATGCTAGTTCCCATATTATAAAGGATATGTTTTGGAACAGCGGTATCAGGGCCTGCCATTTCTAAGTACCCAATTGCCAAGATCTGCAGTGCGACAGGCAGCTCTTTCCTTGTATCCTAGGAAGAGAAGAAGCGCTGAAAAGTGTTCGGCGAGAATCATTGTGCACAAAGCGGTTTTTTTGTTGACGAAACGAATGTTGCAGAGTACTGCCGCATGCTGCTTAAGAGCTCTACTATGTGTGTTCTATCAAATTTAAATCCGTTTAACGCTTTTTCGTCAAATTCCTTGCCGTACGGTTTATTCGTGCGCGGTAATTTTTGCAGCTGTGCGCAGGGACTGTACCGTATCTCTGCGTAAAGTGCATTGCCTAAGCGTGATGTCTGAGATAAACTTTCAATTTTGTCAGCTGCACAAACGCAGACTGCCGGTCGTATTGTGCATCAGACCACTTTGCAATTTTTTCGCGCTGCCATCTATTTTGGTTTTTGTTGTTAGAATGGCACCCAGAATCCTGTGCTGTTCAATCTAGGTATATTTAGCTTTGTTTTTCACGGTTTTAAAAGTTCATTGTATCGCCAGAGTGAGCTTATAAATTTTGGTGGTCTCTAATCGTGATGGCATTAAAAGGATGTCTGCAGGGGAAAGAGCCACATGGGAGCCCGCGGATTTCACCTTGTTGCCGCTGGGAAAAATATTCATGAGCAGTATGGAAGCAAAGGTGCCTTAAATTTTTCAGCAAGCTTCTTTTTATGTTGTATGTTAGGTTCTCTTTTGGGCCACTTCCCCTTCTTTTCTTCATTAAGGGGCGTCATGAAACGGGGTACATAGACTAACCATACCCTCATTTATTTGTACATCCTTGCTGGTTCGTAGTCAGCACAGGATTATTGCAAACCAATTTGTGTGTTGTTGAACGTAGTTTTCTGAAAGCGTGCATTAGACGAATAAGTGCAAATTATGTGGATGCTTTTTTATATTTCTATAATATTCAACTAAAAACTGCTTCAATACCTTGTGCTTGGCACATGATGGCCTCAGTTGCCTATGTGCCATGAAACCCAACACAACAACAACAAAAGGCAAAGAAGCCGATAAAAATGTTTCTGATCTGAAAAAAATGTGAGGCATGTCAGCCAAAAAATTCTTTTTTAAGGCATATTCAGGCACCCTTTGCAATGTGACGTGGTGTTCATTTGTTTTTTTAATGGCAGTGGGATTTATATCTAAATGTTTGATTGGAACAATTTTTGTTTTAAGCAAGAAAATAAATTTGCAATTTCTGACCCTGCGTTCAATCCCAGCATTGCTCCCTACACGGTGCTCTAGGTGGATGCGCCTCATATTTTGGTTTTGAAACGTCCGCTAGCATATTCATTCACATTTTTTCACTTTCATCTCGAGCATGATGTAAGTCCAGAATGCACTATTGAGAGACAGATAAAGTCTCTATATGCTGAAACTTACGTGTTCCTCTCAATGGTAGTGCTCTGTAAACAACCTAGTGAGTTCACCTTCGTTTTCTTCAACCATTTGTTGGAACACCCAGATAGCTGCAACACACTTGATAGTTTTTTTCACCAATGTAAACAGCTCACAGAGCAGTATTTGACCTTTGTATGACTGCGAATTCCTTCTGTTACTGCTAAGGGCCTCACAGTTCCTCCAGTCCTGTCACAAGCACTCTTCGCCTGTGACGTGGCGAAAAAGTCCATTGCACTGAAAAATTCAAATGATTTTTATGGTAGTAGAGGTTTTTTAACTCTGATTGGTCATACCGAAAAATGCGCTTCCCGGTTCAGTACTGTTTCTGTTGAAAAACAAGAGGAGTTCCGCCATCCGGCCACTTCGTTTTTACTTTTTGTAAATGTACCCTTTAACAGGTTTCTGTATTGCCGAACCTGGCAGCATTGAAGCCCCGCACACCATTGTATTCGAGCAGTGTAGTGCTGGTTTTGTGTATATTTGCAGCCGGCCGCAAAATGTGTTGCATTGTGGAAAAGGCACGGAGAAATGTCAAATGTTGAATGTAGGGACTCAACTTGCAAAATTGTTTTCTCACTTAAAACAAAAATGCTCCGATTAAACTTCTAGAAATAAATGACACTAAAGGCATTGGGCAACTTCCTGTCTTTCATAATTTAATTAAGATCACCTCATTACGGAATTGATTGCTGAATGTCTAAAAAAGCTAATTTTTTTCTACTTTAGAATTCTTTTGCTGACATGCCTTATGCTTTTTGCTGTCTGAAATATTTTTATTGCCTTGACCTTCTGGACAGCGTAGAAAAATAGTTGGAATTACTGCTGTGAGAACATAAAATTTAATATACGATTTCAAATTTTCGTCTTTTGTACCATCTTCCATGTATTGTATAAAAAAAAGAAGTTCAATTTACTGCATATGGAAGCCCAATGCTTTTTATTTAAATAAAAAAAACGTTTCTTAGTCATGCGTAAGAATGTTTCTATTACAAAGTTTTTGCAAGGCTAGGTTTGGCTACCACTTCGAAATGTGACATGGCGGCCACGACACAAAAAAATTATTCTGCCAAAAGGAAGCTTGGCTAATCATTGTCGTAGTAATGCATGAAGACAATATTTTTTTGAAAGAATACGATGATGGTTGAGTACTAAGTCTGGAACAGTTGACGTAAATTGATCCAATGAGATTTAAATGCCAACTGTGAGGTGGTTTGAAGGAGCCTATAAAATTTTTGTACCTCGATTAACATTGGAGTGTAGGTATAACGCAATTTTTCTGCTTGCATAATTGTAATGGTTCCATATCATGGCGTTTACTTTGCCTCTTGTGTACAAATTCGCATTGCTTTGTAACTACTTTGTCGTGCAGGCATTCACCCCAAATGGATACTGCTGCACCTGACCAGTATACTCAACTGGACAAATGGTGTGGCATGACTACATGTACCTTTGCCGAATTTTCGAGAAAATTTTATTCATACATCAGCCTGCTTAATATTTTCATATTTCATATGTAACAACAGATGAAATGCAGGTCTATTCTAAGGATGGCTGTGGCCATTTGTTAACACCATTTTAGAGTAGCGATGTTTGCAAAATGATTTATCCTATTTATCTAGTTTTAGTTTTGTTCACTACGTGCAGCATGTATGCCTTAAAGAAAGGGAACCCGAACTCGCAGAGTAAAAAATTTGCCTGACTTTTTTGTCGTGAACATTGTGATGCCACCGCTAGCATATGTGATCTCCTTAATGCACGCGCTTATGTGTATGTATTTCTTCAAGAGTGGGTGCAGAAAGCAAACATCTGCTTGGTACCCCTTGTGTTCGTTTTCCAGATCTAGACTTCATCTCTTAAGAATGTGTGACAGTATTTTAGTATTGGAAAAATAGCACACTGGGTTACAGGACACAGGCAAGACACAGATACGACGCTGACTAACAACTGAGGAATTTATTGCTTTGATCAAAATAAATTCTGCAAACATCATCCGAAATGCAGAGGAGGAAAGTCATGGAGTTTTCATTTTGTCACATCTGTGGTGATTAGTTATCCAAATAGTCAATTTCTTTTTTCGTTAACGTTATTGACGATGTGCCAACGCAGGTTGAACCATTCTTACGTATTGTGTACCTCTGGTGTATCTCGTGCATGAGCTGTCGATTATATTTCCTCAAAATTTTACATTCTCGAAATTATGGAATGCACTCATAGTCCGACAAGTGTCTTGCTACCATGCTGCCATGTCCTGTCTGTGCTGCCGACATGTTCCATTACTTGTATGTTGACACACTGACCTTATTTCCCAGCATATGACACTCCTCATGACAGAAGGATCTTGTACACTAAGCCACTGTCGACTACTGTGAATTTGTCTCTGTGCTTCGTCTTACATGGGACTGTCTTTGATGCACCTTTGCTGGGTGTGTGGCAAACTAATTGCAGCTACTTTCTGCGAAGTCAAATGAAGCCATTGCAGAGAAATTTTACAAGCTACAAAAGAAGGTCAAGTGCCAAACATTGCAGAACGAAGCCATAGAACTAGAGTGAAGCCAACAGCTTGACCAAACTAGGGCCTGCTGTGAAGAAGCGTGAGGGCCTATGCCTTCTTTACGGCAGAAGCACACAAGGATAACTGGCCTTTTGGTGTAATTTTCTCTGAACAAGGATCATGGCAGGACACCTTAGAGTGGTATCCTCAAGAATTGCTCACCGTGGAAGACCTTTTCCTGGCAAAGAAGCCAGAAATGCCTGTATTCCTCTCAAGCAGCTGTCCAGAAGTGTCTACTCCATTGTAATAAAGGACTTAAGCGCGTTACACGCTGCCACATATCGTCTCTTTTGAGATGGTAAGAAAAGGCATTCATTTCATGTGATCAGTACGATTCCAGAACCAATGCGGATGGATTCTTGGAGTTGTTCACCATCTATTTGCGTTACCTAAGTAAAGTTTAATGATCTGTACATTAAGTGGCAAGGAGTATGCACCGGTTCCTGCGTTGCACCAGTTCTCCGTGACCTTCTGCTGACCTGCCTGTCAAGATCCCCAAGTAATAGAAGATTTTCGTGGCATGAGTATGATAACGACCTTCCGACTTGTGTACAACTTCCTAGTAATCCACAAGGTAACCAAGGGCAACACAAGGGCATTGCGGACATCTTTAAGTCCTCCGAAGTTGTTGCCAACTTTGAATTAACCAAAGAAATGCCAGTGGAGGTACAGTTTCAGTTTATCGTTCTATAACTGTACATCGGAGAGGCCCATATGGGCTTGTGTTATCTACCGCAGATAAAAAAAAAATGCTATGGCTACAGACGCACTGAAAAATTCCCTTAACAGACTGTGTATTGACCGTCAGCAGGAAATCGTCGAGGCCCAATTGACACGGTTACGTAAAAATAGTTTCCCAGATCACCTCATCTGCATCCTTGGCGTCATGGTAATGAAAGAAATTTGCCGATCTACCCCAACGAGGTTTCAGAAAGAAGACCAAACTTAGCAGTCATGACATATGTGCACGGTGTCAGTTACGCGCTAAAGAGAGTGGTCGGGCGGGCTGCTGTGAACTTAGTACGCAACGCCACCAGCAAAGGTGCTTCAAAGACTGCCCGGTGTAAAACGAAGCAAAGAGACAAATTCACAGCATGCGACAGTGACTTGGTTTACAAAATCCCCTTGTCATGCAGAGCATCAAATGTTGGGGAAAAAGGCCGGCGTGTCAACATTCGTCTCATGAAGCATTTCGCCAACACAGACAGGATACGGCAGCAAGCAAGCAAGACACGGGTGGTACAGTGAATGCAAAGGCTCATGGGCGAGATATATGAGGTGTACAGCATATAAACGGGTTCTTGAAGCTGCGTAAGCACATCATCCATTGTCTTAATGAAAAAACAAATTGACTGGATATATAATTTAGTCACGGATATAATGCGTGATTATATCTGGGTAAATAATGACGAGAAATACCACAAAAGATTATTCCATGGCCTTCGTTCTCGGTATTTTGGATGATGCTTCCTGTATTTATTGCGGGCAAAGCAATAAATTCCTCAGTTGTTAGCGGTTTTTCTGTGTCATCGTGTCGGTGCCCTGTTACCCTGCGCGGTTTTGCCCAGAATCGTGCACCAACTGGACCGGCGTCTTTCTGTGAGTAGTTTAGTGACCTCGTGCAAATTTTTCATAATGCCTGTTGAGTTTAAGTGGCTGCAGACACAGAAGATATGTTAACTTGGCAATGTTGCTTGCCTTTTAAGATGTCACATACTTGGCATAATAATGAATGTATGCTTTGTGTTGCGTTGAAGCGGACCACTGTCATGGAAGGGGTTGCATCGCTGACTTTGGTACAGATACTATATTCTATCTGTCACTGCGAATGTTACACCTGACTTGTCGTTGCTGGTATTGTAAAGCATTATGAAGTGTGCTATATTTTTTCCGTTATCCTGGTGTTTTGGGCCTTTTATACTCAGTTCACTGTCCAGCAAGGCCAGTGGTTTGCACTAGCTTGTAGCAATTCATGCAGAATTAATTGCATCCCCTGACCACTTTCACTCCATTTCCTAACAGGTAGCTTTCTTGCTCATACATTGTTTTTATAATGCGGTTTAGAGCTATTTTCTCTGAAACCACAATGGCCTCCTTGGAATGGTTCAGGGAGTATCAGCTGGCGCTTGCTCACCATATGGGCAGATTTTATTCTCTGTTAGCATCGGCATGCGTAATATCACAAGTCATTAATGAGAAGTATGTCGGCATTTTGTGAGGATCATGGAGCAATGTAAATTGATATGAAATGCTGTAGCGTATTTGTGTACAATGCAGACTCGCACCATGCATGCCGTTCTAAGAAGGAAATCCTGGGGTGGCTGAGAACCTGTTTGTCGAGGGAGGATGACTACTCAGCAGGCTCACCACTGCGGTTCACTCTACAACTGCCATACTGTCAAGATTATGGATGTTCAGCATAAGCTACCTTATGTTTGCGTACAAGCTATTTCTTGGAGTTAGTGTCACAGTCCAAGCCTTCCTCAAGCTGGTTTGTAATGATGCACAGACATCAATTTTTTATTTTTTGCACTGAAAAAATTTGGAGGTAGATGTAACTGCAGTTGAATCTCATTTTTGCAGCACCATAACGGCAATAGAACAGGCATGGTTTTTTTTTTCTTTGGATGGCAGTAAGGAATTCATTTCCAAAGCTTCTAGTGCTTTGTGAATTTCTTTGTTTGGACACTGAAAATTTTCCACATGTCTGCAGTATTGTGATTTGCGAGTCAATAAATGTTTTTTGTTGGCGCACAGTCTACTTACTGCTATGAAGAGCTGCAGTAATAAAGGTATATTACATTATGTAAGCATTATGATGGTAAATTTAACGAACACTTAATAAAAGTGGGAACAAAATATGATCACATTGCATGCATTTTTGCTAAAGGGTGTAGGAGTGTAAGAAGCACTAAAACTCAAATGGCTCGGCGGTAATAGCGTGCCAGTCGCCCCAACACCTTTAGCTAACTTTTTTTTCATTTTCGGGCTGGTCCTTTCACGAAACACCCCGGGCGAAAGGTGTATGAAAACACGAAGAATTCCTTTTGGGCCAGGTGCGAGCTATAGACAGCTGAAAACACCTTTAAAGATGTAATTGTTTTAAAAGGTACGTATGTTTTTCCTGCCAGTCACTGTGTGTGTGTTCATTCCTACTATGTATTCTCTGCATATACCTTCATGCTTATGACTCCTTTCTTCATTGCGCTCTACGTAAATAATTATCATGATTGGCCACTATTATGTAAATATTGGCCCCTTCTTTTTGTACTTGTGTGATGCGGACACTGCCTTGCGTCTCGTTACCGCTCGTTCTCGTTGTCAGTTTCAAATAAACTTTTGTAACCGCCAAGGCTGGTGGTGGTGTGGTGACGTGCTTGCGTATATATATGAAGGACATAGCTGTACAACTGCGTTGGAATGAAGCGTCATTCTTAGTAACATTCATTTTCTCGTTAGGCGACTGGCTTGATCATTGTGTTTGTGTCATATGATGAAGGTTGAAGGCGTAGATGAAGAACATTCACAGTGGACACTTGTAGGAATATCGCCCCAGTATCTGCGAAACGGATTATTTTGTCACAGATCCGTTCAACGCCTCCAGCAGCGCTAACGCGTGTATGCATGCGACCGGCGACGGAGCAGACGAGACAGATGAGGCAAAGCGGAACCATGACACGGTCACCTGCGAGAGTGCAGCGTCTTTGTTAGCGCACGGGTTCCGTCTTTTCTCGTTCACTTTGTCACTTTGTCGAAATGTTCTTGTCCAAGTATGCATTTCGAGCAGTTTAGGGTGACCACGCCAGCCGCTGCCTTAAATTGCTCACTTAGCGAAGGACGCGCCCACCCCTTGTGCGTTTTGCATAGCGGTTATAGTTTCGCGTGGTTGCGCGTAAGTTTTACGGGCACGCGAGGTTTTTATGGCCCCCAACAATGCATAACTTAATTCGAGTGATATTTTTTGATGATGTGGTAAAACGTGGTCAACATGAAAAAAACTTCTCCGCCAACACTGCCTCAGAGTTCGACTTTGAAGCATTAGCTACGGGAGCTTCAAATGGTTGCATCGAGGTGTCTGGAAACGGGGAGAAGATCAAATCTAAACATCCGCGGTTGTTTCCTTTTCGGAAGCATCCCTTTTTAAGACCGTACCACCGCCATAAACCTCATTGTTTTGCACTACTATTGCGGTTTAGAGCCACCTTCGCTATATCCGGTATATTTCCTCGTTATGTCAGTTAAAATATTTCATAAACGTGTTCATCACAACACTACCAATCGTTGGACACCATCCGGAACCCCGCGCGACAAGCAGGTCAGCCGTAATGGTCGTCTGACGAACCTCGGAATGCATGGTTTCGGGGTGGATAGGTCAGTGGTGCGAATTCCACACACATACTATAGGCTTCATCTCAATTAGTAATTTTATCCTCACGAACATGTCAAGTCATTTGACACCACTTCGAACATTTTGCGTCAAACGGGTGGCCCCCAGTCTTAATGAAGATGGTGGTGCCGTGGGCGGTGGCCTACTTCGATGCCCGTTATACTTGCACATATTAATAATAACAATAATGCTTTATTGCTATGAAAGCATGCAGCACATATATTCAGGCCTGCCAAAGCCATTCAAGGCTTGAACGGCAGTGCCCGTAAGGCAACAAAACCATACGCGGTAATTAGCATAAATATAAAGCAGCGAAACGCAAGTACAGGAAATGAAAAGAAAGTAAGGGCATTATTAAAAATTACACAATGTCTATGAAGAGAAACTTCCAATGAGGATAATGAAACCCAGAACAGAGCAAATCTGCGCCAGCAAATGACCGTGCTACAGGTAAGCGTACACCAATCAGGATTCCCTGGTACACAGGGATTGAGCGTCGGCAAGCACAATACAAATAACCAAAGAAGCAAAATACTCCTTTGAAAAGAGATACGCCTTGGCGGTCTTTTTAACCTTTATTTCGTTTTCATACCAAAGGTGCTGGGAGGTAATTTACTGAAGCAAGTTGGAACATAATAAGCGCGTGTTCGAGTGCCGTATCTTGTTGAACAACGAGGTCTCCAAAATTGGTTTTTGGGCCTTAATTACGCAAAGGGAGGAAACTTATGCAACTAAAAGACCACTGGACCAAAAGTGAATTAAAACAACCGTATTCTTCAATAGATCCTTGAAATCGGGCATCGAAAGTATTTTAAAACTGTCTGCGCCTGCATTCAGGCTGAGATCATGATAGATGTTCTTTAAGAGAAGCATTTATTCGGTTATTCCCCTCGGACTCCTCAGGGGAGCAGATATCCAAGAAGCAGTGAGAAAGGCGGCAACGCTCGGCACGCAAGTATTTCAAGCGGACGCGATCTACGCAGAACGAGAAGCAAAACGCCATCCTGGTGAGCACTCCGAGCAAAACAATAGCGGACAAGTACCGAAAAATTCGAAACGATCACGGTGAAATATAAGAGCTACGAGGACTCGCGAAGAAGCAGTTCCCTTAATTCTTCCGGCGACAAACAAGATCCAGACCGCAGCGGTGGCCTAGTGGTTGAGCATCCGCCTCGCATGCGGAAGGTGCGGGGTTCGATCCACAGTGCCGCCGGGTACCCACCGGTGAAACAATGGGTACAAGCTTCCCTTTGCCTGATGCTCGGCTTAATCAGGGCGAACTGCTTGGGAAATGGGTCTTTGACCCCACCTTGAGCAAACTACAAATACCTTGTGCCATGGCGCTCTTTCGCCGCAGATGCCCTTGCGCCATAAAAATTCACTATCATCGCAAACAAGCTCAGTCAGTCTGTCTGATATATTGGCATTGTATAGTGGAGCGCTTCAATCATACATTCGACACTAGTGGAAAGGGTACAGGGTTCAAGGTTGGGGGTGGGGAGGGGCACGGCATCGGCTGCAGAAGTCATGAGAAGGCGATTGCCCCCCTCCCTCCCTCCCTTATTCCGGAGTCCATGCGCCCGTGTTGAAACCCAAGGAAGGAACCATACGGAAGGTGTCCAAAGCAAACAGGCGAACCACGATGGCGCCACTCGGGCGTTGAGTTTAGCATTATGCGTCCCGTTAGCGACTCTGTGTTAATGTGCAATATCAACGATAATTCTAAGCTCAAGAGGCTCACCATTAGTAGTATCCCCGTGAAGTGGGTTGAGGCGGCCAGCATCCCGCATGCCAGCGCTTTCATGCTTTATTCAGTTACATTTTTACTACGCGCTTGAGGTGTGCGCCGTGTCGGTTTCGAACGGCGGCGGCGTGGCGGCGCAAGGCCATTTTTCGATGGCGGCGTCGGCGCTGGAGGCGCGGAAAGGTAAACCTCAAATTTAAAAAACTATTTTGCTACAGCCTTCTTTGCTAAACTCGTTGACATTTTGGGGATTTTAGTACTAAGGGCTCAGAACACAGAATACAGAGCGGTTGAAAGGTGAGAGAAATGCAAAATGTTCTGTAAATATTGTTTTTTATTCGCCCTATAAAAAAAATTTGGCGCATATCACATGCGCGTATGTTGATTGTGTTTATGCATTTCTTGCTCACGGACGTGCGAACCTTTCTGGTTTTCTGCGTTGTAGTCGCAATTGTTTTCTTTTTTTGCTGTCTTTTGGTTATACAGGTTTGTTTTCATTGCGCAGTCAGTGAATTCGTCTAGAATTGTTAAGCGGGCACCGACGCACGAAAAACTCAATATGTTAATCATACTTCCACTTGTTCTAAATGAGATTATGCTTATACATTATTCTTTGCGTAAAAAGAAACAGACCTCTTTTATGACCAACTTTTGCTTGGTTCAGCGCTTTACCTGTTGTCCAATCAGTAGATGTTATAACACAAGCATTTCCGTTCGGACAGTTGGGGAAATCACTTGTTCTGAATATTAATCACCATTTGTTTAAAGCAAGTGTTCTTACAAGTGCCTTTTTCCATAATAAAAAATAAAACAATTCTTTTGCAGTAGGTGAACATTTTTGTAGCTGCGATATGTGACAATGCGTTAATGCCGTTTTGGGACTTGTCGCTGATTTCACCCGCAGCCACAATGTCCGCGACCCTCAAGTCGTTATTCCGACGTTCCGAAACCGTTTCTTCTCATTGCGCCATGTTGCGCTTTTCAAGAAGTTTCGGAATGCCACGTTGCGTTGTCTGCTGGCGATGCGCATGCTGTTAGGTGTGGGGCTTCATCCCGTAGCAGGCCACCAGTCTTGGGGGATTTCGCTTCGATCCCACCGCTGCCACCAGTTGTTAAGTGCGGGGCTCCAACCCCATAGCAGGCCACCGGTGTTGGGGATTGCGCTTCGATCCCACCGCTGCCACCAGTTGTTAAGTGCGGGGCTCCAACCCCATAGCAGGCCACCGGTGTTGGGGATTGCGCTTCGATCCCACCGCTGCCACCAGTTGTTAGATGCGGGCCCCTGGTTCGCCTGTGCCGTCTCTCGCCAAGGTCGGTGTCCCCGGGTTCCGGATCGGGAGACTGCTGTAGTGGGGTTGACGAAGAGATGAGAGGGTCTTCGAGGTGAAGGAGAGACTGAAGGGTTTATTTACATTTATACAAAGATTGAAAGAGTGAATCGGGAGCTGGCGAACACACGCCAGATCGCTGCTTAAATAGGGTCCGCTGTCCTCAGGTCCCTAGTTGGGGAATCTAGTTCATTAAAAATGCGTCGAATCACTGTGATGTAGATCACGTGTCCAGTCTTCCGGGTCCGCCCCTAGCCACACACTCTTGCCACTTCTGGCAGATTGGGGTCCACGCTGTCCAGGCTTCAGTGATGAATAGCCCGAAGGGGGTCCCACTGAGAGCGTCGAAGGTCAGTCACCTGCACTTCACAGCGGTAGCGTGGGGGCGAATGGATCCCACCGCAGTTCGCAGAAGCTTTCACGTAGAGCGTGGGAAAGCACAGTCCAAGTCGAAGTTGTTTTCGAAGCACGAAGATTCCAGAGACGTTGGCTTAGTTAAACCCGGCCGCATTTGTCACGGCTGATTTGCAGTTCCGCCGCTCGCCGGCTCCCCCGCCGTCCCCTCCGGGAGAAAAATGTCCCGGGTGGGTCCGGTGTTGAGAACAAAAGACGAGTTCACCAAAGCCTTTCTCAAACAGCAGGGGGGGGGGGGGGGGGGGGGGGAAGGACCCTTGTAGACGCCACCACCTGCACTCGTAGCGCTGCAACCACATCGACGGCCCTTTGAAGCCTCGGTAGATTGATGATTCCCAGTGGCTTTAATATTCTTGGCATGTTGGCGTCTCCAAACGTAACAGCTCCTCCGCGGCCAGGACAATCTCGATCGGCCAGTGGTCACAATCACTGGTCGAGGAGAGATGACTTGAGTTGTAGCGTGGAAGGCCCTTCTTCATCTTGTCTGCAAGCACAGAGTAGAGTCCTAAACCTCGGACAACGGAGGCATTAGTCGAAATCAGCCACTCAACATGGCGCCACTCCCCAGGCAGTGCACGAAATTCACCCGAGAGCCGCCAGGCTGTTTTGCAATACTACTGCATTGTCAATGTAAACGTAAGCACAAAATTTTGTAGCTGACAGCAGTAATCTCGGCTACTAAGAACAGCTTCCATGTCTGCCAAATTCGCTGCCAAAGCCCGATTCGCCGAACACGGCTTGAAGAGAGGTGGCAAATTTGGAAGCAAAAGAAAAAGGATAATAGGACACCACGCCAAAACAAAGCTAACTAGCACCTAAAAAAAATACGAAAGGCACCGAATTGCCACCGAACGGATACCTCAATTATGGGAATAACCTGCTCAATCCGTCGGCATTGCCATGACATTTGCCCCTTTTGTATCGCACAGAAAAGTTATATTGCTGGAGGGCTAGACTCCATCGAAGCAAGCGGCCATTCTTGGGCGACATTTGACGCAGCCATGTAAGCGGACAATGATCTGTCTCGAAAGTAAATTTCGCCCCGTAAACATAACAGGCTAGCTTCTGTGCGGCCCAAACCAGACAAGCGCATTCCTTTTCCGAAGCGCTGTAGGCTTCTTCCCTTACGGTTAACTTCCTGCTGGCATAAAGGATAGGGTGCTCCTCATTGTCGTCTCCGACTTGGCTTAATACGACCCCCATACCCCGGTCGCTGGCGTCACACTGGACCACGAATTCCTTGCTGTAGTCCGGCGCGCGTAACACGGGCCGCGAAACCAGCACGCTCTTCAAGCTCTGAAACGAAATTTCTTTTGCTGCGTCCCAGATAACGCTATTCGGCTTTTCTTTGCGAAGCGCATCGGTCAAAGGACTTGCTAGCTGTGAATAGTTGGGTATGTACCTTTGGTAGTACCCCACCAGACCGAGAAATGACCGTACATCCGTCTTAGTTCGGGGCTGCGGGAATTCAGCGATAGGGGCTATCTTGAGGTCTGACGGTCTCCTCGTCCCTCTACCGACAACATGACCAAGATAGGTGACATGTGAGCAGCCAAAACTACATTTTTCGGCCTTAATGGTTAGCCCAGCGTCCCTCAAACTCGTCAGTACCCTCCTGAGATGGGAAACATGGTCTTCCCAAGAGTTAGAAAAAATGGCCACATCGTCAAGGTAAGGCAGCGCGAAATCCTGCATGTCCTTGAGGATGATGTCCATTAGCTTTGAAAAGCTAAAAGGTGCATTCTTTAGCCCAAAACTGAGCACCAAAGGTCGGAATACCCCCATGGGAGAAATAAATGCTGCATACCGACTCGCGCTTTCCGAGAGGGGGACTTGCCAGTACCCTCTCACTAGGTCAAGGGTGGAGATGTACTGTGCCGCGCTAGCTGTCTCGATCCTTTCTTCGATGTTCGGTATTTGCTAAAGATACAAAGCGAAACGTGTGCTCAAAATTCAAACACAAAGAAATTTGCTTACTCGGAACGGTTCTACATAAGCAAACAGCTCATCATCAACTCGGGAAATGTCTTCGCTGAACTCCTGTGAGTGCCTTTATCACTTGGTAGCATCTCAAATTGACACACGTCCTTTCTAACTCAATGGCACAATCACCTTTATTTAAGTTTTACGAAAGCAGTAACGCTTGATCAAATCCAAATTTTTAATTTAAAACAGAGTAGCATTTCCTTCCTCGTTTTTACACGCACACACAAAAAGAGGAATAAAAAAAAAACAGCTACTTCGAATTGCTACGCGGGGTCAAACATGGCTCACCACCCCCGCGTCGAAAGGATTAGTCCTTCAGCCGCGCCCGCCGGGGTCGCGCTCCGACTGATTGTACGACTGTCAACTCGTGACAAAGGGCAACTAAAAGAAGACATTCCTGATCGCTACTGTCCTCTCCACAGCCCCTCGACGCGCTATAAAGCCCCGCCCCGGTAGCCCACGCAGTGCCGATAACCGATTTCGGGCGCCGGACCGCGACAAGCGCAAGAAGCTACTCTCTGTTCTCGCCCCAAGCAAGCCCGGCTACCCTTTCGCCCTGCGCGCTTCCTCGAATACAGTGGGGAAAGTGAAGGACCCATCTTTCTCAAGAGCGCGCGCCGAACATGCCTGCGAGCGCGGTCTGTCTTGCTCGACTCCTGCGCTCGCATGCGCCGGGTGTACCGCAGTCTAGCGCCTTCTGATCTTTCCTGCCACTTTGCCTTTTTCTTTACCGCCTTTCTGTCAGGTCCGGGTTGTCTGGGTCTTAACGCTGGCCGATGCCCTTTCAAGAACATCGCTCCTGTTCTGCTTGGAGGACGCGTTTTTCTCTTTCTGTTTCTGGGGTTACCTTTAGAAGCACCTGCGCGTGCCGCCTGACCAGTAACATTAGCTGCAAAATTACAAGGTTCCATGTGGGAAGTCTTTTCTTCCCCTTCTGCCGCACTTTTATCTGTGCTAACGTTAGCACCTGTCTGCGCCCCTGTATTTATGGCTTGGCATTTCAACCTTTTTTTCTTGGTCCGTGCCCTCTTCCTGTTTTTACGCCTAGACCCTTCCGTTTGCGTCCCCTGATCACAACCAGATTCATCTAGTTTTTCTGCTCGGAGACCATTATCTAATTGCAAACTGGCCGCTTTGCCTTCGCAGGTCAGTGTCAGCTCCACACTGCTGACAGACGGACCTTCCGCTGCCCCCGAGTTGGGCATTTCTCTTTCCTGAAGGCAGTCCTCCACCGACCGCTTATCGGTCTGAGCGCTTACCCCTGAAACGCCCTGCTCGTCTGCAATTGAGCTTCCGTCATCTGTCTCAGCGTAGCTTTCGATACTGCGTTTCGACGCACTTACAGCTCCACAATCTTCATGCAGGTTATGCGCTGTTTCACAGTACTGTTTTACGTCGTCACGTCTGTCCAACTGGAACGATCCGGCCTGACTCGCTCTCTCTGGAGTCTTGGCTCTCGAGATCTCCTCTTCCAGTTTCTTTATCTCATACGCGAGCTGTGACCTTCTGAGCTCCCGTTCCTCTCGCTCGGCCGCTAGCCGTTGGCGCTCATTTTCCTCTTTCTTTCGGTCATTTTCCTCTTGCTTTCGCTCATCTTCCTTTCTCTTTCGCTCATCTTCCTTTCTCTTTCGCTCATCATTGAGGAGTTCCCACGTATCGATAATTATTCTTTCCTCTTCGGTTTCCAAGAGCAATTTGCAAATGTCCGAGTTTTTGATCTTAACCCCTACGTCTACACCCAACTCTTCGCACAGTGACAGCAAATCTGTCCTTGGCAACTTCATTAGATCCATGTTTACTGCTCCGAGCCTTGAACTTTGCTGCACAACTGTTGACGTGAGCTACACGCACTCGTCTCACTGATCAACTTCCCACGATTCCCAGCAGTTCAAAGTTTTAACCCAAACAATTGAAGCCTGGCGAATCTCAAGCAAAGTTCAAGCACTCACCCATGGAAGCAACACCACGCCGCATGGTCGATCCAACCGCTGCCAACCAGTTGTTAGGTGTGGGGCTTCATCCCGTAGCAGGCCACCAGTCTTGGGGGATTTCGCTTCGATCCCACCGCTGCCACCAGTTGTTAAGTGCGGGGCTCCAACCCCATAGCAGGCCACCGGTGTTGGGGATTGCGCTTCGATCCCACCGCTGCCACCAGTTGTTAAGTGCGGGGCTCCAACCCCATAGCAGGCCACCGGTGTTGGGGATTGCGCTTCGATCCCACCGCTGCCACCAGTTGTTAGATGCGGGCCCCTGGTTCGCCTGTGCCGTCTCTCGCCAAGGTCGGTGTCCCCGGGTTCCGGATCGGGAGACTGCTGTAGTGGGGTTGACGAAGAGATGAGAGGGTCTTCGAGGTGAAGGAGAGACTGAAGGGTTTATTTACATTTATACAAAGATTGAAAGAGTGAATCGGGAGCTGGCGAACACACGCCAGATCGCTGCTTAAATAGGGTCCGCTGTCCCCAGGTCCCTAGTTGGGGAATCTAGTTCATTAAAAATGCGTCGAATCACTGTGATGTAGATCACGTGTCCAGTCTTCCGGGTCCGCCCCTAGCCACACACTCTTGCCACTTCTGGCAGATTGGGGTCCACGCTGTCCAGGCTTCAGTGATGAATAGCCCGAAGGGGGTCCCACTGAGAGCGTCGAAGGTCAGTCACCTGCACTTCACAGCGGTAGCGTGGGGGCGAATGGATCCCACCGCAGTTCGCAGAAGCTTTCACGTAGAGCGTGGGAAAGCGCAGTCCAAGTCGAAGTTGTTTTCGAAGCACGAAGATTCCAGAGACGTTGGCTTAGTTAAACCCGGCCGCATTTGTCACGGCTGATTTGCAGTTCCGCCGCTCGCCGGCTCCCCCGCCGTCCCCTCCGGGAGAAAAATGTCCCGGGTGGGTCCGGTGTTGAGAACAAAAGACGAGTTCACCAAAGCCTTTCTCAAACAGCAGGGGGGGGGGGGGGGGGGGGGGGGGGAAGGACCCTTGTAGACGCCACCACCTGCACTCGTAGCGCTGCAACCACATCGACGGCCCTTTGAAGCCTCGGTAGATTGATGATTCCCAGTGGCTTTAATATTCTTGGCATGTTGGCGTCTCCAAACGTAACAATGCGTAGACGCGCGGAGACCAGGGTTGCTTTTGTTTATTTTGTGTTCATTCATTGCAACAAGCTTGACATGATGACTCCTTCACATGAATATATGCGTCAGACTGGGAAAAGAATTAAACAAGACAAAACCAAGTCACAAACGCAGCTATATTTGCGGGCAAAATATATTCATATGCGCCATCGCGCCGAGTGAAAACGTCGGCGGCGGCGGCGGCGGCGATCAGATTGCGACGGCGGCGGCGATGCAGGGAGGGCACACGGCGGCGGCGCGCCGATGCCTCGGCGTACAGTTCTACGGCGCGCATAACTGCTTGCACCATCTATTGGCAAAAGACCAAAGCACTGACACGGACCATCACAAAGCTTCGCCAGAGAGCAGTACGTTCGAAATGAAAAATGTGGTACAAGAAAAAAGTAATGCGTTTAAATTAACCCGACCTTGTCGCATCGACAAGGTAGTCTCTATTAAGAGAATACTTGAGAGACGCATGCTTTCTTGGGTTTGTGCATCAAAACAGTACAAATCGCATAAGAAGTTGCATAAACTTTGCATTAAATACGTAACGTCACTGCATTCACTTAGGAGGCCCGTATGTGTTCCCTGTGTTGCGGCATGCAGCTGTTCTTAGCTCAGACTGCTCTAGGGGTGGGTTTTCTTTAAACGAAATATTTTAGATCTCTTCTCGGGGGCACATTTAAATAAGTGTTCGTTATTCGTGTCCAATCCAGGACAGCCCAGAAATTTAATCTGGTCTCTTGGCTGAGATTGTTCTCTGCTAGTACCCGCTGTCTTTGAGCTAAATTTTTGGACGGCCTCCTCGGGGGCTCGTACTCAATTCCAAAGAAAGGTTTCACATACAAATGAGTGTTCGTTATTCGTGTCACAATCGTGGACGCGAGTGTATGGTCTTGAATGTCCTCTGCTACTTCCGAAACCGGCGTTCAGCGATCTGCCCGCAGGACGGAGAGCGCCATAGTGTCTGGCTCGTGAACCAGTGTATATGCGGTGTCCGATGGGGGCAACATAAAGGCACACGCACTTCCGGCGGTGTTAGTAAGAACAAGCAACTTGTGTGCTCGCTGGCAGTCCGACTGGGTCAGCGGTGTCCGCTTCGTTTTGTTTGATTTAGGCCACTTCTGCTGCGCATTTTTTGGCGCTAGTAATACTATGCAACGTCTGTTTGTTTTTTGGCTCTAGTATTACTAAGCAGTGACAGCATCACCGGCAGATTTCTTGGTGACATAGAGAAGAAAGTAGATGTTATCTGTCGGTGACGAACGCAAAAAAGTTACCACGCGGTGCAGACCATCACGGGAAATGATTTTCGAGACTGCGCAGTGTAACCAGGGCAGAGCTCTTTTGGCGGTTCTTGATAGGCCTAAGCTGTCTCCCACATTTGCTCTCGTCAAACATCGGGTAGGGCCGCCGGCGCCGAATCTCCATAATTAAAGCATGCACCACAGGTGTTAGCTGCAATCGATGCTTGTCACGTTATTTGGTGCGACGCGATGCACTTCCTGGGGCTAGGCGATGCTTTTCAGCGGCGTGCACTACCACTGCTTAATTGGGGACGGCCTGTCGAGCTCGCTAATAAGGAGGCGCGCAGTCAGCTTTCGGTTTTTTGCGGGACTGCGGTGCGTGCCCTTACAGATAGATATGCCCCGAGATGGAGATCGGAGGATAGCTTAATGAATGCGGTTCAAACCAACAGATAGCGATGCTACGTAGCCCTAACGACACGAGCGACATTTCAAGCGCTTCGAACCACATTTTCGTCGGCCATGGCTAAGTAGGTAGAGATCGGTATTGAGAGAACCTAATGCGACGTGTAAAGCTTTGGGCTTAGTTCACGTCAAGTGGTGGAATAGTTACTCATTGCAAGCTGGGTCGTTCAGTTGCATCGTTTGCCAACCATTTTAAATAGGCTAAGTGTGAAAGTTTCATCGCAATAAAGTGCTAACTTCAGTCTTACATTCCTTAGTGTTGCTTATCAAAAATACGTGCTAAAATGGCTGAGGCATGCTTTAAAAAAATTTTGATCCGTTATGCCCAAACCAATCCTCTAAAAAGACCGGCAAAAGAAAAGTTTCATTATGCCCAGAAATAAATAATAGCAAAATAGATTGCCTTTGCAGCTATTTTGGTGACGTTTCAGGTGACTGACACATGCGTTTGCACTCGATGTAAAACCACAACTTGTTTTTGTTGTGATTATTTCGGAATGGTGAAAGCTTTGCGCCTAAACACACGGCTGTACACTGATCCTGAAGCCATCCCGACATCCCCGGCGCAGGAACATCCAACAGTCACGGGAGCCCTCAGCCGCCTCTCGCCTCCGCAGAGGAAGGGGACCTCGAGAGTAGATCCGACGGAGGAGCTCAGGTTGAGGTCCAGGTGATATAAACGGGCGCGGCAAAGCGAGCATTCATAATGAAGGCGGGCACGAGAAGTGCCTGCTACTATGAGGACGCAGTGGCGAGCGCACGTGCAGGGCCACTTTGCACGTTCGAATGAAGCGGGCACACGAGGTGCGCGCAAAAAAGTCGACCACGACGGTGTGTCCAGAGGGCGATGTTGACGGGCACACAAGGCGAATGCAGCGAAACGTTCGCAGTGAGTTTAATCCCGGCGAAGTGTGCTGTTGAAAGCACTGCACGGAAAGGGTTCAGGCAGGTAGAAATTAAGCGACGCCGTCGACTGTTGGCGCGAAGACGACGGCTGCAGGGAGCACCTTTTAGCCTAAATAGGTTTTGACTCGTACTGCGTGATGCGTTCGGGGTTTTTATATAGTGGGAAATTGTTTTCGAAGTTGAGAAATTTTCTTAATCTTCTGCATCTGTGCTTATCTTGCATTTCCCCAACACATTTTTGAAGGTTTTGTGCACGCCGCGTGAAGGCCTTTGTTCGCGACAAACTTTGGCACTTTTCCAAAAGCGCATTGCTGATCTTATCATTGATTCCGTCAGCGTTTCATAAAATAACATTAGCACGATTACATTTTCGTTGCGGGCACAGGTGCACATGGTTAGGCCTGTCACAAGTACTCTCGTTGTGCGACGTACGTTTTAAAATACCAACGGTTCAGCTGGTCTTGGAAGTACGGCTGCTTTGAGAAACGGCAGAATTGCGTCCTTGAAAGGTACTCTGCGCAACTATTTCAGCAGTCAACGATGCAGCAATTCGTGCAGGACATTGCGAGACCCTTACGATTGCAAGCGCGCTGCTCTATGCTGCCATCAGACAATACGGCACAGGCTTCCATAGGTGCCACCAAGCAGCGGCACCGTGTTGCTGCACGTTTCCCATGCTTACGCCCTGGCAATGGCGCTTTGAAAGCCGGGCGGTTGTCGTAGTCGGCGTACATTATTTCATGTACAAGTCGTGCTTTCTTCCACCACAACCCATGTATATGGACGAAGTGTCCCGCCGGAGGCATGCCCTTCTTGCAGCCCTATTAAACAAATTTGCCCTTCATGGGTAAAGTAAAAAAAAATCGTTATGTATTTAGGGGATACCTTCAGAAAAACAAGCGGGTTATTGCAACCGCCCCCCACATACACATACACACTCAGGCGGGTGTTGGGAATTCAGTGGTAATCGCTTTTTTTTGGTCACTCGTGTCGGATGCCCGCCACGCACGTGCAAGTTTTGGAGATAAACAATAAACAGATCAAGTCGGTTAATAGTCTGGCCCCTCTCCAAGGTGCCTCCAAGGTTTTCGTCATGTATTGCTACCACACGAAATCGGAAACTGATCACAGAGGTCCCCGCAGTGGCCGCACACCGGCATAAGGGCGTCCTGGTCTGGTCCGATAACATCACGTACACACTCTCAGAGGTAGTAAATGATAGTTAAAGGCTAATAAGTGCAGCACTTACTAACTGTGACTTTGTTGACTACTTTTTACAAACTGTTGCAGCCCTCTTCAAGGTACGGTTAAAAAAATTAGCCCTTAATTAGTACCCTTTATTAAATATAGGACTAGGCAATGAGCTGCCACCACTAGATACCAAAACACAAAAAACTAATTGCGTCATTCACGAAATGCTACTCACGCCAACACCTAACAATATGCATTCTGCTCACTACGAGGGGCGAAGGAAAGCAAGGGCAAAAGCTCTACACAGAATGTGCAGCCAATATGAACAAGCGGTATTTCGATATGTCGCAGAATACAAACAGAAACAAATGTTTGCACTAGCGTCGGGGGACACGCAAGGCAGACTGTTAGTCTCCGGAACTACTAAAACGAGAACGTCAGAAACGGCAGAAGGGGCGGGTATCGCCCTTCCTATCATTAACACCAATGCTGATACTATACCACGCGACTCTAAATTCGCCATACCCAATTATTTGAGGGGAAGAATTTCTCAGGCAGCAAAAAAGATATTGGGTCAAGCAAAAAACTTAAACATAATTATTGGGTTGATATGATTCCCGGCTCACTCGCGGAATCCTGGTAAAGAAGCAGCACACATCGAATCTCGAGTATTCGTCATCCGAGCAGGGCACGCGGCAGTTAATGAGAGTTTCTCAAAGGACGGCCTACCATCATATCACGTAATTTCTAACCATTTTAAAATAGAAAGGAAGATCTTCCCTCCTCCAGTCAAAACCTTGGATAAGGAGCAGGAGACCACTGGAGGCGTCTCCAGACGCGATCCTTAATGATTCCTTACTTACTATCAAAATTCTACCCCGGTGATTACGACCCCGAATGTACACTACGGGGCGAAAGTGCCACTTACGATCACATACTGTGGAACTGTAAAGAGGAGCCGCCACTGGAATCTCTAGTAGAATAGTTTCGAGCGATGGGAGGTCGTGTTGGTAAGCTCAGACCCGGGCGTTCAAATCCGGGCCATTGAATGGGCTACTCAGGTCTCTGTCAGCAGAGTACTATAGGCACCTAGCACGGACCATCTGCATTTTGCTTTCTGACGAAATAAATCTTTTGCAATTCAATACAGATGCGGTGAATATTGGCGGTATTGTGGGTCATGTCTCGTATGGAGCAGAACACTGTTTTTGTTCACACCCTTGTAGGTCACGTGATAGACGACTGTGAACGGGACCTGATTAGGGCAGGCTGATTCGGCTCGGCCTTTTTCTCAGCTGGATGTCCCCTATCCAGGCGCTAAGTGGCGGTGGTCAGGCGCAGGACCTGTATTTATACAGAGTTATTCGTGTAACTATAAGGGCCTATGTATAGTAAAATACGAGGCGCTATTTAAAAAAAAAGCACTGCTGTGCACATTGACTAATGGGCCCATATCAAGCGCGAGTAATTTTTGCCTGACTGACTCCTCTATGATAAGCTTTATTCAGACATGCGCGAATAGTTACTAGCTGCTCTGTTATCAACGATAAGGGTGTGAGGTGATTTGGCGATTTGATTTGAATTGCATTTCCTTCTGATTATTCTGGCACTTCGTGCAAATGTACAATTGTAGAATATGTAGAATGCAATGTTTTGCAACACTTCACTGTTTTATAATTAGGTTTTCGTAGGTGCCTAACATTTACGTCCACAAAAAGAGCAGTATTGATGCTGCATTTCAAGTAAATGGTGGATTGGGGCTACGCCTACTCTAAAAAAGCAATAGCATGCACCTGGGCTTCTTCATTTCGCGCGTGCGATGTGCAGAATTGAAAAATACGGCACTTGTGAGGTCAAGCGGAACTAATATTGTTTTATTAAGCTGGTCTCTCCTGGTAATCATTTCTGCATACTGATGTCCCGGAATCCACATCACAGCAAACTTTCGTGGCAGCCGAAAGGGCGAGCTTGCTCGCAGTTTACTCTGGTGCCATTTTTGTGCTTCATAGGCTGCGTCTGCTGCTCGCAAGCATGTTCTTAGCCCACGCTGAATAACCTTCAGCCGCAAACTCTCCTCAGGTATTGAAACAAGCCTTCTGCAGACGCAGTACATATCTGTCTGCAATCTGCACCATGTTGATGAAGTGGTGTCGTCCAGGCTTCTGTTTGGGGAAGGGACAGTTCGCCTCTCCTCTCTTTATTTTCTTGTTATTTAGGAGTAAGCCGTGTCTAGAGGGGTCAGGTCTATCGCAGTCAGGCCGTTGCCTCCCGGAGGGAGAGGATGGGCTCGTCCGCGTACAGATCGCCGGGGATCCCTTCATGTCTGGGTATCCGGACGAAAAAATTGCAGGGTACACTTAAGGTCCACCTCAATTCAAAACTGATAGGCACAGACCAATCATTGCCAAGATGACCTTCTTTAAAGACAAGCAGAACATCCTTTCAAATGGCCACAAATTGAAGGACTCCAGTTTTGCAATCCGTGAGGATTTTTCCGCTACAACTCGTGAGGCTAGAAGCAAGTTGACCAAATTTGCAAAGTCACAATCCAAGTCTTATAAACTGGCATTTGATAAACTTAGAATGGACAAACAAACATATGCGTATGACCGAGCCACTGATTCGGTCATATTAGTATCACCATAGCTAGGCAATGCACCTAGATTGCGTGATTGTCCTCAGTCCACGTCATTCCCCCAGGCTCCGACGCTGTCCCTTTCATTTTCTAATATCCGAAGCTTGATGCCTAAACGTGACCATCTCTGCTCTTTTCTGCAAGACAGTGAATCTGATATAGTTGCTTTAACTGAAACTTGGTTGCACGCCGGTATCAAAGACAATGAAATCTTTCCAGACGCCCATGCTTACAATATCTACAGACATGACCGTGCCGATAAAAGAGGGGGTGGGGTGCTTCTTGGTATTAAAAAAACGTTACCATCCACTGCTATCAATTCTAACTCAGACCTCGAAATAGTTTGGGCTGCCTGCAAAACTATATCTTCGAATTTACTTTTTGGAGTGTGTTACCGTCCGCCCGATTGTACGACTTCTTTCATTCATGATCTTCTGTCTAGCATTGCTGCCGCTGTCGAACACAGTTCACCTAGCAACATCTACTTGTTGGGGGATTTTAATTTTCCTGAAATAGATTGGCCTCCCAGTTTACTCTGGTGCCATTTTCGCGCTTCATAGGCTGCGTCTGCTGCTCGCAAGCATGTTCTTAGCCCACGCTGAATAAACTGCAGCCGCAAACTCTCCTCGGGTATTGAAACAAGCCTTCAGCAGACGCAGTACATATCTGTCTGCAATCTGCTCAATGTTGATGAAGTGGTGACGTCCAGGCTTATGTTTGGGGAAGGGACAGTTCGCCTCTCCCCTCTGTATTTTCTTGTTATTTAGGGGTAAGCCGTGTCTAGAGGGGTCAGGTCTATCGCAGTCAGGCCGTTGCCTCCCGGAGGAAGAGGATGGGCTCGTCCGCGTGCAGATCGCCGGGGATCCCTTCATGTCCGTGTATCCGGACGAAAAAATTGCAGGGTACACTTAAGGTCCACCTCAATGGTATGACACGATTGCGTACTGGGTTAATTCTCATACATTCAGACGCGCATTCCCTATTTTACATTCACAGATCCCTGGGAGTCCTCATACCGCTCCTGGCGCAGTTAGGCAGCGGTTAAGAGATTGTGCCACTGCCCAGCGATGTCAGGTGCTCCCAGCGGTGGGCCTTGTGCGGCCCAGGTTCCTCTTCCCGAGCAACCAATAATTAATTTAACTGCCACCTGCCACGGTGGCGGTTTTCTCAATATCCGGTGGGTAGGTTGAATGCCGCTGCCATATCACGTGACCTAAGTGGCCCACCTGCGTCCTAGGTTGCTTTCTGGAGACCTCCGGCCACAGTCAAGACAATGGTTTTTCGCTCACAACGCCGACGCCGTCAACACCGACATCGGATTTTCGGGAGAACAGGGGCGTTAATGCTATCGCTTTAATTACTGAGCACGCTCGGATTCAGAACAACCCGCAAATACGAAAACAACGACGAGGAAGAAATAAATGACAGCCATAGGTAGATACACAGTGTGGCACGCAAACTTAAATTCATGACTGCCACCATAAACAAGAGAAGAAGGGCCAGAGCCGAATATGTGCGAAAAATTCTAGATTCGTCAATTAAGCCAGACTCACACATGCAGCCGAAAATACAGTACATCCACAGAAATCTGTGTTGAGAAGAACGGTAATATCAGGGACCCACCAACAATCGCCAGGAACGCGGTCGAAGCGAAGACCGCAAGCAAAAGAGGGATGGGTACGTACGTGAGCATATAGGCGCCAAAAGGGGCTTGGGAGACACCCAACCGGACTGTCGCCTGTGTAGCGTCAAAATAGACCTGCCTCTCCATACCTCTCAGCGGCTAATGCCAAGCAGCTTTCGATTATTACTGTTCTACGCGAGTAATCTGAGATCTAATAATTCTCCTGTAAAGCTTTCATGTACGAAGCGAACCAACTCTCACAATTGAAGGCAGCGTTTCCACAAGTCCTCTGGTCAAAACGTTGGCAAGCACCCTGAAGGTTTTTCCTCCCTCGTTCATCTTCTGTGTAGTTCCGTAATAGGCACATATAAATGCCATCCAGGTACAACAACGGCAACCTTGTAGCACTAGCCGAGTGGTTAGAGCATCATCCTAGCACCCAGGAGACGTGGATTTAATTCCCACTGAATCCTAGTCTTCTTTTGTTTATATTATTTTTGCCGGTGTGGACTGACGTACGAAAAACAGAGGGACAAAAATTTGCGGACAGGGTAGGTGAAAATGCAGCAATTAATGTCCCTCCTGCATTGAAAAAAAGCTATTCTGCTTAGACTGTTCACATGGAGAGTCCTTCGCAACGCTGCCATAAGAAATTATTTATGGTGGCCCGTCCAGATCGTTAATATTGCCAATGGTAGGACACAACTCAAGAACGCAGCGCCAACCGCAGCGGCGTCCTCGTGCTAGACTGCTCGTCTCGGCCACGGGAGGTCGGAGTTGCGATTCTCGCGGCCGCTGGTCTACCCAGCCGGTACATTCAATGGGACAGGCGGTCCCCCGGCCTAGCGCTCCGGTCTCCAGGACGGCCCCTTGCAACTGGAGCATGTCCTTGGACCCTGCAGGGACGCGGCTTCGGGTGTGAGTGGGACAAAAGCATTTTTAGTGTTTTTAAGAGACACGGGTTTGGTGGACATTCTTCGACAACAATGTGTGTGTGTTTGTGTTTGCGTGAGTATGCTTGATTTCACCATTCAGCCTTTCTTTTTCTCTTTTCCTCTTTTAAAGCGAAAGATTTACTGGCCGCGAACTTGAGATTTCGCCGTGGTGGTGCTCCGAGCAGGCACATGACGTCATAACGTGCGCCTCTCCACTGGTATTTCTCTTGTCTCTCGCTCCCTAGTCACTACTGCGCATGCGCCACTAGTAGCACCGAGCCACGGGTGTACCGCCTCTGCGCCATGCCTGTCCTCAAAATAAAATTTTCAATTTCCTCTTCCTTTCTTCTTCCCCCCCCCCTCCTTTATCTTTTCACTTGCGGCGAGGTTCTGGTGTCCACCGATACATGCGAGACTGTTACTGTACAATTTCCTTTCCTCAAAAACCAAAAAAAAATAAATAAGCCGAAGGCGTTCATAGAGTTCATTGGCGTTGACAACTTTGAAAAGGCCGTTTATTTTCACAAAATGAAAGGCGCACAACCGGCTCCGTGGGTCAGTGGAGACCTCAATCTCGTTTTCATGTACGTGTGGCAGGGATAACTGTGCTACGCATCGCCTCCTATGCGATGCGTAGCACAGTTACCCCTGAGAATAAAATTACTTGTCGGTAGGGTGAAAAAACACTGCGGGCAAATGTTTTCGTTAGAGCTGAAAAGCTGCCACTTTCTTTGTCATGCCTGTAAAACCACGAAGAGGAAATTGTCTGCCAATCTTCATTGCTCCCTTCCTCGTGCTCGATAAATGCACGGAAGCTGAGTAATACTGTTGCACCCAAAGCCTAATTAAGACGGCAACTGCTGGGTACGTAAGCGCGATGGGCGTCGAATCGCTGACAGCTGTGCTCTTCCGGCCGAGCTTTGAAAGTGCGAACCTCGATCGAGCGATAAGGCTAGCGGCGGCGGTCGTAATATCGTATCACGCGCCCAAGACGCAGACTTCCGAAGCGACCGCTTCCTTTTACGGAAGTTCGTCAATCCCGCTTGCGTAGTTTCAGTTTCGCAGTCCTTTGTTTCATTTCTCCATGCATGACCATCTTTCTTCCCCGGATTGTCGCATTAGATGACTTATCGCGTTTAAAATTAATTGGCAATAATTACGGGGAAGGTGCTCTGGTTGCAGTGTGACCATAATTTGCAAGAACACGAGATCCGCCCTGAGTCTACGATCCAGAGGCCTTGTGCTGCATGTGTAATAAAATTTAACGCACAATTTTTTCGAGTCATGAATAAGCTGAGTTTTCCTGATTCCATTGCAAATAAGGCTTACATGCATTTTACTGAGAGGGCTCTTTCTTCTCACCAGTTATCTCTGCTGTAAAAGACAAAGCACAGCAAAAGCACAAATGGGCACCTACCTGCACCGCGGTGCGCTCTTTTAAATAACTATTTCTTTCCATGACTACAGTGATATATGAGATCCATTAAAATTTGATTTTGTCCTTTGTTTCCGGGTTTCCTTGCCAGCCAGGTGCATGACTTAGGAGTTGCCTTAACGGCGGCGCGTTTCTGCTTATTGATATATTGATTTATTTATTAAACTTCAGCTGGACAGTTCAAGCTGGTATGCATGTCAGAGTGTGCCCGCTGTGGGAGAGCGCAATGGTAGATGATAGGCAGAAAGTTGTTGTAAATTTGACGGCAGGCATACGTTGAGTTGAGAACAGTGCTTCAGAGATTCCAGTGATGCAACTAAAAAAGCAGTCAGGCCCTGGCTTATAAAAATTGTGGGTAAACTGCGCAGCAGCGATAAGAACGTACGAACGCACAGAGTTTCCCCTTCCTCTCGCATGCAACGGCGGCACTCATTGGCTATGAACGCGAGCGTGTTGCGGCCTCGGAGTGGCTGGTTCACTCCAACGCCTCTTATCTGGCTTGAGCCTTCTCTTACATTGTATCTGTCTCGCATATACAAAGCGGCGCTTGAGGTGGCACCACCTTCGCGTGACATCAGCAAGTGTCGAGGAGCGTCGAGCATTTGTAGCCGAGGTTAGCGAGGGAAAGGACGCCTGTCGCGTGGGCTCGAGGTCTTGCTCTTCGTAAGTGGTAAGGTTCGCTAGTTACCGCAGCCAGTTATCAGCTAATTTGTTCATTTTTGATGCACCCAGCTCTCGTGCTTTTAGTTTGTATCGGAAGACTTGGATCGTAGTTCGTGTACCAAGGATATAACATTTGCAGATTGGTTTTAACTCTAGCATAGCATGAAAACAGTTGTTTTGTAGCGACCATGCTGCCCCAATGCAACTTGTGATGCAAGATGACATGCTAGATTGAGCTAATACTTGAAAACTCTAGCAAGCCAGAAGGGCCGTCATTAAGGGAATTGTTTTAGCTTTACTGCTTTTATTCTTACTGCGGACAGGCATTGCTGTCAAGGTGCTAGTTTTCGCAGGTCTAAAGTGCAGACGAGCTTTACGAAGAAATGCCTTCGACTTTCGCCGGGAGTAGGCTGCTCTTCGTCGTCGTGGTTTCGTGCGCATTGAATGTGACGGCTGCTGGCACAGTGCACACAGCCATTGCTCAGGCAGAAGGGCACATCAAGGACCTCATGAATGCTGTCTCGGACATCAAAGGTAAGCTTACCCAGTGATACAACATGGTGCTCGGGCGCCTTGGTAGCAGCGGTGCTGGGAAAGGCATTTCAATTGTTCGTGGGCGGGCAATGGTGCCCCAGGGTTTTACTCGACTAGTGTGTTTGTTTGCTTCTGGCTGCGGTGAATATTCTAGGGTGGTGACAGGTTATGACATATTATACCGAATTCCGCAGATACAAACAGCGTTAAAGTGACAATATCAGTCGACGGCGGAATTATTCGATAAAATATTTTACTGGCGCTTAAAAACAAGCACTTCATGAACATAAACGCTTTATATCAAGGGCAAAAGTGAAGAGGAGGTGTGAGTGGTAATATTCATGGGGAACCATGGCCGCTGCTAACCCAGGAGATCAAGTGGCTATCTTGTTTTTGCGCGCACAAAACTACATACAAGTCAATCGCCCAGGCACTACGGTACAGGAAGAGAGGGGGGCGGAATGTGGGCGGCCACCCCTTCCTCTCAACATTTCTCCAAAAGGGCATTGGCCATCCAGTCTCCAACATTTTGCGTTGAAATCATATTTTTTGACAAACTCTTTAATTTGAGGACTTTAGCCGAGCTAGTTGGCTTCGTATCCGGTCTTAAAGCTTTTCGTTCAAATAACCTACATCAATCACGTCCCACTAGAATTAAATGACTAACTCATGTTCGCGGGCATGATTAGAAGAGTTCAAACAGTCCACGTGGAAGCTTTTTTAAAGCACTCGATCGCTCTTTGCGTGCATTCGCAGTCAGCGTCAAATCAAATTCCAACAATACATTGAAAATGAAAACAGCTGCGAAACGAAATTCTAACGGAAGGACAAATAATCCTAGTGCACATAATTTTTCACTAGGACGATGCTAAGATTTTAGTGTGAAGGTTTCAATGAACCCATCTGGTATTCCTTCTCCAGAAACTAATATTTTTTTTGTCCTTGTGTTCACGTTTCAGTTCACTTGTTTGCGTGTCATTTGGCGCTGATGGAACACCTTTATAAACCTACACGTTTCGTTTTAAGGTTTAAATGCATTAAAGACATACCCTTTAAGCAATGAAGAGTATAACGAAAAATATCAATAAACACATTAAATACAAAAATAAATAACAGGCTACAAGTCCTGCTGCCTTGTCTCCTACTCAAGAAAAGTTTCCGCCGACCCTGCAGTCCCTTACCACTGGAAGCAGCGTAGACTCTCTGCAACACCAGTACGTCTCCATCTGTCCGGAACCCCTCTTCAGGAAAGTTTTACAGTAAAATTGTAGGGACGATGGTCAACGAGTCGGTAACGGGCACTGCTTAGCTTTCTTGGCCTGAAAGGCAGGCGACTCAACCGCTGGGTGTAATTCTACGCATTGCTCCTATAACGGGCGCCGCCCGCTCATACGCTTCACGGCGGTTGGTGAGGGCGCCGCACGTCTTTTACCAAGCGTCAATTCTGGCATTTGAAGAACGCGAAATGAGGTCACATTAAAGCTGCAAATTCATAGGCATTTAGAGTTGTGACTAGCCTTCCCCGCATCACTCCGATCGCGGTGCTCGAAGAGAATGCACAGCTCAACGTACTAGATGAGTTCGTGCAGCAGTGACGCGATGCTCATAGGCTTAAGGCTAGCCTTTCGCCCACAGTGTGTTCTCTCACGTCTTATGCGTCGTCGCACTCCGTTCTACCGCTGCCATCGGCAGTTCTTCCTTCTGACAGCGTGCACAACTGCGCGACAACAAGCCAACGTGTATACGTCGACCAACATCAATACATGGCGCGTCGTCCCTTCGTGACCGAATTACGAAAAATGCCGGCCGTCCGAATGGCTCCATTATCATCTACGTAGATAGAAGCACCCGGGCCTGCAAAACGGCCACTGCAGCTCACGGTTATTGCAAGCCTGCCCTTAATAAGATGTCTAGGTTTGGACTCCCGGAAACTCTCTCCTCGTAGTGCGTGTGCTGAACTGATTGCTGTTCAAGAGGCGCTTTGCTCTGTGGACACCATTCTCGTGATCCCGCGCCTCGCAGTGTCTTCGGCACCGAGGCCTTTCAAGTAACACGGCTACTCAGACGTTTCAATCGTAGTCCATAAATACCATATTCTCCATGTGTATCCTGAAGCAATAGATATCGCTGAAAAAGCAAGAAAAGACTATGATTCTAGCTACAGGCAATGATGGCATATATGCTGAGCCCCTACAAGTACTGATGAGTACCTATGTTCACAAAGATATCGAACGTTCAGTTTTAGTACCTGTTCCAATTTTGGATCCGCGTGTGAACACGACAACGACTTTCGCAGACAGAATACGGCCGAAGCATTGCGCCGACCATCTGCACGCGGGCCAGACGACAAGTGGCGTCTACACTATCTTCCTCCGGGCCGACGACCAAACGGGACAGGCTGTGTACTGTGACATGGAAACGGACGGAGGAGGGTGGACGGTAAGTGAATCCATAGCACCTGGCGGCCGCCTGGTGATCACATCTCTCTTAAACACAGTTGTATGGCGTCTCCTGGCCTTCGTCGTAAGATATACGTCATGCGTATGGAAATAGGCAACAGCTTACCTTCCATTGCTGCCGTAAATGTCAGTGTGCTCGCAATATTTCATAAAGAATTCAGGTTTACTCAATGCTGTAAACTTTTCCCGCCGGGACAATGATTTCGACTGAGAGAAAAAACTATGCGGTAGGGTTGTAACATAGTTAAACCAAGTGTACTACGTGCGAAAGCATATGTTTAGCCTAGTTGCCTCACGGTTTTGCTTTGCTGGATCGTCGGAACGTCTGGAGACAACATTTGTCCGAAAGTAGAATCAGTTGAGGAAGGCGATGTGCAGTGCACAGCTCGAGAGTGCGTATATTAATTAGTTCGATAATAGTACTAGTTGCTGAAGACTACAATGTGCATTGCACAGCGCGAGAGTGTGTTGGAGTTTAACACGAGGTGTGATCGGCTGCGGCGATGCTATAGCGCTCTCGTGCACTGGCCGCCGAAGCTAATTTGGTCGAGCTGCCAGGCGTTCCAGTCTCAGTCGCGTTAGTGTTTATTTTATTTACTTCTGGTTTGGCCAAGGTCACCCTCAAGATCAAGCTTCACGCAAACTAGGTGCGCCGGTTAGGCCTCGTGAATTCGTGCTTTCGCACTGAAAATTGGTTTGTGTGCGGTTTCTGAGACGTCTTGCACGCACGTATCCCGCTTTTTTGGGTAAAATATTTGAGTTCTGACAACATGGTGCAGCATGCGCTGCACGCGCGTGGGCTTCTGCGATCACACAAGGGCACTTGCGACACAACTTTTTGGATGAGGTGACCAATTGTTTTTGTGCTTCCCTAGTTGTGACGTGTTACCGGAACCTCAAGAGATAAAAATTGAAACCTTAAATGGTGCCAATACATAACGTAATATTAAATTAAGTAAACCCGAAAACTGAATGCCATATCGTTTTAAAGAGTAACTTGCACCGCACGCAATGCTTAGAATAAAAATGGACAAAAATAGACACGTATAAAGTTGACGTCCGCACTTAGATAAAGAGGAGAATAACTGAAACGCTCCCCTTCGGGTAAAAAGTGACTTGCAACAGCTGGCTCTCCGAGTGATGGCTCAATGATGACTCAATGACGACTTATATGCATGAAGAGTTTGAGGACAGTTAGTATTTCTCTTGTCTCGTTACGACGACCACTTTATAATCTGAGAATGTGTGGAAAGTGTAAATTTGGGGCAAGGTGTTCTACGAGTGGGCACCAAATCAATTCTTGCGTCGCGCGATGCGTCTGCTATCGAAGGGGTATATTTAGACTAAGAACTTTTCTATGGCAATGTCCCCAATGACCTATTTGTGTCTGTGCTAAAATCACCCAAAATAGGCGCTTTGGGACAGTGTTCTGTATGAGTAAGATGATGGACCCGACCAGCCGATGGATATTTGCCTGCAAGTTGTTGGAAACAGGCGGACGGCGACAAGAATAATCTCGATTGCAATTAGGTCCATACATATGCCTCGCATATCAACAACTTAGTTGAGTATGGTAGTTTCGAAGGGTGTGAGTGTAGCAAAACTTCCGCAAAAAATAGCCACTCCCGAAATAACACTGCTGTCACCGGGCGACGAAGTGGTAGTGGCTCCATGTGGATTCCGCGGGGTCCTGCCTCTCGCAACGGCGCGCTCCACCTGGTGACGGCAAAACTAGCACGAGCCTCGAGGCACGGGCCGCATGTGCGAGGTGTTCACGTGATCGCGGGCGAGCCTGTGCCATCCTCTCGACGAGCACCAGCACCGACACCGAGTACTCAAAACCCGGGAAACGAAGCTACTTAAACCCTGCAGAAACGCTTCTGCTCGTGCTGTGTGACTTCGATTGTGATTATCTCGCAAATGCAGCGCTTCCATCGCACAAATGCTACCTTTTCTTTGTGCGTTACGCAGGTAATTCAGAGGCGTGGCCAGTTCGGCAACCCTGCCTACTACTTTTACAGAAACTGGACGGAGTACTCCGTGGGCTTCGGGGATCCCACAAAAGAGTATTGGATCGGTACGAAACTCCGCATCTCATTTATCGCGCATGCAGTGCTACTAGAAGCGTAGGCGCGAGAAGTCTTGGAAGCTTTCCGTATAAGAAAGAGGCAGAGTGTCTTAAAGGGACCCTGCAATGATTTCGATGGGCATATTGTAGTGCAACGGATCAATAGAGGTGGTCTTTGAGGCAATTCGGCTGAAAATTAAAAGCTCTGCGTGAACCCTATAATCTAGCAATAAATTTCGAAAATTCCTGTTGCAGTAGCTCGCAACCGATTAGGGCGACACACCTCACCGTGCATCCCCTACCCCGATGACGTCAATGGACAGAAACGCCAGCCTTCAAGCTCACCCCGTCTGCCCACTGACGTCATCGGGGTACGGGTCGCACGGTGAGATGTGTCGACCTAATGGGTAGCGAGCTACTGCAACAGCGAGTTTTGAAATTATCTTTCATTTATAGGGTGAATGCAGATATTTCAAATTTGGCTCGCATACGGACGACGACGACGAAGTTGTTCTGTATCAGAATGCTGTCTTCACGTCTCTGCAGTTTTTTGGTAATTTGGGCTATAATCTGGGAGGCGCCGCTTCCTTTTTGCCACGGCGATGGAAGTGGAGGCTGCTGGGCCTCTATTGGAACCCGGTGGGTCGACAGCAGCCGCCTTAAGGAAGCGCCTGCACCGCCAGAGTGACTCGAGCAGCAAGGGCACTGTTGTGTACTCGGTGCCAAGCGAAGACTCCTCGTCCTCGGCCGACGACGGTTTCATACCGGTTGTTGGCAAGAAGGCCAAGCACAGACTGCGCAGACAAGCCGATTCGTCCTCATCGAGCACGTCAATGGTGTCCCCATCAAGAACGCCAACGATCATGATGGCGCGAAGTTCCTCGGCGCATACAGCCTTGTTTGTGCCGTTGAACTCAACGGACAACTTGAACCTTCTGAACAGGCAAGCCATCTCTATTTATCTGGAGAGCCTGGTACCGGGAGGCATTAAAGATGTCAGAATCAACCCGTTCAAAAACGTCATTGCCATTGATGTGGTGGAGCGAAGTGCACTAGAGAGTTTAACCGTAATCACCAAACTCGGCAACATCAGTGTACGCCTCTTTATTCTCCAGGACAGCGGCACTATGGCTGGCGTAATCTACAACGTCGACATCGCCATCAGTGACGCAGATTTGCCCATGTTGATAAATCTGGCAAGCAACGGCATTTCCATCATTCAAGTTCAGCGGTTAGGAAGATCTACATGCATTGAGCTGACCTTCAAGGCTGACTGCATACCATCGTACGTGAAGGTTGGACACTTTCATCATCCAGTTCGACCTTTTGTGCCTAAGCCCCTTCAATGCAGGAAGTGCATGAGGATCGGCCACGTGAGCGGCGTCTGCATCAACTCCATCGTGTGCCCGCGATGCTCCAAGTCACACGGCGGTGACGTTTGCCGCGCGACTACCTTGAAGTGCGCCAACTGCCATGGCCCTCATGACTATTCCTCGAAAGACTGCCCCCGCCTCAAGACCGAGCAGGCGGTACTGAAGCAAATGGTGCGAGACCATTCTACGCACAAAGAAGCCGCCGCAAAGGTGCGGCGACGTCGTTCGCGCCGCCGAAGGTCGTCAAAGAAAGCAGTCACATTTGAGAATGCCCCAAACGCATCTGCAGCTTGTCCGCCTCCACCAAATTCCGTACCAAAACAAGGGAGCCCTGCGCTTGGTGAGGCTGGACCTGTTGCCTCAGATTCAACTTGGCCACCACTGCCAAAGCCTTCTACGCCTACAGGGTCAGGGATGTTGGCGCACTCAGGGCAGTGTGCAGCGCCTACGACTGATCCAGCCAACAGGCACGATCAAGGTCATGGCCCAGATATGCAAGTGATTGCAATGATAACGTCACTAATGAATGCCATGCGTGCTCTGCTTTCCAGCCTACGCACGCCAGCAGCAAAAAGCGCACTTCAAGTGCTGGACGCGCTACATCCAGTTCTTGCGGCTCTACAGTAGAAGGCATCATGGCTCCTTCGGACCTGTCTTTTCAAAAGAAAGTCAAGCAAGCTTTCATTTTCCAATGAAATGCTCGTGGACTTCAGTCCCGGATTTCCGATTTACGGCACTACGTCTACGAGAATCACTTTCCCATTCTTGTGATTTGTGAACCGAAGACCCCGGCAATTTTGCGAATATCCGGTTACGAGGTATTTGCATCACCCACGCGAAACAGATCCAGCAAAGTCATCGTCTACATTCGACGTGAACTTACATATGTGCAACATTCAGTTCCTCCGAACGAAGACAATCAGTACGTTTGCCTGACAGTGAAGAGCCGAGACCTGACTTTTACATTACAGGCGGTGTACTTGGCGCCATCAAGTCGTTTCGAAGCCAGAAGGTTGAGTGGTTTGATGGCCGCTACACCTGCTCCGTGGGTCATTATGGGTGCCTTCAGTGCTCATCACACCATGTGGGGAGACGTTAGGATGGACTTTAGGGGAAGACAGCTTGTGTCCTTCGCCTCTGACCATGACCTCCAGTGCCGTAATGACGGAAGCCCGACCTATATACGAGGGGTGACTTATAGCAGCTGCTTGGACTTGACTTTCGTTTCACAGTGCCTTACCAACAGCGTCCGGTGGTTTTCGGATGTAGAAACCCATGGCAGCGACCATATCCCAACCTATGTGATTATTACCGGCCATTCCACATTTTCCCCAGCCACGTGTAGGCAGCGCATTGAATGGACAGTTTTTAAATTACTTATGGAGGCTGCTTGCACAGAGGGCTTCTCTACCGGTCTTGAACAAAAAATTAAGGAGGCCATGGAACACGCCACCTGCCCCTTTAACCCTGTCGCTAAATACACCGATTTTGACTTCGAATTGCACCGACTAGGATCACAACGGCGCAGGGTAGAGCGCAGATACCGACGCACAAAGTCGCGCCTATATCTAAGAGCTGCTAGGCGCATACAGAAGAAGATTCAGCGCAGAATTCAGGCACTACAAACACAACGCTGGAGGACATTTTGCCAAACACTTGATCCACGGAAGCCTTTGTCACGCGTTTGGAGCGTAATTCGGGGTCTTCGCACGTCCCCTCAACAGCGCTACCCGTTCAAATCCGTAGCGCTCCACCAAAGGCGCAGTGTGGTTGAGGTAGCCGAAGATTTCTGCGCAAGAATAACATGCCCTCCGAATTCAGGCGCAACGCTGCACTTCAACAATGTTCCACCCTCAAGGGATTCTCGGATGGATGCACTATTCTCCATGGAAGAACTTGATGCTGCGCTTGCTTGTTGTAGATGGTCATCATCACCAGCGCCCGATGGTGTGACGTACTCCGAAATTGCCAACCTTGGCCAAAAAGCTCGAAGGGCTCTTTTGGACACTTACAACAAGTCATGGACTGCTGGCATAGTTCCTCATGATTGGAAGACCAGTCGTCTGGTTCCACTTCTTAAACCGGGGAAATCACCGCTCGAAATTTCGTCATACCGTCCAATTGCACTCGCCAGCTGCGTCGGCAAAGCCATGGAAAGAATGCTGTTCACACGCGTGGAATGGTACTTGGAGCGATATCAGATTTATCCAACCTTCATGTCTTGGTTCCGACGGGGCCGCTCTTCTATTGACAACGTGGTTGACCTTGTAACGTCGGTGCAACACAGTAAGTGTTTGAAAAGATTGACCGTGGCATTGTTTTTGGATATCAAGGGCGCGTACGACAACGTAACGCATCAGGCCATTTTGGACGCAATGAAAGCTGCTGAGATCGGAGGCCGCACGTTCAGCTGGGTACGCAGCTATTTATCAGAGAGGTCGTTTTTTTTCCTGACTGCCGACGGACCAACGTCCTTACACCGAAATTCGCGCGGAGTCCCTCGGGGTGGAGTGCTGAGCCCGGTTGTCTTCAACCTTGCTCTCATCGGCCTGGTCGACGTATTGCCTCAATCTGCTCAGATCTCTGTATATGCAGATGATATCTGTATTTGGGCATCAGGGGTGGCCCGTCCTCAAGTTCGTGCGAGACTTCAAAAGGCGGCATCGATATTGACATCTTATCTTCGATTGCAGGGCCTGAACATTTCGACCGAAAAGTGTTCACTTGTGGCGTTCACACGCAAAATAATGTCACGCTACACCATTCGCATTAATGGTGAAGCCATTCCCTATGAGAGAAGCCACAGACTCCTTGGTGTTGTCATCGATAGGAACCTCTCGTGGAGTCCACATGTCTACGACATGAGAAAGAGACTAATTGCGATTGTCCACATCCTCTCCTTCCTCGTGGGAAAGTCCTGGGGCACATCAGTGCGCGCTATGCTGCAACTGTGCCGTTCCCTATTTCTGGGCTACATGCGGTACAGTCTTCCGATATTCAGTTCCATTAGAAAGACAAATATCAAGACTCTTCAAAGTGTGCAAGCGCAAGCTCTCCGTATCTGCCTTGGACTGCCTAAATGTGCATCAACAGCAGCAACCGTTCTTGTTGCCCGGGAACATCCTGTTCCTACATGCATTGCTGTTGACACCATGAGAACACATATTCGGCACCTCACACGGGTTCCCTGTCATCACCTCGCAACACTCCCAATAATTAGTCCGCGTACTGCATCCGCCAGAGTCATTGAAGCTCATCGCGCATATCTTCCATCGGAGTTCACCCCTGCGTCAAGATCGTGCTCACCCTTATGGAGTCTTCATGAACCTCGGGTTCACCTCTATATTCCTGGAATTGCGATGAAAGCTGGTGTATCACTACCCGCTCTCAAACAACTGACATTGAATCACCTGCATTCTTACCACAGTCAGCGCATACATGTTTACACAGATGGATCAGTTCACTCGACCAGTTCTCCGGGGTCGGTGGGGATACCGGCCAGATCCATCTTCATGAAAGTGAAGACGACCTATCCAACATCTTCAACTGGTGCGGAACTCGCAGCCTTACGGGCTGCGGTAGAGTTAATCAGTCAAGAACCTCCAAATGACTGGACGGTTTTCACCGACTCTAAAGCAGCCCTTCAAGCGCTGCACGCTGCGCTACGCCGCGGGTAGCAGGAACAACTTGTTGCTGAGATCCGTCTGCTGTACCACGGAACCGTTTCCAAAGGTCATGACATCATTTTTCAATGGCTGCCAGGACACTGTGGTATTAACGGTAATCACCAGGCCGATGCGGCTGCGCGTTCTGCTCACAACGACGGACTTCCATTGAGGATCCCAATATCAAGACCTGACGCATCGTGTGGGCTTCGCCCTTTGGCGCTGGAGCTCACACTTTTAGCGTGGAACACGGGAGAGTTTTGCAACCTCCGCCTCAAGGCACTGGGCCCTCGACTGCGCCTTCGTCTTCCACGTAACTTAGCACGTCGCGACGCAACATTGTTATGCCGTTTATGGGTCGGTGTTGCTTTTACCAACCACTATGCTTTCCGGATGGGGATGGCCGACAGTCCTGCCTGTGAAAGCTGTGGTTGTGAGAAGACCATCGCTCATCTTCTCTGTGAGTGCCCTGCATATGCAAGTGCAAGACATACACTGTGTTGTGCCCTGGACCGACTCGATCCTCGCCCATTAACAGAGCAAAAGATCCTCGGTCCGTGGCCACAGCAGTCGACTGCCCTCAAGGCATACAAGGCGCCCTTTGCCTACTTGAGAGCGACACACACTGTGTGTGTGTGTGTGTGTGTGTGTGTGTGTGTGTGTGTGTGTGTGTGTGTGTGTGTGTGTGTGTGTGTGTGTGTGTGTGTGTGTGTGTGTGTGTGTGTGTGTGTGTGTGTGTGTGTGTGTGTGTGTGTGTGTGTGTGTGTGTGTGCGTGTGCGTGCGTGCGTGCGTGCGTGCGTGCGCGCGTGTGTTATGCCTTTTTCCCCTTCTCTCTACCTCCTTTTAGCCCCCTAATCCCTCTTCCCCAGTGCAGGGTAGCCAACCGGAACCCCTTCCTGGTTAACATCCCTGTCTTTCCCTCCTCCTCTTTATCTATCTATCTGGCTCGCATACACGCGAAGACCAGCTCTACAGATCTGTTCCACTAGAATGTACCCATATAAATCATTGCAACGGTCCTTTTAAGATTGAGTTTATGTACCCACCTTGAGCGGTTTGTGTGAAGGGGCATTATGTAGAAAAGATCGTGCTACGTATGTCTTGTTGCTTCTGTATGTTACGTTGTTCTGGACAACAAGTAAAGAAGATGAAAGTTAGCACCAGTGCCGTGTCCATCCTCTCTTCTGTGTTTTCCAGCTTTATGCGCTCTAATGCTTCCTGAACAAGCGATCTCCTCGATGGCTGGCAGTCGTTAGAACAAAACATTTTCGGTGCAGAAATTGACGCGATGAACACAAAAAAATGTTCACCGGCCAATCCACGATTATTCTTTTGATGAAAAGAACATTTTGTGAGCCGTTGTCGCTCATTGCTTATACCTAACCATGCTCGAGTAAATACAAATATGTGGTAGCATTGAGAAGTTCACGTGCATCAGAGCGTGTCTGCCTAGGTGCGATAGCGGAAGAATGAATGTGAAAGAAAAATGACAGCTTATCTGCCATCGATGTGTTGCCAGACATACAAGAAATAGAAGTAAAACCTTCAACGTGTAAACACGCGTAGGTAGGTGGGAGGAGAGAAGACGAAGAGAGGAGGTTCGAAAGAGAGAAGAGAGCAAGCTTTCTCAAAAAGGCCGCTTCTCGTGCACATAGTAGTACTTTATGCTGATCAGGTGTAATGCAACGCTATGTTGAAGACCTCAATGTGACATTGTACCACTATGTTTCTTTGTCAAGGGGAACTCGTGAACCGATCTTGTAGACTCTCATTGTGCTTAATTCGTAACAGTAATCCTTCGGGAAGTTAGTTCTATGTCCCTAATGCAGTCAGTCACTTGGGAAATAACTCGCTAGGCTCGTTCCGTGCAGGAAACAGCGCTCTAAGCTCTCTGACGTCGGATCCGAATGACATGGAACTGAGGGTTGTCCTGAAGAACGACACGGGTGAAACCGTCTCTGCTGCCTACAAGAGCTTCCGGGTTGGCAACGAAGAAGAGTTGTTCAGGCTGCAGCTAGGAGAGTTTCTCGGTCCGTCTGGTACGTTCAAGCCAATTTTTAGAATTTCTGTAAGCAAACCAATAGAGGGGCATTGGCAAGGAAAGAAAAGTGTGCTGCGTTCTTAATAACGGCAGACATGCTACATGAATAATAAAGGTAACGTAGAGGTGCGCTGAAACCTGCGTCGACTTTTGTCACAAGCGTCACGATTATGTAATGAATGCACTTGCGAACACTTTTTATAGGTAACAGGACCTTGTTATTTAACATGTACGTAAATGATATCGTGAAAATCGATCCAACCGCTAAATTCATCATGTACGGAGATTATACCAGCATACTACTAACAGGTAACACTGGCGATGAACTTGTCGATGCTGCAAATGTACTGTTGGCAAAATTGAATGAGGGCAAGAATAGTCAACAAATTAATGCAACTAAAACAAAAATTGGCTTCTTTCGAAGTAAAAACAAACGAATAGCTGCAGAAAAGAATATACCTTTTAGACATTACTACTCTAGAAATTACTTCAACTATTAAGACGTTAGAGAATGTTTTCAGGATAATATATCATGGGATGCCCACGTAGACAGTATGGTAATGAAGCTGGCTCAGGTAATAGGAGTAGCATTCCGCAAACGTAGTGTACTGTCACCAAAGGTTCTTACGTTAATATATAATGCCTTGTTTTCATCTCGGCTTAATTATTGTCATTCAGCCGCCGCGGTGGCTGAGTGGTTATGGCGCTCGGCCACTGGCCCGAAAGACGCGGGTTCGGTCCCGGCCGCGGTGGTCGAATTTCGATGGAGGCGAAATTCTAGAGGCCCGTGTACTGTGCGATGTCAGTGCACGTTAAAGAACCCCAGGTGGTCGAAATTTCCGGAGCCCTTCACTACGGCGGGTCTCATAGCCAAAGTCGGTTTGGGACGTTAAACCTTAATAAACCAAGCCTATTGTCATTCAACTGGGGCTACAACAGCCTATGGAAATTTGCAGAAGCTTCACAAATTAAAGAAAAAATGTTTTAGAATAATGGAAAATCTGACTTTTAATTAACATATATTTCGCTTGGTCAGAAAATACAACATATTTCCTGCTCCTAAATATTTTGATTATGCTGTAAGGCTTTTAATTATGGAAAGACAAATAATGGCGCATGTCTACACCATCTAGCCAGGTTACAAGAAAACACTGCTGCACGCCAGACACGCCACACACAGGACTTTGGAAAGTGGGGATATTTAAAGCAACATTTGGCCTAAAAACTTTACAAAACAACTTATTAGATTGTTGAACAGATTACATCATGCACATATTCAGGTTTAAAAGATCACGTCTGAAGAACTTCGCAAGTATTTTATTAGACAGTAAGAAGCTTCTCTGCCATTTCTATGTTTTCCTTGTCACGTTTCTCATTCTAGATTTGCTTAATTTACTTCTTTGAATTTTGTTCAAACATACAATGAGCATAATTTATCCATTACATAACTCATCACCATATCATTACTGTTTGCTGTTATTTAAACTGCCTGCGTGACTTCCTCATTGCTTCTGACACGCGCCTCTGTTTGTTGATACCAAATTATCATAAAATGAAATAATTTATGCATTCTAGTGCATAAACTTTCGTTTCTTTTATGTAGTTATTTATATGCAGTTTCTTGGCATCTGCAGTTTCTTCCTTTTTTTTATGTAATGTGCCATGCCTTGCTGTGAAGGGTATAGGGGGGCCGGCGGCCTTGTCAAGCTGTCCTATGTGGCAGCCTTTACTGCCGGTCTCCCGTGTCATATCATATGCCGCAAATAAAGGATAACTAGTAATAAAATGAGTAGATCTGCGCTCTAGATATCGGCTATCTCGCTGTTAACTGGCTATCTTAAGTTACGGTATAAAATGGGAATAATACATGGTGATTATATACTGGAAATAACTGCGAACTTGGCCTCATGTATGAATGAAAATAGGCGTCTCTTTTTGCGCAGTACCTTCCACTATGAACCGATGCCAACTTGCCCAACTCTCCGCCCTCCTGCAAAGCATATATTGAATTTACTTTCCTTATGGTATGAAAATTTGCAAAATGAAGCAAAGTTTGAGACGCTGTTCGAGCTCATCAGGGCGCTTCAACAAATTCTGGACTTAACAAGTCTCTAGAACAGAATATAAGAGCAGATGTCTGTAACCTAAGCGGAGCCAGTGACCCTTAAAAACTTTACTGGTGTTACAGAGAAGATCCCCTTTTGTCCAAGCAGTACAGACATCGCTCAGTGCCATTACGTGGTAGAAGTAATTTTCATACTGAATTAATTATAAGTACCGTGCAGGAAAAAGGTGTAAAAATCCTTTTCACAGCATCAGTTCTAGTACGTAGGTATGAACAAATTTGGAACAAGCCGAAACGTATACTTTTCTAGAAATTTAAAATGATATTTTCTACATTTTCCGCGAAGTTCTTAACACACTTATCTGGTTAGGAACCTAAATTCTCCACATCTATGTGATATGGAAATATATGCAGCAGAACATCAATTCTGCATGAAAGCAATAGATTCTTGAGCTCCATTATTGTTTTAGGTCTGGTAATCATTTGAGAGCAGCAAGCCTGAACGATGTTGTGCTAGCCCTGTGGTAAAGCAGTTATCTCAGGAGAAGGAGTATTGTCAAAGCTATTCATGATTGACCCTAGAATATTTTTCTGGTCTCTATACCTAATCAGTTCAAGGGGCGATACTGCAAATGGGCATTATATTTTTTAAGTCAGGATTTTTACCATTTGTACGCGAATGCTCTGTTCAACATGAGTGGCTGCTGATGACTGTCACACCAGTTTCTAAATAAGTGGATAAGATAAAAACGGAAACTTTTTTGCCGGTACGATTACATCGATGGCGTGCAAAGTAACACGAGAAGGGCGAGTAGAATTGAAGGAAGGAATAAGAGTCGAAGGAGGCAGGAAGAGGTTAGAATTGCAATTTATTTTTACTCTCTTTTGTGCATTTGGGGACAAGTCTCGTGAGGGCAATGACACCAACTCACAATAAGTCTGCAAGGGTTGTCTCGAGTTCGAGAAAGCGGTGTTTGAGGGGCCCTTGATAATACTTTAGTGGCTAGAATTCGGTCACTGATCAGGATTTCTGGATCAGCACCATTTGTTTCACTTATAAAGGTGACGATCTCGTCGTTAGGTCCTTAGTAATGTGGACACCCAGAGGTTCGAATTCCTACCCTGTCGAAAATGTGACAGAGCCGGTCCCAAAATGCAACAAAACTTTCAATGGTGCTTTCGTTACGCCCGATTTTTCTGCAGCATTGCCAACTTGTCTGTTGTAGCGACCGAATTGCCTTTGTCGTTACGACAGGAAAGTGCTCAATATTACAAAAAAAAATCTTTTTGTTACTACAAGAATTTCTGTTGACAGGTTCCAAAATACCAAAGGAATATTTGTGGTCACAAAAGAATTTTTTTTTGTGTTTTAATAGGGTAGTGTCGCCCTGTAATGTCGTTCGGCACTGCAATGAAATTTGATACGCAAGAGACACTCAACTGCACCTTTGTTTAACGCGTGCCTCTCACCATAAAAATACGTTGCCACATGCAGGCTGGAATTCACTGGAAGAAAGCAACAAATGCGCCTTCAGCACTTTCGACCGAGACAATGACAACGCACCGGAAAACTGTGCCGTCACGTACCGTGGAGCGTGGTGGTACAACAAGTGTCACACGTCCAACTTGAATGGCCTCAACCTGAATGGCCAGCACGACAGCTATGCGGACGGCATCGAGTGGAGCCTCCGAGAAATTCCCGTCCACCTGTACCACTACTCCTACCCAAGCGTGCACATGATGATCCGGCCAACAGGGTCGCATTGATAGTCGGAGTAATTGCATTTAGTGCCTATATGAAGGTGTATTTAGCGACAGAATCTGCTTGTAAGCCTTTTTCAGAAAAATAACGTTGCGGCCGTATCTGAGAGTGTTTTGGGCAGTGTCCATGCAACAACCTGTTCACAGAAAGGATACGAGTTGATCTACACTTCCCAAACGTTGTATTCAAAGCCCAAACATCAGCTGCCTCAAGGATCGTGGCAGGGTTTGTTGGCAAGAAAATAAATTATTCTAAAAAAGGTATAAAACATACTGAACCGAAGTTATTATTTTTTACATCACTAAGCGCTTCGAGTGCATGAGCCATACTAATATGTAAGAACATTTCATAGGCACGCTATTGCGGAAAAGAATTTCGGGTTCTACTATCATAACTTCCAAAATAACCACGCTGTGTTGCAACTAACAGCTAAATTTTCTTTGTTGATTGCACTCAGTACGGTATTCCTTGCTGTAGATATCGAGGCTTCTTTTATTTTATATATCGTGCCGGAACAAATAAGCAAATTCTTAACAAGTGTTGCTCACACCATTTAGTTCTACCCCACAGCTCAGCTGATGAATTCCTGGCTGAAGAATATAGAATTCACAGAAACATGATTATTTCTTCAAAGGGTTAAAAATCACGTCTAGAAAAATTGCATCAAGAGTAAAAATTTCCCTTTGAATAAACTGCGCAGTATCTACGACGGAGTCACCCTCCCCGGTAAAGGGTCGCAATAAAATCGCCATCAAGTGCCGAAGGCTGCAAGTGCCGCCTTTGACGAAAATCCGAAGTGGTTAGACAGTATTCAATTGTTCAACATTTACCGAAAATTATAGGTGTCCTCAGCTGATGTTGCGATGTACTTCTTTCTGGTAAAGATAAAAATGGTAATTACGCAGTATTTTAATTTGACGACGGCTATTGACATTTTGTTTTTCGAACTGCACTCCGTACGCATATAAATCTCGCTCTTATGTGGAAGAAAACGCCAAATATTACTTCGCAGAGACAACGCCACGTGTTCCAGCTGAGTGTAACCAAGCTTTCTAAAAAGACGGTGTGTCGTTGCCTATGAAGCCAACAGAGGGCTGTTCATGGTCGCGTGGTCGAGTGTGAAATATTTTTCGTTCTTCGAAGTTAATTGGTAAAGCAAACAAGCTAAATTTTGAATTGTTGTCTCCAGGAATAAGCGTGGATTCTTAAGTTGTAGATCGCCTTGGAAGACAGCTCGCTGAAATTTTTTCACCAAGGTAAAATTTACGTAAAGCAGTTTTCTTTTAACCGACCTGAAAAGATAACTCGCTAAATTCAAAAGCTTCCCCGAGCCAGTGAGTCTTTATTGTCCCTAGACGCCCCTCGGAGAGCGAAATCCGTTTTTTTCAGGCGCGCTGTCCCCAACGGGGCTTTGCGTGTGCACAGTCGCAGGGATATGCGCCAGCAGCTGTGAAGTGGCAGCTTTCTTTCAAGATCGGTAAACAGCGCGGCGAAAATGGTACGTTGGCGTAGCCGTTTCATCCAGCTCTTTTCAAAATGATTTACAAATTTGGAATCTCGACTTCTTTCTTGAAGCCTGTAATTAAATAGTTAACTTAGTAGTATATTCATTGCATAAGGAGAAAAAAATTGCTGCATGCTAAGCCACTCGACTCACAAGTTCTCAACAGCTGGGAGTTGGTTTCACTGGGTTTGAAGACTCCGTATTTTTAGAAGCTAGTTTACACTAAGCTGGGACACCTGAAGGGGTGTCTGGCTTTGGATGTCAAAGTTCTGTTCACATAGCTTCCATAAAAAGTACTGGCCAAATTGTGTGCCGCAGTTAACTTCGTCGTGCATTTCAACTAACTGCTAGCTTCCGTATCAACAAGGCGGAAATCCCTTGAAAAAGCTGGATCAGTGTAGTGCCCTGGGGTCGGTCTCTCAAGTTTGTAAATATTGAAATGGTGCGTTAGTATACAGGGAGATCAAAATTAAGCTTTAAAGATTTCTTAAAACCAGGAATCGAGAGGTACTTAAAATTCAGCGCTGCACATAAGTTATGTGCCCGTGGGAGGCCATGGGGACGCAAAATGGGATGGTAGTGGTCACCATCAGGCGCCTAATTAATTAAGTTTGAATAATTAACTTTTTAGTGATTGCAGTAACTGGACATGTTTGTGTTGGAAACTAGGAGTCAGTCGTACTCCTGAATAATTGTAAGCGAAAGAATTATTCTAGCACGCGTGTGTTGCGAGACAATCGCGTCACTGTTTTAGCTAGATAAGCGTAATTACCCATGCTAGGCGGTCACCATCGGCGCTATAATCCTCCCGGCTTGACGCGGAGTTTCGTCTTCAAATGGCGTAGGGCGACCAGTGAAGCTCGTAACTGTTTCACTTTCATTTTCAGCTATCGTAATGGAAGAAGCGCTTTACGCAGCAGCTGCGTCACACTAGGGAGGAGTTTCGCATCGATAGCCACCGCCTTGCATGCGTGATAACGCGAAAGCAGCGAAAATTTTGAAGTCGAATATCTCGAAAACGCGTGCACTAGATGAATTCCGCCAGAGTAGTCAATAAATAACACCGCCTCTGTGTTTCTAATATAAACATCCACGCTAGCCGCAGTCGCTAAAGGGTTAATATATTTTAGTTAGTGAGGGGCCTGATGGTGTGGTGACATTTGTTATCTCACTTTGTGTCCCTCTGGCCGCATAACGCAAGTTCCGAGGTAGATTTCCCGTACCACTCAGTTCAGTTTTAAATAATCTGTAAGGCGTGGTATTGATCACCCTGTTTATATAGCGGCTAATTCGTGGTATCGCGGTAATGTTTCGGCATTACTATACTGTGCCCTAAGGCACTAAGTCACAGCACCAACTACGCCTTCTATACTTTCAACCGAGACGTCGATAAACCAGGGAGAAATTGCACCGCCATGTACTACGGAGCTTGGCGGCACAACCACTCATATATGACCAACCTGAAAGGCCTAATCCTCAACGGTAAGCGAGAGAGCTACGCTGACGGCGTCGAGTGCAGCCAGCGAGGAACCTATGCGGACCTGCACCACTACTCTTTTCCTAGCTTCCACATGATGATCCGGCCAGCTGTATCGCATACCCAGAAGTAACTGGCCTCGGTGGCTTTGGAACGACATTCAGAGTGCGAACTATTCGAAGAAACGAGTCACTGGCGAGGAAGGCGCTGAGCATAATGGTCACTAGTGCAAGGCCTCCGGCCACCAGTTCAAGGCCATCCCAACCAAGAAGAGGCGGTGCACGTCCCACTCCCCTATTCGACCATACTCCAACGACTCTCCCTTAGAACATACTCGCCCCTCACTAAAAACTGTTGTCTATAGGAGGCGACCTCCTGCCGCCAAAGCGGCTCAGCAGGGCCGAAGTGGTCAGGGCTCCTGATCGCGGCGCCGTTGCCTCGGCGTTGGGATCAAGCAATTCGCGCCCGCGCAAGCCCAGTTCACCATCTATACAACCAAAGTTATTGCGGTTTGCCCTTCAGTAAGGGACAGACACTTAAATATGCTGAGGACCTTAGGGGTTGATGTAGTGCACTTACCGACTAGTTCTTCACAGTGAGGCACAGTTAAGAGACCACCAAGCGTGTCGATTCTCTGCATCTTTTATTGTCGCCCCGTAACTTTTTTCGTTGCAAGAAATAGAAAAGCCTTGATCCCTTTCCTTGTATTACATACTCGGGTAAGTAATGTCGAAAGACGCAGGTCAATAAGTTCGCCACTCGCTGCCGACCAATGATTTGGCTGATTATTTCTGTGCACTCACTTTCGCTGGTTCTCGATTGTCTTGGAGCAGCCCATTCAGTTGCCTTATTTCACATCTGTACACACAGAAGAGCGAAGAACAAGTCGCACAGCCATTGCTTGAAACAGAAATGCGGCATTGAACGCCAACTCAGCACTCCGTACAGTACGCGCCGATGCTATCTATTTGAGCGCACCAAGGATCATGACGTGTGCTCAAAAAGTGCTTGCGTTCGCATTTCCCAAAGGGAAGTTTGCACGCTGTTCTCTATGACAGCTATTCCGCGCAATATTACAGCGAGCATATATTTAAATGCCAGAAAGTGAACTTCGAGCCATAACGTGCCACATTGTGAAACTGACGGGATCGCTTAGAAACTTTGTAAGTGATTACAAGAACCGTTTCTATTCGCTTTGGGCACGCAAATAGAAATCTGCTCCTCAGAAAACGGACCGGTGCACGTGCAGTTGTAATCCCTGACAAAGACGACTTTGAAATGAGAGCACAGGCCCTTCACAAAAAGTAAATGTTGTAAGACAATTTAATTTTTGCCGAAAACGCAATGGCACAAACATAAGTCCCGTAGTCCAAATGCAAGCAACATGATGAGGTGGAGGTGTACAAATCGTGGCGCTTCACAAATGTTTAAAGCGCACCACACCATGTGATGCGCCGTGGCTATTTGTTGTCCTTGCTGATGTTGTGCGCGAGCCAGTTGATTTGCGTTGTCCAGCTGTTCTTCCGCGCCTCATACAACTTGGCGCGGAAGTGGGCCAGGGCGTCCGCCTCGGAGTAGTCAAGCACCAGGGCATCCCGCAGGTAGTCCAGGTCCTTCTCCGAGGTGAGCTCGGGCATGCCCGTGGTGAGCATCATGGCGAACAGGGAGATGATAAGCGAGCCGTGTCGACGTAGAATAATGAAGGCCTCCTCACACAGCTGCTGGAATCTGCAGACACCCGAATTCATCCTCTTTTAATCAGGAAGTCTTGAATGTAAAGAAGTAATGACATGACAGAAGGGACCGGGGAACGAATAGCGAAGCAGGGACAAAGCTCTCAGTCCTAGGCCAACCATGGATCTTTGTATTTTCTGATGTGGGGATGCACTCGGGAAAATCATATCCCCACATGTGCTTCAAATCATGCAATGACATTTGTTGGTGGTACTTAACTCAGATTGCATCAACCTAAATACCCCTCACGCAGTGCCAACTGTGAAGCACACGATTGACTCAAAGAATTACGGGGATGTGTCAAGAGGAAGGTTTCGTGGAACGCTAGAGTGGGAGGTAAAATATTGAAGTTTTGATAACACCAGAATTTCGCCGAGGAGTCAATAACATTTACTTATTGGCCGGTCTTTATTCAATGGTTTGAAAGAGAAGACCGGAAGGATGCGTTGATGTGTGTGACGTGTGGACAAGCTCATGCACTTCTCCTGATTGCGCATGTTTCCACTTGTCCTCATTGTTGCCTAATACGCTTGCCATCACATATGCTCGGCTTTGAGAGACCCGACACTTTACACCGGTTTCATCAGAACAGCATCAATGCTCATTGAATTATGTGTACTCGGCACTGACGCGAACAACTAGGCGAAAATCTCACAGTGTTAGCAAGCAACTAATATTTTTCTGATCGTGAACTGACCGACGTAACAGTAATGGTAATTATATTGACCATTTAGACTGTCTGAATGGTAATGGTGTAAGGTGTGAATCACTATCGTGTTTGAACGGTTTCCTCTCTTTCGTGTATGCGGTGGTCGTCAGTCAACAACGTTCTCTTTCCTTTCCCTTGAAGTATTCAAATGGGCGCTCACGCTCCCCACTTTTCTTAAGAAAAGAGCTGCGCTAGTTGGTGCTTGAATCATCGATGCGCCATGGCTGCTGGCCCTAAATAACACAAGGGACATCGAAAAGGAACACATGACTCACTGCGCCGTGTGCTTTTTTTGCTGCCGTTTGTGTTATTTAGCGCTAGTAACCAGGTTGAAGCTATCAACCAAGCATCAACTAGCCATAATTTCATGTTTAGTATGCTGCTCAAGAGCACAATAGGCCCCATTCTTCCTCATTTCTTTCTTGCTGGCCCTTAAAAATAAAACAAGTACAAAAAGCAAAGCTCTGTGTCATCCCTGGCAGACGTACGTATGTACTCACTCCGTTGTTCCCATCTACGCCTCTGTGTAGAGCTCTCACTGCTTCGTATGTAAACTTTCTCCTTTCTCTCGTGGGTAAATTACACTGCGACCATGCCGGGAAGTGTGTGTGCATGCGAAAACAGGTGTCTCCGCAGCTGTACGTGGCCTGTACCATTAACACTGCTCCATCTATTTTACCATCCATGAGTTCGCTAGGATATGTGCAAATGGTGGCCCATCTCTTATTCATGTGTCAGTTATGTGCGGCTTTGTGTGTGTAAGACACCTGCCGCGAGTGCAATGCATTACAATCTGCGCGAGAGACAAGTGCCAGCCAGTGTGTGCGTGGACATCTCCCTATATAACGGCATCATCGTCTTCTCTTCTTTTCTCGCCACTTCTCATTCCCTTCGCCTAAACTGATTTTGACACAATTGTTCTAAGGCAGGGTGACATGTAGTGTGGAACAGCCGCTGTTCAACCGTGGCAACTTTGTCTTTCCTGGTTCAACCTGGTGCTACGCTTGCGTGATGAGCCCAAATAGCACTAATTATGTTGAAAGCAGATGAGCAAGACTATGTGTTTTGGATTTCATTCGATTCAGTGGTGCTAATTTGCTGCCTTTCATACTTGCTATTTTAGCCCTGTACCAGTGCACCAGCTATAATTGTAAAGGGGCCGGCGCGCTACCAAAGCTTAATTGTTAAAACCAAAGACAGAGAGGGTAAAAGTACCTACGCTTCGCATTACAGTGACAAACGCAGGCTTTGTGACTTATTAGCTAAGGATCAGTTCAGGGCGCCTTCTCCAATAATACCACTCTAATTAAGGCACCGCCGAAAGCGGAACGTGGCATCAAGAAAAATGTGCCATGAGCGGCGCCCAAACACATGAAAAAAGTAAACTATGTGCGCATGTGGCTTTACAATAGATGCTTGTAGTGAAGGTAGAAAAGGCTTTGAAAACTGACCGAAGCACTCGTAATTAAAATATTTGTCTGATGCATGCACTTACCGGGGAAAGTAGCCGCTTTAATTCGCGGCTGGTGACCAAAGCAGGGCAGGTTTTCCTTCACTTGTGAAGAAGTATAAGAAGACCCAAAAAGCGTACCTTTTGAACGCGGCGGTGTCGCTGTTCCGGCGTCCGTGCGTGATGACGTGAACAAAGTCGTCGGCGAGAACGAAAGGCACCCGTTCCCGCTTGATGCCGAACTTCTCCTTGAATTTGCCCAGGATGTGGCCGTAGTCGATGTGGAACAACTGCCAACGGCAACGAATGCCAAAGGCATTCATATAGTCGCGTCGCCGCTCGTCACACGGATTCACACACGAAATCAAACTCCTCAAACCGTATCCCGTAGGTTTAGAAGTTATTACCGATTTAGAGATTCTTACTTGCGCACAAATTGCAGCTTCTCCTGCTACACCCTTTTGGAATTCAATGTGATTTCTTTCCAAAGGAGATCAAGCATATCAGACTCTAAATTGAAACGCCGTTTATACATTAGCCTAAGCTACACAACATTGAGCTTCTCTTCAATGAAATTCATGGGATTGAAATAAAGACAGCTATCACAGATATTGATCTTGCTTTCATCGGTGCCAACAGGAAGTCTTGCCTTATGGCTCACGGGATCTTCTGTGTATAAGAAAAAAACCTCCGGCACTAATAATAGGCGATGCAAAATCTTCTAATAGAAGCAGAGAGAGAGCAGCGCCATTAACGAATTTTCTCATTCTGTGAAACGGCAGGGCGGCGCTGGGGAGTTTCCTCGTCGTTATGTAGCATAAATAAGATCGCACATCTCCGGCTCCGGGCATGTCTCTGTGTGTTCCGAACGCAATACTTCATAATATTCAACTCAATTCGCACGCCGTCCCAAAGGCGCTTACGCAGAGCTTTGCTCTTAAATCCATAGCGAAACGCAAGTAGTACTGCTGTGTATTGTCATCTACAAACAATAGTTGAAATACAGCAACGTAAACATTCCAGCGCCACCAGTTCAGTACTATATTCTTCCCTGCATACCTCGTGTAGCCCTTCAACAGTCGCCCCAACATTCACAGCATACGTACTGTGGAAGTATGTTCGCTTGCGTACCTCTCATCACATTATAAAGATTTTCTAACGCGCTCGGTCCTGAAGGTTCACTTGAGGGGATTCCACGCAGAACGGTGCTGCATTTCGGCGGCACAACTACTCGCAGTGAAAATAAATAGACTAAAGCGATGCAATAATGTTGCCATTATTATGGGACATTGTACACATGAACTGTCGCACAAGGCGAGGGCTCACCTCTCCATTGGCCTTGACCATAATGTTGTCACTGTGCCTATCTGCGACGCCAAGAACGTATGTTGCCACGCAGTAACCAGCGCATGACAAAGTGAAGTTCTCCACGGCTTTGTTGAGGCTGCAACATTCATGGGGATGTAGCATAGCACACGTAAACAAGGTGCAAAATGCCGATACTGATGCGAGTATTCGTTGTGTGCTAAGTTTAGAGCCGGAAAATGACTCGTAGATTTTCATCGCGCTTAAGAGTGAGCTATGCAGCCTAATAAACGGTGGATCTCGGATACAGATCATATCCAAAATAGGCCATAAATAAACCCGATTTGTAAGCTGCTGCCTATAGTCGGATACAACTTAAGAACAAAGGGGCAATGCCCCTTAACATGGAGGCCCTCCAAACAATGGCCTCGGCCTATTGCCATGCATGGTGAGGGAACAGCGCTAGGGACTAGACACAAGGAGCTAAACACTGAAAGACGCACATGGGCGGTGACTATCAACTCAATCTTTATATCGAATTGCACAGAATATATAGACAAGTAAAAAAGAGCTGGTACATGCATAAGAGGGTTGCTCGGTCACCAGAATGCAGAGAATAGTCACGTCTATAGTAAAGCATCTATTTCTGAAATAAATGGAGGTGAAAGAGGAATACGAGGGAGGGGAGTGTAGAGGGCCGTCGCGCGAACAGCAGATAAACACTAAAAGAAGGTGAACAGGTGCCCAAAAGGGGCCAAAATCGATAAAAACGGAAAGCTGCAAGGTGTAAAGGGCCTTCCAGCAAAAAACATTAAAACCTAACGAAAGGTGGCATTGAAGGGGCCAAAAAGAGGCTATAAACTTCAACTCCGGAAAGTTGGGAGGTGTAGACGGCCTTCAAGCGGAAAACATTAAAACCAGTCCAATAATAAAAGGAGTGGTCCAAAACCTCAGAAACCAGGAGTTCAACGATGAATCACAATGACAGGAGCAGTGAAACATTCGAGCAAAGTGACATGTCACAATGTATGCCCAGCTGTGCTTAGGAATTTCAGTTCTTTCTTAGAAGAATAAGTAGACCATGTAATGACATAGTGATCCTTGGCACGACGGATTTTGATAGCTTCAATTATATCTCTAATCTAGACGTATGGTCTCGACCTTTACTGATAATAACGCATTCATCGAATATTGATGTGAAAGTTACACTTTCACATTTTTTGCAGTGTTTGGCCAGATTCCCGGAGACGGCAATGTTACCATCGGTTGCAACGTTGTTTTCACATTCTTGCAGCCCTATATTTATGCCCATCCCCGTATGACCAATGTATTGCTTCCCGCAGGACAAAGGCACTGAATAGGAGGCACAAGAAACGTAGGTATTTCTGTGCGTTTGTCTGGTTTTTGAGCTTTTGGCCCACTTTTATTATCAGGCTGATTTCAATGTTTCGTGCCTGAAGGCCCGTACACCTCTCAGCTTTCCCGTTTTAATGCGACAGCGTTAAGGGCTCCGTGTCGCAGAAGAGCCGGTGTCGTCGTTGGCGGTGTTGGTCGTGAGCAAAATAAAGATTAAAATAAAACAGAGAAAGGGATTGGTCGAGTCGGGGAATCGAACCAGGGCCTCCGAGATGAGAGACGAGCACGCTAACCATTCCGCCACGCCAGCTCGATAGACGGGAATGAACAAAGGCGCGTCTAGTGAATACGGTGCTGTCTTAGAAGGGTGCTTTAGAGACATGCACTGTGGTGCTTATGAGTAATTATGAGCATGGAAATTTGAGAAGTCGCAGTTCAGCGAGTAGCAAAGTACGCGTTTCCGCTACTTTTCCTCTTCGCTTGGCGCGCACGTAGCGCCATTACGTGGCACCCACTAAAACCACTCCCCTCCTCCTCCTAGCAATGCACGCCACTGCCCCAACCATGGAGGAAGAAAAAACTAGAAGGGAGCGTGGCGTCATAGTCTTGAAGCCTAGTCATAAAAGATATAATGGAAAGCATCATGGGAAATAGGCTCTCACGTGACAAGGCAGCGGCAGCTCTTAGCCGGATTTCGGTTTTCGTTTCGTTCTCTCGCTGTGTTGCCAAGCACGGACGTTCACTAAAAAGCACCGCATCGAAGCTGGTTGGCAGTCTGGTAACTGTGGAGGGCCTATTTCCCAAGAGTCAGCAGCGGCGTCAGAGGAGGATGGCTTGCAGAGGCTGAGCGCGGGACGTCATGCTCCCTCCTAGTTTTTTTACTACTTCCATGGCCCCAACAGATAGCGCGCGACGGCAGCGCCTCCCGCTTGTCTCGTTCGGGCGCAGCGGGCCGTGCGGGGACACAGGAATCGCGCGATGAGCGGCGAACAACGAAGCGCACATCCAAAGCGCGTTCACCACGAAGCTTGCGGCTTGCTGCCCGTTCTTCGGCGCGGAAGCTATGCTGGCGCTCGTGGCACCGGGTTTGTCGAGAACGATGCGCCAATGAACTACGACTGCAACCTGAGCCCCGCGCTTTTCGGCAAGGCACCTGGCAGCGCTTCAACGTGGTTTGCCGCTCCGCGCGTCCGTTTAACCATACGTAGAATCAGCAGCATCAGGTTCACCTGGCGTCGAAGGCTTTGGCCGTGAGCGAAAAATCCCGGAAGGAATAATAAATAAAAAAGAGTAGCAAGTCGGTCTAGGTAGGGAATCTAACACATTACGCTATCACGTCATATCATCATTCTGGAGCTTGATTGCCCTCTCCAATTTTTAAATTTTTTAGTCTCTTTTGGGTTTCTTTAACTTCAGCTTCCATTAGGTTTCAATATTTTTTTTTAATTGAAGGCCCTCTGCACCTCGCACCTTTTTGTTTTATCGATTTTAGCCACTTTTGGGCATCCGTTACTTCACCTCCCTTTAGTGTTTACGGCTTTTCGCGCGGCGACGGCCCTCTACGCCCCCTCCCTCTTAATTACCTTCCATCGTCACTTATTTCACAGGTACATGTTTTACTACAGACGTGATTATTCTCTGAACACCGGTGACCGAGCAACCCTCTTATCGATGTACCGATAGTTTTTTTCTTCGATATATATTCTTTGTCTTCCAAACAAAGATTCAGTATATAGTCAGCGCCTCGTGGGTGTCTGTCAGTGTTTGGTTCCTTGTGTCTGGTCCCTTGCGCTGTTTCCTCACCATGCAAAAAACTATCTAGCCCGCCAACTCGCTCTTCTATTGTCATGATCGTCATTACTACGAATGTCGAAGTCAGTGGTAGTAAATCAGAATTGAGCGTCAGTTCCGCTGTACCTCAGGGGTCCGGCTTGGGTCCGGTTTTGTCTTTAATCGGCATTAACTACATTGAATCTGATATTAATAAAGAAGTTACAGTGAGCCCTTTCGCCGACGACTGCTTGCTCTACTGCAGCATAAATAATACAGACAATCAAAAAGAACTTAAAGGGGCCATGACATGGTCGTTCATGTAGCAGTTTTGTGCTTGAGTAACTAATACAAGAGCTTATAATTCAGTTCCGAAATTTGGTTGTCCTGGACCCGCTGTATATTGTGAAAAATGCGATCGAAATTGAGAATGTGGAACTCCTCCCACCGGCAGCGACCGCCATATTGAATGCTTTCGTGACATCTCTAGGGCCCACACGGAGCAACGTCGTCTGCTCTCGTTGCTGCAATGTGCACAGCGATGTCCCATTCCTATATGTACTTTCGCGGGCGGTCGAAGTAGCAGTCGTCCCTCATATGTGAGTGACTGGTGCCTCAAATCGTTAATAACAGTAACACAGTTGTTCTGCGGTATAGGTAGGGTCCAGTAACACTAGGCCGATGCAACGGCGATCGGTGGTCGGTTGGCTGGCCGGTATGCAAATGCCGTCGCTGACGCGCCGGTCTGTCACGCTAGACCGACGACGACGCTAGCATGATCAACGACCCCGTATCGCAGTAGTGTAAACAGTGAACTTAGTGGGAACTGGTCTAGTATGGTGTGGAACCAGTTGGTACGACATTCTATAAACTTAAGAACTTTAAAACTTATTGGGCATCATCATGCTAGCCACGGCGACATACGCGATGTGCGCGCACCAGCGAAGATGTGCTTTCATTCGGTGCCTACGCATAGAACCTATCGGCGAGACAAGCGACACGGACAGAAAACGCCGCACGACGGTGCCGCTCGTCGCTCGCCGCACTAGCCTGGGCTTGTGCGGCTGGGCGAAAGCTTCACGCCGGTGAATTGACAGCCCGAAAAACTGTGGTTGTGCACCTTATCCGTATCGAAAAAAGCGAAACGAGCGGCTGTATTTCATAACTTCACACTTTTTTACTAATCAGCGGAGAACTCTTGCCACATTCTTGAATTTCGGTCGACGATGGACCACCGCCCCCTTTCGTGACGAGGCCTAGCGAGTATGCAGGATTCGTGTGTGCGATTTCGGCGATTGCGGAGAGCGAATTCGAAAGTTTCAGCACCTGAAAATAGCTGTCGAGCGTAGATTTGGCTACAGTGCGCTCAAAGCAATGACTGCCTCTATCGCAGGGCGCGAGTACAATAAGGGGGAAGTGTCGATATGTGACGCGGTCTTCACAGCATGTGCTGCAGGCAGCCGGCAGCAGCCGTCGGCGTCGACTGTGGACAACAAATCTGGTGGTTTTCATTAATTCAAGTAATGTCCAAACGTATCTTTGACTGCAACGATTTCAAATCAAATATTGTTGACATATAAGGAAGCAGATACAATTAAGCGGGAAGCGCCGATCCTACGCGAAGCATTTCCCAAGCAGAGGATATATATCATCAGATGCGCTTAATTACTGCAGTGTTATCATAGTGTGTAAATGAGTAAAACTACAGTTTGTGAGCAATACTACGTAATATTAAAAATATGGAGAGCCCCCCTTGCGTTTTATGCTACGCAAACGAGCAGTACTGTTTGCGCACAGCTGTGTAAACAACCCCAGCGCGGGGCTGCACTTGTAATCGTCGCATTTCCATGGGCCACAATACGAACGCCCAATTAACACTAAATGATGTACAATTATTTTCAAGCACTCATTTAGACGGCGGCAACTATTCATCGGTGCGGGCAGTGAAAGCATTCGAGTCGCGTAGGGTTTTGCAAGCGGCTTGGTTCCCGCAAAAGGGTTCTACGAGCTGGAGGGAATGTATGTAGGACTTACAAATGCACACATGCAGCAGGGAAGTCCTCTCATTCGGCACTTTTCCCTCCTTCTTTCGTGCTTCGAGGTTACTATAGTGCCATCTTGTGATAATTAGAGTTTAATTATCGAGCCGATGAATAGCGGATAAGAAATTGGTAGCCAGCTACAAAACGGCGCGAGTTTCACGGCCCACATCGGCGAAGGCATATACGGTACGTGCCGCTTTGCACATACGTGAGCACTTGACTGCTCAGAAGAGACCACACTCATAACATAAAACTAACGTGTTTCTGAGCGTAAATAATAAAGCAGATTTTTGTTTCCTTAACGATCACAAAACGGGTGCCATGAGGAGGTCCGCTTTCCGGAGGATCTCAGCCCGCGTACTAAGTTGAAGGCTTCCGAAAAGAAAGCACGGAAAATGCATTTTATTTCTATAAGCTAAAAAAAGAAAACTTTTCGAGGGACCGCCGTCTACGGTGTGCATGCAAGAACCTCAACAGCGCGCAGCAGACGGCCCGGGGCGTGTATTTGCCTGTGACGTCAGCGATCAGAGATTGCCAGACCAGCAAGCAGTTCGCAGAAGAAACGGAAAAAATTTGTTTTAAAACTATTTGCCGCACAGAATCAACTGATACTTGGGGGAATTTTAATTTAATGCGTTGAAACTTAAATGCGATAAGCAGGGCATGCGTGAAAATAGGCTGTCATAGCACCTTTAATTATTCTCTCGCAGCAGTGGAAAAATGATGCTAAGGCTGCAAAATGAAGACCAATTAAGAAAAAAAAACTGTAGTTTTGGGTGTCACGAACCGTACTTAACATGCCCATGAGCACTGTTGTATGCTCGGCTATACCGCACTTAACACAGTAGCAACAATTAATTCCTGGGAGTCCTAATTTCTAGAGATTTAAGGTGGAAAATTTATGTGCTAAAAATCGGTTCAGTCGATGAAAAGAACTGATCATTGCGTCGAGGATTAAAACTGGCCTCACAATCTGCCAAATTACCTGCCTATTTAACTTATGTGCAACGAACAGTAGAATATGCCTGCATTATATAGGATCTCTAGAAAGTGGTTTAATAAAAAAACTTTAAAGTGTGCAAAGAAGAGCAGCTCGATTTATATCTTCCTGATATACGCATACTGACTCTGTAACATAGATGCTGCGCCTTCTTACTGCGCCACCCCTAGCCGAATACCGGCGACTGACAGATAAAATTTTTATTTCAGCTCTCAAGAAATTCCTTCAACATAAATAATACCGATTGCCTGGTCCCCAAGGAACTTACCCATGAGAGCAAGCAACGAATACTGTTACCAAACCCCGAACCCATGCATTAATGTGCAAGCTAATTTTTACTTTCCGAGGACGATAGCAGAATGGAATGATTTACCAGCTTCTTTCTCACAGTCCAGTACGTTAAAGGGACACTGAGGAGAAAGTGAAGTTGGCTTGTATCGATAGAATACGCGCTCCTGATGACAAAAACGCCACTCTTACTGAAAACACAGCTCTTGTAAGGTAGAAAATAGCAAGAACCAAAATACAGGTATCGCCGCCACAGGCCAACCTCGCAAGTACAAGCGTGCTGACGTCATAAGACAAGAGACGCCACCTTGGAGGCATTTTTCCACCTACATGAAGGTCGCGAATCTCTTAGGCTGACAAAGGAAGGTTGCACGGTTCAATATTGAAGTAATTTGCGTTTTAAAACCGATAGTACACTTTTATCACACAAGACAGACAGAAAAAAGACAACCTGAATGTTGAAAGCAAAGAAAACTGATGCTTGGCGGCGCCACAGGCGGCCAGGAGAGTTTCGATTTGTTATCGCGCTTTGCGTCTATGAGCTTTGCGTGCCCTGCGGTTTTGTTTTTCACGCGCCTCGATTTACAAGCGCCGAACCGCAGAGGAACTCCAAGTGCCGTTTCAAGTGCTAGTTAAATTTTGAAGGAGCTTGTTAAGGCTGGTCAGATGATCGCCACGGCCGATAATAAAGTATGATGGCACGATGGTCGGTGATCGTAGAAGGCAGTTAGCAGTATAAAGAGCCCTTGTGTCTTCGCACGTCCGCCCGTCGAAACGATCCCGGCTGTGCCAGACAACTTCAAACTATGTAACGGAAATCGTTTATTAGGGACGGGACACAAGGTAGAAGGCAGTTAGAAAAATTGCTGATATCCTAGCTCTGTTAAGCCAGGATATACGTAGCGAAAGCGCGGACTTTTCTGCATTGGAACAATGCATTCACTAGAAGCGCCTTTATTAATTGCTGACCTTGAGCCGTCGTGGCGGAGTGGTGGCGTCTCCGCCTCATACGCCAAAGGCACTGGTTCGGCTCCCAGCCTCGGCGCGGAATTTTTTCTTTTATTCAGTGAGTGGGCGGGGGGTTTCAGTGGCTCCCATAGATGCCGCCACCGAATGCGTTGGTTAGAGCTGAAGCTCAGGCTCTGTTATATCGCGTTTATACGCCGGCGTAATGCGCGCGCGCGCCCTGCACGGCGAAGTCACGCCGGTCAAAGCGAGACCCTCTATACTCCAACTGCGCTTGACAGCCGACGCGTTCGGCGGCTTCGGCGTACTCTGGCGGAGTGCTTCGAGCATGTCTCTATTTCGCGCCGAGTGCTCCAGCCGCCGCCGGCCCGTCCAGACCGATTCGGCTCCGCGGCGAGGTGCGCGTTGTGACTTAATTCAATAGCTTCGGCAGTTGGGCGGGTTTGTTCTTTTCGAGCTCTCGGCTAATTTAATCCATTCACAGTACACCTCCGAAAGTACATGCAAGTGGGCGAGAGAGCCCGATCCAGTGGACCCATTTGATCCAGCTGAAGCCGTTGAAGCGTCGTGCGTCGGCTTTAGTTTTAAGCCGCCAACTTTAAACGCGAGCGCCCTTGAGCACCCATTCGTTTTTCTTTTTTGTGGCAGAAAAAAAAAATAACCTGGCCCTTGCAACCGTGGGAGACCTCGACGCCGCCTGCTGCACCGTGCAACCACGCCATTCAAGGAATCACAATCCGTTGGCCCCAAAGCCCTGGCCAGCCGCCGATGGGCGCAACGCGCCGACCTTGTCCTGGCTCCTCGCGACTCCCCGCACTGGGGTTATGATATCTGATTTGCAACGGCTGTTAACTGAGGAAGGGGGAAACGACCCGCCGGCGCCTAACCTAACCGTGCTCCCTCAAAAGCATCGCACGCTCTCTGGGGCTGCGGTCGCTGAAATGCAGGCCGGAGTTTTTGCGAGAACTTCGTCGTGGGGTTCGGGAATAGGATCCATCGTAACGCTGGCAAGACGTCGGTGTAACCGTAAACGAAGCGACGGTAGCGACACCCGATAGATGCTTTCAACGTGTGGCGGCGGTAGCTTTCATTTCGGCAGCTGATAGACCGCACCGCTAGCTTCCAGAAATCACGAAGTGCGTTTACGTCACGTTTCACGTCACTCCGTCCTGTGACATCATAAGAGTTCTCGAGTTTGAATCGGAGCGGCGGGAAAAACTTTTTCAACTTGGAATCCAAGTTTCTTTGAAATAAATGCACCTTTCGCTCGCGGAAAATTGGCAACAAAACCATGAAATGCCGAACTGTCAGATTTTGCTAATAAAAAAAATTTATCGATAGAGTTCTCCTCAGTGTCCCTTTAACAACATTTGAAAAAGCTATTTCAACTTCACAACAAAATACCTTATCAATGCAATACATATGCCTAGCCGCTTTGTGGTTGCATCTCGCCTAAGGATGAAGAGCGGAAATGTATAATGGTTCTTCCTTTTTTGTTTTCTGTGTCAATTCACAGATTTCAAAGTGAATATTTATTAACACTGCTCCTGCAAAAAAAAAAAAAAAATTGTTGTTGCAAGAAATGTGATTGTGTAGATGAAGGTGAACTTTGTATTGCAAGGGAGCATGTTGCTCCTTAAGTGTCACGCCCCACCACTGTAATGGCCCCACGGCCAACAGTATTTGCAAATAAATAAGATAAATAAAATAACTGCCCCTGACCACAAGGCGGCTGACCACGACGTCATGACAATACATATGAACTACATTGCTTGGAGGGCATATGCGTTGACCTGATGTGTCACTTCGTTCTTGGGTTGTACCCGAATATAGCCCAAAACACTCCTCAAAAATATTGATAAGAGGATAAGCAACGGTGTGTAGCTACTGTGCCAGTGTGAGAATTTTTTACTGCTGCTCACTTTTCTCAACTTCTAGTAAACGGGAAATAAACAGCACTAATCGGCTTAAAATTAAATCTTCATAACAAACTTGAAACTGTCGCGCCCTCTTGCAAAACCGCTACTGCCTGAACTGTATCAGCTGCATTTTAACTGCTAATTTATTAATATGATAGAGCATCATTTCGAGGTGACTTATCCAGCTGTGCACAAATTTAAATGTCTCGAAGGGCGGCAATGACGTTCAAGTTATCTGGCGCGGTCTCAACAACGCTCGGCACAAGAGTTTCGTCACGTTTTTCGCGGTTACATGCAGTGCACACTCGCGTATCGCATTGTGCGCTCGCTGCCGGCCGGAGCATACCACACCTGTCTGGTGTCTTGTTGTGTTCTTTAATCCAGGCGAGGAGCGAGCCTGTCTTGAAGGCCGACGTGGCGCTCGAGTTGTGCAGCTTCTGGATGTTGGCGATGGTGTTGGACTGGCGGACCACCTCAATCAAACCGACGTTGTGATCCGTAGACAGGCACTCATATGGTATCATCCTGGCCCAGGGCAGCGTTTCATGAAGACACGCCAGGTAAACGGCGTAGATAAATCAACAGAGGTCACTACCAATTAAGCTCTAATGAGGACTGTAGGCAGAAAGCGGGGATATTTTAGGTGAGCTTTCAGTATTAGATGCATAAAAATTTCTACAAATAAGTTCAGGGAAACAATGAGAAATACAGTACTGTGATGCGTAATAAACAAATTAAGCGTTTGCGCTTGTGCTGCTGGATATAACAGGCTTCGTAAAGCGTGATAAGTTGAAATTCTTTCTTCCGCAGCTAAAATTTCTTTTATTTGCTCGTGCTCTCACATGAGGATTCCTGGTTGATTTTCTGGACTTATTCAGTTATCGTCTTTAGCAAATAATCGCAACCTTCGAGAAAGGTACATCGCGACTGGAGTAATGGTACTTTTTTTCATTGAGAGCAAAAGTATATTTTTTACCATGTTGATATTTGCCTCTTTTTTCATTTTTTGCGAGCACTGCAAGCAACGAGCTGCTGGTGCTTTGTAAGTAACTGGAGCAGCGATTGGTGTTTGCTTAAATCTTCAAAGTTCTTATTTTCCCTTTCGGTGCCGTAAGAGGTCGCTATACACTTTGCAAGAATGCTATTCATAACTTTGAGCCTTAATATTTTCATGCTTATTGTTTAATGTCCAGTGCCTGCTATAAGACTGCATTAATTTAAGCACCTATCTCCTTCGCGGTGAAAAAAGTGAGCTGGACAGTTCTATATAATATAGAGGCTAGCGTTGTGAAGGCGATGTCATCCAGCCAGCACGAGGCAGGCTGAAAACTAGCGAATGGCGACAAAGAACATTGGCTGCTCTACCTGAAGTCGTAGCCCTCGTCTTTCCACAGCTTGTCCATGATGCGAATCATTTGCAACGTCAGCATGTCTTGCCGTAAGTCTGCGAAGCATTAAAACAGTGTTAACTGGCAGAAAGCGCTTGTTGTGCATACAAATGTGTCAGCATAGAAGTGCCTGCAGGGTCTACAATTCATATTGCTATTAAGCTGCTGCTAGCCTAAGCTACTGCTATTGAGATATTGAGTAACGGGTGGCTTGTCAACCGGAAGGGTCAGGAATCTTGCTGTTCCATTGCTTATTCAACAACTTGGAGCGAATATAAGGTAGAAGATGTCATGCACACACAGCGCTCTCTTAATACAAGCACCGAGAAGTGTATTATGATACTTGTATACTTGCCGTCTCCGTATTTGAATATGATGGCAATGTCATCCGTAGCAGGATCACTGTTTTCAAAGACGAGCCAAAGAGGCTTCATCTTGGAGTCCATAAAGCGACACTTTTCTGGCCTGCGAAATAATGGTAGGTTGGGATGTCACAGGGGCGAATAGTCGGTAGAGAGAAAGAAACGAAGGCATATCTCTTAACACCAATTCATTAACTGCCGAGGTGGGTAAAATTTAGTTATTTTATCCTGCCAGTGTAAAAAGAAGCGCTAACTTGAACATGATTTGACGGTAAAGCTTGAAAATGTACGTCACATTTCAGTGTAGATGAACCACAGATTGTTTTATATGCCGAAAGGGCACGTAACCGATGAGAGACCTCTTCGTATAGGTGATTAAAAAAAACGAAAAATCTGGAATTTCAACAAAATTGATAAAAACAGAAAAGCTGAACGCTATACTTCTGAAGCTCTGAGTCCTAAAGCTATAGTATAGCTTTAAGCTATAGCTGAAGCTTTAGTGTAAGTATAGTTGAAGCTATACTTCAGCAGTTCTTTGTATCGCTGCCAAGACTATGAGCGTGCTGAGGCGTCTTTGTTCGGCTGCGAAATATATAAAACGAGCTTAAAAGTGTCGTGATTTATTGCATAATCACGACTTGTACAAGCATAGTTTATAGTGGCGTTAGTAGGCTTCTGCGCAGAGAAAGGAAACGCAGTTTTATATGATTTGACATTATTTTTTATATTTAGTGCTCCAAAGCAGTAACATTAAAATATAGTTCCCATTAAACGCTGTATCCCAGTAAACGATATAAAAATTATTTATTACATATATTCGCTCAGTGTTAAGGCGTCACTAGACGAAATTTTAGCGCACTTTTGAAATAGGATAACCATTGCATACTACAAACTCAGCGCAGAATTAAGGGAAGGCAGTGCTCAGGCACCAACAGTACTAAGTTGCTCTGGCCCTGCCCCTCCCTACATACGTTCCGGCAGAAGCACTCGCTCTGACGCGGACTGTTGTCCTTCCCTCCACTATGCATAAAGTGGCCTGCGTTCGGTAGTTCTGAGCGCTATATCTCTCTCTGACGGCTGCTCGTAGATAGACTGCGATGTCGGAGCTGTGGACCACGGCTCAGTTAGATGATTCATCATATGCCGCTTCTTTTTATATTTTTCAGCAAGCTAATCTCAGTTTTAGACTGTCCGACCTCATGATATATTAGTCGTGACTATGGAGAGGGTTCCATTGGGTGGTGCGATTGGGTAGCATATATTAGCAGTTATACCTCGCAGCATGAATACCCGTCCTCAAATATTGGCAGCCATTTCTCGGCGACGAATATTTAATGCAACACAGTGATTGCCTAGGCGCTTTGCCCGAAATCGCTAACAGAAGTGCTCGAATGAGGTTGTGCAACTGTTCTTTACCGCGGCGCATCTGCTGGTACGGGCTGGGAAATTGTATTTTTGTTCCTTTTCTCACCCGTTGCACTGTTCTCTGCAGCACAAGTGATACAGCAGTGGTGCGGACGAGGTTCTGTTAGAGCGAACGTTCTATTTTTCGCACTACAACTTCAAAGGTCAAGATTGGTGCGCCTTTGACTTTGAGCCGGCGGTGCGGAGGTATGGAAAGTGACGTCAAGCCACGTGACCCGCTTTGGAGAGACGCCGCAACTGCGCTCACTCGGAGTCTCGCCGCTGCTTCACAACGTGATTAGCGTGGGTACAACGGCTGCTTCGCTGGCGCTCGGTTGCTCCGTCTCACCATAGATGACGCGCCGGATCAACTACGACGCCAAACTACGCGTAAGCATGCTTAACAGAGCTTTCACTCGTATCAATAGGTTTAAGAAGCGCTAAAGCTCTGCTAGTTTTCTTCTTGCTCACTTTAAATTGCTCAGACTACAACCTGTCCCTATCTATTTTTTACGGTGCCCGCAATACATTAATAGAGCGGGCGAAGTATTCTTCTCTCAACCTACAGTCTGTCTATTCTTTACGGTACTGGAAGGCGTTCGCTATCCTCAGGAGAAGAGCGTATGGGTAAGCAACAGTATATACCGACACGTACTCAGTGTTGAGCGCAGAGTGCGTGACTAGAGCTCGGAGTGCCGAATGTTCATCCCGCATCGTGCGTTCGCGGAATCACCTTCGTCCACTTCTACAGCGGCTCTGGGCACCAGCCTTGAGCACGAGATGTGTGAATAGATGGTGGATAGGAGCGTCCCCTTTGAAACGCTGTGCTGACAATGACCGCTATGCTCGGCTTTTCTTGAAGCTATTAACAATAAATTCGCCATTTTTCTTTAAATACAATTTTTAATCCTCAACTTCCATATTCCGTCACCACCCTCCTTTTGAGGCAACAATCTTTCTATCGGTTTTTGCTTTTTTCTATCTATGCAAGCGACTGCAGCGTCGCCTGGTGGTCGCTTGTTGCCCACACTCGTGGAGACCTTTCTGTGACTGGAACAATAGCTGTGAACGCTAGCCGACGCCGTTCATATCTGGGAGCTTATCTCCGAAGCGGGTGATCATCAAGCTGCCATCTCCCTCTCAGATGTTCTGCTGGAAGACCGGAAAAATGCTGCCACTTGACGCCTAACAGTACGCGCCTCAATTCCTAGCTCCCTTGTCTCCTTCCTGCTCTAAATAACGACACAAGGGTTGAATCGACGTAACCGCCAGAAGCTAGTTCTGTTCATTCTTTCACACCCTCGCCCTTTGGAAATACCTCGGATTTTCGCAATGTGCATAAACACTCTAATAACAACTGAAACAGCGCATTTGGTATCAAAATCGACCTGAATGAAGAAGTTGTCCTTTAAGCGTCAGATTGGCTCTTCAGCGTGGACACCTACGCCATTCCTGCTGTGTAATGTGCCATGTAGGGGCATTCAGCTTCAGTGCAGCGCATCCTCTTCCAAACAAAAGCGCTTTGACGTTGTTTCAAAGTGGCAAAGGCGTTAAGAGGAAAAGAAGTATAAACAAATTGCATGAAATGAAGCTAAAAGAACAATGCAATTAATCACCTCCCAAAGAAAAAAAAAATCATGGGGCACTTATTACGTACTGTATATTGCTCCGATAGAAGCTGCAAAATTATCGCCCACTGGGCATGCACCCCTCTTAGCGGGCATTTCTGAGCGCGCTCCTCTGACACCGAAGTAAGTGAGAACGTCTCTTGGGACGAAATGCAGCTCAGCGACAGAGACAACATTCCAACGACCACTTGACATTTTTGTCGCGCATGGCAACAGCGACGCAAATGAAACGATGACGATGCGTCAGCACCTGCGTAGTGCGTGGGAGCAAGCGTGCCCGCGCGCGTGTTTCTAAGTGTGTGTTTGAGTGTAAAATATTTTTTTAACGTGGTGAGCAATTAGTTGTAGCCGCTTAGGCAGTTTACTGGCGAAGCGACTGTACGACGGTTGTGCTAGTTTAAGAAGCAGTGCAACTGCAATGTGTTAATATAAATTAATAGCGAGTAACATGATTTAACGAGATGAAAACACGTTTGCTCGCGTGAACGCTTGTGCGCGTCTTGTCGCCGCCGAAGCTTCTATTCGAGAACTAGCTCCAGCTTCCCATCGCGTTACGCAGAGAAACTCTGGGGGTTCGTTACTTGCCCATGACATACCAAACCGAGTATATGTCTACCTGGACTCGTGACACTCGATGACGCGAGCGCAAAATGTTTGACAGCGGAAGCCATGTAACCTACTACTACTACAATACTACTACAAGCTGTCGTTCTAACATGACTTTCACGCGCGAGTCAACTGTTTGGCAGAGGCCTGTTCTTAAGCACGCAAAGCGCTCTGGAGTGGAGGACACGTACACAATCTGCTAATAGAAAACGTCGGGGAAGCAAACTTCTAAGCGAATGGGGTTGCGAAGCGGGCAGGCTCAGCCAATACGGCAGCAGCGGTAATTTTGTAAAGCGGCTTACTTGATCCGGCTGAAGACGTGGCAAGGGTCCAGCGGGCTGCACAGGTTCCGGAAGGTGGCCTGGAAAGTCTCCTTGGACATACTCTCGCGCATCGAGGCCACCAGCTTATCCCGACTGTCCTGTCTTGACACGGTTCGCGCAACGGAGGGTGACAGTTATGCACTGGTGGCTTTTTCCAGAAGAAGGCGGATTTCATTTCGGCCTCTTTTTTTTTCTGCCGCAGACCTCGGTGCCTCTTGTGGCTGTGCACTTTATTCAGATTTATACGGGAACGCTGAAAACTAATGTAATGACTGCCAGGCTTTGGTCGGGTTACGACAAACTTTTTTCTTTCAACTACAGCGTTCAGGCAGGCAGGGGTGCAGACCTGCGGTGGCAGGGGTGCAACGTCGCTTCAAGCAGTGACAGATACAGAAAAGAGATTTAAATATAAAAACTAATTAAAACAATATAGTTAAATTACACCGACGATGGTTGCTACGCAGCAATGCGGCGGGCTGAGCCTCATCATGCCCCATGGCTTCTACGTAAGTCAAATCATAAGCACCACTTTAGTGGCATGCACCAGTACTATAACTACGGTGATGCATTTTCTGTCTTTATGACCCGAACGGCCGCGCAATCAGAGAGGAAAGGTGAAGAGGGCCTGCCTTCCTCTTGCTGGCCTCGTAGTGGACCTGCTCGCCGAGGCTCCGCAGCTTGAACAGGGCCTCCGCTTGGCGCAGCAGGGCTTCGCGGTGCTCGGGCGCCCCGTGGCAGTACGCCTCCAGCACCAGGCCGAACTTGACGCTCAGAGCTGCCACGTGCATCTCGCACCTGCGACGTCGTCGGGGTTGCATAGCGTGAAGTGACTGCACCACAGGTTGCACCACGTAGCGTGCCTGGACGTGTGCACCGTATAACGAAATCCCTTGGCACCTTAAACCTCTGCGCTACCATCCATTTGTCGGCCATCGTTTGCTTCCGTACAGTTGGCAACCGGTAAGGGATGGCGTTAGTGTGTGGCTACCTTCCACCTTTGTTGTTTCAGGCATAAAGACTATTTTTTTTTGCTGCGACAGAGAAAGTAGCGGCATTGTTGCAAAATGGCTGCGTCGTGCTTGAGAAACCTCCATCATCTAGATTGCCTAGAAGCACCACCCACTGGCCACCGCCCCGCCCCGCACCCCCCACACCAACCCCACCCTCTAAAACTGCCACCCACAACAGCCACTGAAAAAATATACTGCTGCATTAATTTCCATCACACCGCCTGAAATGGAAGGTATGAAACATCCAGAGCCCGAATATCTCCAAGCACCTCGTCGCAGACACGTTGCGCTAGCCCAGTGTAATATCGCATATAATTGAAAGTAAAAGCCACAGTCATTGGATAAAGTTCATGCGCACAGTTGCGGCGAAAGTTAAAAGACCCTCGTCGCAAACATGCTGCGCCAGTAAAAAGGTAAACCGTTTGTCGTGAATGCCACAGAAGTGAAGGCGAAAGGCCCCTGCTCTCCTAGCTTCATCGTATCGGTCGGTACTACCTGATGAGTGAACCTTAAGGCGCCTGCAGACGAACGCTTTGTTGTGTCCTGAAATTGCGAAGCATTTTGACCCCAAAATTGATGGGCGCGGTCGTCACTGTGGGGAAGTGCCCGATAACTTCCAAATGGTTTGGTCCTGTCAGAAAAATCATTTCCTTCCCCCAAACCCTTCCCATTGCCGAGAGGCATGAGAAGCAGCCCTGCTCAACTGCTCGAGGCTGGAGTCTCAAAAAGCTCTAGTCCAACGGGCGAAAGTAGCAACATTGTCCAACGGGTCCCAGGCTAACGACTCCACCTATCTATCTGCAAACTCTTTTTTCATTGAATAAAATGTTGATCCACCACCACTATTTCCCATCAGTTTTTTTCTTCTTGTGTGCGCGTCTGCTGCAAATATGAGTTCACAAATAAGTTGACGGCCCCTGACAGCCCACACTTCTACTTCAGACCCCGGGCAATGGCATTGACGAGGAAGGGCTCTCTACATATTTGCTTAGATGCACCTTCACGAAAGTAGTTGCTATTGTTGCCACTGAAAGAAGGATGAAAAGGCAAGTGCACGGGCCTGCCCACTGGCTCGAGCTGAGACACAATCACTTCCACATGCAGACAGAGGAGAGTTGGAAGATGTGGGAAAATATTGAAAGGACAGGCGCGCGTCACAACAACCGCGTCCGCCAAAGCGATGACGCCAGCTTTAACAGCTACCCTTCTTCACGAAAGTTCTGCTTTCCTGCAAAGCCAGCTGGAAGGAAGGCATAATGTGGGCTGGGTACTTTCTGAAATCTGTTATGACAACACCGTGACACACTATGGACCATTTGAGAGATTTATTTTGTGTTCATCGCTCTTCACCTTTGTCCCCTGAAACGTGCTTAAATAAGGTGTAATCAATGAAAGATGAGCACAAGCATCTGACTTTTGCTTCGTAGATATTCATCGCTGTTTTCATTAGTGTGGAATTAACTAGCTCTGAGCCTTCGCCAGTAATTGGGGAAAAAACCCTTCTGGTTTCCCTGACCGCCACCACCTGGAGCATAGCTTTGAAAATTAGAATATATAGCGCTTACTTCATTCGTCTCGTAGGAAAATGCCCGAGTGGTTGCACAACAAAACGTGATAAGCCGCTAGGCTTTGCAGCGCTGGCTCGGCGCTGTCCCTACTTCCTAGTAATACGTTTGATTGTTTCCATACTTGAAACGTGATGAGTAGTCCCGTCGTCATTAAAAAATAACCAGCTTGCTGCAACCGCATAGAATGTAGTTATTGCGTACTAGGCATAACTAAAGAGTGGTGTCCGACTCACCTCATAAGCCAGAACATCTGATGTCCGATATGCCTGTTCTTGAGAGCCCTCTCCAAGAGAAACTTGGCTAGATCACAGTCCAGGTAAGATTCGTGCTTCAGTGCTTGCACGAGTTGCAACAGGTACAGTGACAGCTCTTCATCACTGTTACGCAAAAAATGAAAAGATGTAATAACAGAGGACGTTGACACAGAACTCGCGGTCACAAAATAACATCTTTTTGACTGCGCTCAACTCCAGGCAAAATTCCGAGATGCGTGCTTACGAAAACCAAGCAATCGAAACAATATTTGGGAGATATTCTTGATGTAACTGTTTTGATATCCTATCTTCAACGCATCGTTCGAGCAGAAATACTGTAGCTCTCCAGTGCAGCCGTGCCTTGGAGTCCACAATCACATAATGAGACCATGTCATTCCACCTATAGGTATGCTTGTATGCTGGCACGCTATATTAGGGCACGAGCACGGCATTTGAAAATATTATCAACTGAAATACACTAAAGACACAACTAATTTTGAGGGCAAGGTGCTACAGCTGTGCAGAAGATAAGTCCATTGGTATGTTTCTAAGCCTGTCCGCAAAAAGAACAAATTAAAAGCTAACACCATATTGAAGACTTTTTGTCGTAAGTTCATGCTGGTGCCTGGCTACAAAAATCAGAACTGCCAGAGCCACCGTGGCTGCTTATACATTAACGGGACTTGCTTTCTGAAAATTACTTCAAGTCTTGCGAATATAAGCGAGGCATTATCACATGTGACACATGAGATGCGAAAGGGACAAATATTGGCGCTATTCTGGAGACATGGCGAGAGAATCGCCGCCACCTATGTTTGCGCGGAGGCCACTTCCGCAGCTTGACGTAGCGGCAGCACACACGCAATTCTTAGAACCCTTCACGATTCTAGCCGCTGGGAAGGCCAGGAAAAGTCACCCTTTTTTTACTCTCCGGTTAGACGCAGCACATCAAACCTTGCCTGTGTGCAATCGTGATGGTCAGTGCACAACGCCAGTCGAAGTTTTTGTTGAGGCACGTAACATTTCAAAGAAGAAACGGGACACACATTATTTCAACTTTTCTCCAAAGGAATTCATTTCATAACAGAGGACCGTCTCTTCAAATGCAGCGATCGCCCTTCGCCCGTCAGCCAATGCGGCTATTTTCCCAAGCAGCACAAGTAATTGGCCCAACATTGCAACTGTATTGGCAAAGCTCGCCCTACAAAGGACCGGGATGGGACCATTCATTCGCAATATTGGGCCGATGATTTGTGCTGCTTGTGTTCAGGTGACACAGAGCAGGCTAAAAAATTAACTCTCCTTGTTTACTGCAGACGTTAATGACAGCGTAGTAAAGAAATTTAACGATTTTCGTAGAAGCTGCCACACAGTGTCGCTTGCATTGCGAAACAAAATTATATAAATAAAAAATTCTGATGCAACGCAAGAGAGCCTGAAGCCGAGAACCTCGCACGCCCCATTTCTCGAAACGAGTTTGTAATATTTTATTGATTTTGTTGCCAGCAACTGCGACGCAAAAAGTAACGAACCTTTCCAACAGTATGCTTCAGCAAGACGCCGAAGCAGGCGCGGACTGTGCTGCCATAGATATCTGAGCTGAAACGCTTTTCAAAGTTTGGTATAAACGAAAAACCGCGCGACCGGTGAGGCGCAGTGGAATTTTTAATTCCATCGTGCTGAATCATGTCTAACATTCCCTGATAAAAATGTCATTATTGAAAAATTGTAAGGAACTTTAATGGAAATTTTGAATGTAATTTTCTATTCTTCCGGTCTGCAGCAAAATATTGCTTTTAATGTATTAAGCACCGAGCAGTTAGCGCTGCCATAGAAAACCTATCGGGAACGCTTTGGTCGATAGCAAAAATGTGAACAGCAAAAAATGCAAGCCTGCCGATGGTAGATCTGCGGACATGTTTTTTTTTTATGACGAAATCTAACAATGCATGCAAAAGTGGCGTTCGTGCAGTTTTTTCGTTCCAAAATTCTTTCAACCAGAATGTTGGGTATGAGCTTACCACAACTCTACTAGGCAGCCGTATAAAAGCACTACAAAAGCGAGTCGGAAATCCGTCTTGTGCCTGTAGCCAGAGCATCAATTTCCAACTTGGAAGGAAAGAAAATTCTCTTTGTTAAATAAGTTTCATCTGTGCCTTTTTGAGAACGCCAAACAGTGTCGTTAATCTAAAAAAAAAAAACTCAGCACTTATCGATGTTTTGCTACCATAATGATGCACAAAATGTGAAGTACTGAAACTGCATCTATAGGTATAGAGAGGTTATAGTCTTCACTTACTTCATTTGACGCAAGCAACGGACGGCAAAGCTCCTCACGAAGGTGTCCGGGTAGCTGTAGTCCAGGAGCTCCAGTGCTTGCTCCGGCTTCAGAAGCTTCCATATCTGCAGCAGTGCTTGCATCTTCACCGGCGCAAGAAAAGTGGCAAAGTGGGATTGGATTTTAGCACTTATGGTGATTTTGTTTCCACAAATTAAATTTTCTTCCTCCATACGAGCAATAGCAAATTTCCTTGCTGGCCGTTCCATAAACACGTTATTCTGATTTATCAGTGCAGATTTTCAACACAGGACATACAATGCTATATATAAGAGCATAAAACCACATATTTATTCAACTGCATTCCCTAAAAAGTCTTCCGGCCCCACGGTTTTCTTTAAGTCGTATAGTGAAGTATTCAAGGCACTCGTCGAGCTGGAAACTTCTACAAGGCGAGAAGAGCCATTGCACTTGCCTTTAGGGCCATTTGGCGTTTAATGGTACCGTGTGTGTCCCCCTATGCGGCTCAAAAGCAGACCCTTAGGCCCGAAGAGTTTTGACCACGATTGTGCATAGTCATATTGTCTCGGACTACGATTACAAGGAAGCGTGTGACGATGCGGATGATGCTCTCACGCTAGACTTGCGGCCAGTAAATTATGCAATCACCATTCGTCATGTCATTCTGCGTTAATCGGCATGCCGCCATGTAACATGCGGTGAAAGACATCGTGGTCGTCCTCATTTCGGCCCCGGAGCATCGGTGTCTGTCGTTCGCTAGGGTCTTCGGTAGAGTGCTCGTGGTACTTGTCTCCCGACAGTGCTCCAGCACGCCATATCCGTCCCAACATTGCCGCTCTCATCCACCGCGTCCCCCTGCCCGGCTAGAAGACACGATGGCATGATGACTACCATGAACCGCCACCTCATGAGCCTCAAGCCCCAATGACCACCCTACGTGAGAATACGGCACCCTTGCCCCGGCCGTTGAGCGCTTCCGTTGGCCTTGGCCGTTGGCTTCTGGCGGCCGGTGGCTCTGAAGTCTCCGTGGGCCAGGCTTCATCCGCTCACTGTAGGCTCTTCTCCCTTGTCGTGACGACAAGACTTTCTCATTCTCTTTTTTCTCCTACCATCCTGCCACGCCCAGAGTCATGTCCTGCATCTCGCCGGCCGTGTTGTAGAAAGAAAGAAACAAAAGGACTGAAAGGCAGGTAGGATAACTTGGCGATGCCCAGTACGCTACCCACACGTGGGAAGAGAGTCACGCCTTCTCATTCGCAATCGGGACGATTACACGGTTGCCCGAGTCGTGCCACGGACAAGGATAGGATGAAGCAGGCAGTGGAGCAGGCGGAGCGCTCAACCTGCGGCCATTAAATCATGCCATCACCATCCGTCATGTGATTCTAGGTTCATGGGCTTGCAATCACGAAACAATATCTTTAAAACAAGCAAGATAAACTTCCATGTCCCCGTGCTCTGACTTACCTTCTTAAGAAGGAGGCTGAAGTGGACTTGATATTGGAGCCTTAAAAATCTAATGCTTTGACGCGATTTCACATTTCAACGGTTCCGGAAAGAGAAATCCCACCCTTTCAATTCTGTCTAGCTGTACACAATCAGCGCTGTGGTGTAAAACCTTGCACACTTTCCCTTCGGCACAAAAAGCACTTGCTCCTTGAAACACTCACAACGCGATATAACAGTTGCACACAGAAGAAAAGCCACTGAATGAGCAAAAAAGGACATCACATTTTCTCGCGCCGCGTGCCGCTCAGGTCGTGATGCTGCTTTTGCTTGAGTGTTTTGTGTAAGCCTGATTGAATCTGGGAGCTTAAATATAAAATAAAACAATCAGCCTATATGGCCAAAGAGAGTTCTTCAATAAGCTATCATTTGCACTTAAGAAGTGTTAATTGCAGGGCTAGTTGGTACTGCAGCTGGGAGATCATTTGCTTTAGGTTAAAGGCGCTCTGGGGAAAAGTTGAAGCTGAAATTTATCGCTATACTGCAGCATCCAAACGATAAAAATGCTACTTAGACTACAAAGTAAGCTTTTATAGCCTACAAAACGTGAAATAATGAAATACACATGTCGCTGTCGCAAGTCGGCGTGAACAATTTCGCAATGCTGTAGTCTTGGCCACACCTCTATTCACTTCAAAACAGTGATTATAGAGTACTTTTTGTCGTGGGCGTCTTGAATTTGAATTGAGTTAGTAGCGGGCAATGTTTAAATGTCTTTATTTTAGCAATAAATGTTTCCTTCACTGCCGGTAGGCGTTGTCATCAGCGTTCCTTTAGGTTCTACTAATTCATTTTTTATGCTCTCGCTCGTTTATTTTATTTTTCTGAGAACGCAAAAGTTTATTCCTACTAAACAAATATAGCAGGCGGAACTGTGTAGAAATAAGCGAGATAAGCCTGGAAACTAGGACATGAGATAGAGAATAAGATGTTTGCTCTGCAGCATTATTAAACATTTTTTATGTGTGGCCCTCTATTAAAAGCCGTGAGGAGGTTCATGCCTAATCAAGTGAGACATATGCTTATGATAGAGGAGATACTGACACAAAAGATCGCGGCAAAGCAGGTAGCACGAATGTCTTACACGTGGAATAATATTAGGAATTTTAAAATGATTGAGCACTCCGCTCACACCTCTAAAGCGCTTTCCACAACTTGCAATGTTGTGAGGCCACGAAATTATTTTGTGAAAGGGACACCTGGCGCTGGTCTTAGCAAATAAAATCAAATCAAATTTATTTTCTAGCAACTGGATGGTCGCCTGGGCTAAAGCTGTACAAACAGCTTGACAAAAGCCCAGGAAACCAAAACATTGCATGGCAGTAGCAAACAGAATCGAATGAACAATTCATGAACAATACAGAAGTAGACATAAAAAAGCGTATGAACGCATACATCAGTATAACAGAAAAAAGTTAACAAATGGCTTGTCAACAATAAACGCAGTAGATATAGTTCAGCAATACGAAACCGTTCGTAAAGTCTTCGATAATAACCGAAGTAATTACATATGAAGGGATACAGATTTAAATTTGCACAAAGTAACTTCTCTGCTGTTTTGGAGTAAATCATGTGGTGTCTTTATATTTGTTAAAAGATGGAAGGTTATGAGCCAAGTATTGCAGTTTGTAATTGGTTCTAAACTCTGGTCGAGACCAAGCGTGACTACATCGAGTGTTGACAATAGAAGTACGACGCTCAAGAGCTGCAAGCAGTGCTAAGGAATTGCTCATACCAGCGGAAGAAAAGTACATTATTTGCCTCTTGTGTAATCTTTAATGCCTCAGAGCTACCCTAGAGCTTGCGAGAATTTTTTTGTGAAAGCTCAATACGAGGCGTTCCATGTAATAAAGTGTACTGATGTTATCCTCCCCGTCAGCCCCTTTGTGCGTCGTAATGCAAAAACTAGCGCTTGCACCTTCTGGCGAAACACAGGTTATGGTTTTTTTTTATAAGGTTTAACGTCCGAAAGTCACTGAGGCAATGATAGACACCGTAGTGCAGGGCTCGGGATAATTTCTACCTCCTGGGGTTCTTTAGTCGCACCGACGACGCACAGTACACGTGCCTCTAGCATTTCGGCTCCATCGACATACCGCCTCCGTGACCGTGATCAAACCCACGTATTCTGGATCAGCAGCCTAGCACAATAGCCACTGAGCCACCGTGGTGGCCAAACACAGCGTTATTGAAATGGGCCTGGTCAAAAAGCCTTGCAGTTCGGGGTGTGGCCAGTCTGATGAATCTGCCGTCTATGGTAATGAAATCCAGGTGCGTTTGAAAAACGACACTCTTGTGACAAGTGCAGCAACAATTATTCCATCCAAATCGGTTATAGGGTGGTATAAGTAAAGTATGCTGCTCTACTGCAAGGCGAGACTCTATAGCGACGTTCTGATACGAGTATTACGCATGAACCTCTGACAAAAACGCGAGAACCACCGCGAATTTGAGGACTGCGAATGCAAGCAACAGAAATGAGGAGTTATTTTAGTTCCTGCGCATTCCTCGTACTTTTATGAAAACACTAAAGATGCAAGCGTCGATTCCGAACTTACCACCCACTGACACGATGCTGTTGTACTGGTTACTGCGCGGAACACACGCTCGTTGTTAACTGCGTGGCGTCTGTTAAAATGGTTCACTTCATTTTATCACCCTACAGACCTTATTCAGGGGGTACTGCTTAAGGGGGTCAGGCGTACAAAAACGTTGACAATAAACACATACTTATTTTTAAGCACATTTAGCGGATTGTAGACGTTATTTTTTTGTGGAAGAGCGCGTCTTATGTGATCGAAAAACGCTTTAAGCGAGCAGCCGTAGCGGAGAGACTCTGTCCGTCGCTTTCCCTACACAATACAACTCCAAATTCCAGAGGGAGTCGAAGGCCCAGACATCTGTGGCCATAGTTTACGGAACACAACACAAGAACCTTCCATACTACAGACACGAGAGACTCATTTGAAGGCAGATCTCCCGGCACCAAGAACCCGAGCCTGCACACCACCCACGTCAAGAGCATACCACGAACCATGGCCACGTCGCGGTGCCGGCCCCAGCAGAACGAGACCAGCAGCTTGGGCAGCGAGTGCGGCACCTCGCGACAGACGGAGCGCAGGAACCAGAGCAGCTGCTTGTCCTGCTCGTGCACCGGGGCCAGCGGGTCCTGTTCGGCGATCTGCCGCAGCTGCTCGCGGTGGCTCTTGCTCACATGGTCCTGTGATGTGGACAAGCGAGCCATGAACTCCTGTACGACACGATACACTTCACGTGTCGCAAATAAGGCGTGAATTGGTAAAGTGGCTGGCTGTTACTGCCGCCCGTCGATATCCTCATCAGGATGGCGGCAAATATTACGCGAAAGCCAACCACCGATGACTTAGGACTCTAACGTAAGGCTAAAGCAACAGTGACCAAAATTGGGGTATAAAAGCAAAAGAAACTAACACGTGACGTTTCCAGCAGTTAAAACGAGACCGCAGCCAAGTATTAAAGTACTCACGATGCCTAGCGCCGATTTGCCTTGCTCCTTGACAGATGATGCGGCGCATTCAAGTATCTGTAGAAAGCAAAGAAAAAAATCGCCTTTTCATTCTTTCATTTCTGAGGTCTTTTATGATAGGAATATCTCTTACTGCATGTCAATTCGCCGCTGCTGTTGCTTATTTACTGTTGAGTCACAAGAATTACGATGCTAAAAAGTAATGTTCCATTTTCTAAGCATATCTCATTATTGCTTACAAATGCTTGTCAGTTGGTTGTCCATGCTTTCAGCGCAGAAAACACGGACGAAGGTAGCGCTGCGTATATCCACTTCATGTCTTCTTACGTGCCTTTTTTGCGGTGCTAAGAGCATTTTTCGGTGGAACGTACATTTCGCAAAAGCTACCTAGGTGGATCCCACGAAAAGACTAGATTAACGTTCCGTAGAACATATGGCTCCGAATGGCAGCTTTGTGTGCAGTGCTACTCTGTTGTACGAGTCGAATGGATGACGTCTTTTGTGCCTCGTCAGGCGATCTCTGTGATTCGGGAGCGTGTGATTTGTCTTTCTTTCGGCGATTGCTTCTGCGTTCTGCGGCAATTCATCAACTGAGTGTTGTCCTGACTTTGCCGACCATGTGTAGCTACAGAAACTTAAAAGAATCGGCAGGATTTCGTTTTCTTCGAGCCATGTATTACCTTTGTCCTTCGTGTCCGGCGAAGTACTTAAGGAGACGCCGAATATGCCAGGCTGCGACTTGTGTTGGAACGGTTGTCTTAACCGTACCCCTTCGTTGTAAAACATGTGCACGTTTTTTTTTTTATAGCGTGTGGCGTTGAGAAGTTCTATGTTTAAGCTCACTGGCCTCACCGCGAATCAGTGAGCTTAAAGTGTACATCAGCACGTCCTCAGATTTGAAAGATATTCGACGTATGACAACAAACAGTGCCCTCGGGTTCCATAGACGCTTCCCGTCATGAACTAAGCCTATCAACCAGCGGCGTGTCTCTGCTGATGGCTAATATTCTTCCACCAAATGTTGATTTTTATCGATGAAAAAAATAGACCGGACGTATGTCCTGTGCTATTTCGAATTTCATCGAAGGTTGGAGTAGTATGAAGTGCTAGTGGCAGTCGAAGTGTTTAGTAGACCTGGGTCTGGGTAAGTGATTGCCATGTCTGGTACGTTTACGTCGCTTCACTCGCATTAGGCTTGACAGCCTATTGCAGACAGTGTTCTTGAATTCGGCTGCAGCAACCAGTCAGGCGGGGTGGGGGGGGGGGGGGGGGGGAGGGTAGTGGCGTTAATGGCAACAATGAAATAGCGGAGTGCAGCAAGTAGTCATGGACTGTGAGGGTGCGGCGTTAACAGTTTTCAGGTGCCAGGGCGCCACAAGAAGCCATGGATGAGGGGGGGGGGGGGGGGGGAGTCAGGAATGCAGAGCGCGCGGATAGCGACTACACGACCTCGTAGAACAACACCCATACAGGTGTCGCTGAAAAGCCGTTCAGTTCCCACAGCACCATTCGTTGTAGCTGCATGACCGCGTTTAAGCACATCGGAAGAGCAATTACTCTCTTAACCTTCCTTTGTACGTGTCGCTGTTTAACTCCCCCGCAGGTGCCTAGGGTAGTTTTTACCAGACTGCTGCTGGCGTTGTGTTCACACACTTTATTTTTTCAGTAAATAGGAATGGCGCTTAACTTTTGCATGGGAATAAATCTAAGTCATGGGATACACATATTTGACAACGAAAGTAGAAGGTTAACAGAAAACTTTTTCATGTACATTGAAGATAGGGCAACGAGCAATAAAATAGTTTGTTAATGTAACGTTCAAACACAATGAAAAATCATGAATGACATACACATTAGCGCCTATTTTGAAGAAAAGACAGAATAGTGTTGCAAACTATGTGTATAGCACTGAGTAAAGATGATGGCATTTGAATGGAATTCCAATTAGAGGCACCAGACAACCACATCGACAGAAGACTCCAAGGAACGGGCATGTGCGGGATGCCCGCGGTTGGCGCGAACCAAAGGAGTCGAGCGAGCGCCAGGAAGTGATGATGTCCTGCAGCAGCCTAATTGCAACTGCAACAGCGAACCTTAGACAGCAGCTGCAGCTTTCAGCATGCACCAAAACTAGAATGACAATTTACTTGTGCAGTCCGAGACTTGAGCGCCAATCCTATTGGAAGGAGCAAAACTGCCTTTGGTAATTGAGAGCAGAACTGCTTCGTTCCACAGATAAGAAATCTTTCCCAACTCGCCTCGTCCAGTTCAGGAAAACACACGATCCGCCTGGCGTGGTAATAGTGGAAGGTGAGCAGGAGGAGGGTGGCCCGTAGCCTGTCCGGGTTCGCCACGGCGGTGCCCAGCGGGTTCAGCATCGTCGACTCCTCGGCCTGAGGGTCCTCAGCGTACGTCCACAGGCTCAGTTCAATCGAGCCAGAGCGCAGTGCTCCCCGGTAGTCGTACACCGTCACGTTCGCCCACGCGAGAGGCGAGGCGTACAAGTCCTGGAAAGATGCGCGCGACTGCTGCTGACAGGACCTGAACTTCTATGTCCGCAAGGCTGCAAGTGACGCTGAAACACTCCATGGCTCATCGGTGACGACCCCTGCATCCATGGTGAGCACTCGCTACTCACTCAGTTAAAGAAGCTTCCCTTGAAGTAGAATCTGTACTACTATGCAGCGGAGTACAGGCGTTAGCGTAACGCTCAGAAAACTGAATTTAATCCTTATTCATGATCTGCGTCAGAAAAAATACGTTGCGGCAAAAGAAAGCAAAGAGAAAATATATGAAAGCGTAACATTCATGCACGTTTGAGTGTTATAGCCGTGCTGAGTGATTAACTCTTACAGAGGGAATGCTGCCAAACAGAAAAAGAAACCAAGAGGGGTTCTCCGAAACGCATTTCCATCGCTTTTAATTACTGTGCTGTTTCTCATGCCATTCGAAGCCACGAGATGCTTTAATCGAAACTAGTTTTTAATCTAAATTTAAAGCGAAACTAATTCATCGAAAATTTCAGTTAATCAAACTGTCGTATAGACCTCTAACGGTTAAATACGATATGAACAGCGCAGAAACTGATACACACACAGTAGGACGGCGAGAGAGACGAGAGCAGCGCTGTGTTCGTCTCATTGTTCGTGCTGCTGTGTGCGTCTCAGTTCACTCTGTTCGCTTCATGATGCTTCACAATCGACTAGCCCACCAAAGCGTTCAAATGCTATATCTTTTGGATGAGTAGCAGCAGAAATTATTTCAATCACTTGATGAAACTGCTGTCTGTGAAGCATTTTCATGCAAGTTGGGTGTTCGAGTCGAAGGGTTAGACAGCGTAGCATAAATTACTGCAAAGAATAACGCTGCATTGCAGGAAGCATCATGTGCAAGCAATCACGGCAAAGCCACAGTGTTTGCGAATGGGGACTGCGCACCGGTGCGAGTCTCCTGCGACCTCGCTGCTGTCCCTTGGTGCCTCTGTTGACCTCGTACATAACAAGGCAGAGTCGTGCGGCGTTGGGCACGTCCTGCACTGGCAGCGCAAACTCCAGGTCCTGGTCCCAGAAACAGTTTCCTTCATTTGTGGCGCACTCGGCCGTCCGGCACGTCTCGCACAGCAACTCCGTGCCGTGGTACACGCCAGCCTCCACAGCCAGCTGCGCACCAACCGCGGAATGACTCGGTAGCAGTCTTAGCGCGCTGAAGCCATTCCAGAAGATAAGTGTCATCTTGAAAAAGCAACTTTGTCAAGTGTTCTTGGAAGACTTGTTTAACTATACTGGCTACAGAAAACACTGAATATGTCCTGTCATGTCAAATTGAGTTCAGGGCGTGTTTTCACATTCAGGCGCCAAGGACTGCAGCAGGCTCTTCGCCATTAAAGCTTCACCCCGTCTACCGGCAGCCTTTGTCGCAACATGTGGGGTGATGTAATTTAGTAGTTATTTGTATGCCACATGGCTCTCTGCAAGATAGTTTCTACTGGACAGCACAGAGGGAAGTTTTTCAGCTTTCAAAATTACTCCAAGACATTCAACTGCTAAAAACAACGTGATGGCGACAAATAGTGTCTTTTCTAAGTCCTCACTTGTGTGGTGACAGTTACTTGCTAGATCATAGAAGAGCGCATGAAATGGTCGATATTTTATATTATCGATGTGCCATTACCGTGGAGCGATTGCCAGCAGCGTTACTTTACGCGCTGTTTGCTCGACTTGTACCTCGCAACAGTCACACCTTCGAATATAGGAACACAGTAATCAGGAAAACATTTTATCTCTCCTACCACGTAGTAACAGCCAGCATCAGGTATTTTATCCCACCGCTCGTGCAGATCGCCTCTCGCTGAAAGTTAATTTCGACCTCCTCCAGCGCATTGCTGTAAGCGTTAGTGATATAACAACTCCTTTGCCCGACTGAAATTCGGGAAACAAGCGAGGCAATTTCCTCCCATTAAAGTTGCAAGCAGGGTAGGGTGGACTGAGCCCGCGCCGTGTACCTTGGCCCCGGGCTCGACGTTGATGGCGGAGGCCGACACGACCCTGACGCAGAAGGGGTCCGTGATGGTCCACGCCGACACGCACTGTTCTTTCTTCAGGGCTAGCCGCGAACCTACGCCGACGGGGCGGGTGTTTTCGATCTGGGCGTACACGATGTCGTGGTCGGCTGCGAGACAAGACGAGAGGTAACTCACTTTTTCATTCTTGAAAACACGTGGAGATCCAGCTCTTCCGTCCATGCTGCTTCATAGTGCTCACCACTTTGCTTGCGAAATATACATGACGGCCCGTATTTTTTAGCTATATTTCTTTTGTTTCTTTTCACTTGTCCACTGTCATTTACAATTGTCGCTTGGGACGTCAGGGCTGATATGAGAGAAGCAATACCAGTGTTTTTCAATACCAGGCATGATCGGATAAAAAATGGGCAATAGGGAAGGAATAAAAATGAAACTTCGAATACATGGCACAAGTTATCGCCCAGGTAAAATATGGAGGCCAAGGCGGAGTAGTTTCTATCACCTTCTCTGCCATGTTCACCAACCGGTGCGAGCTATTAGGAGCGGGGTAGGTAAGCCATTATTCCCAAAAGGTGGCGTAGCGGGGCAGAATGGGTATAATGGTAGGAATAGCTCACAATATGTGATAACGTTGGGGCTGTAACTTCAGGAAAGGACGGCTTGAGGTTCGAAGGGAAGGCTAGTGCGGTTGACGGCAGTAGTTTTAAATAAATAAATAAATAAAAGTGTGTGTGAGTGGCCGCGCGCGCGCGCGTGTGTGTGTGTGTGTGTGTGTGTGTGTGTGTGTGTGTGTGTGCCCATCACGGAAGCGTTGTCCTACCCGGTTAATTCCATAGCATTTGACATAACAAGTGACGCACACGTGTGGTCGCATACTGTTTAATCACACGTGACGAACGGCCAGGTGGCATATGACTCGATTTGTATCGTCACATTTGTTGAGCCAATCAGTGTTTCCAGGAAGTCTACCTCTAAACACATGTTGGCCAGCCCTCTGACCTGTCCTAGGTTAGCTAGGCTGGAAAATATATGTGCAAAGCGAGAACGCGCTGTCATCAAGCGCCGACAGCAATGGTTGTGCAGTCCCGCTAGCGTCGCAACAGCACATAGAAGGTAGAAGCGCTCCCCTACACCGCTTGGCATCGGTGACTATTCGCTTCCTTCATAAGCGTGTCATAACGAGCCCCTCATTTCCCTTCCCCTATAAGCTCAATAGCTTACGAGGGCCTCGGTTCTGGCAGTCTTGAGGGTTCTTGAGTGTTCTCGCACAGCTCCGCCCTCTCTGTTTGATCACGTCCCATGTCACACTCGGGATAAAGCAGGACGCACTACGTCCGCCGCTATGGACGTAGTTGGCGCTAGTAAAAGCTCTCAAGCACACAATGTAAATACTCACGAAAGTAGAAAATTGGGCCACCGCCGCAGTAGCTCAGTTGGTAAAACACCGGAAGCGAAATTCGGAGGTTGTGGGTTGGAATCTGTCTTGGTTTCAATTACTGTTGGCTTCTTTCATATGTGTGTTATAACGAGCCTCTCATTTCCCTTACGTTGTTTACTAAGGAAGGCATTAGGTTAGCAGTGACGTCCGAATTAACACAAGCTATTTCAACAGCACCAAACGTTATATCCGCCATCCCTATCTATGCATTGCCATAAAACAAGGCCAACTTTCATGTGTTCACTTACTTTGAATGTCGCTGATCGGGACAATCAAAAACTGCGGTTGTCGGCCTTCCGAGACCTTGTCTTGAACGTACTGAAAAAGCAACACAGTTTTCTGTACTGAACAGTTTGACAACGAGATTTTCAGTGAGGAGGAGGAAAACATTTCTTAAGAGCATAATTACAAGGTGGGTTAAGTAGGAGAACTCATTGGTCCCCATTATAATCCGGCCCCTCTCAAGCAAAGATTTCTGGTCGGTGGGACAGTGGCTATGAAGGGTTGCCTCCCAGCGCTCATATGTCGGATCGGGGTTTCTGTATAAGTCTCGGTTTCCTTGACGTTCCAAAACTGTGTGAGTGTGCCGACTGCTCCACAAAAGGGGCAGGACGAATCGGGTGTGCCTGGATACCGTTCACTCAGTAAGTAGGGATTGGGCAGAGTATTACTTTGTAGTCGCCTGATTATGTGCTCTTCAAATTTGCTAAGGTTTTGTGAGGAAGGGGAGATTACTTTCTTGTGATCTTATAGTACTTCGCAATTTTGCGTAGCTTAGAAAGGGCGAGTGGTTGTTAATGATGTCACAGAAAGGCTTCGTGCCAGATCTTCGGTGGAGGAGAGCTCGAGCAGCTGTGTTGGCTGCCTCACTGTCCGTCGTTGAGAGCTGCCCTGGTGTCCAGAAGATCTGGACATTCCAGGGATTAGACGTTTCCGAAGTTTTCCAACACGGAGCGCCCACGAGACCCCCGAGATACTTGCATACCGCTGGTTGTGAGTTGGACATGACCGTTGCCACGCTATTATCCCATATCGCTAGTGTAATGGTTGAAGAAGCAGCCGATGTGGTATCCACGGCTTGGACAGGGCCGCTTGCGATTATATACCCCCGGGTTGAAACTGCTGCAGTTGCCGCGACCCCGTTAACTGTTCCAGATGCATCGATGTAGATCGTGTCCTTGCTTTCATACCAACGCTTAGAGAGGCGTCTAGCCGTGGCTAGTCTGCGCCCTTTGTTGTGTTCCTCATCCTAGCGCTTTGGTACGGGTTGAGTGATGTGTGATCTCGTCTGCATGGACATGCCGATCTTGTCGGCGCCTTCCCGGGGTGGACTGATTCTGAGCTTCCGTAATATTTTCCTGCCAGGCTTGGATGTTGCGAGCCTGAAAATTTGGTTGACACTGTGGGCCTCTATTAGTTCGTCGATGGTGCTGTTTATCCCCAGCCGTAGGTGGCGCTTCGTGGATGTGCATAGAGGGAGCCCCAGCGCCGTCCAAACTGTCTTTCGTATAATAACATCCAGGACGTATTTCACCTTTTTGCTAATCCACAAGTACGGGGGACAGAATGAAAGCCTGAACTAATCTTAGAGCCTCCTTCCCTCTTAGCCCATTTCTGTTCTTGATTGCCCGGCGTAGCATTCCAGAGTCTTGCTCGGAATAGGCCTGGAGCTGTCTCATTGTTGCGGTGTTAGTGCTGCATGCCGCTGGGCATGATGACTCCCAGGATCAAGATCCTGATTTTAAGTAAAAATTGTACTCGAAGCCTCTTCTGTCCGTTCCGGTGCACTGAAGAGAGTAAATAAAGCATCGAAAGATCGCTTTACATGAAGATAGTGAAGGCAAGAATCAAATTAGGAACAATTGCGTTTGAACAATTCATAAAACGCAATGCCAGACATTGTTAAACAACTCTGGAAAAGCGTTCCGCAGGATACCAGAAAAGAAACATTAAGAAAATGATACGCATTGAAGAATATTATGTATCCCGTAATTCAAAGCAAAATTGTGAATAAAGTGTTCGCCAAGCCAACAAAAGCGTAAAAAAATTTTAGAAGCAGAAAATGCGAGACAATGTGGAACAAGCTACATTAATTATTTATTCCAACCAACTAACTCTCTATTTAATTAACCATTTCACTCATTCGTTCAAACTCGATCCTATCATGTTAATGTGAACTGTTAAAGAAAACTGTTCAAGGATACGAGAAAAAAGGCCCGGCGATCCAATGTGGCAACGGTGTGAAGAGATCACTGCGACGTGCAGCGGCGCGAGGCATATGATTTCACACTTTCGAATTTCAGAGGGCAAGACAAAATGTAAATGCATTACGCAGTGATCTTGACATCCGCGCAGATGCTTCAACTGGCAGTAAATCTAGCCTTATGCCCCGAATGAATATAAGGTAGAAGTAGAGGGAAAAACTTCATGCTCTTCCACGAAGGCAAGTGTTCCACAACCGCGTAGGAATACTAGAAGCCATTCCCCTGCATGGAATGGCCCACAGACCACCACGACACAGCAGACATCAAGGCGCTGTGACTGGTTTCGCCGACAGCAACTTTCCGCAGGTTACGTGTCATCTGCAGTACACATATGAGCCAACACATCCGACTGTAAGTCCTTTTGGTCTGGGTGCCTGGCCGTCAAAATAGTGAAAAAATACGAAAGCGTTCACGCCCTAGCTCGCACTCCAAACCATTGAACTTCATCATTATCATGGTCTAATTTCTTCTTCGTTCGCCTCTTTTTTCCCATCCTTATACATGGCGGAGCTATACCCCTGCGCGTTAATTGCTGCAAGCAGCAGTGTGACCATAAATACTGCCTTATTTCGAATGGCATCATATTGATCAGGACACGTCGAATACAGCGCAGGCAGAGGTGAGACTTATGTGAGTTGCAAGCAGTATAGAGTATTTCTCTACGTCACGGAACGCATGCACATACATAGCTTCATGTATGTGAGGCAAAGGCAGGAAAAGAAACGAACCCTTCCCTCAGAGTCTCTCGCCACGTCCGATATGTGACTCTCGTAAACGTCGAGAGAAAACATAATAAACTTCGGCAGGCCGATCGCGCCACCATCGCACTCAAGGTAAAAACCGTTGCGAAAAGCGAAAGCCAGCGGAGCGCGCTTATGGCATGCACGCTTCTCTGCAAGAGCTACAACGAAGGTGGACCCTGGCATGCGGCCTCGAGGACGCGCTGTTTCCTGCCTCTCTCTCTCTGTCACCTAACGGGTGCGAGACACTTCCGGTGTAGCGGCGAAAGCCTAACGAACCCTCATTCACGCAGCGTGTGCATTTGCAGGTCTACTTGTGCATGTGTAACATTTACAGGCTACGAAAGCCGCCCACGGCGCTCAGCCCTTTCTTTCCCTGCACGCAGCAGAAGCCTAGAAAAACTTCACCGTCGACCGACCCACGGTTGCTATGGATGCGCTATGAAGCGATTGGGTTCCTTCACTACAAACAACGTTTATCAGCTCTGAGGTCAAGTTCGCTTGTATATACGCCGACAACGCAAGACAGAGTGCACAATAGTCCGAAGAGCGAAGACATTCGCAACCTTTTATTCGAAAGGAAACGCTACGATGATGGTTACTACTCTCCTTTCAGGTACCGATGCAAATAATTTAGTGATCAGATGTAATCATTTGCTTGAAAAAATTGGTCATTGGTCACAATCAAATCAGCTTAAAATCAGCCCTAAAAACCCAAGGTCATGCTTTTCCGGGCTCGAAATAAAGTATTCGTTTTAGACCAACCAATTAAATTTGATGGACAAGATATTGAAGTGGTTGAACACCACAAGATTATTGGCGTTACATTCTCCTCATATTTAACATGGGATTTACACGTTGAGAAATTATGTAAGAAGCTTTCCTCTGCAACTGGGGCAATATCTCGTACACGCGTGATTCTTCCGGTAAAAATAAAACTGCAAATATATTACGCTTTGTTTGCCTCACAAATTAATTACGGCAGTTTGGTGTGGCTAACAACAACAAAACAGAACCTAAAAAATATTCTCCTGCTACAAAAAAAGGCTATTCGATTCGTCATATATTTGTCTAGATTATCTATCTTCCACCATACAATTTTTCCAGCAGTAAAAAATTCTTCATGTAAACTGCATGTATGAATACAGACTCTTACGCTCACATTACTTTTCACCTGTCAGCTTTCGGTCACTTTTAGCAATTACTGGTCCATTGCAGCATCACACTAACATCCTAAACACACGCAGTAAAGACACACGGCTCGTACCCTTTTTCCGCACCGATTACAAGCTCCAGTCTTTACGTCACAATCCTCCGTCCGTATTAAACAAATATCAACACATCAAATGTTTGACACCTGTTCAACTGCTACAGCTTTTTTTCCAATTTGTAATGTGGTTTTTTCTTTCGCTACAGTGTTTCTTAGTTATTCTTTTACAGCTTCCCCACAATTGCTCACGAAGATGCCTTCTCATTATTCTTGCAATTTGTGTCAATCTGTAACAAAAAATGCAGTCTTTGTGTACAAATTTGCTATCGAACTACCTGAAAGTGTTTCTTGTTTTTTGTAAAGCTGAATATTTCCTGTTCATCTTTTTTTCATCATTATTATTAGTGTTATTTAATATTTATTGGTCTCGTCTATGCTGCCTTGTAAGGGTTGCCTGGGCCTCGTCAAGCTGTTTGATTACAGCTTTTAGCCCGGGTGACCCACCAGCCTTTCTGGTAAATAAAGATCAAGTTCAAGTTCATGTAAGTTGATTGCGCTCTTTCATTGCGAAAGCTAGGAGAGAGAGAGAGTATAATGCCGCGATAGGAAGAGAAGACGCAATCGCAACAGCGGTCTTTTCGAAATCGAAACCCAAGTGACTGTTATGCACATAAAAGCACAGAGTCCGTCTCAAGGTGCTAGCAAACGTCGTGAGTCTATGTCACTTGCAAACTACTGCAAAACAGCCCCGCGCTGTAGTACATCCCTGCATTTTGGTGCCTGTGGGTTGTCAAGAGGACCAAGTGAGGCCACAACAGGAGAAACGTCGGCGGGATAGAGCGCCCATTAGTCCGATGGTATATAGGGACTCTAGGCTAAGGATGTCTGATCTGACATTTACATCCTCTACAATCCTGAAGACAGTTTTGTCGACACATAAGAAGACATGCTTTGATTGTCTTACGACACATAGGTGCTCTGCTTTTCGCGGTTCATGGAATAATTTTACCGCGAATAATTATTCCTGGGGCACCACCGCATATCACATTGCTCAAGTAAGGTGCTGCTTCCCCCTGCAACTCTTAAATCGCAGCTCGCTAATTGGCACGGCCGTTTCCTTTTGCTGTGCTCTAAGCTAAATCACTTCTATGAGTGGACAGGGTGTCAAGCTAGAGTCGGATCAATTGTCATTTTTTATCTGAAATTAGCTACAGAAAAGAAATAATAGATGCAAAGGCGATCTTTGTAAGCAAACCCCTGGAATCTGCTATCCGCGGACCCCCCATTAATTAATTCATTGTGATCCAAGCGCCCAGACTGTGCTTACCTTGTACTGAAGCAGTGGAAGCTCCTCGAGGAGGTATTCCTCTCTGCCGCACACCTTGAGCACGAGGTTCGCAACAGTGTGACAGCGGAACTGCTCCTCCGTCCTGGCAGCTAGCATGACCTGTTGCAGCAGCTGCTGAGGCGTGGCGCTCACTGACGTGCTAATTATCTGAGTCTTCTGCAGAAAGGAAAGACCCGACTAGATGTGAGTGCTTTCACGGCTAATCATTATTACTGCCGTCTTGAAAATACGTGTCGGGAACAGACGTTTTAGATGCGACGTCTAGCCTCACATGTGGCCTTGACAGCCTTACATGCTTCCTTTTGTCATTGTGGCATACGTGTCATTGCCGCAACGGCGCCAGAAAGCTTGTACAAATATGAGAAAATTTTATATTTTGCCAATGAAGAGATAATCATCAATTAATTCATACATTGAAAACAATCTCTACCCTAACCGATAACCTTAATGTGATAAGACTGCAAAATGGTTCTTACTCAAGGTACAAAACATACAGGCAAATACATTGTATGGTTTTGTCTGGTTTAATGTCCCAAAGCGAATCAAGTTCTGAGCGACGCCGTAGCGGAGGGTTCCAGATAATTTTGACCAAGTGGGGTTCAGTGACATCGCATGAAGTTTGAGCGGATAAGCAGGCCGCAGGTGGCGCAAGGCATGGGTAGCTGTATAAATATGAGAGAGGCCTTTGTCCTATAGTAGCCGTAATTAGGCTGATAAAGATAGTGAGGATGAATTGCTATTAACAATGTTCGCTTCGACTGCAAGTTCACTTCTGCACTCAACCGTCTGAATATTTTGAAAGTTGTGTTGCACCTACGAAGGCTACTTCCTCTTACCGGGTGTAAGGGTGATCACTGAATATCTTCTTCCAATTAAGTTATTAACCCTGAGCAGTGTCTTACTACCTCCTATCAGGAATGTCCTCACGAGACTTGTCTGTTACTCCACTGCGAGACGCTTGTCCGAACCAGGTAATCCCTCACCCCGCTCTCCAGCAGGATGCGCGCGTCGAAGACGGTGTCCTCGGTCACCCTGTCAGACATGTGGCGGGGTGGGAACTGCTCCGAGCTGCGGTCCACACGCGCCGGGTACCGGTACTTAACCAGCTCCAGGGGCGGCCACTCGGCGCGTTGGTCGGCGATGGCTTTGCAGAAGGCACGCATGTTGCGCCGGAACTGGTTCACTTCGGCGCTTTGTAGGGCCTCGAAGCTGTTCACACCTGCGTGGGAAAAGGAGACGCATTGCTCTAACTCTGTTGCTTTGAGAGACGCCGTAGTGGAGGGCTCCGAATTGCCCCGATTGAAACATGATTGCACGGGCGTTTTTGGATTTAGCTTCCATGTTTAGGCCATCCGGGCCAGCAGGCGAAACCTCCGAGACGCCGCAGCAGGTACGGAAGTAGTACTTCGAACTTCACTATAAAATCACTAGACTGTTGCAATAAACCGAAGCTGACAATAAAAGGGACATCTGCTAAGCGTGGCCGATTCTTAGCTTTTTAATGGACTTCTTGAAATAGCACCCCCCAATAAGCACCTTTCGAGTGGCACACAGGGTAACACAATTTAACGTAAATTTTTTCACATTAGATGACTGAACCCTGTGTATGGAATTTGCAATTAAGAAGAGACATCTACAGACTCACACTCAGTCGTGAATAAGCGGCACCACATGTTGACAGTAGGCAGAAAATCAGAAAACAGTGCTGAACGCCGAACACGAAAGTTTTATGTCGATATCTTGAGTAAAGTTCGTTACTCTGGGGCTTCCTCAGTGCAGTTTGTGGGTTGTTGCGCTAGCAACGCTATTATATAGGAGCGACGTGATAAAAACTCACCTTCTCCACAAATTTCCGTGCTTCACCATCATCTCCGATGTAACAGCTGAAAGTAAAAGCCTGACGAGAGAGCGACAGGGTATTTTCGCTTGACAAAATTCTCCGAAGTAAGGTATTGGAGACAGTTTAGTCACAATATGATGATGTTTTCCAGTGCGGATCTGACTGTTGATGAAGTAAGTATACAGTTCGAGTAGCTTTTAATGCAAACCTCTGAGTGCAGGAATCACTGGGCCCCATTTTGAGAGCGCCTGTGATGAGAAATGAATATACCACACACCAAAAAGAACGCATCGAATAGCAAGTGCAACACATTTGACATACATAGGCCAAGAATAATCCATCTTCATCCTTAAAGTCTGCCTCCTACTCACTCCTCCTAACTAATGTGCACTGCAGCCTTCTTACTATGAAGAACGGGCTGGATTGTCAGTGCCACCACTTTTCTGAACCGACGGCAGCATCACTTCGGCTGCTCACGCATGATCAGGCGAAGTATGCAAGGGGTGCAACGAATACTTCGGTATTCTGACATGTCTGGGGGCAGATTTGTGGTCAGCACTTAGAAGAGCGGCAGTAGAGTGAAGTGCCCAGTGTATTTCTTAAATATTTTTGGTTCACGCTTTTGCAGATACGTTCCGCGCATGTTTCTCTCGAGGAAGGGGGGTAGACTGTTGCCCTCCCTTACATCCGCGTGTCACCCAGTCCCGAGTTCATGGCTTGGTGTGGTATCAGTTACGACTTGGTCCCGACACCCTAAAGTCCTGGATGTTGAGGTGCGTGGTTTTTCGCACCAAGTACATTCGTGGGAGTTCGAGCAATACAACGGAAGACTGCATGAACAAAACAGTGCTTCGAGCCCGTCAAACGTGGCCCATGGGCTCATCACCGAAAAGGCACGTACCTTTGCCGATGAGCAGTCCTATCTGGGCGTTGACAGCACGGTCGGCCTTGTCGGTGCGTCGGTCGACAAGCTTGAGCAGTGCCTGAAATGGCCTGACATCGCACAGCCGGCGCTCCTCGTCCGTGAACTCCTCCCGCTCCGAGGTCCGCTCACTGACGCACGTGAACACGTATGCGTCGCGATCTCGCAGAGCCCGGTACAGTGGCAGTTGGCGGGCCTCGCGCCATGTAGACTGCGCCCAGTGAGGCGGAGAAGAAAGGCAGAGGATAATAACTGGTCGTGCTGGAAAAGTGGCTCTTGCTAGCCATGGGGAGCTTGCACTGAACACACGTGAGCGATAAATGGTCCAGATGGCCGCCGCACTAGGACGTTTGGTGAGCATTACTCTACACTTCCCACTGAACGCCAGCAGTTCACACGGAAGCGGCGCCCATGGGAGTCGCTCCACCAACCCCCCTGCTCTTTCCCCGCCATCCCCAATCCTCTTCGATAGCTGAGATAATCTGTAGCAAGCCTTCATCGTCGGTTTGGCGGAGGTTCCTTCTGCTACGATCCTTCTTTGCACGCGTCTTCCCACGACTTTCTAACCAAGATCAGTGATACTTCACGTGTTCACGTGGCATTCAAGCTATTGCAGACGTCATAATGCTTGCGCACATTCATGTTTGGACACCAGAAGACAGTCCAAAGATAAACTATTAGCTGCTCGAAGGGAATGGCATCCTGTACAGCCTAAAGCTGGCTGGCTTGAAAGAATAGCAAACCATATACTAGGCGGAGCTGACAAGTTTGTTCGTTTGTAGTATTTAGAATCAGTTCATTTCCCCATTCTCTAGTATTGCAACAACTACCAACTGCGATGAGCTGAGTAGCATTAATTTCACCAATTGTCAGAACAAGCCCGCTCACATTTTATTATGGTATTGAAGGGTTTTGTATCAATTTTACATGTGATGCTATCTGGTGGCACACTTGGCGGCGGTCTGCTGTCATGAACAGTGCTTATCTTGTCTGTTATTCTGGTTACCCCAACGCGGGTATAATTGTATCTGCCTTCTACGAAAATAAACTAGTTGGAAGTTGCGCTCTGTACATGTTGTGTGTGTTCCTTTGTTGTGTCCGGTCTTCTTCGCGCAAGTAAGTGCCCGTTCAAAGGAGGTAAAGAGAAAATACTTAGTAGATAACAGCACTCACAAAGGTAGGTGCGCTGACGCATGTGGAAGAAATCATGTTTTCCAGATTAAGGTTTTGGTTATCCATGCAGTGTAATATAAGCACCACTGATTGTTCTTCAAGATTCATTTCAATATCTCGTCTATACTTTTCCCGTCTTTTCTTTTCCTTATTTTTGAGAATATGTTAGGACTCATGTATTTCTTCATACTTGCAATTTTACTTCAACTATGTGTTTCCGTCATAATGACGTCATTCTACTTGCGAAGTCAAATGGAAACCGCTGTTGCAACTAAGGATCGCAGTCGCCGCTGACGCCCATGCAATATCAAGTCCAACTTTCTCGGGCAAAATTTTTGAAAATTGAAAAAGTGTACGACACTCTTATGGAAATATTTAAGGTCACGGTCCGTTCTTCTGATTGGTAGCAAATTTCTTTCTTTTAAAGTGTTTCCATTCATCGCTTCGAAAAGTCAAGACTGCCGAAGAAAACGAATGGGGAACGCTTTTGACCACAGCGAAAACTTAAATAGAAAAATAAAATAAGACTGCCGTAGGGTGATATGCTGGTATATTGATTGTTATAGTAAAACCTTGCATTATATGAAAAAAATTCCTTTAATAAACGGTTTCCCGCTCAAAATGCTTTTGTCCAGAATGGCTGGGTATCGTTTGAACTAATTAACTCAGCTCTTCCATAAAAATTCTGTACTGTTTGCTAAAAGTACTTGTCGTGATAGGTTGATTTCAAGGAATTCAACAACTTTTCTTGCAGCCTCGTGAGCGCATGTTATCCTAGTTTAAAATTTTTGTTTTAATGTCAATTGGAAACAAAGTTTTATTTAGAGGCATGAAGTTAAATTGCAGCAGGCTAATCGTTTTTCCTTTCGCATTCAACGAAAAAAAGAATATGCCTTGCTGTAACGCCAATAGTCCGTCTTGCTGTTTCCCGTGTTCCTAGGAACTGCCTCTATTGCTTGGTAGAAATTTAGATAGTCATTGCTTCTTAAACGTGAACTGCGGATTTGGAAGGAAACAACCATTTTTTCACGGAGAGGTCGAGCAGCTGGGGGGCCGTTTTCCCACTCGTATTTCGACGCCTTTCATAACACTTAATAGTCGCTAAGGCACTTTTTATCTCAAATTACAAGTGACTTTTTTGGTTTATTTGTTGTGGTTTGCCAGAGGAATTCTTTGTGATGACACAGGACCCTCTGTAAATCGCCTTAGTGTTGTATGCACGCGTCGACAATATTTCAACCGAGGTAACCTCCATAGGTGTTTATACTAGGCTGTTGCACCGCCACTATCGTTCATTATGACTTTAGTTTCCACCCTGTAGTGAAGAAAATAAATAGGTATACATTCTACAAACTGGGCGCATTCTTTGCACATAGGGTTAAGATTATGACATGATAGATATACGACATAAGTTTATCTCGATTCAGTGCAGAATGCGCAAAAAAAAACTTACACTACTGAGCTCATTTATTCATTCCTTTTTTATTTCTTTTGGCTGCTTTTTTTTCTGTTGATGTGGTTTTCAGTGAATCATATTTATAACCGAACAATGTACGTAACAGTTGTGACATCACTGTTTCGGCGCTTTCGACACATAGTGGATTTTATTGACGCTAGGACTTGGTAGCCTAGTCCGGCAGGTTCCTCGCGCACTCATGCCTACTGACCCTTCGGTAGTTTTTTTTTCACCTGTATCTTCGTCTTCCTTAGTAATTCTCGCATAAAACTAGGCATGAAAGCATAAGAAAACATTGGAACAGCCTTCAACACAATACTAGAAAGAGCCATGAGAAAACCTTATAATTATGATTTAGAACAATATACTAGCGTCTCTGTGTAAACATGAGCAAGTTACCTGATGTTCAAAATGGCTTCGCGGTGAATGCAAGAATACAATCATCGCCTTGTGACTAACAGGGTAGACAGACGCGTGTATTGCTTACCTCCTTAACTTGTTCGAGCGTGGAGTCCTTGGGGACCTGCACTAGGAGCACGAGGCCATTGGGCAGGAGTACGGTGACCTCGATAAGGGAGTCGTGTCCCAAGTTCCACGGATCCTCCAGCAGGAGGCCGCTGCCCGGGGGAATCATGGCGCTGACTTTTCGTCATGCCGTCCAGGAAGGGCCAGCGTGCACAATCGTTTCGGTAGCGGCCGTCGACAATGCAGGATCCTGTGCAGGTATTCAGAAAAAGTGAAATGTGGGCGCAACAAACTGAGAGACAGACGAAAGGAAAAGCGAGGGCGATCGAGTAGGCAATGAGGTTTTTGAAGAGAGCGACAAGTAAGGTATCAGCTATTGACTGCGTGCACCAGCGTCTCGCGAATGCATATCGTCCACACTGCTATCGGCGCGCACTTAGCGTGGTTCAGCATTCATAACACTCTACCACCGCCAAGCTGTGACAGCAATGCCGCCAATATTTCGCCTGTGGCAAACTGCGGAGTGCAGGCGATGAAAGGCGCACATTGTGAAGAAAAACACAGTCATGATGCACAAGGATCGGCCATCAACTGTCGTTCATTGCAGCCCCTCTCACATTAGTCCCTCATTCCTCACGTAGAACACGACGCACTGACACCCTGAACATTGTGCCTTTTCGTGTTTTCGTAGCGAGAGCTACACTGGGCTACCAGTCGAGCATTTCGCGGTACATGGGAGAGGCCAGTTGTGCGCATGCGCCGTTACCATTGCAGCTGAAGAGTAGCAAAGTGCGGCGTGCTCTTCGCCATCACTGCGTCCGCGCGCCCTCTCCACCGTCAAAGTCGAGCGTGACGTCACGCGCATGAGCAGTTGTGCGCATGCGCCGATACCATGGTAACCAGAGAGACCCCACAGCTGCGCCGCGTTCTTCGTCACCGCCTCGCCGCACGCCGCTCTATCACCCGAACCCCGCGTCGCATGCGCAGGATTGCGTATAAAAGGCGGAGATGTAGTGGGCGTCTGTATCACAACGTTTGACATGTATGAAGAGAAGGAGATTCCAGCCGCTGCTAAACGGTGGTACATAGGTATAGACAAAAGAAGATTAACTCTTCCGATCCTCAGGTTCTCGCCTGGTAGTTGGCTTGAACCAAATAAAAACGCTGGAGTTAGTGCGTGCGTGAAACAATGTAGCACCGCCGTCCGACATCTCCCTTTGATCGCGGTGAATAATGGTGAAGCCTGCAGAGTTCGGCTTCTGGAATGCGGCATTATCGTCCAAGGAGTCTACGTGGCACCGGGAACATCTGTCAAGCAGACAATTGATGTGGTTTCCACGTGTATACCAGCCTATGGCACGGTTTCACAGGTGTGTGAGCCTTTGGGCGATTTCAACAAGAAACGGGACTCTCTCAAAAGTTTGATTTTAATTTAGCTTCGGACCCTCACGTCCAGACTACACAATGGGGAACTACTATAGAGCTTGTATACTAAAGAGGCTCCACCAAATCGAAATACTGTATCGACAAAATTGAGACCGCTGCATGCTACTTCACAGATCATCGGGCAGTCTTCGTCTCTGTCAAGCAAAATGAATAAAAGATGTGTATACCCAATGTATCTCATTGCTAAACATACAATGACCACAACAAGTTCAACCAGGAAAACGAACCTCTCGCTATATATATCCTGGCATAGCCGAGCTAAGCCACCGCCAATTTTTTTAGAGTGCTTTAAGTTTTTTTATTCCATGTCGACAAATCTGGAACAACCTTGAGGGTTCCTTGCGTATTTTTCCTCCTGAAGAGTTTTCCAGTTTACGGCTTATGGTTTTGGGCGGTTTAACGTCCCAAAGTGACTCAGGCTATGAGGGACGCCGTAGAGGAGGGCTCCGTAAGTTTCGACCACCTGGGGTTCTTTAACGTGCACTGATATCGTACAGTACAAGGACATCTAGAATTTCGCTTCCATCGAAATTCAGCCGCCACGGCCGGAATCGATCCCGCGTCTTACGAATCAGCAGCCGCACGCCATAACGACTGAGCCACCGTGGCGGGTTAGTTTGCCTGTACATTGCCTTTATATATTACGATCTAATACACTGTTATTCTTTGTATTCCCATTTGTAATCGCTCCTGCAATGTCTCTCACCACAGACAGCAGTATCTGTATATAAAAAAACTCAAGCGTCTCATGAACTGAAGAAACAAAGCTTTAGACAGTTTTGGGTACAACTTTTTTATCAGCGCCGGTTCTTTTTGTCCAGTAGAGTGAATGGCTTCACTTGCTGCTTGCTCCAACTTTAAAAGCGTTGTAGACTTGTGCTGGGCTTAGCACTCGAGCTTAGCACCCAAGAGCGGCACGCAGCCAGATGAGGGTCAAAGATGAATGTTGCCGTTAATGTCCCCTAACGACAAGCAACATCGTTCATCGGGCAGGTTGTGCAAGAAGTTTTGCATAAGGAACACGCAAAATTTACTGATAATTCCTAAATAAGCGATTGCGGCTCACTGTGGCCTGTAGGTTAACACATTTATTTCAGGGTAAATCAGCAGTATCGGCAGACAGAGATAAATATGCCCGCGCTGATGTACGTGGACGCATACACAAGTTATGTGGCGTGATTTACACAAGAGTTGTCCACGCCAAGTGACAGCGATGGCGCTTAGTTTGCATAAAAGAGGTCAATAAAAACTTACTCCCACTTATTTCACCGCATCCTCATAGTGGCGCCAGAAGGACAACGCAAGGACCAAGTCTCAAACGATTCCTTGTACCACGTACCCAGCATGGGCGGCCGAATGTGGTTGAGACCAAATGTTGGCGAGGATTCATGGCCGCGGCAAGGCTTATATCTGCTGTATCCTAGTTTGCCTTTGGAAAGAATGTATTTCAAGGGAATGACAGCAAAACCTGGTACTCTTCCCCCTATGTGCAGCAGGCATTGTTCATCTTTATTTTCGCCATCAGTGCTGAATAAATTTATTGTACAATCACCCTTGTCAATGTTCAAAACGTGATCGGCATTTCCGGGTTTCTACGGAAGGCCAAGAAAGCATGAAAGTGTTCATCGTTCAAGTGGTAGCAAATCCGATCGATCAAACCGTTAAATCATGTCGACTTGAAAGAGTATAGGCATCTAAATTTTGGGTGCCTATTTTCTTGTTTGGAATGATGCGTAAGGCATTATTTTACATCGATTACCAACTGGTATTCTCCAATGATCGCTAAATAATTTATAATCGCATTTCTTTCACGTGCAGTTTCTGTTTCGGTTTCAGCAGTCGAAAGAGGACTGTGACGTCAGCGTGTACTTACAGATCGCATTAGACAAAGAAAACTGCGATATAATCGCTGATTCCGCATTCGTTGTCATTGCGGCTCTTTATGAAGGCTGGCTTCCGCACTGCAGTAAATTAAAACGATGAAGCAGCGATTATATGGACGTTTTTCCATGCCTCACGTTACACAAAAGCGCCCTTTGACGTCACAGCCATCGTTCGGATGTTGAAACCGAAACCGAAACAGTATGACGGGAAAATTTTGATTACTCATTCATTATTCAGCGGTCGCAGGCGAATATCACCTGGTGATTCACGCGTAGTACTGTCTTCCGCATCATTGTAGAGAAGAAAACGGGCCACCAAAATTAGTGTCTTTACTCCTTTAACACACGTCTGTCTCTAAACATTTGTGTGGTTGTGATGCGTACTCTTTGTGCATCGATCATTCGCATGCGATCACTTGAAGCACCAAATCGCTTAATGTTAGTACCAATTCTGGCGCTCAGGGGATAAGTGTACGCGTGCTTAGCATGACCGATGCAGCGAATACACCGTTTAGATATTGAAATTCTTAACTGAAAAAAGGAGCATTGGCGGTTTATAGGGTTTAATGTCCCAAAGCGACTCGGGCTACGAGGGACGCTGTAGTTGAGGGCTACGGATAACTTCGATCACCTGTTTTTTTTTATTTATAACATGCACTGACATCACACGGTGCACAGGCCTCTAGCATTTCGCCTGCGTCGAAATGCGATCGCGCGGCCGTGATCGAACCCGTGTCTTAAGGTGAGCAGCCGAACATCATAACCACACAGCTATCCCGGCGGTTTCAAAGAAAGTGAATTGTAATCATTTTGATAACAGATTTTATCTCCTCCGTCTGATTTTAAAAGCGCTAATGCCAATAAATGTAGGTCATATATCGATCACATATTTGCGGATGCAAATATTAGCGAAGCTTGCCAGCGCGGTGTGATCTGTGTGCTGTTCTTCAGATGGAGAATTAATTAAAAAGCGGAGAGTAAAAATTATCTTGACTGAGGACTCGTCGATCTTTTCAAAGGCAAGCGCGTCGCCTGTAGAAATTTAAAAGGCAATTAAGGCTGAATGTTATTGATTTTTCAATCATTGGGCCCATTCGATTCGTTATGGCTAATATAAACAGAAGGTAATAGACATTCAGTCTTTTATTTCAATATTACAGCCGCTGACATGTCCTTCAAAGTTAATACTAGTATGGACGTTTCTGTGCGGACTGCTTAAGTGACATCAAGTTTTTCACCTCCCTGTTAACGATTAGAACTATACACCTAAGCTTGTGGTCGTCAGGACACTTGCAGCGGAGTGGTGTCGACACTGCGCAATGAGTTTTATCGACTCTATGCGGAACATGCACCGTCGGCACGTGATACAGCGCGACGCTTACGTGATGCCTGCCATTTTTGCCAGCCGGATCATCCCAGCATTTCCCTAGTATTTCCAGGCACTCCATGACGCAAGCGGAAAGAGCAGATCTGCTCGCATTACAAAGAAGCACGAACGGCTATACAGACGAAGTACTTTTGGAGGAGTCGTAAACTTCATACAGTTTCTTCGTGAGACAGTTGGTTAATTCTTGGCTTGAGAACTTCTCTCTGCAAAAGAGAACAATCTCATGTGTGCGCCCACTTCTGTCATGTGATGCTACCTTATTCACGCGAAGTTTTCGAGCACTTAACCAACTAGCAAACCGGATTTATATGCAGGCTTTCTATTTTATTTAATGCAATCAATCAAATGCACTTCATCGCTAACAATTACAACGCTTCCTTATGTTGCCGCAGCGGTGGCCAAGTGGTTGAGCATCCTCCTCGCATGCGGGAGGTGCGGGGTGGGTTCGATCCCCAGTGCCGCCGGGTACCCAGCGGTGATACAATGGGTACCAACTTTTCTCTGGTCTGTTGCTCGGCTTATTTAGGGTGAAATGTCTCGGAGATGGGTCTTTGACCTCACCTTGAGAAGTCGAAAAATGCCTTGTACCATGGCGCTCTTTGGCCATAGATGCATTTGAGCATAAGAATCCATAGTCATCATCATCTTCAGTTCCTTATGTAGTTATCAGTGGTTATTTACAAATATGATGAAACGATAGCTGCCTGACCATGAAAACCAATTTTCAAAAGCAGCGATCTGTAGCAATAACAGTCTCTCTTTGTGACATACGTATTGTGGAAAACGATGCGCCCTGCATACAAATCCCATATTATCACTTAGAAAGGTCGGCACGTGTGTGCGTTTTTGGTTATCTGGTGCTATTTACGACTGCGTTGATGCATAGGCATGATAAAGATTCACGTAGGATCACTGACCGCCGCTCGCAGGGTGCGCTTTGGGAAAACGACAGATTAGAAATTGGCCGCGGCCACACTATTACGGAGATCGTGTTACGGCTTTGCGCAAGCAAGGCATTACGATGTTGACACCGCACCCACACGCATGCCCACGTATGCACGTGCAACGCACTGGATTCCGCCAAACTGCTCCAACCCGTTTTTTAAGGGCACTGAGGCCCTGTCAACGGTACATGTCCATGATCGCGTGACAATTTGCGCAACACTGGCGGATACGCTTCGCGCCCATCTCAATTCAAGCGAAACGAATTGATGCGGCAGTGTCTCGGTATAACCTTGCCGACTTGCGTAAGGCGCCGGTTTTCTTTGAACCCCGTCGGGAAAAAGAGCCCAGCTCAGACGTTACTTCTTTTTGTTGCTCATCGAAATTATCCGAAACATCCGGGCGGAAGTGGAGTTTTCTAGTAGTTAATTCATTGCCGTAAAATAAGTACATGGCTGAAACAACCTCCACTCCTTGTGAGCACTGTACAAATAAAAGGGACTTCAGCCATTTGCATGCTGTTATGTTAAGCTATAATAAAAATATATTTCATGCAGTGATAACGCAAGGTGTTCTCAGTATGCCGTATTCAATTGTGTGGTTCTTTTAAATTTAACCATTTAGGCTGAGTTGAGGTCATTTAAATGCGTCGCAAGACGGAACATCGACTCTCTCGAACGATGAGCGAAGAATCGCAAGAGCTCTTGTGCATATTAACTCGTGCGCGCGCAGTTTCACGAAAACTTTTCTCCTGATTACGGAGTTAATCCGATCATTGCTTTGTTTTTCGGGCGATATTTTTTTACACACAGCGCCCAAGAACAATTAAAAATTCCAGGAGGTTCATAATTCCTCTTTCATAGGTCATCTCTAAGATCACCTCTAAGCGTGTGCCAAGATTTTGCTTGATCATCATGGACATAAACACTGTATTCTTGTATTGAAATCCTCCGAAGTGTGTTCAACACGTCAAATGCTTTATGCAGAGGAGATGAAAACCCTGAAGCTACAACCAACACTTGTGACTTCCACATAAAATAACGAGTAGCGATGTCATTTTCAGTGCGGTGGTGTGGCGCTTGAATGGTCCGACTGTAGGAAGGAAGGAATGCCTCAGACGTTGCTGGCACATACCCACTACGGGGGAGTGGCCAAGACACAGGCGGTTAATTGCTAGATACAGGAATGTTTTGACGGGAGAAGGAGTGGTAATAGTAAGTAGTCTGATAGTGTCAGCGAGAAATCCCTTAAAATATCTTCTTTTACAATGTTATCTGTCGAAGAAACGTTGTCTCGTTCCGTGATGTCCGGCGCCTGCACAGGTGCCTCTACGCACACGATAAGCGCATGCAGTTGCAGAGCATGGGTGAGTTTTCACCATTATCACCAACAACAGCGTAACTGTATCTACGGTAGGACGAGGGCTTCTCCCACATCCCCGTAATTAATCGTGATGAAGCGATGGCGTACAGGTAGAACTTCCACTTTGCGTGCAACAGGACCGCGGTTTGAATCCTGGTTCTGCCGCAATTCGCCACCATAAAAGGGGAAAATCCGTACATTGATGCAATTAAAGGACGAGGCCTGCGTTGGGGCCTGATCCTGGTAGAGCCGACAACACAAATTCTAACCAGAACAGGATTTGGCCACCTTGGTCTAGTACTGTTCACAAGCTAATACATGAAGACAGCAAACAAGTAACTTATATGCTTACTGTACTGCGTTCGCGATTCCCGGATTCATCGCCTCTAAAGCACCATCTACAATAGCACCCCCATCCCCCCCCCCTCAAAAAAAAACAATCGTGGTTTATCGGCAGATGTCATGGTAGGCTGTGATAGTGTCATCTTAGGGACCCTAGTCACTGTGGAGACAAAAGAGCGGCCGAAAGCGAGTTTTCTTTTTGTAGCGATAGCTACATTACGGTAGCGTTTCGAGCCTTCAGCGTGGCGGCGCCGCCACCCTGTGGCTGCGCTGCCACGCTGTCACGTGGTTGGTCACGTGGTGTGGAGCAGCTGCCGGCGGCGCGGCGCAGTGGCTGATCACGTGGTTGGTAACCTGACCAGCCATGTGGTACGGAGCAGCTGCTGCTGCTAGTGGCGCGGCGCGCCGGCGAAACCCAGCCGCCACAGCTGTGCGCATGCGCCGTGTCAAGTGAGACGAAGATGAAGAAGGAACGTGCACCGAAACGGAGCGGCGAAAGACTGACTTTGCAATTCAACTGAACAAGTTCCACTCGGCCAGCTGTAGCTATCGCATCACTCCAGGTTTAACCAGAGGTTAACCACCGCCAATTTTTTTAAATGTTAGTACAGTTTTCTCTTTTTTTCAGCGACTGTGCAGCGAGTAAATGGTAGTTTGCAGAAAAAACGCCGCATGAATTCAAGTGTATACCTGATTGGCGCCTAACGTAAGCCGGCCCCTTGAGTGCGAAGCTACATGAGGCCAGGAAAAAGCATAATTAGACAAATGATTGACCCGCATGGAAGTCGGAATAAAATTATGGCTTTGACTTTTTTGCTGTTAGATTTTGCAGCACACGTGTTTAAGCCGTAGAGGGCAGTTTGATTTGCGTTTCAAAAATGATAATCGTTCAAAGCTTTGTCGGAATCTTGGTTCCACTCGAACGAATGCCATGGACACATCCTGTATAACATTTTCCTCTAGTCTGCCATTACCTAACACTGATTTTTGAGGAAATTTTGCGTGGATTACGAAAGTCGCTTGAGAGGCCGTGTTTAGACGGAGGCAGACCTTTTTGCCCATAAATATTCCTGAATAAATTTGGCCACCACGAAGGTCGACACCGCTGATATTTATAAACTATGTCGAAATGCGAAATAGGTTCTGCTGACAAAATCACGCAACAGATTAAATAAGGCTTACACGAATTCCCGGCGGGGGATGAAATCCACAGTAGGTCCAGACCACGCAGCAATCAGTGACCAAAGCGAAGACATGGGGCAGTGGGCTGTTAAGCAACTTTACTCGCTTTCCATGCAGCAATGAAAGAGTGCGCACTAATTTTTTTGCAGCGCCACGTCTTGTTGCGACCATGGGCGCCATGAGCAACTGATCTCGAGTTACCCGTGTCTTGCGTCAGCAGCAGCCGCCGTGAACCCCCGCAAAAGCCGTGGTCCTTTAGGATAACCCTCCTTTGCTTTGTATTCTCTGTGCCGCTGTAGGAGAGACTACTGGTTATATGGCCTGCGCATCAGGTATGCTGGCAAAATTCACATGGACTTTTTGACCACATAAGCTACGTCCTCCACAGGAACGAGTGTTACTTAATATGCAACCCATATTGTGAAACCTAAACCAAGGCAGTTTATTCGGAGGTAGATCGCAAGCCACGCCAGCTTCCCGTTGGTTACTACTGAGGGCCGCTTGGGGTGTCAGCGTCGCAAGTAGGCAAGAATAAACGGCAGCGGATTTCAATCCCTTAACCATATTGTATCCTATCAAAGAATGCGACAATAGTCCACCAACTAGTGAGATCATGTTACCGCAGAAAGCAGTTCACCGAGAGCACCAGTTACCAGCCCACCTGAACCTTATGGCCCAATTTAACGAAATCTTCAACGAAATTAATGCGCCAATTTTAGACCATACAATCTGAGGTGACAACAACGACGTTTGCTCTTCAGAGAAACTCTGTACAGCTAGCTTTTGCTCTCAAAAGCGTTCAGTGCCTCCTGAGAAGGGCACTGGATGAGGCTGGTACACGAATCTGAAATAGCAGCCCGTTTAAATGGCAGTAATGGAGGTATAGAGAGGATCAGGCAACTAAACCTAGCTATCCGGTATGTGTTGACGTACACGAAAACAGCGCAGTATAAACTGGGACGAGAAAACATCAGCACAAGCTTGGACAGCAGTCATGCCTGCCAGTCGCTTCACCCTGGCCTTAGTACTGTTTTGCCTTGGGTCCGCTGAGGCCTGCAGAAGCTCATGCAGGAACTAGAACCACCATTGCCTACTCCTGTTCAGCTCGGCTGCGTTAATGTTTAAAGGAACTAAACAGATGGTTTAGGAGCTACACCTGTCCTGGAGCTTTCATTTCTGAGAGCGGCCTCTAGCGGCGTTTAGAAGAGACAAGACCTGTAAACTACATTTATTTGTTAGAACTTTAGAAGACAACGCTAAAAACACATTGGGGAAGCTAACAAGGCCATTATCAACGGGTGTATAAATGCGTGAAAACTATCTGGCGACCGGGATATTTCCGTGTGGTTAGTTGTACTCAGGCGACGGTGAGGGTTAGCGCCATAGACGTACGAGCTATCATGGGGTTTGTAACTCGCTAAACAGCGCCCCTTTTACACAGCAAGAACAGGAGACCTACCTGATGACGTCAGTGCCCTCGGTGGGCTATGAAACCAAGAAGTATGAGACCACCAAAGACGAGTCCTGGTGGCCACAGCCGAGGTCGCAAAGATCGCACGCCACTGATCAAGTTCCGTTGCCCGCACGCTTCCACTCTACGCGCATCTCCCCGCTGCGAGACGGCGACGGAAAGGCAGCGACAGTCGCGGCTGCGGCGACAATTCGGAGCGCTGCGGTTTCCGGCGCGTTCTAATCGAAAAGGAAGCGTTTTGAAAGTGCACCAGCCCGCGGTTGCCGCTTCACGTGGCGAGGGGTGTGGATATCCTGTTTCCCTTTCGAAGCCACGCACAGGCGGAAAGCCGAGAGACGACGCGGCGTGGCGGGCCCTCCCCTCCCCCTCCCCCCACTTCCAGCCCTCTTCATCCACAACCCGTGCTGTGTGCCTCGGTTTTGTTTTACGCGGACGTTTTGCAGTGCCGAGGCTACACCGGGAACCTTGTTTACAAGCGCCAGTCCGATACCGCCGAAGCTGTTGTGTCGCTCTCTTGTGTAACGCCCACCGCACGTAGGCTCTCTGCTCTGCCAACGGCAGCTCCGGCAAACAAAGAACTGTTACAGCCAAACTGGGCGCGACGCGGCGCGCGATGATGTAGAGTCGGCGAGTGACGCGTCGCCTCCGACGACGGATGGCTCACGCTGGGTGACTTGAGCGCACTCTTTCGCGCTTCTCTGCTTCTCCGCGACGACTCCGTGGAAGGGCATCGAGAGTCGTTGGCCTGCGATGCTAACTGAGGGTTTGGTGACCCCTTGCAGCATGTCGTGGCCCGTCTTGCGAGGATTTCCTCGAAGTCTCAAGCCCTCGTATAGAGAAGGCGGCTGCTATGCACGTTTGCATGGCCTTGTTAGGTGTAAGGTGCAGCAAAAAAGAAAACGAACACATATTTCCAACCTTTCGAGAGTAACTTATCTCCCTGGATTCAAATTACAGAAAATTTAAATTGGCAACATTAGTCAAAATTTTCTATAAGGAAAGGAAGGGTGCAGTAAAATTCTCACTTAGGGTAAACAACCCAAGCGTGCTGTGAAAGGTGGAATGAAGATGGGGTCGAAAGGATGGAAAGAACTGGAGCCGCCGAAGTTAATTACCCAAAAGGAGTTTCCACCACGTGGCGACTTTAGGCGTGTACTTACTCCGCAAAGAACGCCGAGGTCCCTTGAATTGTGCTACATCGAAGAGCTTACACCGCCGTGATGGGCAGCCAAGATCGTGCTCAGCAGGCGCTTGCCATACGCGCTGCGCTATGGAAAGTCTCCTGTGATGAGGCATAACGATTAATCACGAATATTTCGGGTATCATCCACTGTTTTAATTTTGTATTTGTGCATTCGTAAACTGTACTTTTGACCCAAGAATGAGCCAGACAGTAATATGCAATATTTCTGGTGGCCGTGTGCACTACGAAACAAAATTAAAGAATCGCAGTGCCAGGGTTTATTAGAAGGCACAATATGTGTTAGAACCGAAATAAATAAGCCTCTCGATAGACCTCAGTTTTTCTTATAACCACACTAGCGAGGCAGTAGAGTTATTCAATGCCAAACGGAGTCCAGTGTACGAAGATTCATTTTTTGCTCTAAGGTGCTTACGGCGTAGTACAGAAGTCAAGAATCCCTGCGTAGCGCATTTCCGGAGCTATATAGCGATGTGTTGAAAAAAATGTCTCGATGTATACTTCTTCGAGTGAAAAAGACGTGAACATGCATGCTACACGCTTGTTTTTGAGCAACTCGAACTGGCGCACTTCACTTATTTTCAGCCTGCGTCTATATGCTAACATCCGGTTGCGACATCATGATTGAGAGGTAAACTCCATTGCTGGCTTCGTTGCTAAATGTACAGCTGACCAACGGAAGTAATCCTGAACATTTAATCAGGAAAGGAACCGTCATCGTGCCCTACACGGTACTGCAAACGGGATAAAGGCCTTGCTCCGGCCACCTAATGAACTTTTCTGTTGAATGCATATTTATATTACACGTTTTCTTTGTCTCCTATACGCCCCTGAGCACCCTAAAAATCAAAACGCCTATGTGCGAATGGCGTTACATTCTGAAGAGGACAGGAGTAGAAAGTAACAACAGGAGTAAAAAGAAGTAAGCTGTCCTCTACCGCACTCTCTGTCATAAAAGAGAGTGCGCTAGTGGACACCTTACTCCCTTTTTACTCCTATACACGCTTATTTGTTTATATATCGAGTACAAAGAGAGCGTACAATTTTCGTTACAAAGAGCATCCACATCGGCCCTTCTCTCTGAACCAGATTCATGTCGCAGAAATAGCTAGGTTACGCTCATTCTCAGGTTGAGTAGCGCGATTTGACCCTTTGTTTGTGCCGACCGGCAACAAGGATCATATCGGTCCTAATTCTGAGGCTCCAAAGCCTGAAAGGGATTTATTTTACATATAAATCTTTCTTAAGGGCGGGATCTTACCTCGGAGAGACAACGATATCACTGGCTTCCTAACTGCATGTGCTTCTATGTGTTTCGTTAGTTCTTGTGCTCGGCGCACTGGAAGGGGTGGGGGGCACTATCAACATTGGACACATATAACAGTAGTTCCCGGGGCCCTGCACAGATTTCCTTACGAAGCGCAACAAGTTAATTGCCTTTCCTGATTTTCTGGTTTACTTTCTGCCACTTGGTTCCGACCTTCAAGCGCAAAGCCACAAGCATGACGTCGCCGTAGAGGCTGCCACGTGGCGGACGTCTCACACGTGTCTCACCGCACCCTGGTGGCGTTCACGGACAACCAGGCTGTTCAAAGCGCGCACTGGGCACGATGGAAGTCACACAGCTCTCACTGCTTGATCGTCGCCGGCAGTAAAATAAAAAGAATGAAGAATGTGGAGGCGCTGATTGTAAACACCGGCCATATCCGCAGATCGCCATCCGGTCGCCAGGGCAGCTCCGGACGCACGCGCGTAAAAATCTTCGTGGCCGTCGGTGCTGCGATGCATCCGGAATGGGAGCGGCCTTACCGTAAGGGCCTGTTTTGGTGACAGCGAAAGGGGAAGTGCCACCGCTTGCACTTGTCGCTGGAGTGCAGTTCAGCAATGGAAGAACCGACCTTGAGCCAAATGTGGTGCAGGTGTGCTGTTGGGGCGTACGGGAGTCAGGCGCTCGCCCTTGAATAGCGCTAAAGGTGTGTCCCTTCGCCGGAGCCATTGCGCCATCTTTGGTAATAAGACTAACTTCCCTGTGGTCATTCCCAAGGATACTAGCTGTTCCATTCGCAAAAAATAATAACCAGGGGCCGAATCCACAAACGAGTTCGCTTTACGCGTTCGCTTTGCCGTGGCGTCAATTTGACGTAGGCATCGTGGGGAGAAGTATGGGACGAACACTGTGGGAGGAGGAGGAGGCAGGCAACAGCCAATCGGCATTGTTGGGCGGTCCCATCTCGGCTTTTTGCATGTTTAAGGGGCTATATAACTTCGGCGCGTTTTTAACCTCTCGTGCCGACACGCACGATCGCCTGAGCAACGGCCAAAATCGTCCGACTCACAGACTGCGGGAGCCGTACAGTTGCCTCGCTGCCGACTGTCGCATGGAAGCCCCCGGTAGCGAGCAACCGTAGCGCGCAGAGTATTTTGCGCTCTGTTGTGAGCGCACTTTTCCTCGTTGGTCCAAGATGGGGGTTTTAGCTATTCGCATAGCCGGCGTACAAGTCCCTTCGACAGCCTGAAATGCCTTCGGAAGGCATCGTCACGCATGTCGAAAGGATTGTCATGCACGCGCGACCGCCGATGCCGCCGATAACGTCCGCTGAGCACCGCTAACAACAGAGGGGCGACGGGAGGAACCGGCATGTTTCTTCTCGCGCCGAAGCGAACGCCACTTTCAGAGTTCCACACACAGCGACCGAATACGTTTGCTTTCACTTGATTGACATGTCTCGGGACGTAAACAAAATCCGTGGTCACGCCTCCGTGAAGTGATGTCACCCCCAGCGGTGACGACACACGGCCTATAAGGCCGTGGCGAGAGAGAAAGCGAACTGTTTCGTGGATTCGGCCACAGTTTAAATACAGTGCCATACGTTTTCTTCTGATTGGGACATTTATGCTAAGTGCGCCTTCATGTGTCGAAAATTCAAGCCGAATTGCTTCTCTAGAAAGGTGACAAAATATCTCCATAGGCTGCTCCATACGCCTCCCCCCCCCCCCCCCCCCATCTTCAATTAGTACTGACAACCATTGTTCAGAGATTCTGGATCACGCTCAGTTCTATTTAAGCAAGGTTGTGCTCTTCCCGGCGCTTGTGTTTCAAGCGTTCTAACGCAACTTGCGGCGGTAGCCTTGGATTATTTTAAACACAAAGATGCGGGAATGTCCTGTGGCTTTAACTGTGACCGAAACTGTCTGTTGGGCTCGGCTTAATTGTGGTGACCTAACGATCAGTATTGTGATGACCCCCATAATGCGCAGGTCCACACGGGACGGAGAGGCAAAGAGACACCGTATGGCTCAGTTTAAACAAACAGGTATATTCAATAATTACACATGATTAGGATTATACATCAGAGGCTGGGGCGTCCGAGCTTACGTGCCGACGACTTCATGGGGGCGATGGAGTGGCTCCGGAGTTGGGCTCGAGCGGTTGCTGGCAGAAGCTGCACGCCGACGGGCTTCGGCGCTGAAGGCCCTCTTGGCGAACGATGTCGTCCTGAGCGTGCTTGCAGTAGAATTTCAATAGTCGTCCGTTTCTTCGAGGATGGTTCACAAACCCTTCCTCTAGTGTCGTTCGGCTTGGAAGATGAACAGGAGGCGAGCTTGTAGATGATGACAGCAGAGCATAATTTTACAACAGAACAAACTTTGCACTTCTTTACTCATCGACCGGGCAGGTTAGTGCCTAAGTAGCATCACATTACATGCTAAGCATGGAGCCCCAGCTCAGACTGGACTGCATCCGTTTACATGTGCTTTTAAGCACTTGATTAACAAAGGACTAAGGGCGGTCATTTCCAGTGGCCCGCCCAAAGCATCAATTCTCCAATCCAAAATAACATGCGAGATGGGGACCACCCCTTTGGGTTGGGCTTAGCCTCGAACCCAGAGTCTGTTAACAATACAAACTAAATAAACAACAAAAACGCCACCACTCTCTCTCAAGTGAGAGTATACACAGGCTCTCTCTTCGGAGCTAATTCACTAGCGCCTGTCTTTCCACATTCTTGGCGAGTACTGCCTGTCCGCCATGACAGGTGTCCGTCGCGGCCCTTCTGGGAAGCTGTGGGTGCCTTCCCGGCGATAGCCCACGACAAAGGGGGGGGAGGGAAAGAATGTCGTCTTCGCGGTAGCGCATAGCGTCGGCTGTGGTACGGAGCGCTCTGGCCCGCGGACAGCTCCCTTGTCCTGGAATGTAACCGGAAATTGGGGAGGATAAAGCCTGTTTCCCCGGGGCGGCGGCGGGTCCGGTTTTTCTGGTCGTCACTCAAAGAGCATGGCTGGGTAATTGATGATGCCGCTGTCACGGGTCTCCGTCTACGCCGCGCCGTCGAACGTGGATCTTCGTAGCACACACGGAATGTCACACTCGCTCACCCTCCAGAAGAATGTTCTCCGAACATTTGAGTCTACGCAGCTCCCCTTGTCTTTCTGAATCGCCTCGCACAGTGCGTCCGACAAAACACTTTTCGCTGCACTCAACACCACTGCACAACACCATATGCCTCCGCTGTCAATACTGGCATCTCCAGGGGCAGCACTGATCTTCTTTTACAGATAAACATGAAACTCAGCACCCAAGCCTCTCCTTTCTAGTCCAAACTGGACGAAATAAATTTACCACAGTTAAAAAGGAGCTCCCACTTCTAGCACGATCACGGCACAGACAAAAATATAGATAACGAAAGGAAGTAGGGCAGGTTCTGCATGCGCTCCGCATGCTCTCCTGTGAAGGTGTTACTTAATGACAGAAAGGTTTAACTACCAACTCCGATAACTTAACACATAAGCACATAGCAATGTTATGAGCTGCGGCATTACACAATTCTAACCAGTTCACAACTCCGCTCTGTTTACGCCATTAGTCCGACTTAGCTTTCCGATTTCGCAGCGGATATCGGCCTTCATGAGTCATACTAAGTAAGTCTGTGCCCCTTTGTCTGCTTTGGGACTCGCGAGGGCTCGTGGCAGGAGCCTCTCCTGGCGTTATCTGCGCGGCAACCTCGCGCGCTTCTTCTTCTAGCAATGCATGAAGTAAATCCGGTGGCATTCCGGCCGTCACCTCGGGCGCCTGCCGAACAAATGCAGGAGAGGGCGTTTCTTGCGAACTATCTGCGCGCTCCGCTTCACTTCTGTCCCCATCAAAATCCGCGCTTTCCCTTTCCTCATTTCGTGAATACTGAACCGGTGCCGACTTGAGGCGATTTGCGTGTATCCTTATCAAACGCCGGTTCACGTCTCGGACTCTGAAGTTTACCGGAGAAAGCTTCTCGACAACCTCGCACGGTCCTCTCCACTTCGTCTGGAACTTACGAGCTAGCCCAATCTGCCTTTGGCAGTTTTCAATGTACACGCTGTCCCCCACATCAAACGGCGCGTCTCTAGCACTGCGATCGTGCACCTCCTTCCTGCGCTTCGCCGCTTTCTTTAAGGACTCCTTTGCGATGTCCCTCGCCACTTGCAAGCGCGATTCTAGCTCAACCTTATAGTCGTCCAGTGAAGCGTATGGGACACGACGGGGGCCCTCTGGCACTTCACTAGGCTGGTCCGGGTCTCGGCCGTAGAGAAGAAAGAATGGCGATTCGCCCGTGCTCTCGTGTGCTGCGGAATTGTAGGCAAACATTGCATACGGGAGCCACAAGTCCCAGTCCCGCTGGTCGCGCGAAACAAAATGCGACAGGAACCCGGCCACGGTTTGGTTCAGTCGCTCCACCGCGCCGTTGCAAGCCGGATGGTACGGTGTTGTCTGCTTCTTAGCGATCTTAAGCAGCTCGCACTCTCCTCATTAGCTGCGACACGAAGTTCGTTCCCCGATCTGTCAAGAGTTGCCTCGGGGGTCCATGTCGGAGCACGATCTGTTCGACAAATGCTCTTGCAACCGTGTCTGCCTTCTGATCTGGGAGTGCTACCGCTTCCGCGTATTTTGAAAGGTGGTCGACAAATACTAAAATGTACTTGTTTCCGGAAGTGGTCGTGGGCAATGGGCCCATTATGTCCATACCTGTCCGCTCGAAGGGAGCCGAAACCTCAGGGAACGGCTGAATTGGAGCTGGTCTTCGTCCCTTGGGTGTTTTTCTTTCGAGACAGGAATGACACTTCGCACAGTAGTCTCTAACATCCTGTCGCATGCCACTCCAAAAGTACAAACGCTCCACACGCCTGCGTGTCTTCGCTACGCCAAAATGACCGGCGCATGGCGCATCGTGAAACGCGCGAAGAACCCTTTCTGTCCACGACCGAGGTATGACGACTCTCTCCCAAGCGGTTTTCTCTGGTCTCCCTTTCCTGGTTGGCCTCGTGCGCCGACACAGGGTGCCGTCTTTGTCAATGAAATAACCTAGCTGTTCGGGATGAGACGGTGCGCCCTCTAAGCTTTCGATTATTCGCTTCAGGTCAGGATCTTTGCACTGCTCTGTGCGTAATTCGGCGGGGTCGACTACGGGGACAAACTCTTCTATAGCTGCCACGGCAGCTGTGCGGCTGAGTGCATCAGCATTCAGATGTGTCTTTCCTGACTTGTGCTCAACTTCAAAGCAGTATTCCTGCAGGTGTAGATTCCATCTAGCGAGTCGCGAGCTAGGGTCCCTGACACTCATCACCCATTTCAGAGGATGGCAGTCTGTGACTAGCTTGAATTTGCGGCCGTAAAGGTAGCATCTGAAGTGCTTTACTGCCCAGACAACGGCGAGGCACTCCCTTTCCGTAGCTCCGTACTTTTGCTCTGTGGGGCTCAACTGTCGGCTAGCAAAAGCAACGGGATGTTCTTTGCCCTCGATAACCTGAGATAGCACGGCACCAACTGCGAACTTTGACGCATCTGTGGCCATAACGAAGGGCAAACTAAAATCCGGGTGGCGTAACAGCGGTGCACTCATTAGCTTCCTTTTCAGGGCCCCAAAAGCATTCTCCGCGTTTTCGTCCCAACGAAAGGCGACATTTTTGGCTGTTAAGGCGGTGAGCGGCTTAGCGAGCTTGGCGAACTCCTCTATGTGCCTTCGGTAGTAACCGATCAGGCCGAGAAACTGCCGGACCTGGCGGACGCTAGTCGGGGATGGAAAATCCGAGACACACCTTAGTTTCTCAGGGTCCGGTCGCACGCCGTCAGCTGAAACAACGTGCCCGAGGTATTTCACCTCGTTTTTGAGGAATTGGCACTTAGAGGGCTTCAGTTTGAGACCCGCTGCTCTTAGTCGCACCAAAACCTGCTCAATATCGCGCAAATGGTTATCAAAACTGCCACTGTATATGATAATGTCATCCATATACACGAAGCACAGCCTCCCCAGAAGACCTGCCAGGATAACATCAGCGGTTCTCTGCCAGACAGCAGGGCTGTTGGCCAGACCCATCGGCATTCTTTTCCATTCATAGTGCCCTGAGGGCGTGTTGAATGCCGTTTTCTCGGCATCTGCCGGATCCATTGCTATCTGCCAGAATCCCGCCGCCATGTCCACTACCGTGAAGTACCTGGCAGAGCCCAGCTGAGAAAGCGTCTCCTGTATATTGGGGATGGGGTATGGATCGATGCGAGTTACGGCATTTAGTTTGCGGTAGTCCACTACCAATCGATACGAGCCATCTGGCTTTTCCACCAATAGTGCTGGTGCTCCCCAGGGTGACTTTGAGTGTTCGACAATGCCGCGATCAATCAGGTCCTGCACCTGCCGCTCCATCTCCTCACGTTGGGAGTAAGGAATCCTGTACGCACGCTGGTAAACGGGCGATGAAGTGCCGGTTTCTATCCTGTGCTTTATAACGCCACAGCAGCCCAAATCCAGGTTGGACGCGGCGAATACCTCCGAGTAGTCGTTCAGCAAACCAGCCAGAGCCTCCCTCTCCCTGGATTTTACGTGAGAAAGATCGAACGACACCTTTGGAGCAGCCGAAGGACTAGCATGCTCTACAGTTGCGAGTACCGTATCGGTGGGCTCACGTTGCTCTATCGCAGAGGTGAAGAAAGCCAATGTTTTGTTCTTGGGAAGGCTCAGTGGCTGCTGGCTACAGTTAACCACCCGTAGGGGCACTCTGTGGGCGTCATTAACTGTCACGAGGCACGCGGCTGCCTTCAGGCCATTGCTGAGAGAGTCGACCGGCTCAAGCACTCCCACGGCGCCGCTCTCTACATCTGAAGGCACAAACGCGTACAAAATGTGCTCCGACCAAGGAAGGACGACCGCCTCCTCGACCAGCCGGACGGCAACCCGCGAATATACCTTCTCCAATGATCCCACTGTTTAACGGGTGTCAATATCGGTAATGCGAATCTCAGCCCCTCTCCTGTTCAAAAACGGAACTTTTGAGCCGCCCGCATTAACCTCTTCCTCAGAGAATGAGACTACTACCTTCCCTTTTCTCAAAAAATCCTGCCCTAATATACCTGACACTCCGTTTGGCAGAGACACCATGTCCGGGCATACGTAGCAGGGGTGCTCCAATGCAATTCCGCCGAGAGAGAAGTGTAACCGGTAGAGTCCACTTATGCCAAGAGGATCCCCCGTTATGCCTACAAATTTGGTTGCCATACCACCAGACGCTTCCAACACCTCGCGGTCCCCCTTCCTTCGAAGCGTGTTAAAACTGCTCTCCTTAAGCAATGTCACCTTTGACCCCGTATCTATCAACAATTCCATGCAACAACCATTTAACTTGCAACGCACAACAGGGCATGCCTCGTCGGCCACACAAACTACCACCACCTCATCATCTACTGCTCCCTCCCCACGCTCCTCAGGCTGGGGAGGACTAACTAGTTTTTTGTCTCGGTATCTGGAGCCCCGCTGTCGGCTTGCTTAGGGCGTGTCTCGCCTGCTTCTCTTTGTGGCTCCCCACGGCGCACGTTTTGGCAGAACCTGGCGATGTGTCCGCGACCCTGGCAAGCGAAGCATACGATTTCTTCAAAATCTCGCATACCGCGCCTGTAGCTTTGTGGCGGTCTCCGGTTTCCAGCGAATGGGCGCTGTTGAGCGCGCGCTTCAACCTGGCGTTCTACCTGCTGAGTTAGCAGCTGTTCCAAGCGATCTAACCGCTCTGTCAAGAGAGCAACCTCAGGGTTGAGCACCGCTCTCTCTATGACGCGTACTCTCGCTGCGGCTGTCGTTAACGCCTCATTTCGTTCCTCATCCAATGCGGCCTCCACGGCTTGGTCGAAATTGCTCGGCTTGCGCGAGAGCACGAACCGGCGCACGGGGTCTTGCAGACCAGCCACGAACAAAGCGGTCATTTCCTCTTTAAGTATATCCTCCGCGTATTTCTTCCTTAACTGGTCTCCTTCCTCCTCCCTGCTTAACGTATCGCGTGCTAGGCGCTGAAGCCGCGACGCAAATGTTCGCACGTCCTCCCCTACCATCTGTCCGGCGTCACGGAACCTCTGTACCCGCACGTGACGTGGTTCAGTGTCGAAATGCTCAAACGCGAGCTTCTTAAATTCCGCAAATGATTTTGTGGATTTTACTTTTTCGTCTCGCCAGGCAAAATCATGAGCAGCTCCTGCCATCTTACACCTCGCCATTCCCAGCATTTGAGCATCGGACCATCCCCCCATTTTCCCAATCTCTTCTAGCATGGAAAAGAAATCGCAGATTGGAACCCCTGTCTTATCTCCCGTAAACGTCGGAATGACGCTTCCTAATGCCAGCATGCTTGCTCCGAGCGACGGCTGTGGAGTGGGAGCTCCCTCAAATACAGTCATTTTTTTTTTCAAGCCCTCCAGTGCCTCAAGCCTCTCAAATGGGGGTAAAAGTCCCACAATCAGTCCCGTGATTCCCTTTTGATTACAATTTTGAAGTCATGAATGTCACAGCATTCAGAGGACATTTGCTTTTGAGACCCCACTTCTGACACCAGTGTGATGACCCCCATAATGCGCAGGTCCACACGGGACGGAGAGGCAAAGAGACACCGTATGGCTCAGTTTAAACAAACAGGTATATTCAATAATTACACATGATTAGGATTATACATCAGAGGCTGGGGCGTCCGAGCTTACGTGCCGACGACTTCATGGGGGCGATGGAGTGGCTCCGGAGTTGGGCTCGAGCGGTTGCTGGCAGAAGCTGCACGCCGACGGGCTTCGGCGCTGAAGGCCCTCTTGGCGAACGATGTCGTCCTGAGCGTGCTTGCAGTAGAATTTCAATAGTCGTCCGTTTCTTCGAGGATGGTTCACAAACCCTTCCTCTAGTGTCGTTCGGCTTGGAAGATGAACAGGAGGCGAGCTTGTAGATGATGACAGCAGAGCATAATTTTACAACAGAACAAACTTTGCACTTCTTTACTCATCGACCGGGCAGGTTAGTGCCTAAGTAGCATCACATTACATGCTAAGCATGGAGCCCCAGCTCAGACTGGACTGCATCCGTTTACATGTGCTTTTAAGCACTTGATTAACAAAGGACTAAGGGCGGTCATTTCCAGTGGCCCGCCCAAAGCATCAATTCTCCAATCCAAAATAACATGCGAGATGGGGACCACCCCTTTGGGTTGGGCTTAGCCTCGAACCCAGAGTCTGTTAACAATACAAACTAAATAAACAACAAAAACGCCACCACTCTCTCTCAAGTGAGAGTATACACAGGCTCTCTCTTCGGAGCTAATTCACTAGCGCCTGTCTTTCCACATTCTTGGCGAGTACTGCCTGTCCGCCATGACAGGTGTCCGTCGCGGCCCTTCTGGGAAGCTGTGGGTGCCTTCCCGGCGATAGCCCACGACAAAGGGGGGGGAGGGAAAGAATGTCGTCTTCGCGGTAGCGCATAGCGTCGGCTGTGGTACGGAGCGCTCTGGCCCGCTGACAGCTCCCTTGTCCTGGAATGTAACCGGAAATTGGGGAGGATAAAGCCTGTTTCCCCGGGGCGGCGGCGGGTCCGGTTTTTCTGGTCGTCACTCAAAGAGCATGGCTGGGTAATTGATGATGCCGCTGTCACGGGTCTCCGTCTACGCCGCGCCGTCGAACGTGGATCTTCGTAGCACACACGGAATGTCACAGTATGATAAGCCAGCGCTGCTTAACCCGCACGCCAAATTTAAGAATTGAAGCATCATATTGCGGCATTTAAATCAAACGTTCATTGATCTTTAAAATATGCTAGACCTCCTTTCAGAATACATGTCAGTAAGTGCATAGAGAATTTTCACAGAAATATGTTGCCAGCTTAAGGTTTTTACGAAAAAGGTTTAGGATGTGGTGCATTGCGAGCGTCAATAATTCTAATAAACGTCATCCGAGAGTTAACTGATGACACATCTAACAGCAACAAAAATGAAGGCTGCACTGTTTAGGGACGGCGCATGGCCCCTCCTTATCTTGTGCACCATCGCTGAGTTTCAGCAAGGATGGTGACATTCGGCGTCATTACCTGGCTCTAAGAGACGCTGGCGATTTAGCCAGGACTGTATATCGGAGGGAGAGTAAACAGCGCCTGAGAAGAGTGGCTACTTGGGGGTTGGGTACACTGGAACTATCTGCCAGCGTGCTCAACCCACAATCAAACTATAGCTGTTAACGCCAATTTATCCTGTCTATACTTCTTTCTCTGTTGTTCTGTGCTTTGGTTGGATTCCACCATGCCCACGTACCAACTCATCCAGTACGCACTGTTAGCGCTGCCCGGCTTGCTTCGCTTCTGTCGCTATGGTCTTCCACATTGCCTAGGCCCTTTATGTCATCATGCGATTTAGTCGTGGTTTTATGTTTCCGCAACGGAAGAAGCTGCTTGAAAGAGCCCTTGGTCCGTGCAATTGGCATCGGTTTGCGAGGCTGCACCCACATGACATTAACAGTCTCCTCCTTTACCCTGACGCTTTCGTTCAAGTGTTTCCATTTTTCTTTACCACTGTTTGCGGCCATTATGATAGCATAGAGAGAAACCATAAATATGCTAAAGGCGCTAGAATTGGATCTAGTTGGTTCTTCATGGTCGCAGAAACGTGGTCACATTTCTGCCAATAAAAAAACGAAGACAATACAAAAAGTGCGCACTCACAACCAATTTTAATTGATGATATAGGGAAATGAAAAATATAGAACCGTTTTAAATGAATTCTGCCGGTGCTTAATTCGTCAGCAACGCGTCGTTGCCTTTCCCAGAGAATAAAGCGGAACTGCTGAGGATATCTCGATGAGTATCATGGTGTGGATATGCTTGTGACGATTGTGGCATCATTTTTTTTTCATGATATGCTTCCAAGTGGTGATGCTCGTGTCTCTGTATAGAAGAAAAACCTGCACAACCTGTTTTGTCCGTAAAACGTTCAGCGTGTTTCTACCATCACGAATATGGGTCCCAGGCTGGGAACGCTGGTTCTAGTGAGCGGGTCACGGCCAGAGTTTTGCGCGGACCGATGATTGTTTAATGCCTGGTTAGTGTATCGGCTAACAGCGGCCATAGTGTTTACGGAGAGCAGCAGGACAAGCAGCACAGCTTTGAAGGCATGCCCTGTATGTATGGGCAGTCTTGTAGGAGCGTGCTATAGTGAGTTAAGAGTTTTTTGGGTGACGCCCTGCGACCCTAGCAGACCGTGTTAGACCCCGCACAATCAGTTCCGTTTGTTGCATCTGGCACTGCGTTGTCACAGTTCATCGTAGAACGAGCGAGCCAGGCGAGCTGACTCTTCCGGTGAGTACTTGGGTTGCCATTCGAGCGCTTTCCTGAAATCGGCGTCATCGAACGTGGCGCCACCGTACGCGAAACGTACATCCGACGGTTTCAATAGCTGGGCTTCGCGGACGCTGGGGATAAAAGGAGCGAGTAGCGTTGCGATGCCCCGAGTGCTGACAGCCACCGCCATCATAAAGACGTAGGGCAGCGGAAGCGGCAAAATCCGGATGCGATGCCCTTCGATCAGAGGGCCGAGGAAAGCTCCAAAGTCCGTGGGAGTGTCGTCGCAGGCTACCAGGCAGCGGCCGGACAGTGTCGAGTCCTCCGAGAGTGCGTCCAGGGCTCGAATGTGCGCGGAGGCTGCGTTTCCGGCGTAGATGCACTGCGCATATGTCCGATAAAGAAACAAAAAGAAAAAAAAACGCAGGAGGGACCCTAAACATGGCGTAATGTTGCGCGCAAGAGCGTATGCACATATTTTCTGAGGGAGATGAAGAGCTTTAATAGTCCCATGTGTGACGTGTTCTTACGTATGAACTCCTTGCAAGCTGATTCTTGACGTGGCAGGTGATCAAAAGCGGTCAGCTGAGTTTACTACGGTTAGTGTAGCACAGTCGATCACGTTTGTTTAGAGAGCTCGGGCGGTGTGCCGCGGAGCAAATGAAGTGAAATATTTTCACAACTGCTTTGCTAGCGTTAAGGCGCTGATACCTGTGCGGTTCACGTGTCTATTCGGCTGCTCTCCGGCGCAAGCATTATCAGTGAAAGTCAATATCTGTTTTAGAATGTCGCCTTATTTCCCGCTGATGGCATCTCTCGAGCGCTCTAGACAAGCGTGATCGACTCTGTACTCTAGTAAAACGGGCACACTTCACGTGGTTATGATTTACAACGATTAGCGAACTGAACAGCGGCTATTGCGAATAAGATTTAGCCGCTGTCACACTGCTTGCCACCATTCTCGGTTAAAGCAACCAACGTCCCCTTCGGTGCAACGAACGAAGTGACACGGTGATCGTTAGAGCCAGGGTTAATTTGCAAGAATCTTACAAAGCAGTGCCTGGAATGCAATCCGACGGCGTCGTCGAGTGGCAGCACTGCCTCCATCGCCGCCCGCGCCTCCCGCAAGCAGTCCGTGCCAAGGCAACATATGTGGCGGATTCCTGGCGCGAGCGTTTGAATACCGTGCTAAATTTTATTGTTCTCGTAAATATTAAGCCATATTATCTAAAAAATGAACCCTCTTTGAGGATCGCTGACCTGAACCGAGTTGCTGAAGGGAATAATTACTGCGATACACGCAAGATTCAATACACAACCGCATAGCGGCTGCCGCCTGTGCAGCGTGGCCCGATCTGATTGCACGCTAGCTCGGCTGCTAAGGCACCGGTGAAATCGAACCCATATCTTTTAATTTGCCGCAATGGGTTTGTCAGTAAGGCAATGACACGTGTATACTATTTACAATCGCGCTGATCATATTCCAAGTGCAGTACGCTGGGGCTTCGATGCGAAACAAATTAGGCCTAGCGACGAATAGGGGGTAGCGCACTGCTAGAGCGCTATCGTCCGTCGTGCTAGTGGAAGGCATCGTAGCTGTAAGCCCGCGGAATCCGGTGCTGCGAGCGTTGCGAACTTGCTGCCTGCTTTAAGGATGCGGCAGAGACCGGAACTTTTTCGACGTTATGGCAAAAGAATGCTTAGCTTGATCACCACAGGACTGTGCTGCAGTTACTAATGCTGCGCCGTCGGTCTGTGCACCAAGGCTGCATAAAAGCACCGTTCGATGGCACTCTATATTTAAATGTGTTGCTCTTGAAACATGATTTTGTATGAAAAATGTGCTTGTCGAAGCAGGTTAGCAGGTACGTTTTTCGCACCCAGACGCCGACGGGCACTTGCCGTCCACAAACGCTACCATTTTCTCGGTTAACGATGTACACCAGGGCCGCAAAGATCGGTTCGCGATAACCGTAGTTAACCGTGGTTTGGTCCGCCGCGTGAACAGCACAAACCAAAGTTTTCCGGAAACCGCGGTAAAGCGCTGCCGCGTGACACGTTATAAGAACCACACTTTTTGCCGCGGAGCATTCGGTTTCGTAGCAAGCGTCGCGCTTTTTGGTAAGAAAAGTTACGTTAGGTTACCGCATCAACGCATTAAGCCTTCAAAATTATCTAACAGGTCCTGATTATTTCAGATCCATTAGCAGTTGCAGTAATCTAGCCTTAAACAAATTTTCGTCATTTGTAATACCTCGGGAGTCTAGAACAATTGGATATCTCTCACTGCCCTTGCTACTATATGCGGTCAAGAGGAATGGTACAGTTTTAACGATTAATGTGAAATTCTGAGAAGTCGTAACTGTGGACCCACAACGAAAACATTTTTCATGAAGTGAGCGCACGAGATTCGGCATTACCCAGGAATGAAGAACTGTGCAGCTTACCTGAAAACCTGGTCCCATTCTGAACAAAATGTTGCACATCCTCTTCGACCATCTTATGAGCCCAGCCACAACGAGGCGGTCCAACTCTCCGTAGATGGGTGGCAGTCGAACAACAATAGTCCTCAAACTGTGTAGCCCTGCAGGAACGAACCTCTGGCCTAGAGCACTCAAGGTGAACATATACAGCGGTTTGTTCAAATAAGCCTTGCACTAACGGAAATTTTTCTGCACTATAAAAACCATTTATAGTTCCTGACGCTAAACGCCAAGTTGTTTAGGCCTCTCAAGTTTCAATGCGAGTCGGCTCAAGTAGAAGTGAACGTTGTGAGCAGTCTTTATTGGCAAGACTTACGGCCCGATGATAGATATCACTTCTGCCGAAGGGATCAATCATTAAAATGTCGCGACTTTTGTGTTACTCAAAAACTTACCATTTCTGAAGGAGCGTTTTCGGGCCTCCTCGATGATCTTTTCAGCTCGTGCCTTGGTTTCGGAATATGGGCTTTCGTAGCACCATTTAGACTCCGAAAGCTGCTTGTCCATAATTACGACCACGCTCCCAGTGTGAACAAGGTACGCCACGTTTTCTTCCAGGCAAGCGTCGACAACATTCTGCGTACCTGTGTGGTAAGTCACGAACGAGAATACCGGCCAGTCCACAGGGGTGCCGGTACAAAGGTTAGGCAAGCCTGCCAAGTCATAATGATGTTTCATCTAGTAATCATAGGTTAATTACATGAGTATTTTACCGAATACAGTGGTTAAAGAGAACGTCCCGTAATGACTGGAAGCCAGGGAATTTTTTTTAAGAATGAACTCCTGCCTTCCATGTGCAACGAAATGCTACAGAATTCAAGTCTCCCCTCTTTGCGTTTAAGAGAGATTACCAGGAGAGAGCGTTAAGCAAGGCGACTACTTCTACTTTCATTGATATCTCGCGGTTATTTGATACTCTCAGCCCCGCATACGTCCTTCATAGGGTTTTTGACGCTTGAGGAATTTACTCATAGCAGTCTGTTTCCTGCATTATTTCAGATCCATATTTATTATGACTCACTTCTGGCTTGCGAAAGGCGAATCAGCAAAACCCATGGCCTCCAACATTAGTCCGCGCCTTTTCCTGTTCTTTTATTTATCTGAAATCTTTTATTTAATGCACTGGGCCTTCCTACTTCGTTGATAAGTTTATTAAATAAATCATTTTTATTCGTGCTTTCTCTAATACGTCCTCAGTGACTATCTATAGCACGCAGTTCTCGTGCACATCTTATCATGGTGCCAAGCCGACAGCGCTCATCAATGTCTTTCTTGTGAATCGATGTTCCGAATACTATTCCGTGCACTTGCGACTTTAATCGCGGAGAGGTAAATAACAGTAAGCCAAATACTGCTCGCAAGTATTCTTTGCAGCCAGTCGCAAACTACGGGTTTTACGGCGCGCACCACTCGGCCACAAAATGCTAGCTGCGGCGCGAAGCCAGCATCTTCTAGATATCAGTTTTAACCGCAAGGCATTCAAATGCGCTGAAAAATCGTCTCTCGAGCAGCAGTGGTAATCGTATCCTGAACTAGCTGCGATGAATCGCAGAAATGCGCCCTTTATGACGCCTAAAATGTAACGGTAGGTTTGTGAGGTGCACACCAAATCATCGTGGATTTTCGTACGCGGTGCGTCGACAGTGGTGCGTCGGACGCCGAGCGCTGCGCGTGCCAGCCGAGCGTTGCGCGTGTGCGCGTGCAAAGGGTGTGTGCGAGGCGACGGCGACAAAGAGCGTGCCGAGCACGAGAAGCGGAGAGCCGACGTGTCAGAAAACCAAGGTGTAAAGGAAGACAGAGCAGCGGAGATCGGGTCATTCAAGTGTGGAGGTGGCAGCCGTAGGACGTTGGGTCCGTGCTGCCGTGGACCTCCCTTGGATCACCGACGCATACCTCCTGCGTTCCTTGAAAGCGTGGAGGTGGCAGCCTATGGACTGAAGGTTTGTGCTGTCGAAAGGTACTCTTCGATAGCCTGCTTTAAGCCTCCGGCGTTTTGTGACGCCGTCGACGGGACCTGGCTACGTTTTTCCTGCGGCAGCCAAGTTCTTCGGGCTGTTGACGGGAGACAAGCGGCGTCTCCCTGTATTCCTCTCCGCTCCTACGACCACCTGGCTCCCTTCCGCCGCTTCCTTCGACGCATCGCCAGCGACGCGTCGCACTACATCGACCCGCGTTCGCACTGTCTGCAAGGCATCCCCGCTTCACCTGGGACGCTCAGTACCTGGGGGCCAATTCTCGACACGCATGGCCGCCGTTCGGCGCCATATTGTCTCTCTGAATGGCTCAGAGGGCGATCACATGCAAGTCACGAGTTTCAAAGTTGTAGCGCGAAACCGTCAGGCTTCGAAATTGCTTTCTGCTGTGACGTCAAAATGACGTGACCTTGAAGACTGATTTTTAGCGCAGTTATACTTGGTACCGGGTTGATAAATTTAAAAGTTTGTGGAGGTGAAACGAGGCTACAGCTAGCGGGGAAGAAAGCACTCGCGTTCGATTTAGCACTTTGCAGAATATAGCTGCGTACTGAGAAGGACCAGTTCTTGAAATCTGATTTGCTGTCAGCACTGTTATGTGATCACGTGATGCGCAAGCATTATGAAGTGATGTCAAAATGACGTTTAGTGACGCAAAGAAAATGCTGTCATTGCTGAAAAATACCGTGTTTGGCCGCCATAATTTGGGACGGCAGCAACATGGTCGAAATATGACCACACTGATTTATACGGCTGTTAGCTCACCGTAGTTTGGTAGGCGCTTATTTGAAGTAATAAACTATTCAGAAACATTTTTGTTTGGAATGCAGAAGCATTGAAACAGCGGCATAATGGTACCTCCTAAATAATCAACCGTTTACAGCATTAATTACCAGAGCATAAATTTACGCCCGCGCGAGGGCTTAGCTGCTCTCCCGTTTCAAACGCTTCTCTCATGCTAAGAAATTATTGGTCCGCGTGGTCGCGGTTGCTACAGCGCGGATATGGCGGCGTCCGTTGCTGTCGTTCGTTAGCATGGGCTGCGAAAAGCGAGGAATTTGTGAGTGCGCCTCAGTGTTTTCGAAGAACTGCACAGTTCGTGAGTGTGATGGCCTGGACAGCGATATATGGTGTGGTGGCTGTGTAAGAAGCTTTGCGGCAAGATTCAGCGCGTGAGCACCTTGGTCTGCCTTAAACATGGGATTGTAGGTGATCTGGCCGTTACAAAGATTCTTTTTGTTTCAAGGCGCGATCGGTAGCTGTGAACATCTGGACACCAATTAGTTCAGTGTTTGTCTCTATTTACACGCTGTCACTGACCTGATATTCAATTGCGTGAGTGATGAGAGGGTGGCACAAAAGGTTGTCTGCTGGCTGAGCAACATGCATCCAGAATGTGTTCGACTTGTCGGCGGGAGTGTGCTCATCAGTGCATCATCTGTGTGCATCATTTGTGTGCATCAGTGTCTGTGTGCATAAGGGCAGTTTCTGAAGACAGCGGTGTCAGCAAGGCAGCGTACATGTACCGGGAACATCGTCTCGAGCATCGATGAGGTAAGGAAAACAGCAACGAAAAATTTCTGCTGCCTTCCTTCAGATGGCTGAATGCAAGGTTATTCATATTGATGGCTGGTGGCTTTCTTCGGGCGCGTCATATCAAGTCCCTCATGTTCCTGCCCTTTTTTGATCACTTGCAAACAGCTATGAATCTCATGGTACATTTATTTGCAGCCTATTGAGCGAGGAAGCCTTGTGCAAATAAAAGCAGCATTTCAAAATAGTTTTGTGTGTAAAGCAAAACACACAACAAGTTTTCAGATTACTACAATAGGCCGGTGTGGGTGACTCGTAGGGCTTCTGCATGTCTATGGTTTTCTTTCATTCCACACAAACACAATGGCTTGGAATCTGCATTTTAATAAATGCAGTGGCAAAAGCATTCGTGTAGTGAGATTTTAATGCAGTTAAATATTCTGAGGTAAAGTTAACCTTGGGCCTTCCCCGACAATATGCCTTGTAGCAGATGTCTTCATTGCAACACAAGAAAAATATATATCTAATAATTATTTATACCCAGCAGTCTGGTACATCTGCCACCAAGCACCAAAAGCCTGATGTTTGCATTTGGTGGGGTAAGGCCGTAGTCAAGCTGTTTTCACAGTTCTGTTTTACTTCCTCCATCACTTTGATAGAGTTGACCAATCAAATATAGCTTAAAAAGCAGTTTATTTGGGCACTAGTTTTACAGTCATACGTGAAACTTTAGTTTGATCATTTCAGGCCTGTGATGTCATGTATTTGAAAGTCTTTTCTATTGTGTGTATGAAACTTGCATTGCATTCAAGCCCACGTACTAAAGACAGTGTTGATTGTCTTCCATGTGACAGCTTGTATATTGTGCCTGTTTGATGCATCACTTCTATCCTAGGAAGTCATGTGCTGGGGAATGCTGCTGCAAGGTTCAACATCCTTCACCTCTCAGCTAGAGTGCTTCTCAAGCAAAGAATCATTCTTTCGAAGGGTTGCATTGGATGTCGTCACAGGTGTCAAGTGCTGTACATATGGAACAGGATTCTTTTCAATGGTGATCACAACTTGCACTGTGCGACACATTGCATGCATCCGCACTCAGCTGCAGGACTCACTGCCATAGTTTTAACATGTAGTAATGCTATGATCAGTCTATGTGAACATTTTTTATGCTTCAAGTTTCATTGCACACAGCAAGAAAGCGGCTCAATTCTATGATTTTTGTGCTGGTCTTTAAACAGATTCAAATTTTACTTGCAGTTTGTCCCTAGAATGTGTAATGACAGGTAGGTTTGATGTGTATACTAGGCTTTTCTCTAGTGCTGCGGTTCTTCACGTGACAGGGAGCGTCCAAAGAACTTTTCTCCTACCATCTGCAAATTGGCCGGATGTGTGCTTAAACACATGCTTTAAAGCTACTGAAGAGTTGCCAATTCTTGACGCACTGCATTCGGCTCCCCTATATTCTTGACGCACTGCTTTCAGCTCCCGTATGGGAGCCGAAACGTCTTTTGTGTGTTCTTTTCTTATTTGTGGTCGGCGTCTTCAGTGTCACGTTTTATGATTCAAGCCGACCAGACGAGGTTTCGTCAAACTCTTGATTTCACTGCATTGCTGTGTGCTCTCTTTATGCGGAATGTGCATGTTAGTGCTTTAGTGCAGTGAAACAGGAAGTCACGAACATTTTTTTTCTCCTGCCACCAGAGCTTTGAACCAGTACTTCTCTTTGATTTCTGTTAAAAATTTGTGCTCCATGACGTGATTACTGCTTCAGTGAAATTTCTTGGCATGCACAAAACATAGGGATGTGTATGCAGTCATTTATCACATCTTGCAGAGGGAGCAGTCTGATTTTGCAAGCAACTGTTCTTCCGATAGGAGGTCCCTGATGTTTCATTTGTGTGTGCTCACAGAGCAAAGCAAGCTTTGTCCCCTGACATTTATTTGCCTTTGTGCCTGTTTTCTACGGTTGCTTTTAAATGCTATGTGTAGTGATACAGCAATCCACTAGTTTTCCTCTGAGCAAAAAGTGAGGCAACTCTGTCATGTTTGCCATCTGCCAAGCTTGTATGAATGAAAGACAAGGCAGCTGTCTGCTGATTCGACAAGTTTCGCTGTGTAACGCCCCTCTTTTACCAACCTTGTTGCTGGCACTTTGCTTCTTGGCTGCTGCTAACGCTATTAGGCGAATTTGATAAAAATTCCACACAATCTGTTCACCCTATGTTCCTTTGGTATGACTGGGGCATCAATGGACGCATTGCTATTTTTTATTCAATACAGGAATCTAGTGGATTTGCCATTTCGTGAAATGGGCAATATCAGTGCGCACATATACAACATCGCGCTTCTTTTACACGTTGCAACTTGTCTTGTCGCCGGAGAAATCTGCCTCTGTGGCCCTGATGTGTGCGGGCTTTTACCACTTTTGCTTTGTGGCAGCAGCGATTGGCTCATTATTGTCATTGCCATCCCATGTCCTGCAGCAGTCATGAAATTTTCTTGTGTATCAAAAACAAATGTGTTTGTTGTGATACTTTGCAGAAATGAAGTTTGTTCTACAGCTGACTTACTCCGAAATTTTGCTTGAGCTTCAAAAAAATTGGTAGCAAAACAATTATTTTTTAGAACAAACTAATATTTCGAGGGGCTCAAATTTTGTGCAATATATCTTCCAGTGCACTTGATTTCCACTAACATATATCAGTTTTCTCTGCCGTTGTATTACAACTGATTTGTTTAGTCAATAAAATGCACCAGTTTCACTTACATCTATCTTAATCACCAGTTTATCCTCTACTTTACCCCGTATACGAGCCTTCCCTCGCGATTAACTGTGTCATTGTCACCAATGTCTCATCCCACCTCTGTGTAAAATTATCTGTGTATGCGTGGCTATGCTGATGTTCGGCAAAAAAAGATGCAATCGACTAAATGCACGAGAAAATTGCATTCATTACTTTAGGGCCCTTTTTACACAACTGCGTATATTGCGAACTCGTTTCTCTCATGGTTTGCTTTAGTTGTCACTGATTTATTCATTTCAATCCAATTTAGCATGCATCGTCCTCTAAATAGGGTGCTTTTTATAATTGCAGCACACATTTTTCTGGCAGAATACAACAGCATAGCAACTGCTCCAGTATGTATGTTTGTAAACAATACTTAGGTCAAAAATTGGAACGCTTGTTCTGCTTCATGTTTGGCATTTCTTTTTTGGTTTTTAATGGTGCGCCAGTTGTCTTCAATTGTAATGGATTGCAGGGTTGTAGGCAAAAGTATTCAGGCCACATGGTCTGCTTTTGATCCCCGAAGTGCAACACTTAGTGTCCATGAAGCTTAAAGCGCCTTCAAAGGCTCATACAAAGGTTTGTCTCAACTTGTATAAGTTTAGAGCATGATGGGTGCCTTGAATACTTCACTGCACATGTAAAAAGTGAACCCTCTGGCGTGAAGTCTTCACGTAGGGGTGTACATGCACCGTATCGTTGCAATTCCTACTGCTGATCTCTTCTTTTAGCTATGTATTGTATGGTGCTGTGAGGATAATTTATTTCGTGTTGAACGATTTCTTGTGGTTTATTAATTATCATGAATACATCCAACGTGGTGCACACATTAAAAACACTTAATGAAAGCATTGAAAGCTAGTGGCTACCGTCGCTGGCTAGATTGCCTTTTGTGCATCCTGGAGACTTTTATCTTAATGGTACCCTAACCACAGCACTACCGCTGTCTCTATTGGTGCCTCCCATATGTTGTCCTGAGGGCCACATCAACCTTGAATGTCTTGCTTATTTTCTGTCTAATCTTATGCTTGTGCTTTTCCTGCCATGTTCCAGCCTCCATTGCTGTAATATCTGGCTGTATTGAATTCTAAAAAGCAGTTACCAATTTTATATGTTCCCCCACTATTCTTTGTATGCCTCTAGGCCTTCAGAGTATGGAAATAAATTAATTTTCTCCTTCTCTGTAGTGCTTGTAAGTTTACAGTCATGTTTTTGTTCTCCTTCAGCTCTTCGGCTCATGGTGCCACTTAGTTGTCTCTTTAAACACTGTGTGCAAGACCAGCCGGAATGCTTGGCCCCAAAACACAAGTTCAGGCTTTGTGTGACGTGTACTAGGTAATGAGTGTGCAGACATGAACATTAAATTAACAGTTTCTTGCATCACACAAATAAAGCTGCCGCGATGGCTAAGTGGTTATGGTCGTTGCCTGCTGACCCGAAAGACGCAGGTTCAATCCCGGTCGCAGCGGTAGAGACCCGTGTACTGTGCGATGCCAGTTAACGGCAAAGAACCCGAAGGGGTCGGAATTATCGAGAGCTCTCAACTACAGCATCTCTCATAGCCTGAGTCGCTTTGGGATCATAAACCCCATAAAACCAAGCAAATAAAGCGGGTATCTTGCACAGTGCATGTGTCTCACTGTAATATGGCGTCACCACATATCTTTACTCTCTACCTCTATGTTCCTCCACTGCCTCTTTGTGGAATAACAGGTGAAGGAACTTTTCTGTATCCGACCTCTCCACCTTTTCTAGTATATATCTTTCTCTCTTACACGGAAGCTTGCTGTACTGTACTTGATCAGGCATCGAAAGGAGCTGCTTGATTTTATGGTAGGTGCATAATTGTTATTCTACAAAGAAGAAACTTCAAGACGCTGCCTGACTCGTGTTGCTTGTACAGACGGCAAGGGAGGTGAGGCAGCCTGTGAGTGCTCAAGAAAACAATTTTGCTCCACCTCACAGAACGTTGTGCGCACTTGCATCGCACATACAGTGTAGCTGCCTCTGTCCGGTTGTGGTAAGTGCTACGCATTCGCTTGAGCAAGTCGAAAACATTTTTGCCTTTCCAGGAAGGGAGAAGCAAGCAAAATTGATGACAGCATTTTTCATTTTTATGAAGTAATATATGTGCCATGTACACCACAAAAGTTCATGCAGGCTTACGAAGCAAAATATGAGTACATATCTGAATGTTGTGAGGGTACGCTCTATTCAAGTTATGCTTTATGCTTTGGGGGGTGGGGGGGGGGGGTGTTTTCGCTTTGCTTAATGATGATTTTTATTAATGCCAGAAAAGAATCTTTTTTTCTCTCTGCTTTGAACATTTAAGTCGATAATGAAGGATGCGCACTCGGTGCGCTCTCCTTAACGAGATTAACTCCGATACTCCGAGTTTTGCAGTTTCCTTTCGTGCGCGGGTGCATGCAAACTTGATCAACAACAGAGTTTCGTGCAACGCGTTGCCTAAATTGTACACACTGGCTTGCCTTGCTAAGGATGTATTTCAGCCCGAAACACATCATGGAGGCCTTCCAAGCGCACACAGATACAACTCCGTTGCACCCCGCTATCCGCTAAAGCCGATACGTAGCGATTAAAAGCTTTAGCAATCTTGCTGACCTGACGGCAGCTGACGCGGCGCTTAGGAAACAGTGGGTTTCCTCAGAGTTTACAATGCTAAGAAGAATGCGAGCGTTGTCCTCGGGCAGGGACTGCTGGCCTGCGCGGATTTAGGCGCCGTTTCGGGCGCCTTTTCAGCAGTGGCGGCACCACTCCAAAAATCTAGCTCTGGCTGCTTCCTTTCCTGTCCCGGACGAGATTACTTTTCGCCAATAAAAGTGCCTTAAACGTCTCAGTTCCCGCATTCAAATGTAGCTGGTAAGCGAATGTCTGAAGCTGTCGTCGATCGTTATGAGGAGCAATGCTACAAAGGAATCATGCCGGCCAAAGCTTTCACTTTCCGCTGCCATTCGGCACCTACGCCATTACGAATATCCTGGCCCCGTTCCTGATGTTCGCCAGCTTCTCTGCGCAACAGTACGCACGCGTGTGACGCCGCTGGTGACTCGCGGGTACGCCATCACTTCGCCTCGACTGAAAAGCCGTCTAGGCTGCGCCCTCGCTCGCACCGCCGCATCGAACTCGATGAATCCTTTGACAACCGACGAGCGAGTCTCGCACTGAGTAGCCCCACTTGGTCTGCCCTTAGCTGCTTCCGGAGGTCCGACATGATACGCAAGAGGCCGCAACATATTTCACTCCTTCGCACTGCCCTTCGACGTGTATGCACCGAAGATTGCAACGCAGAGGCTCAGCGCAAGCTCCCGGAGCGGCGTTCTGTTTCGTACTTGGCACCAATAGTAGCAGGATGACAGTATTTATTTGTAGATCAGTTTTTTTACTTTTATTATATTTCACGTAATCAGATTCTGTGGGTACGTAACCTGGCACCGCCTTGATGGTCACGTCATGCCTACGTCACAATTTGTACAAAATGACGAATTGTCGAGAATAGGCCCCCTGTTGAACTCTTTTATTTTATTCTGTAGTGCTGTACGCTTGTTGAATGTGTGTTTTCTTGATGGCGTGTGCGTTTATTATTGACCCCTTTTCCGTTAAATTGTAGATACGGCTTCGTTTTGTTTTGTTTGATCTCTTTGTTCTCTTGTTCTTTTGTTGGAACCTGCACGCGATAGCGTTCCCCTTAAAAAAGTCGGGGACGCGCTGCCAATTCGCGAGAAGGTTAGTAATTTGTATCGCCTTTCACTTGAAAAAGTATTGTTGTGTTGCAAACAGGCAAGTTCGTAATAGTTTCACTTCATAAAAGGGACGAAATTAATCTTTAAATACCTTTATTTCGAGCAGAAGATGTGTATTGGTCGTATAAACGTACAGTCATGGACAGAAGTTTGTGGGACGCAGATTCTCCGAAGAAAATTAATTACTGCTTAGCCTCGCTAGCCAGGCAGATGGTATTCTTCAACCAGGAGGAATACGCATGTCTCCTCATGCTTCTATTCTTTTCATTTGCCTGCTAATAATTTTTTTCAGTGAATCCGCATCCCGTAAACCTTTGTCCATGAATGAACATGCCTGAAAATGCATAAAGAAGACAAAAAGTAACTGCGCTGCAAAGGTGGAGCCCTTCTGTGCTCGATCATTTTTCCAGCTTAGGCGTACAATCTTCCGCCCAATTTGCGGCCCGACAGAAGCAGTTACAAAAAAAAAAAAATATCATGCTCTCAGAACACCGCAGGTTAAAAAAAAATGTTTCTCTCCTACAGAATTAACGCTCAGAGGTAATTCACGCAGTCAGTCGATGCACAGGCACATTGGGTGCTGTTTTTCGTATTTGTGCGTGTTTTGACTCCGCGTCTTTGGCAGGACATACCCTGCACGTTGACCCTCTCGAGCGCCGCTTCATCCTCGATGACAGCAGCAGGCACCAGCGCTGCGCAGTGGATCACCGCATCGGCACCTCGTACGGCCTCCCGCACGGCTTGAGCATCACATACGCTGCCCAACACCTGCTTGGTCCTCTTGCGCATCGGGTGCCCTGAGCAATGGGGTCCGCGTATTGGGACAAAAGGTGACTTCAAGAGGCCATGAGCCATGCACACAAATGGAAATACGAGAAAATGTTTGAACACATTAACGTTGAGTGTCAGTGCTCTACAGCTATACAATGAACAGCGTTTCAAGCCGGTCGCATCAAACCGGCCCCAATTAGCATTATCATTATCCACCAATATACGCTCAATGCAACGGCATAGCCTTTCCTGCTAAATCCCGATCAGCTTTCCTAGCTCCAGCAGCCACCGCCCTAACTCCGCTGCTTTCCTGTTGCATCTCCCAACCGTACTCACCACCGCCAACGACTGCGTTTTCATCCCCTTGAGATCCCATCTGTCTTTCAAAGGGACCCCAAATTATTTGTTTTACAAGTGACATGGCCCGCCATAGTTGATATCCTCTTGTCTACTGCTATATAAGATATCAATGACTCGAGGTGAGTTTTTTTTTTGATACGCACAATTTTCTGAAATAAAGTATTCCGATAGGGCAGTGGCCAGGTACTAGACATCATAGCCTTTGTTACTTTTGTACCATAACGCTCAACATTACTAACTACGCTTTATTGGCAAACCGTGTGCTGGTGAGAGTGTGCGCTGTCATCTTGGGTCGCTAGAATTCGGCAGCACGCTCGGCCTGCTACTTTTGTTTTATTGCCACTTGGATTTTTTTGTATATCCAGTCGTAAATTGAGGCCGCGCTGGGATTGGAACCGTGGTTCTCGTGCACGCGAGGGTGATGCTATACCTCTATCATAAGGGAGTAATTACTGTCTGGCAACCACCGAAGCGCAACCATGCGGCGACAAAGGAAACCTCCAAAGCTTGCACAGAAACTTCGTAGTTAAAGAAAAATTCATCCCGCTGTGGGGTTTGAAGCCGGGACCACCGCCTGACCGGGGCAGTCTCTCTGCCAACTTAGCTAACCTGAACAGGTAGCATGCGGTGGGGTGAGAGAGAATTGATCAATAACTCAAAGTGGAAACGGCGTTGGCGCAATCTTTAAGGAAACCTCCAAGGTGGAGTAAAACCGTAACACCAACAATTGGCGTTATTGGTCAATTCGCTCGCGCCCTAGCATATGCTAGACATGCCGGTTCTCTCAGTTGGTAGAGCAACTACCCCGGTTTGATGATGGTCACTGGTTTGAACCCCACAGCAGAACGAATTTTATTTAGAAGTTTCTGAGAAAGCTGTACAGCTTTCCTCGTCAGCCGTGTGGCTGCGCATGGGTGGATGCCTAGCAGTAATTGCTTCCTTTTTACAAATTTACTCCACCTTGGGGGATTCCCCTAAACATCGAACCGATGCCCTCTCTACGTCATCACTGCCACCGCTCCAAGCCAACCATGCAGCAGGGGACTATGGCTTCGGTTTTAGGAATACCGAATGGGCTTTATTAGTTGAGTTCTCCGAACAAATTCGTTTACGGACATGAATACCTTTCAGCGCAAAGGGGAGAACCAAAACTTCACTTGAAAGAGCCGGAGTTATGATATCAAAAATGGGACAGGCTTCATATTAACTACGCATCCTGGCACTGTACCGGACATAGAAGGGCTCGGTAAGGTGAGATGTAGGAAATATAGGATGCCGATTTCTCTAATTAGCCAGATTTCAAGAGGAAACGTGGAATATAGTAAGGAAGGCGCGCATTACCGTTTTGAGTGCTAGGAGCGAAAACAGAGGAATTCAGGACCTCCCCGCAGATTCGATACTCCGCTTTAACTGAGGACAACAACAATAGTTTTCATGCAATTAACGACAATCTCGAAAATTCATACTGAAGTATGCAAAAGAAGCAGGGCAGCTAGACAAGATGGTGAATTAAAAGACTAGCGCATATAACAGAGACACAGACAAAGAAGTAGACAGGACGAGCGCTCGTCCTGTCTACTTCTTTGTCTGTGTCTCTGTTATATGCGCTAGTCTTTTAATTCATGATGAAACACCAACTAGCCCAGCTTTCCGCCTTGATTAGACAAGATGGTTCTCTCGAAAATTTCCCACTGTAGTATGAAAAAAGAAGTAGGGTAGCTAGGCAAGATGGTGCTCAGCTCGCCCGGGAGAAAGATGGCCTGATTAAAAACCCCCGAGAATGAGTACTCATATCTCTACACATATAATCGAACTAGCACAACTTCTAAATTTAATCAATGATGTCACCGACATAAGGATGCGCAATGTGCGAAGATCGAGCGTGCATTACAGAACGGAGCTAGTATAAATGCTGTCAAGAGTAATGAAGACATAACAGGAAAACAGATGTACAAGGAGGGAACGTTATTACCTTTATAGATATGATAGTTAAAATAATAAGGGAGTAATTACTAATTGGCAACCACCCAAGCGCAGCCATACGGCTACAAAGAAAAGCTGCGCAGCTTTCTCAGAAACTTCACAGTTAAAGAAAATTTCGTCCTGGTCCCGGGTCGGCGTCGAACCCCGGACAAGGACGAATTTTTCGTTAACTGCGAAGTTTCTGGGAAAGCTGCATAGCTTTCCTTTGTAGTCGTATGGCTGCGCTTGGGTGGATGCTAATGAGTAACCACTCCCTTGTTACAAATCTAGTCCACCTTGGAGAATTCCCCTGAAACATTTGACCAACAGTTAATATAGCCGAAGAAATCCACATAGATTTGTAGAGTATCCGAAAAAATCGGGACGATAATGACGAAGGCAGTGGAAAGAAGGAGTTGGACATCCTGCTAGTAAAGTAAAAGGAAGTAAAGAAAGGAAGTAAAGAAAGATAGATAGAAAGGAAGAAGAAAGTAAGGAGGTTCAGGTGACGCAGATTTCTTCAAGAACGGTGGGCTAATTGTGCTTCAGTAACTTTCATGGCCTGGACTTTACCAGAATCTCGGAACAACATAAACTTTATCTTAATTCCTGGGAAAGGGGGCATCAAGCACTTAAATAACAACATATTTATCAGATGACTGTCAGTTGCCTGCAATACATTTTCAAAAATGATGGATAATAGAATTATAGCAACCTTAGGCCGCAGGGAATGAAACGAACAGCCTGTCTTTTGCAAATGCTACTCCACAGTAGATCAGATTCACACCAAGAATCAGGTGATACAGAAATGCGCAGATTACACAGCGCGCAGTTTTTCCGTTTGCTACCAGATGACGCCACAAGCACAGTACGAGCACTCGGCAACGTTACAGGCCTCGTAGTCGTAAGTCGCCGACGTTTACTCAGCAGTGGAGATATCGCGGGTAACTGTCGAGTATATTGTTTCTATAAGGATATGGAAGGGCACAGGAAATGCGTGTTTTGTTGTGGACTGCAACAATTGCGACACCTCAGCAGTCATGGAGGCATTAATAATAATAATAATTGTTTTTTCGGGGAAAGGAAATGGCGCAGTATCTGTCTCATATATCTTTGGACACCTGAACCGCGCCGTAAGGGAAGGGATAAAGGAGGGAGTGAAAGAAGAAAGGAAGAATAGGTGCCGTAGTGGAGGGCTCCGGAATAATTTCGACCACCTGGGGATCTTTAACGTGCACTGACATCGCACAGCACACGGGCGCCTTAGCGTTTTATGGAGGCATTGCAAGAGCTAATTTAAGGGCACTTTATATAAAGCGGCTAAACAGCCACCACACCTTTCCGTAGGCAGAGTGATAAAGCACCAGTCAGGAAGGGTGTCCGGCCGGGAGACAGTCTCTTCGGTAATATTCACCGCGTGTTTACAGGAGTTATTCAGAGAACTGAGTTGGAGGAATGAGGGGTAAACGTTAATGGAGAATACCTTAGTAATCTCCGATACGCTGATGACATCTGTTTGTTAAGTAACTCAGGGAAGAACTCGCAAAGCATGATCGAGGGCCTATTCAGACAGAGAAGAAAGGTGGGTCTAAAAATAATATGAAGAATTATGAAGTAATGTACAATAGTCTCTGAAGGGCACAGCAGTTTTCGATGGGAAACGAATTTGCGTTTTCGAGGGTTGTATACATAAGTACTTTTTTCAAACCGAATCGAATATGAATAGTGTAGCTATTCGATGCGAGTCGAATAACAACAGAACCGAATTAAATACGACTCGAATAATTTTTACGAATAGTCGCTACTTTCGCGAATATTCAGTGAGTAATCGGGAGCAGCAGGGCAGCGTTCCTTTGGCAGATATAGCTGTGTCTGTTAAACGACTCAACACTGATCTTCATTAGAGAGGTTGACACATGAACTAAATAAATGTATTAACTTTGTCATTGTCATGTTATGCACAACGGTAAAGTACCTTTGATCTTGATTGGGGAAGATAATAAACGATCACCACAATCTCAATGCAAGAGATGTGCGAGAGCTACGTACGAGGCATGGCCTCTGAGATCAGGCGTGAAGGCCGCTGAACTTGCCTGGACCCTGCCGCGTCGTTCTATCTCTGAGGTCGTGCATGAGGATTGTGAACATCGTTACGCGAATGAACCGCTTAGCGGCACTGAAGCGTGTATCCCGCGCATACCGATTGCGGCAGCATAGTGCGCGGCGTGTATGGTCCCCCTTTTTGGAATAGTCGTGGATGAAAAATATGGGAGGCCTTATTCGAATTTCGCGCCAATTATACGCAAGTATTCGAAAACTTGAGAAAATATGAAATTCATTTCGGATAATTTTGAGCATGCACTCTTTTGTTTGTTCGAATAGTCGAATAGGAAAATATTTGAGTAGATATCCGAAATTTTTTAATATACGCACACGCCTGGAAACGAAGCATTGAAGTTGTAAGCGTAAAGGTACTCTGTGCTGAAGAACTAGAATGGAATGGAGTGAATTTGGCAGGTTCTCTCAGATCATGAATGGCAGTTTATGAATATCTCTCAGGAGAAAAGTATATAAAAGCTTTGTCTTGCCAGTACTCAACGAATGGGCGGTAACTTGGTTGCTAACCAAGGCTTCAAATTATGTGGATGGCAGCGCAGCGCGCATTGGATTTAAAAGAACATGGCAGGTGTAACGTTAAGGTAGAGGAAAAGAGCAGGATGAGCAAGGGAACAAAAGCGGGCTCATGACATCCTAGCCGCCGAAATCAGGAGGAATAAATAGGCTTGGGCAGAGCATGCAATGCGAAGGCGAGATAATCGCCGGTCCTTAAGGGTAATGGAGTGGATTCCAAGAGGCGGGAATCTTAGAAGGGGCGACAGGTGCACGGATAAGATTAGAAAGGGTGTGGGGGTAAAGTAGCCGCCGATGGCATAGGATAGCATTTATGGAGATTTATAGGTCGCGCTTTTCTTCTGCAGTGGACGTTGTTAGGCTGATAATGATGTAGAGGCCCATAGCTTCAACAAGGTCGAATAAAATGTATTTCACACTAAACGCGGACGGTTTACCTAGCCTTATGAGAGTGCTATACCGCACGGCATCTTGTAGCGGGTAGGAAACCTCTTCGCCTCTGAACGTCATTGATTTCGATAGAGACCTGAGGCTTCTGTGTCGAGTTTTTCAAGTGCTCACTTCACATCTCGACGTACTGAACTACTGGAGAACTCCGTAGGCAGTAGCAACACGTAAACAAAACAGCTGCATGTTGCCTCCCAGGTCCCGTTAATCAGCGACAGAATACCGGCCGTCATTCTGCGGGAACTTTCATGGCAAGCCACTCGCGCCGAGCGCAGCTTATCTACAGTGAAACGGTCTTGATGCCTTTGCCTGTAATAGGTGCGATACATGGGAAATATGTTTTCTGATTTCTGCATACAATACCAACCACTGCTACGTGTATGGTTCCTGTTATAACGACTGCTGTATCATTTGCTGCAAAACCGTTTCACGACGCCGTGCTTAGTTGCCCGGAGCAGCCAAATAAACGTCTGATATCGGGCTACATATCCTATTATGCGCGTAGTGCTGCCATCTTCCGAGCATATAGCGAATGCTGAAACCAAATTTTAACAGCGAAGATGTGAAAATGAAAAAGAAAGTGAACATTGAAGACGAAAATTCCAAGTTGCAAACTGAAGCAAAATTCTACTTAAAACGGGGAGCGAAGAACCCTGGTTCCGAAAACGCAGCATCTGGGAAGACTGTTTTTGTTGTACACGTCTTTGAAGAATAGTTGCAAAGCATTGCAGTAAGTAGTCTCAGATTTTTAATAGTATTTAGTATCGGCAGCAGGCTGGCTATTTAGAAAGGACGCTAGAAGCGAGTGTGCAATGCACAGCTTTTGATAATATTCCACAGAAACGACTTTGACCGGTAGACAAGACAGACATGTGATAGCATACAACGACATAGAGCTGTCCTGAATTATGATGCTCTGCATTGTTTTCAGAACACAAAACCATTCCGATATGAACGAAGCCAACGCTCTTCGGAACCGAGCTTGTCGGGCGGTATTGACGCCATATAGGTGTCATGCGAGGACCCTCTCTCGGCTACCGCCTTTGGCGTTCTGTCATAATTTTCTTGGAACCCGGCATTCAACAGGACGCTCTACGTCAGATGCTGTGGTGGGAAGTAGTGGTGAGCACACCGTAGGCTGCGAAATAAAGAAAAATATCCATCTGTGCTTTCCTTGGCTCAAGTGACTTTTGATGACTTTTTTATGCATATGTTAACACAACCGTCGTTTCACTACTGTCGCCTGTTCAAAGCCGTTGCATATGTGACAGCCCGTGGCAGCGACATAGACGACGTGAGCAAGGTGGCGCTTCTTAAACGAAGAGTTATGATGGAAGCATTTTATGTGTATGAGCTGAGTCAGTAGCCCAGCAGTGCTACAGCTTACCCAGTTTGTTCTCGAACGGCCTGACATCGAAGAGGCGCACTTCTTGCACGCTCGGGTGGTCCTGCAGCTCTCGCACCACGTGGTGACCCACCATACCACTCGACCCGGTCACTACGACGATCCTGACGGGTCGCTGGGAACCGTCGTCGCTGCGTGGAGAGAGTGCCGCAGCTCTATGTGCCACAGGTTTGCTCTAACCTCAATTTGCTGCCTAACCGCGGCGAATCGTAGTTAAAATTTTTATCGAAAAGCTACTCTCATGTTTCCTTGGAACCACACTCGAATTCTTAGAGTGTAACGAAAACCATGTTTTGGTGGCGCCATCACAATGGCAGTTGTGCAAGTGGCAGAAGCACTCGGTCTCTGATTGGCCGATACGTCTGTCCGAACTGGCATCATGAAACGTTGCACCCGGCTGTGACGATGTGGCGCCATCTAAAACCGCCTAGCAAGTTCAATTTGCTGCTATCATAGATATTAAGGTGAATTTCTTAATATGTTTAATACAATTAACGCTGGTCAGCTGAAGAGAGGCCAAGACATTGAAGCCAAATAGTTGGAATTGTTTGTATACACAGGAGAACAGGAACAATGTAACCCCTCAGAATTACACTGTACGAAAAGGACTTTGACTAACGGAATATCAACAAAGAACAGGAAAGAACGCTCCCCTTTGAGGGTGAAGAAAATTATGAAATATGATACCGATAATAACAAAGACGATATAAAACACTAGGCCCGAGACAGAGCAAAGGAACAGATAAGTTGACGCTAAATGCTCTCATTTGAACACCCCCATGACACGACAGCTGCTGAATATGATTCGGTACGCGGCTGGTTAACTACCTCAGGCAGAAGTCTCTTCCACTTGCAAGCAGTGTGCGGAAAATAACTGAACTGGCACTTTACGTGACCTCAACAGGCCACATGTTTTCTTATCGCCTGCAGGGTAACACATCCTCCACGGCAGCACAGCTTCACAGGGTTAAAGAGGCTGTATCCTATACCCGGCCCTGAACCCTTGGCCGACGAGTGATTTTCACGGACTCCAAAGCACTGCTACAAAAACTGTCCAGCTCTCTGAAAAAAAGCAATCGCCAGTCAGTTTCTTTCAACATTGCATACCTACATCACTTTCTTTCAGCCGCAGGTCAGAATGCCTGTATATGAATTCAGCGGTTGTCAGCTCAGTGAGGCATTCCATCCAACGAAGCGGAGATCAAGTGGCCCGCAAATATGCACAGCATCAAAACTACAAAAGAATTTTTGTCACACTATCGAATGCGTCTCAACTGGCTAAAAACGAATCGGCTCTGGAGCTCACCGTCACAACATTACTCATTTCTCCGATCAGTCGATCCACAGTTCAAACCTGCAGACTACCATCCGGTCTTCCACGTCATCTGAAAACTGTTTATCTATAGCGTTCGTTTGAACGCCGCATTTCAAACAATTTGTGGTGCCGTTTAAGACCAGTGAATCACTGCGGGCTGAGACCAGTGCGTCTCAAAAGGAAAAGTACATGTTGTGTTTAAATGCTCCGCGTATGCCGACGACAGTGCGCACTATGAACATCGAATGGACTGTGCGCAGCAGAAACGTGCAACCAACTTTTGTTTTGCCTTTACAGACGATGTTGCTTTACTCGACAAACTCAAATATCTCCGTACATCTTCATCATTATGCACGCTTTATGCAGTAAACTTTTCAGCCCCGTTGTTGGACTTAACAATTTTATATCTTGTAGCATTATTCGTCGACGCACCTCAGCCCAAATTGAATGCCCATTTATTTTTAGTCTCTTCGAAATTGGTTTCTGCTGTCTTCTTTTGCTTCTTTACCTCATAATTTTGTGCACCTCTCCCGCCTATCTGTCCCGAATTTCGTTTTCCAGGCAGAGCATCATGTCAGGGAATTTTTATGCCGACTGAAATCTCTGCTTTTCAATAGCGGGGTTTCTTTCTATCTGAAGGCAGCATATCCCGCGTAATATTCCGCCTATCAGTCCCCAATTTAGTCTTCCAGGCAGAGTAGCACGTCAGCGAAGTTTTTATGCAGACTGAAATTTCTACTTTTCAATAGAGGGTTTCTTTATATCTGAAGGCATCATACCCCGCGTAATATTTTTTTTTCAGACGTTTGAGTGCGAGTTCGTGAAAGTTGTTAGCTAAATAGTCGCCCAGATTCATTCATGCCGGCTGTATTTCGGACTAGCTTACATGCTGAGTAATTGAGCCTGCTATGTTGACGTTAAGCGTGGTATGTAGGAAAAAGAGTAAAGTGCGGTTTCTAAAGAAAATCTCTTGCCGCTGCTGCGAGCGAAGCTTAGTGCTTTTTTCTTGACGCTTTTTAGAGTCTATTTGTGATCCGACATATGTCCCATTAGGGCAGCCTTAAAGACAACTCGATTACTGGCTTGCCCTTATGCAAATTTCTGCGTTCTCGAGGCTATGGCAACAACATACTTAATGTGATCGTTCCAGGTCAGGTTCGAGGTAATGGTTACGCCGAAGAAATTGTAATCGCGGACTGTTTTCATGGACTTGTTAAGAAACGTGAAGTGTGTCGTAGTTTTTTTTATAGAACCATTTGCCGGTTAGAGCACCAGAGAAGTATTTGAGAGAGCTAGCCATCTAGGTGTTTTTTGATCAGTAGTGCAAGTGCAGTTTATGCACAGTAATCAGTCGCGCGTCTGCAGAGATTCGGCAATGTGCTGAGGTGTGGCTGACTTCTAAGTCCTTATAAGCGCAAAAAAAAAAGGGAGGAGCTCGATAAGGGAGCTCTTGGATTTCGGAAAGAGCAAGCGAATTTTGGGGCTTGTAACCGTTAAACGTCACAAAGTGCATGTGATCTGCTAAATATGATTCCAGGCTTTGCACTAGTTTTTTCACTGTCTGTAACACACTTTAGCTTGTATACCAACTTAGAATTCGACGCCCAGAAGCTCGAAAGTAAGCTTTCGCAAAGATAAAAAATGTCACATCGGCTTCCCCAAATTCGCCAGTTTTTTTAGCAAGCATATCAATTGATTTCAAAGAGCTGAGTGGGGGTGCAAAAGCCTTTTCTAAAAGAATGCTTTCCTTGGCGAAATAATTAGTATCCATGAAGACCCATAAGTTATTGATTAAATGCTAAGTAAAAATGCTTAAGTATGGTCTTCTGAAACGTTGTGACTAACCCAGTTGAGCTTGAAAAGTGGGAATCGCAGAGGGTCGCCGTGGAAGTAAAATAATATTAGTTCCTCACCGGTCGCCGCCTTGAAGAGCCAATGAAGTCGTTTTGTTTTTGTTTTCGCAGCTACTCATATCCATCTCTGAGCTCGATCCTTTCGAGACACCAGCTTCAACTGTACTGTATTGGGAGCTGACAGAGTTGCATTGGCCGGCAGCGCGAGAGATACAGTAGCCACCACGTTATCTGGAAGGCTGCTGGGCCGCAGGGGACGTCGACATTGAGAGATAGCGCTCTGTATTCTGTGGCAGTCAGTGTGAGACAATGCGAGTCGAGTGGTTGCGTTGAGATAAACCGGAGGTGCCTGCTTTTTCTAACAATAGTTAAATGGGCACGGAGAGGAAGGAACGTTTAAAAGGCACAACATCATTTATTAATATTAAACGGCGGCATTCACTTCAAAAGAAAATTGTTCTAAATATTGTTAATGCTTCACGTTTTGAACATACGGAACCGATTTTTGCATCGCTTCGCATCACCCGCTTCCCCAAGTCTTTCAATCTTTACTATGGAGGCGGTATAAAACAATTATTAGACAAAAAAATTCATTTATGGTGCACTTGTCGAACTTAAAATGTAAAGAACTGAAGTATGCCACCCGTGCTGGTTTCACATGGTTCGTGCCGAAAACTCGAACGAGTTATGGTCGCTGCCCCGCCGCGGTGGCTCAGTGGTTAGGGCGCTCGACTACTGATCCGGAGTTCCCGGGTTCGAACCCGACCGCGGCGGCTGCGTTTTTATGGAGGAAAAACGCTAAGGCGCCCGTGTGCTGTGCGATGTCAGTGCACGTTAAAGATCCCCAGGTGGTCGAAATTATGCCGGAGCCCTCCACTACGGCACCTATTCTTCCTTTCTTCTTTCACTCCCTCCTTTATCCCTTCCCTTACGGCGCGGTTCAGGTGTCCAAAGATATATGAGACAGATACTGCGCCATTTCCTTTCCCCAAAAAACCAATTATTATTATTATTATTATGGTCGCCAAATGATTTTTTTCCACTCTTCTGCGCTCATTAAATAAGGCATCTAAATTGATGTACACTTAAGTACCGTCGGCACTTCGTGCAACTGCTTATGATTTGTATTTTTTTGCAACGTGCTTTCATGCCGTTCTATTTCATATTATTTACATATTCACGTATCTCAGCGATCCTGTTATGAATGTGTGATACACGCTGTATTCCGTTCTGGGGCTGCTGTCAAGTCATTGTAGGGTGCGTCGACCTCTGTCAAGCTTTTTCTCCGGCTTTTTGTCGACACACCGAACATCCTCGAGAAGTTGAATGAAATTGAATTGTACTGAATTGAAGGATATTTCCAAAAAGCTTAAGTTGGAGCAATGTACGACCCCTTTTGTGCGCAAACGTTCGTGAAGAGATAACAATAATCAATTAAAAATCAAACCACGTGCTATCCTTAAGCACAATGCACTGGATTAAGGAATAAATAAATGCTTACTGACTTCGGGATTGCATGATTACCGGGGTGTTTAAGCATAATCCTTGGACTGATTGATTCATCTATTCTGTACATGACGTTTATGACAGATGATCATCACACCTGCTGCGATGATCAAGTGTTCTCTATTAACCTTACTCAAGAGTTTTCTTTTTGGGGAGGCATGACGGCGCATCCTGCAAGCTGGTGATTTAGGCAGGATATCACATGCTCCTGCACCGCCTTTGTTGTCTAGAAGACCAGACATCTGGCAACCGTGCGCGATACAGAATCGGAAGAGTGAACGGAAGTTCCGAATCTGCACACTACATCGTAAACTGATTGCTTGTTTCTTTCACTATTTTCCGCTTGTATTAATAATATCATGCTCCATAACCAGCATTCAGAAACAAAATTGTATTCCAATGTTGTGCACACAACAGTGCAGATGATTTCTCAATCAGAAAAAAAAGGTACCTTTCAAAGGCTAGCGGAATATCTCAAAGAAATATTTATTTGAACGCAGGCACTACTGGCTTGAATCAGATGAGGACGGTAAACAAGGTTCCATGAGAACGTTTTTCATAGTAAGTCTTATATATTATGGGCAAATGCGTCGGCACAATGACCCTTAGTTTTTCAAAAATGCAGTAATTTTGTAGTTCTTTTCTTAGAGAGGAGGGAAATCCTGTAACACATCATGAGTAAGACGTCACTTTTGCGACTTCGGGCAATCGCAAGTTTGAACACGTAATGAGCGAAAGAAAATATTTAGTAAAACCTGCGTCTTCCGTAATTATAATGAAGGCTTTTCCTTTTTTAAACATTACGAAAGCTTTTTTGGCTGTTCCTATTTCACAGCCGAAAAATCGTGAACACGTGAAAAAAGAATATGCACATGCGCCCCTAAGGGTAGTGTTTTTCAGATTTCGCGTCAGTTGGTAGTGCGCTCCTGTTTCGTCCTGTTTTATACTCTAGCATGCCGACTTTTTTGTTAGTGCTGTTTCAACATAAAGGGACAGCCTGCAGACTTTTATTGACTAATTTTTTTGCGTCAATTGAAAAGCCCTTTACCGAATAAACAAACACCCGGCATGGCGCTGACAAAAACAGGAGAATATTTTAAAATCTAACTTTTTTCATATTGTAGTGTCTCTTTCTCGCAATAGACGGCATCTGCGAACCACCCATTAGAGACACGAAATATAGCAAGTATAGTGACTATGCGACTCTATGGACACGATGACACGCGACGACGTTGAGAGCATTTTAAAATATTATCAAGCAAGGTTGAACAATGAAAGCAGCTGTAATTTATTTAAAGAGCGGCAATTAGGTTCTCTTAAGTTGATGTGAACAAAAACAACCGTCTAGTTGACGCTGGGGTAAAGCAGTGAACTGTAGTATAATTACTCCAGTCGGCTATCATGTTAGCCGCAACGAGACAGAACACCATGGCATTACCATTAACTCATACCGGATTTTCTTTGCAAATTTTAGATGCCAAATTCCGACCTAAACCAAGAATTCTGCATTCGTTATTACCGCAATGGGGTGACCTACCAGAAAATACCGATATTTTTGTACTCCTCTCCGTCAGCAGACTGTTTATTTCAAACATCAATAATCACAATTTCAGCGCCCTAAGAATCACGATATCCTTTATTTTTCGAAGATGCACACGACGGGAGAATGACAGAAAATAAATAGAGAAATAGTGCTCGTGGAAAATCTGTCACTAGGAAAATGGCGGAAGACGTACTACCAAGCTAGTTTCTGAAATATTTTTTTTTTGCTTTTACTAATTTGCAAACAACGCAACCTATCTTGAAAACGGACGCTAAATTTGCTTAGAATGTTGAAATTAGAGCTCGATACAGCAAACTCTGAAATTAAGCTGCGAGTTCTCGAAGTACACCATTGCGCACAAAACTCCTGAAAGGGTTCTTTCAGTCATGGAGCCCATGAGTTGCTTACTGACGGTAAACTTTAAAAAATAAAAATAAAATGGACAGGTATGGAGCTCGCCGTCAGTTTTGATAAATTGCATGAAGTTTGGCGAGCTAACAATACTGTTCCCAGAGATCTGAATGTATCATTGGTGGGTGGCAGTTTTCCTTGAATATTACTGCCAAGTACCACACTATTTTTGAATCCTTCATCAGCTAAAGCTTATGAGTTAAGAGCGCCTTTAACGTGTCATGGTATGTCTCAATCGTTTACCTTTTTTGCATGAGCAGCCTCGCGCACTTTTCTTCACAGCGTTTCCTGGTAACGTTTCATCAATGACTGTTTTTACCTGCTCTCGGTGAACATGGCATTTTGAATTTCGCGCTTACGCTGTTAGCGTCATTTTAACAACCAACTTTTCGCCACCACTGCCACCCTACGTTTTTCCGACATAACATCCTTCTTTCAAAACCGCTTTCTAAACTCTAGGAACCGTCCACCATTCTTAACGAATAACCGTCTGCGGATGCTTAATACGGAGTCGTTCTGCTGCTGAGGTTGTACCGCGACCGCGGCGATCGCGTTTGGAAACGGGCGAAGTTCACAAAACGCCAGTTTCCTGCGCGCTACCTGCGCACGTTAAAGAACCACATGTTAAAGAACCAAATGAAGCCAGAGCCCTCCACTACGTCATCTCTCATAGTGCTGGTACTATAGCGCTCAATATCAGCGGCAAACCCAAGAGCACTAGGAGGAGTTCAGTTGATAAGGCATTCTCTGCGCAGCGCTGCGGGCAATTTGTGCACTTAGCCGTTGGTACAAAGAACATGTACACTGATGTACACTCAGTGTTTGTGCAGTTCGGGTGCTCAGGATAAAGCTGCATTTACCAAGTCCAGCTTTATCGCACAAAAAATTTTGAAAACTGAAAAATTGTAGGACACTCTTATGGAAATACGGATGGTAATGGTCCATTATTTTGATATGCGGCAAAATGTTTCTTTTAAAGTGTTTCTAGCAATCGCATCGAACAGTTAAGACTGCCATAGAAAACCAATGGGGAACGCTTTTGACGATAGCAAAAACGTGGATGGGAAAAAAATACTAGACTGCAGGCCGTCGGGTGATCTGCGGATATATTCATTGTTATAGTCAAATCTTACATTATATGGAAAATTGCGTTCATAAATAGTTTAGCGCTCAAAAAGGCTTTTGTCTAGAATTGCTGGGTATGACTATAAATGGAATCCTCACCATTTTTATTTCGGACACCTTACATGTAATCAAACTGAGCGTGTTAACCTTACACACCAGCTTGTTTACTGAAACAACTAAAGCCCCTGATACATCCGATTTCTGAACTGTGCAACAGTAAAAACGCTAGTTTTTCCTTGCACAAAGCGCCTACTGTACTGCAAAGGTCTCACACTAACCTCTCCCGCGCTTACAAACCGCGGGCCGAGTTTACAAACCTTTTTGGCCCATGGGCCAGTAAACATTGAAGACAGAGGAAGAAAACAGAGTCCGAGGAAAAAGTCGCAAGCAAAAACAAACGAAAAGTTATCTAAAGCATTTTGAAGACAAAAAGTCTAAAACGAATAACGCTACCGAAACGATCGTGACCTAAATCTTGATTCTTTTTCCAGCAGTTTCTTTTTTTTTAATTGAAAGCTTTCAGGCTTTTACCAAGAAAACTAATTGAAGTAAGCTTGGAGAAGCGAACTTCGTCGAAATATTTACGGCTGTAGATTGTCTTTTCTGCCCCATAGGTGAATACTAGCGATCTGACGGCTGTATGTTGAGACAACAGCTGTTGGCTTGAAGTTTAGTTGAGGAACATGCAGCGAACTATGGGAAGGAAAATGATATGTATAACGTTAAGAGCAAAGAAATGAGCATAAAAGGCCAGAGAACAAACGCGATTTAACTATAATCTAGTTTAAATCAAGGTGAAGAAATGGTTACTGGCAGGGCATGCAACCATATGGGAAGATAACCGATAGCTTCTTAGCGTAACCGAATGTATTCCGAGATAAGGGAAGCATAGAAAGGAACTGCAGAAAGTCAGGTGGATGGATAAGATAAGGAAATCTGCAGGTATAATGTGGCCGCAGCTGGCACAGTACAGGGTTATTTGCAAGGATATGGGAACGAGCCTTGTCCTGCACTGAATGAAGCTGGGGTGATTATGAGGATAGTAAATTATCTAAAGGCATTTAAGGCGAGCGAGTGAGGTTCGTACGGAACACTGGATAGTATTCTTAGAGGCAGCGGGCGGCGATGCAAGGCCAGAGGGGCCGCAAATGTCCCTCGGGCTGCATGTTATAGGCTTGTGGTTTAATGAAACCCCGCATTGGCACGCATATTAAAGCTTCTACTTATTACTTACATGCTGTTGAGATGTTAAATACACATATTTCAGCAAAAACCTTAAGACTGTACTAAAACCGGGCTTAAGTGCTTTCGGAGCTTTGTAAGAATAAATATTGAAATCCAGACCACATTAACGCCGGCCGGCGTCAAGGTTCCATGTCACCTTTGTGATCTCTTTTCACATAGCGCGTTTGTGAAATTATTCACCCCTGCCACACCCAACGACCACCTACCTGATACTAACCGAACTAACTTCACTCTTTTTTACTCTTTTGGATCCCTCTCGGGTTTGAAACAGCTGGCATAAAACATTTTTTTCGCAGATGTTTTGCTTCAGTGAGGACGGTATGACAAATAAGTTTTGTTTCTCAACACTCTCGAACAGTCGTGCATCATAGTACAATGTATTTTTTTCGCATCCATATAACTTTCGCGTACACCCCTCAGTTGAACACAAAGGAAAAATATTCACAATTTAACAAATCCGGCAACACCCCCCCCCCCCCCCACATTACCCCTCTAATTTCAAAAAATTTTGTTGCAGCAGTTGACTATAAAGAAAATTAAGCGTAATCAACATACATCTGGTTAACCTTGATACCGCTAACAACTTTTTCACAAAGAGCCGAATTAGAAAAGTCTATTTTCTTTGTAGCCTACCTCTTCACATCTACTACTAATTTACATTCGAAACTGGGCTCTGGTTTTTAATAGACGCTACGATATTGATTAGGCATTTGGCACAATCTATAACTCAGTGCTTATGAAAAAACTAATCATAGTAATAATACACCATAAAAACTTAACTCTATGTTTTGCGCATGTACCTTTATGACGCTTATGCACCGCATAGCTACATGCGCTATATTATACCTGAAAACAGTTGTGTCATGTTAGGTACAAGACACTTATGCGCCATATACGCGACATGAGGCAACTATTTATTTAGATCACTAATTTCTCCACATCGTGTGTTTTTTTCTAATGAAATTAAACCTCGCCATCTTCCGTGTGTTCTCACTTTCCCCAAGAAACACATTGCCAACAAAACTGCCAAATTCTCAAGACAAATATTTTGTGTTTGTCCTCCCGGCGTCAAAAAGACCTGACGGCCAGATATGTACACAGCTTTCAAGAGCGCGTAATTGTGCATTAGGCCTTATTTTTCGAGGACACGACAAGCCCTGCCGGTTTTATCCGGCTTTTGGGCATGCAGCCAAAGAAATGACACTGGCGTAAACAGCAGCGCGTGCCGAACGTTTCACCTGTGCCTTGCCACACCTTCGCTCGGCTCACGAGACAGCCCGAAGCGTGTGCTGCGCGCACGACATAAGCCACACAGCACTGGTTGCTCCGTCTTCCCGCCCAGAGAATAAAAGAAGGTCATGTCGCTCAGGCACTCATCTGGCCGCGAGAGTAGCTCAGGACGCACGTGCGAAAGGACCTTCACTGCCCCCCCCCCTCTCTCTCTCTCTCTAGCTCTCTCTCTCTTTCCTTCGTTGGTGCGGTATGGGAGTGGCCGAAGAGTGCGCGCCTGCTCTTGCGGAAGCGCAGAGGAAGTCGAAGAAGCGCTTCTCAAGACTTAAAAGCACCTCGGCTGGGGACAAATCTACTCGGCTCGGGAAAGCTACAAATCTGGAGGAAACGACCTTATCGAATCCGGCAGATAGACATGGGGGCGTTTGTTTCGGCGCTAGTAGCTCCTCCGTTGGGTAGCGGTAAGCACATTCCTTGGTCAGACGTTCCTTTGCCTTTCTGATAGTTCGACGAGCTTCTGCATGGGCGTTCCGTCAAATAAGAAAGACTTGCATGAGTGTTAGCATTTAGTCGATAAGGAAAAAGAGGCAGTCACGGTGGAGGAAAGAAGGCAACAAAAGCAAAAAGTGCGCTCTGTTTTTTTTTTTGTCCCCTATAGCTATGCTAACCAGATAACCAGGGTAGCGCACTAGGTCCACTACCAATTGTGCCCATTACAAAACTAACTGCCAAAGTGCGATTTAGTTATTCATTGGACAATTTCTTTATTTTCACTGCCGGAAAGGAAAAAAGCGAGGCGACGACAAAGCAGCTCTATGAATAAAACCGTCTATCGCAACTGGTCTAACCAGAGCTGCTAAAAGAATCCTAAAGGCAAATGTTAAGAAACCTCTGCAAGTCCAAGTGCTCTACTTCCTAAGTGATGCAACTTTTAACGCATCGGCACCGATGACTGGCTGACGCCTCCAAAGAATGACAGGTACGCTGATCACTCTATGGAAAAGATGCTCGTGTTCTGGAAGGCTACGGGACATATACATTCGCTGTAACTGGCTAATTTATCAAAAAACCATTGCAGGAGCCTTTGTGGCAGCTCTTGTGATGTAGAAATGAAAAAGAGAGCATCAATAAAAATGTTCGTTACTTCATAGAAAACAGCGCTCTCCATGTCTTGGTTTTCTCGTTGTCTCTTCGTGCGCCTGCAAAGCAGGACCAAATAAGTTCTTGCTCCACTATTGTGTCATTACTTCTTTGTTGCTTCAGGCTTTTTGAAGAGAAGCTAATTCAGATTGTGCATTTCAATAAAAGAGTCGTAAGGAGTGCTAAGCTCAGTTTCATGTTTTACATTTGCCCTCCAGAAACCAGTGCAGAGTATCTCTACCCTAGGCTTAAGGATGTTTCAGCTGTTTATGCTTTTGTTTCACCGTTGGGTTTTCAGCGCTTAAACTGAACTCAAACGCAATCAGCGATATCATTTTAAGAACCGCCGTAGCCGAACATTGTGTGCCTTGGCTTATGATGGAACAAGTCTACTTGGTTTCCCTTGTTTATGTTTCCTTGGCTGTTCATTTCCGCTATGTTCTCATGGTTAAGTGCCAGTTGGCACTTCAAAATTTTTCACCATTAGCCAGCGTGAGTGTCGATTTTTTGCACGCTTACTCTAGGCGTGGTGTGTCTCAAGCTGAAAAATCACGCTTCCTGAGCATGACTCACAGGAAGGTTAACGCTTGCCAAGCGTGAGTGGAGGCAACTTCTTGCACGCTTGTTTTAGGCCAGGTGCACTTTCGGCGCTCACGCTTGCCATGCTTTACTGGTGATCTCCCGAACGCTAACAGCGAGATAGAGGCATCACTTACTTGATGCGGCATTCTCCTGCTCTGTAGGCCGTCAGATGTCATTTGCTTATTTATTTATTTCGCATTCCCTCAATCGCCGAATTATTGCAGAGGGGAGTGGGTCACAAAAAGCAAGAATTGAACATAAGAGCGGCAGGTATACTACAGTGCAAAATACAGATTAAATCAGATAGCGTGAAAGGTTAAAAAGCGAGAAAGGGAATATGATTGCACTAGAAAAGTAGATCGAAAACCGAAACAAGACATGAATAACAATAACAAAAAAACGGCAAAAGGAAAAAAGGCATTATTAAACGCTAAGGTGACCTCACAAAAATGAGTGGAGAATGCTTGCCTGAAAAGAGCGTAATCTGATATAGATTCGATCTCTACTGTAAGGTGGTTTCAGTATTTCAACTTGTTTGGCAAGAATGAATAATAAAAGTTGTTAGTGCGGCAATTAGGAAGAGAAACCTTGGGACGATGGTCGACAAGTGAGGAGCTGTAGCTATATTCGGCATGATGAATTCACGATGTAGAGACTCATGGTAGTATATTTTATGAAACAAGCAAATGCGAAACATTTTACGGCGCAAAGACAGACACGGCAAACCGACGCAAGGCCTCATCAAGATTATGCTGTCTGTTCGGTTATAATTAGAAAGTACAAATCGAATAGCATCATTTTGCACCACTTCAGGAGCATGAGATAAAGTGTTTAGATTAGAATCCCAGATGGAGGAGGCATTTTCAAGTTTGGGTCGGATAAGGGATTTATAAAGAAGAAGCTTGAATAAAGTAGGAGCATTACTGAAATTACGTCTAAAGTATCCTAAGTTACAGTTGGCGTTGCTAGTAATTTGATCAGTGTGATCTTTCCAGTATAATGTGGAAGAAATGGTTAGGCCAAGGTATTGATATGAAGACACGGACTCAAGTAGAGTGTTGTTAAGTGTGTACACTGAGGTTAATTCACCTTGTCGAGACACGCATTATTTTACATTTGTTAATGTTTAGTTCCATGCGCCATTTTGTGCACCAAAGAGCAATATATTACTTAAATGACACTTTGAAAAGTGTTATGAATGGTTTGGCTGTGGTCTATAACGCTGGTTGTGGCAGTGTTTCCGAAACGGATGTGAGGGTTTTATAAATCGGGCGATAAATGCGACGCTTCACTAATACTATGACATGTATTCGTCTCCCCTGTCATCTTCTTCTTCTCCTTAGTAAGCATGGCACATACCGACGCAGGGGGATTGGCCAAGGTTCAGTAGATACTAAAAAGCACGACTGCTTCTTGTCTTCGTCGGTACTTGCGTTCGCAATGTCTTCTTCTTAATCCAAGAATCAACACCGTACGTGCTGTCGCTCTCATAGTTCTTGACTTGTCTCGGACACCTATCACCATAGATCAACAAAATGCTTCTCGCATTAGAAACGGAGGTGTTTAGCAAACATACTTCACATCGGGTGGCATTTCTCTATATTTTCAGTCGTTCTTCCTTCTTCGCTGAATGAAACAGCGAATCTTACTTTGAACGACTTGTAACCTGTCGTGCATCGCGGTGCTAAGCACTTTCTGCCTAACGTCAAAGCAAAAAAGCTCCAGCCGCAGTACCATACACGTCCGCAATGAAAACGCAGTCATATCGTGATGATGATGATGATGATGATGATGATGATGATGATGATGATGATGAAATTTTATGGCTCAGGGGAATCTGTGGCCAAAGAGTGTCATGGCACAAGGTTTTTTTCATTCTACTCAAGGTAAGGTCAAAGACCCATTTTTCAAGCATTTCACCTTCAAGAATCTGAGCACCAAGCACGGGAAGTCATATCCTAGCCAAAAAACAACGCTACAGATAGCGCCGAAGTCTATCCTGAACCCAACTTACCTTCAACGACGCGTTCGGCGCAAGCAGACCACAACAATCGGAATGACCGGAGCGCCCGTTCTTAAAGTCGCCATCTGTCGGCAGACAGCGAAACTGCAAGACTTACTCTGCAATGTTTCGGGTACAGAACAAGCGGCGCCGTTGGTACACCCCTTGTATTCTTACACCGTGGGGCTAGCAGAAGAGTAGGTAAGGTGTACCAGATGAAAAACGCAGCGCTTAGTTTTACCAAGCGCTGGTTACCAACAATACTGCATGCTGTTGGGCGAGTCGGTCATACATGTTGAAGCAAAGGTACTGCGCAAAAAAAGAAACACAGACTAGAAGAAGGGCGCCCGCTTCGTCGTCTTCTCGTACGTGTTTTTTTTTTTGCGCAGTACCCTTGGTTATCATCTTTTGGCCGGTACGTTTTGTCCGGCAGATTTACGTGGTGGGACGTGAACTTGGTCCAGTATTGCAACGATCGACATAGTTGCTCAAAACAAGCGGCGCATGGGCAGAGCACTTCTTGCGGCTACTTATCAGACCTAGACCCACCAGCCACCACTCCGTACGTACACCCTTTGTCAAAAAATGAGAGCACAAGGGGTTTGCTTCCGTGCCACACCTTGTGGCTAGTATTGCATCCCCTGCGTTGAAAATCGCTTCAAGGTAAGATTTCTGGTTCTGCCTCTCCAATGGGTAAGAATCCCACGAATGGTACACCAGCCTTACTAGGCGGCTTAGAAAGAAACCACCTAGGCTCTAGTCTGCCAAAGGCTGTACATCGTCAATCAGTCTCCTGTCTGTTATTTTATATACATGACCAGATGAACAAAAAATTCATACGGCATGCGGCGAAATATGTAGCCTATCCTATGGACAGCAAGGCAGCCATTCAGATTGTGCCCTTTGCAGGTGCAGGTCGTCCCAGCTTATCGTAGAAGGAGCGAGACATTCGAGCTGCCTCTTCCGGAGAATACTTGGGGCACCAGGCGAGCGCTCTCCTGGTCTCGGCATCATTGAATAAGGCGCCGCCGTACACGTAGCGGATGGTAGACGCTGTCAGCACCTGGCCACGTCGGACACCCGGAAACAGGCGGCCGAGCACCCCGACAATGCCCTCAGTGCAGGCAGCAAGAACCAGCATCGGCAGATAGGGCACCTGCCGTGGAAATATGCGTATTCCATGCCCTTCAACCAGGGGCGTCAGGAAAGCGGCGAAGTCCACGGGCGTATCATCGCAGGCCACGAGGCAGCGACCGGATACACTTCTGTCCTCGGACAGTGCATCCAATGCACGTACATGAACGGAGGCAGCATTTCCTGCGTAAATGACCTGCAGGGGCGTACAAAGACAAAAACAAACAAATAAAGAACCTGTAAAGTGAATCAAATGTCCAAGGGAATTGCAAATGCAGAATTTGCCCGAACGCAAGCACCACTCGACACAGCAGCTAAGAAAGCTCTACGACTCTTGCTGTAATAGCACCCCCCAGAGGAACAAGTCGAATTACACTTTGCGGCTCCCTTGTCTTAAATAGAGAAATGTCTTCAACAACGCACGCTGTTCAAACTTATCGATCTTCTCGGTACATACAGACGTCTTTTTGGCAAATTCGTTTAACAGAGGCTTCCAACACGGTGGAGGGATCTGCTGGTTTACCGGACGCGCAGCAACACCGCCTGGCCCCACACGTGGCTCTCCGCGTGCGCATGCCGTAAGAGTACAGGAAACCGGTACATGTCTATGCTAGTTCCTCTCCGCTGTGCCAAAAGCCTCTAATAACGGAGCTTCTATTTTTTTCAGTGAGTTTGGCTCTCTCCCGACCTCCAGCTGCATTCCTGGTGGACTTGCGTGGTGTGAAGGCTGTACTGCTGTATTTGTGCAACCATATCTTTCAGGTGGACATACTCCTGCTCCAAAGGAGCTTGTAGACGGGCTATATGGTTTACATGTTTACGAAACATTGTAGCGCATACAACAGAGAAACACAGAAGATGTGATGGACACGGGACAGCGTCTGTCATTTATCCATAGTTCTGCCCGAGACGAAGCTATCGGCTTAGAGCATTTGGACATAAAATTTTGACGAAACTCTGCATCCCGCCACTGGGTCTAGCTCTTTCACATCTGCCACTGAAATTGACGCCAATGCGTTGAACTCGAATCCTCTTGAACTGTTCGCAACGCGTTTGTCCACCAGTAGTGCTGTGCTGGTACTAAGCATCGTTTATTAGTGAGTGAATACTTCACATCCTATTCACCCTATCCTGTTTTTCTCCTGTGTGCATTTAGTGTTTATCACTCGGCTTGAGGCTATTCTAAGAATAAAATTCGGGAAGCGCACTTACAAGTTACGGAACAGGCAAACCCCTATGCCATGGCGCTCATACTTCTTATACCCCATTGCCACACGAGGGGCAAACCTTGCCTCATCGAATAGGTCACCCGCGTTACTTCAGAAACGTCAGTCTGAAATCGCTTCTCCTATCCTACAGGAGGCAACCGATAAACTAGGATATCACAATTATTTAAGACAGCTTGATAGACCCTACTCAAGACCTTTGCCTGTTCTGCCCCTGGAACCAACGCGGTAAGGTGCAAATGGTCTGCGTCTTCGAGGAGAGCTCAAAAAATCATTTTTGTCAATCAAGTCAGTGCCCAGCTAAGCACTACACTACCCTGACATGGTAGTAGTGTCGTGACCATAGCATATGCATGAATACCGCACATTCATAACCATAAAGTAAGCCGACATTTGCGGAGTATGCACGGTGGCCGTTACATTCACACCCCTGCAGTAGGTGCGGTGCTGTCAATGAACGAATTGTGCGAAGCTGTCGGCTTGCAAACTAAGAAAGGCTTCTTTTCGCAGAAACTAACAACGTATAATAAAACGTATGCCTTGCGCTGTCTTACGCAGCCTTCCAGCGCATCGTAAAAAATGATTCACCACTAGCCACGGCTGAATGCCTTCATACTCTCTCCTACACCAAGAAGCCTGCCACTGCACCAGTACTGAGTTGCACCGCCTACCCGAGCCACAAGAAGAGTTTTCATCGATTGCCTTTTAATCACAGGCGTTCTGCGCGACATCTGAACCTGCATTATGGTCCCTTTTCTAAAAGAATGACATCTAATTCATTAAATCTCGTTTTTTTCCTAACATGCACTTCTTCGTAAATAGCTACTCATTGGCCCATCTCTCTAGAGCTTACGGAGACGATCATACCGGCAAGTTGTGCGTGGCATACGAAGGTCACTAACGTCTTCGAGCCATGCTTGACCGGGCTTAGTGTGCACCGCTAAACACATGCTAGCTAGTGTCGGCCGCTTTGCAAAATGTGCCTTATAGCACGGCTAGAAAACGATATAAAGACTCCGGCGGCCATCCGCATTAGCAAAGTCTGAAAGTATCTGCCTTCAATATCCTCGCAATTTACTCGCTGCGCCAATTTTCATATATCATCTCCATCTTAAGCCCTGTGTAGCCGACCGCAGGGAGCCAACTAAGGTTCAGAACCGCACCACACAATCGGCCCAGAACATTCTGTGCTTTTCTCAGGGGCACTCTCGTCGTCTTCCTTATTCTACCTGGGAAAACAGACTTTCCAATTTGGCTAAATGGCGTTGACATGCAGTATTCAGTTTATGGTGAGTGCATCTTAATTCAGGCGCATTGCTTTTTTAACACGCATCCGACGTAAGTAATCTGCAACATATCCTTCAGGCAATGTGCAGTCCATTTCCTGAGCGCTGACTCTTGCGTATAGCTTGTCTATCGTCCTAGTGTCAGGTGCCACTCACGATGCTCTCGCCCAGCAGTCGGCCGTTGCACCTAGAAGGATGCCTTCATGCCCGTGCTCAACCTGAAGGGTTTCTTTGGCATCCTCCTTAACTACGTGCCTGCAAGCAGCCTTGCACAGGAAATATAACCCTGCACAACTGCCCACTCCTTACCGCCTTACCCTCGAGGATTTGGCAAAAAAGTGTTCGGAAGTTTTTGTTCCTTTTTCGTAATAAACGTTCCAAATTGTGAATAGCCTCTTGTTTTCTGTCCAACTTATCCTTGTCTGCCTCATTCTTGACGCGGCTAATGAAGACCGGTGAGAATGGATAACATTGGCCTGTGGAGTAACCTACTTTAATTACCATTAATTATACCTTCAGGTCGGAATGTGCGTGTGTTTTATGGCGAAATAAGCTGCCTAACGTAAGCGCGGAAATGCACTAAACTTTCAAAATGCTGCGTCATGACGCGATTCCTTTCCGTTCGTAAGGTTCTCTGTGGAGGCAGTATACTATCACCGGCTCAATTTTCAAGTGCGCACAAATCTGACGAATAGCAAACAGAAGTGCTTCTCATTGCATTTGTTGTCATACGTGTTTAAGAGGTACTGCAACAGTTTAGCGGCTGGTGATTTGCCGATTCGGCAAGCACTCGATATTAGCATTGTTCATATTTAGAGCAGACCCCACTCCTGGCCAAAAAAGCAAGTGCCTCCCGAGAAATCAGCAAACGACCTCCGGCAACGCCGAGAATCAGGGGAGGGGCAGCTTACCTGGAACCCTGGTCCAAGTTTGAAAACAGTGTTGCACATCCTCTTTGCCCACTTGATTTGCAGGGGCACGACGACGTAATCCAGCTCTCCGTAAACCGGTGGTAGCCGCACAACTAAGGTTCTGAGATGGTGGGAACCTGCGAAAACGAGCGGCCGCCGGTGACGGCTCAGCTATTTGTGAGTACTGCACGGTGTGGTGAGGCTTGGTCTATGGTTGTTCTGTACTACCTAAACAGTCTTAACTTCCTGAGACTGCAGATGGGTGATTTACTATGGCCATTACCTTTTAATTACGAGCGGATTTAGTAGCAGCAGGTGTAGTCAGCTGAATGTGATACCGACCGGTTGGCCTGGGTAACATCAAAGCCTATCGAAGTTTACTTTCTAAGATTCAGGAGGATTACTGCTTTCCATTTCGAAATAAGATTCAAGACATCACTGTCGCTCCCGTCTTTATAATATCGCAGAACAGTAGTACTTTTTGGTTCTTCCATAAAATTGTTTACAGCCATCATCCTTTCACCCTACCTCTTGCACAACCAAGTCGCACATCACACCGATTGCATGATCAGCTCAGTTTCACATGCCTTATCGGAAGAACCATCGTTTTCAACTCATCAACCCTGCACGTACAATTATTTATCAGAATGGTTTTCCTGACAACCTTGTTCAAAGCTCTGATCCCATTGTTTTCAAAGAAAAAGTCTGCGGCAATTTGTTGTGCGGTGTTTTCTCTTCGTTCCATTTTTCAATTGGTTGATTTATTCACTACTGTATAACAACGTTCGATGTCGTTCGTTCTCACTCCTGCTCCTGAGTTATCCCCTACATCCACACATAAGACTGCATTTGTAGTCTGAAAAATCTGAATAAATAAATAAATGGACGAGATTTGGGCAAAGTTAGCCCTCCTTGTAACTCACCGTCCTTAAAATGGCGTTTGTTGGCGTCACAAATTATTTTTTCAGCGCGTGCCTTGGTTTCGGGGTATGGACCGTCATACCAAGGCTTGTCGTTCCCTGAAGCCTCCTCTCTCGTAATCACGGCCACGGTGCTGGTGTACACGAGGTATGCCACGTTCTCTTCGAGGCAAGCGTCGACCACATTCTGAGTTCCTGCGTCATAGGTCATGAATGGCAGTGTCACCCTATCTCCACGGAGAGGCGTCAAACGGGTGCAGATGCAGAAGCCGCGAATAAAAATATAATTTTTAACATCTCACAAAAGTTCCTGCCGGCAGTTATTTCGATCAAAATATTGCTAAGTCGCCTGCTTTAAAGGTGATTCACTGCATCATTATTTAAAAAATGGTTTGTTATAATCCTATAAGCGCAACATTACAACAGCCGCTTCAGATACCAGTGACTAAATTGGGAGCAGAAGTGAATACCAAGCGAAACTTCGCGCTCATGCTTTGAACAGAAACTTTACATTGAGGTTCGTCCCATATTAAGATTTGCGGCTCTAGAAACCTACTGCCATTTCGTTTAATCGCTTTCCATCTAACAAAAGTGCGACCAAAGATCATGACAGTTGCGCATTGTGACTTAAGTGCAAGAAAGCATAAACATGGGAACAATTTTTTCCGCGTTCGTGCTTCACTATCTTCTCTTGCGGCTAGCCATTTCAAACGGTCCGGAAACGAATGAACAATGTCACACAAGTGCGAGGCGCTGCTTTTCTTAAAAACACCGGTTGCTGGAAAATCACATATCACAAACCGACCCTAGCTGCTTGAAATTCCTTCCACATACCACAGTATCACGTAAACAAAAGCACTGACCATCAGCGGTTCATTCATGGCAGCAAAAAAGTTCGCAGTACTACAAACATGTTGAAAAAGATTAAGTGAGTCAAGGGCACCTCCGAGACACAGTTCTTATGTTTGCTTTTTTCCCAGCCTTTTTCTTTTTGTCACCTTTGGCATTAGTTTTCACTGACAGCGCGACCTGTGACTCTCTATAATTTTAAAAACAGCAGCTTATCAATTTCAAGAAGGCGAAATAAATATTCGAAAAATATGTTGAGTTTCTGGCCCCACTGAAAGGCTCAGTTGTGTTCTAATGGTAGTGTAGTCTTCATTTCTCAGAGTATAGGAGAGACTGAGTCTTGCTAAGTTGCCTGACAAACACGCTCCTATCCGTTGGCTTCTGAGCGGCGGCTGACCTGCGTGGTGCAGCTTATTCCTTACCACAGTTAACGGAGGCGATGTTCACACCTCGAATTGCCAGGCTCCCACTTTATGGACTGCGACTAGACGCTGCTTAGTTGTTTTTTTCTTCTGCGCTTCAGCACAAGCTTCAATAGTGCGATTGCATTAAACCCTTCAGTCACGAAATATTGTCAAGAGGGAAGCAAATGTTCTAAATTTCATGTTTTTTTTTGTATCACGCCTTGATTAAAGACGGAAAAATTTGCAATGATTATGCTTTCCTATAATTGCCTTTGGTCAGCCACATATTACATGTGTTGCGTCATACTGGCCTCCTGCGCATTTTGGCCGCAACTATTCTGACTTCTTCTTCTGACCGCGACTTCTTTTTATATCAAAGCGGCCAACTTGGGTGCACATACTTCAGCCAGTGAGATCTGTCGAGTATTCACGTGATCTACAAGCGAGCAGTGGGGTAGAATTCATCTGTAGTGCCCCATGAACCTATTTTCGCGTGTTCTGACCTCCATCTCCTCCGTTCTATTCTTCAGAGCGTCTTCACTCTCTCCGCGCACTCCTCATGAGACTTTTCTTCCTTATCTCGAAGGAGACGCTAACGTCGCTAAAGCCAGGAACTGGGGAAGTAGGCGTTTAACAGCTGCGCTTGAAAAACAGTTAAGCTTACTGCAGCTCTTTTGAAACTCTAACGAGCGCAGAACAAGCGAACGAATAAAAAAATTATTCGAAGCGACATCGTTATCTTGCGCGAAACATGGAGGCCTCCACTTTCAAAAAAAAAAAATTCTGGATTAATTTTGCACGCCTGGCTCAAAGTGGTCCTGTACGCCGCTTATCGCATTGGTTTCAAAGTACACACTGTAAGCATTCGCTGCACATTATATCCCTACTGTAACCAAAACCGACACAAAACAAGTTGCACACACTCACTCCGTGACTGAAGGAGTTACTGCGCATCTGTATCTGTCATGCGGCCAACACGCTATATACATCCTCCAAAGTAAAAAGAAAAACACAGTCCAAGTCCTACAGTGAAATTTCTGGCACCTACACCAATCACTTTATTGCAGACTGTCCGTGACATGACCGCGCTCGGCACATTTTTGACAACTGCCGCCTCAGCACAAGATACCGCAACCGTCTCATGTTCTTCATTGGAAATAAGTGATTGTTCTTTGTGGACAGTGGATTAATTTACGAGGATGGAACTTGCTCGAGCATGCATATTGATTCACCAGCATGGGAATTATTTCCGACAACCGCGCGTCCGCATTCGCACTCAGTAGACATGCAAAGCAGCTTGCGTTGACTCCGTTGCACGCTAGCATACATGTATTTGCGAGAAATTCATTTATGTCAGTGCTGCTAACCCTTATATTTTGATCTTCCTCCCCCTCAGTTAAACTTTCCTGCCCTTCCAATCTGATGGCCGGTTAGTGCTGGTCGGTTGCTCGTCCCTAGCGGTGAATGACGATGGCACGCTGGCCGGTGATCGAATATACGGCGGTTAGCGGCACGAGGAGCACTTCGGCTCTTCGTCCGCTTGTCCGGTGGCACGTTGCCGGTTGGGGCAGCAGCTTCAACTTCTTAGCAAACAAAACTGATTTATTTAAAACTGGACTGAAATACAAGGCAGTGAGAATAAGGTGGAGCCCAGGGCTCGCCAGAGCCCGACTCTTTGGAGCCCCAAACCTCCTGGAACGTGCAGCGCGCCCGGTTTCGCGTTTGCGGCTCGATGCATGTGCACTCCATCGAGGCGCCATAGAGGCGTCCACGCATTGGCTCTGCTGTGTCCGCTGACAGTAAAAAGGAATCTCCTCAGAGGGGAAAGGCAATCGGCCCCTTAAGTCTCCGACAAGTGTCGCTCCTGGTCCCACTCCCCATTTCCCACGGCCCCTACAGCGTCTGAAGCACGCGATGTGCTGTCATTGTTCGAACCCCTCGTGCACGGCCGGTCAGCGAGGGCGAGACCGCGAGACGCCAGCAGTGAGTGGGGGCAGTGGTAAACCATCTGCACGTGGTGGCGGCCGGTGCACCGCGACGGTTAAGCGCCAGAGCCGAGGGGATTAGCGCGGGTGTCTCGTCTCTCAGTAAACCCCTTCCCCTCTATCATGAACTAACCACGCGCACAACCTGTATACATTTCTTTTTGTGTAAATAATTTGTGTATGTTACCTCTCCCCCAATCCTCTCTCCCTGTCCCTCACCTCTTTTATTTCATTTCTCCATCCTGCCTGCTATCCTTTACTTCCGCTACCCCAGCTCAGATGCTTCAGTGTCGACGGCAGATGCCGGGGCTAGCAAAAATCTTTTCCTTCCTTGTTTATTATTATTTAATAAAACCACTACTAATACTACTTCCCACGGAGAAGATCGCTCCCGAAAAAAAAAGGGGGGGAGGGGGGTTAATGACCCATCGGCGCCCTGGGCTTCTAGCTCGTTTGGTATCATTCTTTGAAGTCTCCATTTCTTTGATTTCACATTGAAACGGACAGCTTTTATGTCGACAACTCTACAATCCTTTCGCTCATCTGATAGTATTCCACAGGAAACACACGAAATAGATATCCTCAGCACTGAGACACGTCCGTCCCTTCAGGGCGCAAAGCGTGAAAGCGGCAAGTCGTGCTGATTCCACAGCACGGAAGTGCGTCGATGTGTGGGCACCTCATCATATTTGCAACAAGGACTATGTGCGGGCTAAATTTCGGTGACAACTGCGAGTATTCATTGAACCGCACCCTTCCCTGGTCACTCATTTTCAAGGATTCGGGAAAGCGCCAAGCAAGTGCCGGTAATCCTAGCGGCCTATCAAGGCCTATTTTCCGTCATTCTCATTCTTCCTTGCGTCACGGATGAGGCCAATGCACTGTTTTTTAATGTTCAAAGCCGCGTGCCGTAGGGTGGCAGCCGAGTGAACTTTTACTGCTTGTCCCGAATTTCTGGTAATGCTAACTGAGATAAAGATTGTTTTCAGCGCACAACCTCGCCCACTCGTTTGCACGCGCTTACAGTGGCGGTCACTTAGAAAGTTTGTGCGGACGATGATTATGCATCTGCGACGGCGCTTACCCTTAACATTGATTCTCTCGAACGTGGCTTCGTCCCCTGAAAAAGTGGTGGGCAGCAGGCCGGCGCAGTGGATCACCGCGTCCGCACCCCGGACGGCACCGCGCACGGCTTCGGTGTCGCAAACGCTGGCCACCACCTCCGTAGTCCTTTTGTGCATCGGGTGCCCTGCGCATTGAGGTCCTCAGGAGTTCAACACTCGCGGACACAAATGGAATTCGCCAATTGAAGGAAAAACTTTTGAAAGGAATAAAAAAACACGATAGCTTTCACTCCCTCCTTTACCCTTCCCTTACGGCGCGGTTCAGGTGTTCAACGATATATATGAGACAGATACTGCGCCATTTCCTTTCCTCCCAAACCAATTAAAATTAAAATTAAAAAATAGCTACGCAGTTCACAGTCATTTTATGCCGTTCATTCAAAATTCATACAATTCTCGATATAAAGGCAAATAAATAACTGGAGCTTAGCTTGCTGAACAGCAAATATTAAAAAGTACCTGTATTGCTCAAAAATTCGCGTATATTTTCTTAAAAAGCTAATAGGCCTGCATCCGCGTCCGCACACCTTAAATTAAGAAAAATATTTCTGCACACACGAAAAGATGCAAAATGGGCACGTACATAAACAAGAATCACAGTGGTATTGTTTCATGCAAAATGTACAGAAGGTTTGGCCTTCTTTGGCTGTGATCCCACCACTTCCTCAGCTCTCTTCATTCAATCTAGCTTACCTGGCAGGTGCCTCACCAACGGGACGACAACAGAGATTTCGTGCGGCAAGGTACTTACGTATGGACGTTTCGGATGATTAGTAGGCGCCCCAAATAAAGGGGTTCTTCTTTGGTTGCGATGCTAAACGCTAATGGATGCTAAAGCGAAAAAACAACAACAAACAAGACTCCGATTTTGGAGAGTTTCCGCGACAGAAACTGTAGGCTACCAGGGTAGTTGAGTCCTTTCAAGAACCGATTGTACTTGCACGCAACTCGGGCCATGTATTCTTCTTAATCTACATGTGCCAGGAATGTGCACGAATGGTTCCGCTCGAGAGGAAAGGCCATGGGGCGGCAGCGTACAGTACGCAGTATCATTACAGTGTCATTATGATAATCATCAGTGAGGTAACTCCAGAACAAACGTTGCTCGCGTTTATTTGCAGGCAGTATTGTTGTGCGCGAACCGAGGTTGCTCTCTCTGAGCAAATTTTCTCATCTTATCTCCCGGCATGACTGTAACTCGCCACCCCCATTGTACTTTGTATCCACTCGGAATAGTGCACCCCATGTCCCACCCGAGTGAAATTTCCGCTCTGTATTTAAACTAAGACATCATTAACCCAAGTTTATTCTCCAACGCAGACTTTTTTTATTTTAATTGGTTTTTGGGGAAAGGAAATGGCGCAGTATCTGTCTCATATATCGTTGGACACCTGAACCGCCCCGTAAGGGAAGGGATAAGAGAGGAAGTGAAAGAAGAAAGGAAGAAGGAGGTGCCATAGTGGAGGGCTCCGGAATAATTTCGACCACCTGGGGATCTTTAACGTGCACTGACATCGCACAGCACACGGGCGCCTTAGCGTTTTTCCTCCATAAAAACGCAGCCGCCGCGGTCGGGTTCGAACCCGGGAATTCCGGATCAGTAGTCGAGCGCCCTAACCCCTGAGCCACCGCGGCGGGTCAACGCAGATTGCCCTGTTTCCGTTTCTTCATATTAAAATTTTGTTTGCTTTCAAGTGAGAATTCCTCAGGTGATCTCAACCATTATGCAGGCGGTGTAAACATTCTTATCAGCGATATTGAAAATTGCTGTCCATAGCATGCAGGCGACAGCGCATGCCACTTGCGTACCAAATGCTTGTCAAATGTTTGACTGATTTGTAAAGCTGCTTTCATTATGTACATTCTCTCAGGAAATATCTCGTATGCAAAGTTCTGTGAGCTATCAAGGTAGCAATTGGGGCTAGTTGGTGGTACATACAGATGGACTGACGCGCCACCACTCGTAGGATAGTCGCTTTCTCGCTGTAGGCTTCTTTTTCGTGCGTGATGTCATGTTTGCCGCCGTTCTAACAAAGTTGTTTTGTGTATCGTAAGCGTAGATGCACTGTCTTCCCGAGAATCAGGACTCGAGCTGCGCGGTATCTGCCTGCACAATGGCATCCTGATGTTACATAATAAACGAGATAAATACCCACCGATGAGCTCAAATATGCACTACATTCTACAAAGACCTTTAAATGCGGTGCCCTTGTCTTACGGTATAAAACGCACACTGACAAAGCTGTCTCCAGTCTAGACGAGTCCCGAGTGAAGCAGATCGTTCCCATCTGATGCAGCTGCCCCGATTCATACAAGTGCCCCTAGTAATGCATGTGCCCCGAATAATACAGGTACCCCTAATATTACTGGTGCCCCGACTGATATAGGTCCTATTCTATAATCCCTTACTTTGAACGTGTTTGTGCCTGTACAGAGTTTTCACTGGGCCAGCTGGTGTGAGCAAAGAGAGTTCAAAACTACAGACATACAAAATCAGCATACGAATGCCTGTACAACCAGAATTTTCCATAATCGATTTCTGAAAAACACCTATACAGCGAACTCTTAGACACACGCGCACAGAAATAAACAAATACTGTTTCTTTAAACTATTTAAAACATAACGAAGTGTACAATTTAGAAGTTGCATGCCAGTGTTAAGGCGTGTTCACGGTTTCTAGGAGTCTCCTTGCGCATACTGTACAGAGAGCGTGACTTGGGGACAATTTTCTCATATAATTTTTAAATATTGATGTGTTTTATTATGACGGTATTGTATACGGCGTTTACTCGCATAATTAATGCACTTCTTGAAACTTTTTGACTTTTTTTAGTGTGAGAGGGCTGTGCCTCTATTACAAGGAGTAAAATATTCAGAAAAAAATAGAATCGGCCAATACGGGCCAAAATGAAGTCCGATGGGGTGCAGACTCTCCGGTGCCCTTAACATTGTAAATAAACAGAACGCACTGTTCAGCAATGTTTCCGTCTTCGTGGGCTAATTAAACATTTTTTATTTTAAACCAGAAAGTCTGTCATCCCGTAGCGGCCCATAATGCGGTCCAAAAAGAGCACGACTGAGTTCACTCTAGTGCAACTCACACCATTGAGCGCGAAGCTTAACCACAAGATGTATCTCCAATAACCTTAATATGTCAGATCGAAGAGAGAACTTTTTTTTTGCAGGCGTGGTTTCCAATAGTATTCGGAATCCTGACGGAAAATTCTAACGCGAGGGGTAGAGACATTCGACCGATCGTACTTTGTAGTGCTGCGAAGCTCTTTCAGTGTTCAAAAAAGCCCGCTTGCTATTTTCACGGATAATCCTCCGCCGATTGAGCGTCCAAAGAACGGAGTTGCCTTTTTTACGCCAGAGAAAAAAAATTAATTGCACTATTTGAGAGCAAAGTGGAGGGTGCGGTCATCATGCGAGCGCCCTCACTGCGCGAGCAAATCGGTATGTGATTATATTTAAGAAATTCAGGTTTGAAGAACAGAGGAGGTGGTCGTAAATGTTGATCAGCAATTTTCAGAATATCTCAAGACCTTTTTTGAAACACGTTTAATCCGATATAATTTTTTTATTCGTGGTTTGGCAGACTAGGATAAGGTATCATAATATTGAATACAATTTCCTGTGCTATATCATTCTGTTTAACCAAACAGCTACCAAATTACAACGTTTGAAGAGGAACTCGACAACTTTACTTGATTGTCTACGAAACTTGTCTATAGACAAATTACGTCTGATTTATCTGCGAATTTGAATCGAAACACCTAAAATTTCTGACTTACCAAATCTTTTCTTCTAATTATTGAACTGTTATTAAATTCGTATTATGATAATATTGATTATATTATTAATTATTGAGCTTATTAACTGCTGCAACCACAAAATATTTTTGTTTATACTTCCTTGTAGCTTGTTAGTGATCAACCACACTTATAATTGAAGGAGATGCTGATTAACATACACTCTGAATTCGCAACTAATGCAAACAACACATTAGCATCACATGCTTGCATCCACAAACGCGGGAAATTAGATATATGGGATGTTACGCCCTACTGTCTCCGCTCTGAAACCAGACACACTAAAGAGAAAAAGTCTTTTTCCAGAATGTTCCTTATGAACTACAAGCTACTCTTAACCCAAATTGTGGTCGTACGAGCCCGTTATATGAGGGCAGGCTCACTTAGCGGTCCAGCTGGGCGGCATCTTACCTAATCGGTTCTCGAATGGCTTGACGTCGAAGAGGCGCACTTCCTGCACACCCTGGTGGTCCTGCAGCTCGCGCACCACGTGGTGGCCCAGCATACCACTCGACCCGGTCACAACGACGATCCTGACGGGTCGGTGGGAGCCTCCGACACTGCGTGACGCGTTCAGCTGATAACAGCCATTTTTGGCACTAAAGTTGTCGTCCAGCGTTGATTATTACTTCAAACCTCCTAGTGGAAACAACGACGGAACAGTGTCAAAAATAAGACAAAATGTTTTGCAGTTTTGTCGCAACGACAGATTTTTTGTTGCTTTGTATTATTTTTCTCTCGTACTGTAGTCTTTTCAGTAGTACTTTTTTATAGCCTGTACCTCTAGTAACTACACAAAATTCTGTAGTTACTACAAGTCATCATCATCATCATCAGCCTGACCGCACCCACTGCGGGGTAAAGGCCTCTCCCATGTCTCTCCAATTAACCCTATCCTTTGCCAGCTGGCCCTTTGCCGTGGCATTATGCCTGCGAACTGCTTAACCTGATCCGCCCACCTAACCTTCTGCCGCCTCCTGATACGCTTCCCTTTCAAGGAATCCACTCCGTCTGTGCCTACGACACTAATCGCCTATCCCCCTACCTGATATGGTCGCCTTATTCTAAAGGTATATACCATCGAACCCAGCATCACTTGCTATAAATTTCTTCAAGTTGACATTTGCGTTTTTGTACGATATATAGGAGCAAATACTAATAAAACGATAGGAGTGGAACACGTTCAAGAAAAAAAAAGCGGCAAGAACGAAATTACCTACAGATTAAGCATTTTATGTTAATCATTTAACGAGATAAAATAATTAGTCTCGCAGTAGGTAAGGCGACTCGTTTAAACACGGGCTCCAGAAAGATAGGCACTGCCCATTCCTCATGTTTCTAGATGTCCAATGCAAACAAGTGAAAGATACCTAGTTCGCCATCAGTGCACCGCGTTGTTTAATCAAAATAGATTAAAACCCTAACTGCGCGAAAGTCGACGCTTCCTCGCCAGGCATCATAACATAATGAGCAGCAGGCGGTCCGCACTGGCCGCTCTATTTCTGTGGTCGCGCAGCCAATACAGGTGCCCGGTTGCTGGCCGCCTAGGTAGAAATTTAACTTTGTCGCCACACCCGCAACATGAGCGCGGAACTAAAAACGCAGTTTGATGGGGCCATGCATCGTGGTAGATGCTCTAAAAGCTGCTGGAGAACTCGATCTCTTATCGCCTTAGAGGCCCACCCGAGCAGGCATCATGAATCGTCGCAACAGGCCACGGAAAAGCTCATTCATTTGCATAATCACTCTATAAAATAGTTTCGAATAAATGATTCACTGGTGTTGAACAAATTTGATGAGAAATGAGTCAACGACTGGAGCTAGAAAATTTTGGTTGCTCCATCTTAAAGTCCTTGTTGGGCAACAGGTTGAGTATCGCGGAACTCATCATGGGGGGTAAAAGCAGTAGAAGTTCCTCACCGGTTGCCGTTTAGCAGGGTCCATAGAGTCGTCGGGTTTCCTTTGCTATTCATCACTGGTCCGCTCGTTGTTCGCGATTCATTCCACACGTTCAGTTTTAGTGTGCTGCATAAATGGCTCGTAGAGAGACAACTTTACCGGTCAAAAGCTGAGGTGATTACGCCGAGAACAGTCCACCTCACAACTGACTCCACGTGATGAAGGTGCTTATTCAGCGGCGCTGAAAGGGAGACAGCCTGTATGCTCGAATTGAGATTAGTCGGAAGAGAGTCTGATATGCAGCTATACACAAATGAAGAGTATGAGTGGTAAGGAGAGATAAGATAGCGCCAGAAATACTTCGAAATCAGAGTTGATAACATATGAAACTATTCGAGCTGTTCAGCAGAGCCTTGCGAAGCCGTTCATGGTCTTGCCATTGCCATCCATGAAAGCCTGGGCGATAATGGTCACTTGGGCACGAATGTGTCGCTCATTTTCATGTTCATTTTATGCCGCTCGACCCTCTCGTCTGATATGCATGCAAACACACATGCATATTGTCACATGTCTCGGAGGAAAGCCTTAGAAGCCGTCTAATACTTCTTTTATGTACAAAAGCTGTGGCAAACGCTCAGGTTGTCAGGTGGAATGAAGTGCGTAAGCAAAATGCATTTTTAGGGTGATTATTTTCCCTTTGCTGTTTTTCCATCCGATCCATTTCCTTTTTGATGCATCTCATTACCTGAAAGGTGCACGATATAGTTTTGCCTTCGAATGCGTGTGTTTGTGTGTGTGTGGGGGGGGGGGTGGAGAAGGGGCTGAGGGGGCTGGTGTATCGGGAGGGTAGCTGAGTTGCCCACTGCGTCTTTTAATTCTATTGCCCCGTTGCTTTTTCGTTCCGGTGGTGCTCGGGCTTCTATTGTGTGGAGACCTTGTGGAGGGTAGCGATATATGGGTTGTGATGGGAAACGCTTCCGAAGGTGGATTTAGTTTGGCGGGTGGCGGACTGGGCTTCTGAAGGGTGACAGTGGGGGAAAATGAATGGGAGGGGAATCGGCGGTGGCGGTAGGTGAGTGGCTTCTACCACCGAAAGCGGCGTTTTCGCACAGGGAGGGTAGCGTTGCTTACTCTATTGAGCGTGCCAGACTGGTCCCGAATACCCGCAGTAATAATTATAATAATAATTGGTTTTGGGGGGAAAGGAAATGGCGCAGTATCTGTCTCATATATCGTTGGACACCTGAACCGCGCCGTAAGGGAAGGGATAAAGGAGGGAGTGAAAGAAGAAAGGAAGAGATAGGTGCCGTAGTGGAGGGCTCTGGAATAATTTCGACCACCTGGGGATCTTTAACGTGCACTGACATCGCACAGCACACGGGCAATCAGAAAAAAAAACGCCTGGACAGACTGAGCGCGTAATGTTAGGTGAATTTCTTACACGAAAAAAGTATGGCCGGAAGGCAGTTTAGCGACAAGTTGGAAGCGTCGTAAGAAACATTGTCGTGTTGTCTCGTCATTTAGAGGTCATATTATAATCAGCTTGCAAGCAACGACCATCACCACGCAGACACGTACACGCACGCTGACATACACACTATCGCGGTGGAAAGAAATGCGAACAACGTCGCGCCTACGTGCTCCGCTGTTCGAATTTGTTTTGATCGCGCGTTTATCTGGGAGGTAATAAAATGACGTAAGAGTCGTCTGGGAATGCATCAGGGGACGAGTCTAGCGTCTTTTTTCTACAGCCGAAGTAAAAGCGTGATGAAAAGAAATGCAAACAGCGGAGCGCCTATAGCTCCGCTCTGTTCGCGTTTCTTTCCATCACCCGTGTACATGTGTGCGTGCTGGCGTGCGTGCGTGTGTGTGCGTGTGTGTGTGCGCGCGCGCACGCGCGGGTGTGCCTGTGTGAATTTATAACTATTAAGCTGTCAAAGACAAAAAGAGTTCAGGGCCTAGTTACGAAGTGTACAGAAAACATCCAGCAGTTAGTACCAAGGAAAGTCTTACAAGATGTCTTCTTTAATTATAATGCTGATGCCAGCGGGAAATTAGTTTATTATTCAGTTTATCCAGTGTATGGGACATTTGCGCTCTTTTTTTCCTCAACATTCAGTTATAGAATGTATTCTATACATATGTATTTTTCCTTTTCTCTTTTGTACATGTATGGCACCCTTTTTTTTCACATCCTATGGTCAGTGAATCTGAAGCTGTCCTGAACTGTTCATGTAACAATTTCCTTTCATTTCTCATGTATTTTTGTATATCCACATTTTTGTGTTACAAAAATTAAGTTTATTTTTAAAGTGATAATCATTGTTTTCTGATGAAAGCAAACAATCCCTTTATGTACTTTCAAATGTGCTACGAGATTTTCATTTTTTACGTGTCCTACGCTGTAGTGCAGAGGGACAAAGGCCTCATTAGGCTTAGAAGCCTTTAGCTACTGCTCCTGTAGTAGCTACTTTGTGTCTGTTCAAAAAAATATAATTCAATTCAGTACATAAAATTCCGAATGTTCAAAGATCGGTCTGTGAAGTAAAAACAAAGTACAAGTATAGTGATAAGCAAAAGTTTGAGGGAGGGCAGATTAGTTGAAAAAAACCTGAATATATCTTAGCTTCCTTGCTGCTCACTCCAATAGCATTCTACCAGAGAATGTAGAGCGCATGTACCCTCTTTCTACGATGCTTTTAATTGACCTGCTTTGTCCGACCAAATAGAAATATTTTCTTCCCGCAAACCCATAGCGCGCGAACTTTTGTCTATGCCCGTACAGTTCTATGAACTAGGTTGTCATGTTCTGGTGGCACTCTGCGCAGCACAAGATGACCGCACATCATGTGGTCCGTGTGCCGAGAGCACGGATAGGACTTGAGCTTAACCATCCTGTAAGACAGCAGGTTACACTATGGGGTACTCATTTTTCACATCACATCGCTGCCATGCAGTGTTGCCAGCTTAGCTAACTAAAGCCTAGCGGCGGTCCTCCCTTTTCTGCCGAAGGTGCTGAAGAAAATAACAGCTAGTAACTTAGTTTTATGACATTATTCTATTTTTCATGCGCTGATGACACCACTAGACTTCTTATAAAAGCAGCGGCTAGTCTCAAAGCACTGTCCACTGGAGCTGAAATGCGAAGCACTCTATGCGTAGGGAATCCCAGCGAGATGTGAGCTGCCTGAACCCCTGCAGGGGGCATGTCGCTGGCAAAGAAGCAACGTATTCTTACTTTTAGTTTACAGATAAGCTTATCTATTTGCATTTTTATATAGCGAATTATCGATATATACACAATTTCGCGACCCCTTTTAGTTCAATGAACCAGGTGTGATAATGTGGATTGTGCCACCGTATGGTTCCGGGCGGACAACGCAAAAGTGTGGCCCCGTGCGGGGCGAGTCGGTGCACGTGAAGGATTGACCGTCGGAGCTCGGTGTCAAGGCAGTCGAGGCCGTGTGTGACTGAGTGGCGGGACGTCCTTTCTGGAGCTCTTCATTATCCAAGGCCAGCTAGCCTCCACAGCCGGGCACCGACGTCCGGGGGTATGGCTGCCCGCGCAGCACCACGCTACCCGGCTGCAGACTCACGCGTGCGCCTTTCCGTGGCCAGGCGGCCTACCGACTAGTACGTGCCTGCTGATGCTAGCCTCCCGGAAGCCAGGGGATTCCCGACGCACTCCTGCGTGCCGATGCCGGCCTCCCGTTGGCCAGGCTGTTTCTGCAATCCGGTTTCCTGCTGGTACCGGCCTCCTGGAAGCCAGGACGTTACCGCCAGCCGATTATGGAAGCCAAATAATCACGCAATTACTTTGGCCTAGTATGGGCTAAGACAAAAAATGAAACTATGCAAAGAAACTTATAGTAAAAAAGACTATCGTGCGATATATTCCTAACCTAGGTACTCCTAGATTGCCTGCCTGCCACGAGAAGTGGTTTTATAAGCCTACTTCACGCTGAACTTAAGCATCCGCACCGGCTTCTACGTTCTTTCTACTTTTGTTTTGTTTTTCAAGATATTTTACAGAATTTAGCATCTTTAAGACGAAGAAATGATACACTATCCTCCCACAGCGATAAAGATTGATTAACAGAGGTGAAATTTTTTCAAGAATGTCAGCTTGGAGGGAACAGGAAACAGATGGTCAGCCGATAATTCGATTTTGAATTTTCGAGATTGGACTATTTTTGCTGATCCTACCTTATGAAGCCCACAACATGCCCACAACGCTCAGTATATGGAGCGAGTCGTCTCTCTTTTCAGTCTTACGAAGTGTAAACGTAACTGACTGAATTTTCGGTCCGTCCTTGTTTTCTTCTCCTTAGCCTTACAAAGCAGATAACCGGAAGCCACGATCCAATTTATGCTAGTTAAGAGTTTTAAACGACATCTCACGAAATACGTTTTTTGTCTTTGCGGCTTTGTTTGTTCGCTCCCCATGGCTATCTGGCTGAAAACTACAAAAGAACGAGAAGTGTACACCGCGCAAAGCTGTCTGCGCAGCACATACATTTCACACGCTGCCTGATGCTGAGGGGGTATTCATAAGCATGGTGTTATTAGACACGAAGAAATAATATTAGACTCCGAAAGAAGGACGTTAGCAGTGAGCAGGAAGCAAAGACAGTTGATATTATTCCTCACCTGTTGTAAGTATGCATAGGCGCTGAGGAGACTGGTTCACCGCTTTTACTGACAGCCCAGTCCATTCGTTGTTTGCGTCTCAATCGGCACTTTTTCTATAAACGGCGCGCAACTCGATATGTCCCCGATGTCAACTACTGCTCATTTCGGAGAAGAAATGAGCACTCCTGTCAGGCGCTGCCGACACATGCGTGAGTGCGAGAGGCTGTATCGCCCGGTCAGCGTCCTAGGATTCCGGTTTTGTGAGGGCGCACGCCCAGACTTCCTTGTTTCCAAGCGCTATTTCCAACAAACGATCGCATCCCTAACAACATCCGTCACAAATTAGCGCGACACGCGCGCTCAGTTAGGCGGCAGTGCTGAGCGAACTTGAGAGTTAGGCACAAATGCCATCCACTGTGGACCGCAATCAAGCTCCGAGTGCTCACACTTGACGAGTCGTCACGCGGATTACGTTTTCCGTGAGCTCATTTGTAGACGTGTGTATTTTGTACCACTTTCTAACTTTTATTTTGCTCTCCAACTTACACGTGATTTATTATGTCAGCTCTGCGCCGCCCTGCCATCTGCAAAGGAGGCCGGCCTTTTCAGGCTTTTGCTCACCCCTTTGACATCACATTTGTGCTGTGGACGGGATATGCTGACAATAAACATGACTAAGTGCAGGTTTTAGGCCCACAATGGTATTACTCGGGGAGAGGAGAAACGTGTGGCTGTGTCAGGTTTCAAGTAGTGGAGTTTATCACGTGGGGAATTCGTTGGCTTTCACGCCAGCTTTTCACCCACTTGCGCGTGCGGAGACTACGCATCATTTTCTGCTCGCAACAGTGCGAAGCCAACCTGAATAATAATGAGGACTATCGAAGTCTCTATGAGGCCACACTTAATGCATGTCCGCGTAGGCAGTAAGACAGGTCATCCATGGTGTCTGAAGGAGCGTGGAGTTACAAAAATTTGAAGAGGAGTATGCAGTAGACGAAGAAGAAGGAAGCCGCGATATAATACAGGGGCTTGTGCAGTCAGCCTATGTGAAGACGTTCTTGCGTCTTTGTACACATGGTTTGAACCTGTGTATGTGTCAACTTTTCCTAAGATAAATAATCAACTGCGAGATTACCTTAAAAATGTGCGGTAAAACGTCGCAGACGTTTAACAAATTTTCAGTCTCTCTATTTCATTTTAGTCCTGCAGCAATCGGGGCTCAGTGTTTCTCAATCGCCCAGAATACAGACTTGATAGCGGGGTAAAAGCTCAGATTTCAAAGGCCTTCCAAAACCGCTTTCATACTGAAAGCTGAAAACCAGGCCAACGCTGCGTTCAGAAATTTATGATTTTCTTCACACTGATCACGAAAGATTAAAAGTAGAGCACTAAGATCGACGTTAAAAGGTGCTGTTTTCCTCAATAAAAAGAGAAATTAAGAATGGCATACAAGATATGGTATGCGAGAGGCGGTAAGCTCGAGCTTGACAAGCTGTATTACAAAACTTGATGAACGTGTAGATTTCCAGCGCAGGCATCAAATTTACGCAGCTATTTATGAATGATATACAAACCAGCTAATATAGTGGGTATAAAACGTATATCCTATTTTATGTAAAAAAGTTCCAAAAAGGAAGCACAAATGGCTTTCGACACACTGAAATAAAAATTATATCTGCCCAATACCTTTATATCAACACAGTAGAGTTAAATGGGTTTTGACAGCTTTTTTAGGTCACTTTGCCGTGAATAATTTTTGTTTCTGCTACATTTTTTTGTTGGTGCTCTCGATAACCACGGTACGCGCTTTCGTCCATAATATTTTTTTTGTCCGCTTAGCTGACACGACGAGAAGACAGCTGGCTCGGATATTTCATCTTTGGTGTTTATCTTGAGACATTGCAGGAATATAAAGGTTATTATTCACAGAAGGAGAGCGATGTGACAGCTTTCACAGCAAGCACGAAAGGACGATTTTTTTTCGATGAACGGGAGAGCAGTGCATCAATACAGACGATCACTGAAACACTTCAGTTACAGGAATGAATTGTGGCAAGGTCGTAATGTACAAGTAACGTACTAATAAAGCACGAAGCCAATGAGTGCGCAGCGCCGTGCAGAACGTTTTATGCTATTACCAGGTCCGGATTGTTATCCAGGTGAGACTTGCCCAAAGCACCTTTCAATTAGCGTTCTTTTTGCCCTTAATAGCCGGGAAGGACCGATGTATAGTTCTCGAACACACTTGGAACATTTCTTTTAAAAGACAAACATGAAACAATCCTTTGGAAATTCAGAAAAAGTGGCGGTTGTATCAACTGCCGAGGAAGAAAGCATGCGTAGTCGTTGAAGAATAAAGGGGCTCAAATCCACGGCGTCGTCGTAATTATATTTTGTTCTTTGCTGCAGTACAGCACTATTTGTAAGTTGTAATTTTATTATTTCATTTAATAGCACGTCACAACCTGTCCAACTAAGCATGCAGCTTTTATGCGGACAGAGCAGTCCATTTCTATAGAAAGGTATGTATGCATAAATACAGCTCAGATCTACATCTTTCAATAAACAGGCCTCTGGACGGCTGTACAAGCCGAAATACCGCGTTATGCCCACAATGACAAATTTCGTTAACGACGCCAGGATGTCAGTGACGTGCAGATCGTCAACCTAGAAGGTTGGGCATGTGTGGAAGCTTCGCTGAGCGCGGGAAACTACAGCAAGCCGCATCAGAAAGCTGCGGCTGCGCTGTACGCAGTGGATGTCTAATGCGTACTCTTCGTTTCTGACGTACCATTTCGACTGTCGCTGCCTGGGAGTGCGCATTTGGTGAAAAAATAGCATTGAATGCTGTTCTGCTGCATTGCTACGCTGTCCACGTAAGACGAGAGGGTGAGCACATTCACCGGAACGTCGTAATCCATCCTGACGATTGTCGTGGTGGCGTTGGGGAAGCGTTTTTCCTTCGACCCACATTTGGCCGAGGAGGAATTTGAGCGACCGGTTGCGCCAGGTGTTCGTGAAATTCAACACAACGTTTCCTTCTTCAGTGCCTCTTCTCGTCGAGTCGGCGTCCATTTGGGTCAGGCGCCGGGCTAACAAGGAAGACAATAACGGAATTAACCGAGAGCTCCATCTGAGGGTCTGCTAGGGTCTAACATAAGCAGGCACGCTTTTCGGATTTTTTGCAGCCGTTTGTACAGTGTAGTGGATACGCAGGTCGTAGAGACAAGACGGTAAGCTGACGCGCTAGTCGATTCGGTGAAGTTCTATCACGTCGGCAGTGTCAACTTTTTGAGCATGTTTGTGTACTATTTCAAGGTTTACTATAGGTTGAGCCGTGGAAGCTGCAGCTCTATCGGCTGTGCGAAAGCGTGTCTGCCGTCAGCCGGTGAGGCGACACCAGTATTTGGTGTTCTTGGCCTTTTCTAGTTTATACCAGCTTCGTTTTTTTATAGCGTGCTCTCTTTGTGGTTAGAGCAGGGTAGCCTGTCTATACAGGGAGATTTCAATTTGTCCCGAATGTCCGTTTAATGCGCATACGTAAAAAGTTGGCATCTCTAATTTATGGAGGCAACTCAGCTTCTCAGCTTTACTACAGTATTTCCCGCTCAATCTAATCCAAATGCCATAATATTTAATATGAGTGCCATTCAATTTAATCCAGGTTCCACAGAAAGTAATCCAAGCGCCAAAGCATTTAATCCAAACGCCAGCGAATTTAATCCTTATGCATTCTCACACTGGACCGCTCACACTTAAAACGCGGTCTACAAATCCCAGACGCGTTATCGATGTGTTGTTACTTAAGAAGCATTAGACACCCAATGAGCAAGTAATAATAACAACTTTTTTAAATCATTACAAATAAGGGCCGGGTATTTATACCATCCACCACATTAAACGAAGTACAGGGTGAGTGCGAAGCATATTGCAGATATGTATCGGCGGTGTCCCGCAACTCGCATCATCATGTCACACCTTTGTTAACCTGGTAAGATGAGCGACTCACTCTAAGGTTATGACTAAGATAAACTCCCTGTGATTAGCCGATAGTCCACTCACATGACTTCGCATCACTTGCAACCCACTGCAGGGTTGTCATAACGTCCCGTCATGATCAAAGTAGGGTCCTTGTGACGTCACAACTTGTAATGATGCAGCGAGAGCGTTTAGAGTTAGCGGTAGCGATAACATTGCAATAGCGACTTGATGTGATGCATGATACGGCAAGACGCGTGAGACCGGAGAGTGGACTCAACGAAATAGCTGTGTGCAAATGATAGCCGTATTGTCCAGGGAAATTCGATACCAATGTTGTTGGGTCGCGATAGTGCCTCCCCTTTCCTGAAAGTCACGTGACTTTATAATGCGGGAAGAATTGCACATCTTTGGGCCGTTTATGAGTGTCATGTAGGAACACAGTGAATGTGCTAGCTAAAGGTGTGTCGAAGTGATAGCGTCATTACATTCGACATAACGTTTCATTCCATACCCCTCATGACTTTGGTTGAGAATGTGGGACGGCAGGTTGCAAGTGATGCGAAGTCATGTGAGTGGACTTTCGGCCTATCACAGGGAGTTTGTCTTAGTCATAACCTTAGAGTGAGTGCTCATCTTATCAGGATAACAAAGGTGTGACATGACGATGCGAGTTGCAGGACACCGCCGATGCATTTCTGCAATTTGCTTCGCACTCACCCTGTACTTCGGTGAATGAGGTGGGTGGTATATATACCCCGCCCTTAGTGGTTATGATTAAAAAAGTTGTTATTATTACTTGCTCATCGGGTGTCTAATGTTTTGCCAGTAACAACTCATCGATAACGCGTCTGGGATTTGTAGACCGCGTCTTAAGTTTGAGCGGTCCATTGTGAGAATGCTTGGCCAATAAATTCGCTGGCATTTGTATTAAATGCTTTCGCGCACTCACCCTGTGCTTCGGTTAATGTGGTGGGTGGTATAAACACCCGGCCCTTATTTGTTACGATTAAAAAAAGTTATTATTACTTGCTCATGTGTGTCTAATGCTTCGTAACAACTCATCGATAACGCGTCTGGGATTTGTAGACCGCGTTTTAAGTTTGAGCGGTACAGTGTGAGAATGCATGAGGATTAAATTCGCTGGCGTTTGGAATAAATACTTTGGCGCTTGGAATAGTTTCTGTGGCACCTGGATTAAATTGAATGGCACTCAAATTAAATATTCTGGCGTTTGGATTAAATTGAGCGGGAAATACTGTAGTGTGCAGACACCGCTGAGGCTTTCGACATTATTACTTCAAGGTGCTGGGAGGGGCTGACGGCTGAGACGGCGTGGTGGACAATTAAGATGAAAGCGCACCGTTACGCATAGTTCTCCTTGTCTGCTTTTGATTGTTCGGGCCATGTATACTTCCTGCCGCAGGTTTAGGAGTGTGCCGTCAGCCTTATTCCGGTAACCGATAAAGGTGCTCAAAACACACGCGCATGGCCAAAGCATCTTTAGTGCTGTTCTGCAAGGCTAAACCTGCCAGCCATTAATGACCGCCTTGCCACCTCTCTTCGCGCATTTCTGTTAATAATTATGGCGTCCTGCGGTTATACAGTACGACCAGGTGAGAAAAATATTTATTCGACATGCGGCGACATTTGGAAGCATAGCTAGCCAGAAATGCAGTGATTCTCATTTGTGTCCGGCCCGCAGGCAAACAGCTGTCACAGTGTATCGTAGAAGGAGCGAGACATTCGAGCAGCCTCTTGCGGCGAATACTTCGGACGCCAGGCGAGAGCTTTCCTGGTCTCGGCGTCGTCGAAAAAGGCGCCGCCGTACATATAGCGGATGGTCGATGGTTTCAGCACCTGACCACGTCGGATACCCGGAAACAGGTGACCGAGCACGCCGACAATGCACTGAGTACACGAAGCGAGCAGCAGCATCGGCAGATACGGCACAGGTCGTGGAAATACGCGGATGTCATGTCCTTCGATCAGGGGCCCCAGGAAAGCAACGATGTCCACGGGTGTGTCGTCGCAGGCCACAAGGCAGCGGCCGGACGCAGCTCTGTTTTCATATAGTGCATCTAGTGCACGGACATGAGCGGAAGCAGCGTTTCCTGCGTAGATGACCTGCGCGAACGTCCGAGGACAAAGAAGAAAGCTGAACACTCAAGGAAATTCTCAACACTATGGTAACTGTAAGATAGAGTCCATGCGCAATCAACGCGCCACTTCCCATGGAGCCTAAACCAACACACTGGCTGCCACATCGCTCTCTAAAGAAGCACTCCAATCTCACTTGGAACTCGCGTTTCCTAAAGAGAACAAAGCCATAGGGACACGCATGAAACGTTACCTTTCCACTCTAATGCTCTGCCTTCCAGAGGACAGGACGAAATCAATTAGCTCTAACAATGTCTGCCCGTCTTCACACTCACTCCTTTATAAAGGAATCTGCCAGTGTATCCGGCTAGATAGGGTTAGCTTGCCTGAAGCCTAAAAGGAGCTGCCATTAACTGCGCTTGGTCTAAAGTCGTTCCGTGTGACATTAGGACTATGTCTGTGGTCGTCCATGAAAGGACTGGCTAGTTAGGAACAATAACAAGTGGATGTCGTCCTTTTTCTTGAAGGACGAGATCTACTTATTTCTCTTTACTTCCGCTTTTTGTCTTAACTGTTCAATCTCCTTAACTAGCCTATTCCTGGCCAATCACAATAATTTCGCGACCGCCTGAGCTTGCGCAAATGGTAGAGCTGAAGCGCTACAGGTGGATTACGCCGTACAATAATTTCTACGACCCCACGGTAGACCGGCCTACGTGCGCAACTTCGAACACACTATAGCCAACTTTGCTGCACCGTGCAGCAACGCTTCTAGTAAGTAATAATTCTGGTGGCCATCGACATCAAGGAAACTTCTGGAATTACCGCAAATTTTCTTTCACGCTGCATTGTGTCACGTGTGCCAGATTTCATGGTTAAACATTTAGTTATATCCCGGCCTCTCTAGGCAAACGCAGGTACGCAATTAAGGCCTAAACCACACTTATATTATGCAGAACATCCCACGCTAGCAGCAGGTGACGCTCGTATATCTCGTACCTTATTCCTGCTGGAGATGATAGGCTTCCCAGGTCGGCTACATGGCGCCGACCTTCAGGGTTCTTTTTTTGAAGATGCACCTTAGCGCTTGCACGCACTGCATCTGACTGCGGTATTTTCTGTTACTCAGGTATCTTGTACGCTGACTACCTCCGGCTACCTTACTCCAGGCTTTAGCGCTTGCCTAGCGCCCTCTGGTGCTCATCACACGAGCATCCATCAGGCAGAGCTCCGCACTCTACACCTCGCTTCTGCCGACCCGGTCCGTCTTCAACATATGTATTTTGTAGTCGTCAAGCGGTTTGGCCCTCTCACATTTTTAACAGAACGGCGCGTGTCTATAGACAAGCGGCACGGTAGGATTAGAGTTTTCAGCCGATCCTGTTGACACGCTGACACCGCTGTACGATTGAAGTGATGGCTATCCCCTGCGTCCAAATGCGGCAAGCCCTTGCTACGACACAACTTGACAATCCAACCGTCATCCCTGAGATGTCTCGTGCACGAGCCTTGAGCCTCCCATTTTTTTACCACAGGAAATGCTGTAACACAAAGGTGCGCATGTTTACTGCGGCGGTGTCATCTCAGCACATGATAGCTAATGTACACTCTGTGGCGGCCTCCTACAAGGGAAGATACAGCATCTGTGTTGGCCCCTTCTGACCTCACTCGCCAGCGTCTGCGCGACGTTGCTGTTCTTGCGAAGGCATCGGCCGTCAGACCCATGACTCTCATGACTGCATGACTCTCCTTGATCAGAGATGCTACATTGGTAGTCTGTTTAGAGAGCATATATGCGGGGGAGTTTGGTGCGAAGTGTTCTTGTCGTCTCTGACAGGCGGAGCTCCACCCATACGCTTAATCGACACGAGAAGCCGGGAGCTGAGCGGGACGTCACTGCTACCACATGAACTGCCGGCTAAAACTCGGGACGCCGGAGCGGGCATGCCGCGGAGCATGAGCTGCGAAATTGCTAGACACGCGAAGAAAACGCCGCTCGACCCCCCCCCCCCCCCCCCGCGCGCCCCTTATAGTCAGATACTACTCTTGAACGCAGGGCTCTGAAAAGAGGCGCTCCAGCCAATGGCGTCGACCGAGTGTAATGACAGTCATGGTCAGCACTTTGTCACGGAGGGTCCTGTCAGCCACTTCCGATGTCACGCTAGAGGATTAACCACGATGTCATGGCGAACGGTTGACGTCATCGGCTGGAGCGGCTTCTATAAGGGGCATTCGCCCCTGGGTTTTTGTCATGTCTACAAGTAGAGCAGGAAGGGTGGGGGAAGGTAATTGCTTGTGCCAGAGATACAAACAAATGGTCTCCTCACTGGCGACGAAGCCTACGTCCCTGCGCCGGCTCTTGAAGGAGCCATGTACGGTCATCCTCACCTGAGGAGGGGTAGATCACCCATGTAATTACTCCTTGAGCAAGCAATATAACCCTACGCAAGTCCATATTTCTCCCCTTTAACCACCAATGCTTTGACCAAGCGGTGATCTTAACTCAGTCCCTTTTTTCATGGCCAACATTCTGTATCCTTAATCGCAAAATAATTTCTGCCGCGCAAACCCTTCTATCTTATCCTTGGCGTGGCTGAAGAACAGCGATGAGATGGGACCACTGAGACGTAAAAGGAGGTCGTTTTCGTCGTAATTCCTCGCATTTTGGGAAGCAATCAACATTATGCAGTGCGCTTTTGACGACAGAAGGTGCCCTAAGTATGATAGGAAATGTAAAACGGTGTGAGACTACACGACATGATACTTCGAAGTTCACAATGTCAATGTTCACAATGTAAGCTAGTCACGAATGGTGCACTAATCTTTGATATTCGAAACGAAATTGCATGTCCAGTGTTGTCCCTGCAACCATAGACGGTCAAAGTGCTCTGCAACAACTTAGGGGCTGTTAGCCTAATTATCACGCACGCGATGTATATTCTTATTGTTCAGAATTTGGGCAGGGACCCACTTGACCGGGAAAGAAAAGTATTTCCCACAGAATCAGCAAACGACACGTGGCAACACCAAGGAAGGAGCAACTTACCTGAAACCCTGGTCCCAGTTTGAAAATAGTATTGCACATCTTCTTCGCCCACTTAATTTGCACCGGCACGACGACATGATCCAGCTCTCCGTAAACTGGTGGCAGCCGAAGAACTAAAGTTCTTAGACGGTATGAACCTGCGAAAAGAAACAGCTGCCGTAGAATGCCCCAGCGGAGTATCTAGACGGTCAGGTAAGTCTAGCTCTAAACTTCATATGCACAGCCAAAACATTGTTACCTTGTGATACCACACAGGCGATCTACTGAAACCGTTGAGTTCTTCTATGAGGGAGGGTCTAGTGGAAGCAGATGTAGCGAGCTGACTCTGGCTTAACATAAGCGTCTCTTAAAATTTCACTCTCAAACATATGTGATGGTTTAATTGGAACGTAAGAGTTTCCCGATATTCGTGTCGTGAAAAACTCATCGCTACTTAAGGGGCGTTTATGGGCCTCGCCGATGGCTTTTTTAGCGCGCGCCTTTTCTGCTGACCTTTACTCTCAAAAATTGACAAGTACTTCTCATTTCTGATTCTCACACGAGATTTATGCGGGCTTCGCACCGCGGAAAACTCACCATTCCTAAAAGAGCGTTGGTGGCCTTCGGAGATAATCTTTTCGGCTCGTGCCTTGGTTTCGGGGTATGGACCGTCATACCAAGGCTTGTTGTTCCCTGAAGCCTCCTCTCTCGTAATCACGGCCACGGTGCTGGTGTACACAAGGTATGCCACGTTCTCTTCGAGGCAAGCGTCGACCACATTCTGGGTGCCTGCATGAGAAGTAATGGATGGGATTGTCACTCTGTCTTCTGGGAGGGGAGTTAAACTGGTGCCGATGCAGAAGTCAGTGATGCAGACTCGAATCATGAAAACAATTTTTAGTATCTAACAACGTTCCCGTTGGAAGTTATTTCATTCAATACATCGCTGAATCACCTGCTCTAATGGTACTTCGCTGCTTCATTGCTTCAGAATATATTAATTACTACACTACACTTCTTAATTACAATGTCATAAGAGCTGTCTAAGATTTCAGACACTAAATTGGGTGCCCAAGTGAATCGCAGGTGAAAATGTATCGCTCTCAAGTGCTATGTAGTTACCTGATGTGTAACTTTCCGCTTAATTATGATTTTGGTTTTAAGGATCTTGTGGCTATTTTTTAGTGACGTTCAATCCAGCAATACTATAACCTACTGCAGGCTAAGCTTCTTCAAAGGTGAGCTCAGTTGCGCGATGTGATTTAAGCGAAATAAAGTATAATTTTAGAAGAACACTACTGTGCGCTGTCCAGCTTGAGTATACGTTTTCTTGTGGCTGAGTGCTTTAAACATCGCGAGGATAAAAAAAAGCAATTCATGCACATGCGAAGCTTTGCATCTTCTTTTTTAAACACCTGTTGTTTGGAAATCACATACCAGCGTTCACAAACAGACCATAAATATTTATTGTTCTTCCACTTAGCAAAGCTTCACATAACCAGAAATATTGCCTCACATCCCTTAATCCATGGCAACAGGAAAGCTGCAGATCTGAAAACGTGTTGAAATTGAGTGCGTAATTCCAATGCGGTTCAAGGACGTAATTTTGTTCTGGTTCTCTTGCCCGAGTATTTTTGCTACCTACTACATAAGGGTTCACAAGAAACACTCTCTGTCACTCTTTCTGGTGTTTAAAAGCGGAGGTTACCGATCGCAAGGACACAAAAGCATGCATCGAGAAAGAATTTTTAGTCGGTAGCCTCTGTAAATGTCCCACTTCTGATCTAATCACAGCATAGTACAAGTTTCTCAAATAAGAGAGAGGATGTTTGGTTTTTGCTTAGCTGCATGACCATCAAGCTCACTTTAAGTGGTTTCTGAGCCGCATTTTTGTGGAAGACGCAGCTATGCCACGCATGACTTGTCTCATACTGCTCATACATGCTTACTCCAGTGAAGCTCATGTGGCATGCCGCTAACCGTCCATTCTATCGACCGTGGCATGAAGCTGTGTAGTTATCTGAAAATGTTTAACAAGATCAGTACTTCGTGTTTGCTATACAGAGTACAGGAAATAATTAGCTGCTTACTACCTTTTCTTTCCCTTGTACCTACACATTTCTATACTAGAACGCGCCCGACATCATTCACGTTGTCATGAGGCCAGTCTTCATACTGCTTTCTCAGTGATAAAAAGAAACAAGAAACATCGTCCCATTTCATGTACCACGAAATTGCTCACACTTTCCAGAAGTTCATTCTGGTAGAATATCCACGACATGGCCCGCAACGGGAAGCTTTTATACGCTCGGCACATTTTCGACAACTGCCGCTTGACTGCAGTACGCTGCACAGGTCTCATGCTCATCGATACAGATGTATGTTCTTTTTTTAGACATCGGCCTCATTCACAGCAGGAATATTGCTTAAAATATATATTTTGGATGGACATTCAGAATTCCTTTCGACCGCAGCGTGTCCACCCTCACACCAGCGGAAATTAAGTGCGGCTTGCAGCGACTGCATTGCATGTGACCACACAGGTATTTAAGAACAATTCAATTCCGTCGCTAGGCCAGTACGCCGTCCCTTCGCCTCTTCAGTTTTTCCTGTTTTACGACATCGTAATGTAACAACTGTTTCTTTTTTGGTGACGGTGACGGAAGTGGACGCTGTTGAACTTCAGTCCGGTCGGTCAGCCGCTGCCGCCAAGAGGAAAAGTCTTGGCCTCCCGAATGACGCAAACAGCCAGGCCACCGTGGTGTACTCGGCCACCAGTGATGACTCTTCTGCTGACGACGGCTTCATCAGAGTCCTAAGCAAGAAGGCCAAACGGAGAGTATGCAAAGGTGAGGACTCGTCGTCGTCGAGTACGTCCACGATCACTACGGAGCGAGGATCATCGACACATACTGTCCTATTTGTGCCAGAGACTCTCACCGACAATCTCAAACACATCAATAGGCAAGACACGTCTGCGTTCCTGGAGTCTCGCGTCCCGGGAGCAATTAATGATGTGAGGGTGAATCGTTTGAGGAATGTCGTCGCCATGGATGTCATGGACCGGAACGAGCTTGAGAGGTTGAGCAACATCAGAACGCTCGGCGGCATCAGCGTTCATTCACATGTCCTTCTAGGCAGTGGCACTACGGCAGGCGTCATTTACGACATCGACGTAGCCATCCGCGACTCTGATCTGCCCATTTTGATTCAACCAACTACGGACGGTGTAGCCATACTGCAAGTTAAGCGCCTTGGGAGGACAAAGTGCATCAAGTTGACCTTCCAAGGGGACTGCATTCCAACGTACGTGAAGGTTGATCACTTTCGGCATGCAGTTAGGCCTTTCGTCCCGAAGCCTCTCCAGTGCCGCAAATGCATGAAGATAGGACACGTGAGTAGTGTGTACAATTTCCCCATCGTGTGCCCACGATGTACTTAACAACACAGCGGCGATTCTTGCCGGGAAACAGTCCTTACGTGTGTCAATTTCCGCGGCCCTCATGATGCTGCCTCAAAAGATTGTCCTCGCCTGAAAAGGGCGATACTCAAACAAATGACTAGAGACAATTCCACACAGAGAGAAGCTGCCGCTAAGGTGCGACGACATCGTCGCCATCGTCACAGACCTCCTAAAAGCGTAGCGAGCATTGGAAAGAATCGTCCAAGAATTTCCGCAACTTGTCTTCCGTCTCCTCATACTACTTTAAGGATTGGGAGCAATATGGCTGGCAAGGGACAGACGGTTGTCGCAGACGGGCCTTGGCCATCACAGCCTGAGCTAAACACACCCGCAGTGACCAAGCAGGTATTGCGTACTCAGAGTTCCGAGCCCATTGCTAATCAAGCACAAGTCACAACTCCGGTCCAAGACCGGGACCGCCAAGTGACTCGGCAATCGCTCCCGAAGCACCCAGCACCCACCCCAGCACCGCGCACCCAGTGTGTTGATCCTACTGCTGGTCGGGTAATAGGTCAGAAACCAGACCAGGTCGCAGACGAGCAAGTGATTGTAATGCTAAAGCCAATCGTGAATGCCATGCGTGTGCTGCTTTCTAGCATGCACATACCAGCTGCACAGAATGCACTGCAGATGCTGGATTTGTTGAATCCAGTGCTTGCAGCTGTCCAATAGCTGGCGCAACGCATCCTCTAGCCTAATCCTTCCGAGAGGAAGTCCGATGCTTATGTTGTCATCAAAAATATCAGCCTCAATGGCAAGCAGCCTTTCTTGACACTGAAACGTCTGCGCTGCCTTGTGATGGAGGGCCCTCGATAGTTTCCACTCAGGTCGCAGCTGTCGGCAGCCCTCAAAGTGTGCAGGCTACTGCTGCGGCAGCCTGTGACTTACAATGCTTGTGCATTGCCTGTCGTGCCTGCTACGGACCGCATTTTTCTACTTCTTCATATTCTTTTACGCCCCCCTAATCCCTTTCCCCCAGTGCAGGGTAGCCAACCAGAACATTTTACTGGTTAACCTCCCTGCCTTTCATCTACCACTTCTCTCTCTCACACACTTCCGTCAGTGTAGTTGATAGCTTTAAGTGAATCTTCGTTTCAAATTATGTCAAGCTCTTGTGGGCGCAAAACTCAAATAATAAGACCTACTGTCTTAGCAGCACGTAAGTATGAGAGTATTCACAATTTCTTCACCGACAAAGAAAGTGAGCTGCCTAGACTACAACAACAACCAGAAATATTCATTTAACCATAAGCTTGCACGGAAAGTGGGTTAAAATTAGCTCCTACCGCTCCTGACCTTCCCGTTGAATCTCTCGAACGTGGCTTCGTCCCCAGTGACGGTGGTGGGCAGTAGCTCGCCACAGTGTATCGCCGAGTGGGCATCCCGAAAGTCTGCGCGCTCGGCTTGGGCGTCGCACACGCTACACACAACCTCCGTAATGCTTTCAGGCATCTAGTGCCGTGTGCATTAAGGTTCGGGACCCGCGACATGTGATGCCCTTAGGAATTCAACTTTTAAAAAGAGAAATAAAATTAACAGATAGAATTGGAAACAATTTGAAATGAAGCTTAAAGTGCGAGAGTTACGGAGCTAACAGTTCGTGATGCTGTTTGATTTTAATTCGCGCCGTGCTGCGAATTTAACTAGCAACAGAATAAACCCTGATAGACAGGCGCCTGTACTTAATATTAGCGCCAAAGCACTCATACGCTCACCAACACCGGCCAAGAATATTGTCACCGTACGTACGTTCACCGTACGAACGTACGTACGTTCTTGTGCCGTTACCTAGCAACCCGAGTTGCTACCCGCGCTTACCCCGAGACAAATTTGGTGTATTTTGAAGAGTTACGTGCACTGAAGAGGTTGCTTTGCTTGCAAGCTTCTCTGAAGCGGATGTATTTTTCCGCGATGTAACCAAAAATTTTGGGCCACGGCGCCGAGGGTTAGCGCGTTTTCGAAGTTCTAAATGTGATACGGATATCACTTACGGTAAGCTACACGCCTCTCAATAACTAAGGAGCCTAACAGGAATGATGCAAAAGTTAACAATTCAAAATTAGTTAACCAGCCTGAAACTTCGCATGTCTTAGCTGTATTCGGATACACGACGGAAGCCAACAGCCACCGAGACTAAGAAGCAAGGAAGATATATCTTTAATTTGCAGTTTTTCATCAATGGGAGGTTATTAAAAGCAGAAGAAAAAACAACCACATGCAACCGGTGGGATCCGAACCCACGGCCTCCAAAATTTCGCGTCCGGTACTACACCGGTACTATACACCGCTGACAATGCTATGCCCAAAAAAGTGCTCTTCTATCTCAAAAAGCCTGTTCTTTAAAATAGTGGAAAGGCTTAGGTGAAACACCCTGTATATTTTTTTTCATTGCTGACTTTCATTCTACACCTGTAGCCTAGCTTATCTGCCGTTTTCAGAAGATTTTGCAATTTAGGAGTGCGCGCCATAAAGTTTGTTCACTGTTCAGCTATCAGATTTCCTCCTGATTTGAAAGGTTTGCATCATTGTCTGTTATTTACATTACTGTTCTTCGCTCGTGGCATTCTGAATGCGTCTCATGTTGCGGTGCACGAACCTTAATGCATTGGGCACCCGTTGCGGAGGAGCCAAAGGAAGCTTGTGACCTGCACGTGTGAAGCCGAAAACCTGAATGAGGCTATCCGGAGCGCCGGCGCTGTGATCTGCTGAGCGGGGCTGCTGCTCACGGCTTTCACGGGCGACGAAGCCGCGCTTAATAATCAGCGTGCTGGGTGGGCGCCTTCACAGGTGCCGAGCCACCACCTGCACGAACACTAAATGGCCCCCACTGTGCGCAGGTGCAAATATGTGGGTGCCTTGCCACGTGTTTTACCAATTATCGGAGGCAAATGATGCTCCTGGATACGCAAGTATTTACAGTAATCGCTGGGCTATATCGCCCCTTTCCTTTTCGAAGAATAAATAATGAATGCTCGCATAATTCCACACCCTTACCTGCCGGTAACACAGCACAATTTATAATTTTTCGTTCTGCCTGCCGCGAAGCTGGGCTTCGTATGAGTGCTTCGGTTCTATCTGGTTCGGTGAATATCTGTGTATCGGTTGGGGCTGGGTGACAGCTCTGGGAAAAACAGTGAAAGCATCGCCTTGTGAGAAATAGGCTGTCCCAATATCACGTCTAGAAAACTCTGGATTTAAACGATGGAAGCTCGGATCGGATGAAGGTAAAAAAGTAAAAATTATCAATTACTCGGACGTAGAAGGATTGTTGATAGATAGCGACGTGCACAGACGTACCTTGCACGTTGATTCTCTCAAACGCTGCTTCGTCCTCGGCGGCTGTAGTGGGCACTAGCGCCGCGCAGTGGATCACCGCGTCAGCTCCTCGTACGGCCCCTCGCAAGGCTTGGATGTCGCATACGCTCGCCACAACCTCCCGGGTCTTCTTGATCATAGGGTGCCCTGGGGGTGGGGTTCATGCGTCATTCAACATGATTGCTCGCTTCGCATTTTACTGCGAGACAAATGCGAATCGAGAAGGCTGCCAGGGTGGCCTGAAAAGGTTCAGCTTGGGCACCCTGCACTGAGTACGGGGAAATATGGTAGGAAAGATGAGAAAATAAGGGGATATACCATAACGTGCAAAGATGAGAGGAAGGATCGGGCGCAGCTACAGCAGATTCTTTAAGCCCGTCGGCATCAAGAGAAACTGCAACGCTTGAGAATCCTCCAGGTTTGAACACTCTTGCTACCATGGACCAAGAATTCGGTACCCCTTCAGCGGACGGCCATTAATGTTTTGTCAAGAGTGAAACATAGCGCCTGTGTTTCCACTGAACATAGGCAGCAAGCTCAAAAAATATAATGAATCCTCTAATATCCTCCGCGATCGCTCAGTGGTTACGGCACTCTTTTGCTAAACCCGAGGATAGGGTTGTAATCCCGGCCAAGGCGGTCACATTTTGATGGAGGCGAGACGCAAAGTCCTCTTTTACTAGCTTTCCACCCTTCCCCCTTTCTTACAGTTCCCCTTACAGGCGCTGCTTACCGGGGCGGTCCAAAGGCCAAGAATATACAACAGCATCTACACACGCAAGACAGAAAGCCAGCTTTATTTTGTGACTTACAAATGGGCACCTCCGGTTTTGTCGAAGTGTAGGAGCTCACCTAATGTGTTTTCGAATGGCCTGGTGTCGAAAAGGCGCACTTCTTGCACGCTCGGATGGTCCTGCAACTCGCGCAAGACGTGGTGACCCAGCATGCCACTCGACCCGGTCACCAGGACGACCCTAATGGGTCGCTGGTCCCCAATGGTGCTGCTGGAAGTGGAAGGGAGTTTCAAATGCTGTTACTTGTTCACCTGTTCTTTAAGGGCACGTCAGCAGCAGTGCTTCACCGGAACCGTCCCAAAACCGTGTGGTGTACCTTCCAGCGCCAGGTATGCGCCAAGGTCTCTCCTCATTACTATCTAGGACTTAGAGAACACAATGGCGCGTCCTATCAATAGATGCCACTCCATGACTATTGGCATACTTTTGACAAAAACTCCACACGCACACAGTGGAAAAAATGCGTAAATTGAGCAATGGCTGAGGCATAAAATTGATGTAGCATCCTGAAGGGAGCAAGAGCTTGACCGCGAGTCAAAAGTAATGAGTCGTCAAGCTAGCTCTAGACATTGACTGCATTGCAGAGAATTTCAGGAGCTGTACTCTGCCTCCTCGCAGGTGTTTTCCGGCTGATCTGATTCGCGCACCCTTTTTCATGCATTGTGCGGACTCAAAGCTTAAATATTTTCTTCGCGCATAAATTGTGGTGTGTTATTGTTTTTTCGATGTGAACGCAAAACAAAACAATAAACAATACAGCAATTAGAGAAGGTGACTGAGCAAATATATTGGGGAGTAACTCTGGCGCAATGGCCCCAATTTTGCTGGTATATTTTTTTTTTACTGTGTACGGGTAAATTGTGAAAAATTCTGAGAACAAATTTGGGTAGATTCCGAAGAAATGCTTCCGCCATATCGCAAGAAAACCTTCACGGTAGGCGACAAAAAACAAAAGGAGAGCTATTCCCACAAAGTAGCAGTGTCTGTACAGAATGCTTTGGAAGTAGGTATGCTTCGTAAAAGACAGACTGTTAGGAAGTCAGTAAAGCAGAAATTTTGGCTCACTGGTGCTGGCCGCATATGTTCTTAGCGCAAAAAGGTAAGTATAGTGGGAAGAAAGACTACAAAAGCGCTACTTCTGGATGTGTATAAGTATTCTCTTGCTTTCGCATTGAGCTACAGTAGAACATAGATGCTCTCATTTTGAAGCCAGATTATCTCCGAGCTATGATGTCTCGTCTCTTTTTCGATAGCTCCAGGATGTTAAAATCGCACATTTTGATTCAGGCACCAGCTCAAGCGACCTTTTAGAATTGGTGGGGCTCACCGCCCTCCTTGATGTTGCCGTTTACTGGCCTACGGCAGTAAACGGCAGTACCCCGAGGTTACTGCCATTACTAGCAATTTGGAAGCACCGCTTCTAGTCCCTTTCGCTGCTACCATGTGGCGTGTGGCTCTGAACATTCAAAAATAGCGCGATCGCATCATCCGCAATGCAAGAAAGAACGTTAATGCCCGAGTGGCTGCCCAAGAGAACGCGATCGGTCGCTAGGCTTAGCGGAACTGGCCGGGGGCTGTTCCAAATTCCTGGTACCGTCCTGTGAATGACCAGTGAGGTTTTAGCCGAGTGCGCGCCGGGGCCCGTGCGGGTGATCACGTCAGGAGCTTGGTAACGGCCCACCAAACCACCCAACGAGGATGCTCCACGCGGGAGCGCTGCCGGTGCACATCGTAGCTCGGGTAGTCCGACCTTAAAGCCGTAAAGTTCGCTGGCCACTTAGCATAGAGCCATTGAGTTCCAGCTGATGCATTTATTATCCTGCTTAAGGTTCCTGTTATTGTGCTGAGGCCTATGACGCTTCGTCGCCCGCATCGCGCAGCAAGAGCGGAATCGATTATTTGTTTACATCATTGTTTTCCTTCCCAAACCGTGAAGATTGTTTCATTGCTGTCATCATTTTAGATTGGCCTGCCATGAACCACGTGCTTTAGCTGCTGCTTATGGCATGTCACTCATGGGCCGAGACGGTGGTTCGCACTCCCCACATCAATTTGATGGCAGCCCTACACTGGAGCGCACGTGTAGCTTTCACATCATGCACCATCCGAGAAGACAGTACCTTCGAACAGCCCTAACACTTCAACGTCGCAAATGAAATCGCTCAGTCCTAAATCGGCTTCGTCATGAACATCGCAGCTAAATGCTACACCACTCAACGCAGTAGGAAGCGGAAAATCATGTTGGAACATAATTTGTTTTTCTGTTTCCTTCGACGTTTTGAAATTCGCTCCCTCTTCGTGTAAGTCGTCTACGAGTACAGGTTTTAATGAACACATTTGTGACATACCTTCTGTTCACACGTCACGTAAGCATCACGCAGCAACTGCCGCGATCGAGAATCTAAAGTAACGAACAGACGAGGCGCGACTGCAAAGTGCCGGCATCTCGGCCGATGAAACGGGGCACGATCGTAAGTAGCGGCCTTGCGAGGTAAATAAAAACGACGAAGAAAAAGAGGCGGCGTCATTACGCAAGCGATAATATTCGCTTTCTGAGGCCACTGTGGGTGCCTCTGGCCTAAGAGCGTGCTTGGAATCACAGAAGGAGAAGAAAATGGTTGTTGTTATTTTTATTATATTCCCAAGTTGGCCACTGTTCATTATTGTTTTCTGATTACCCTGCATTTTCAGTGAACATGCTCGCTGATTAAAGTTGTTGCTACTGACGCGTGCACTGTGTTTTCTATGTTGTAAAGTGTGCATGATGTAGTTGTAATGTGTTATGTCGAGCTGCGTATTGCGGGTCGAAACGGTGTCTTGAAATGGTGTGGAGAGGAGCAACCATTGCTGCAACAAGACTCAACCCTCTCCTTTGATGTCCGGCGGGAACAAGGCGAAGGTTAAACTTCCATTCCCAAAAACTGCACTTCTATAAAACGCACCTGAAAACATAGACTTCTCCCTGCGTCTTTTCGCCAAAGTGGGTTAGGTCACGTTTTGTCAAAAATCCGCAGTGTGGGAACCGGCTAATCAACTTTGCAATTAGAAAAGAAGCTGCTTAGATTACTTTAGTCTGAATTGATTATAGGAAGTGTACCTATCCATCTTTTCTTTTTTTTTGTACTTTCATGTGTTTTGCTAGTTCTGCTGTGCGTCGCCTTCTTTTTTGCTGACGGCGAAACTTCTAGCAAGCGTGAGTTTTTAACGCCACAGCATTACGCACCTCGTGTCGCAGAAAAGCAGGTGTCGACGGAGTCCGCCGTGAGAGAAAAATCCGTCATCTCCCTGTGAGCGATAAATCCCTCCTCCTGCTCGTGAGCAAAAAAAAAAAATCCCTCCTCCTCCTCCGCGCATTGTACGCCACTGACCCAACAAAACAAAAAAAAAAACGAAATGGCGTAGTAACTGTCTCGCATATATCGGTGGACGCCCGAACCGCGCCATAAAGGCCCCTGCACGGTCACTTTTTTTTTTCCGCATGCGCACGCCTCGTTGCGACAGTGCGCAAGGGCTGCGCAAGGGCCGAACAATGAAGCGCATGAACTCATCCGCCTGTGCGCACAAAGTTGGTCAACTTCAACTCTTTTTCCGCACGAGCGGATGGTCGTATCACGCTATTGGCTGCTGTCTCGTGACGTAGCAGCACAGCGGTGCCTGGTCGCGCCTCCTCAGCAAAATTGCCGCCGGCTAAGTGGAGTGAAAAACCAGGCCTACTTGGCGGTAGCTGTGCCGAGAAACACGATATTGGCCGCGTGTAACTATTACGAGTGTTGAAAGCGACTTCGAGCTTCACTGTGTGCAACAACGGCAAGCGGCAGTTTCCCCCAAGTTGTTTTGTCGCCGTCTACACCGAGTTGACCGAGCGGCCTTCAAACCCACGCTGACTACGCGGGACGTAACAGTGCCGGTGTCGCGAAGTGCTTATTTGCAACCGTTTGTGATACTTACAAATGTTCTTTATTCACGCGAGGAGCTTCACGAACAGCAGCGAGAAGCAGCTCCCCAGGGTGAATTTCCTCTGCATACAGCTCGCTTCACCGCGCAGTGGCAAGTGTGAGTGTAATGAAAGTGGTTGCAGTCGGAACGAGTGATTTTGCGTCAGTCAGTGATATCGACTGCAAGTATAATTACGTTTGAAAAGCTTGCTACGCGCGCCTTGTTTTCTGAATGCTGAAATCAACTTAGTGCTGTACAGCAGATCCTGGTTCGGGTGCACGCGTGTGTACTAAGTCTGATAACTGCCGTTAGTGCGTGCCCCGCCGCGGTGGCTCAGTGGTTAGGGCGCTCGACTACTGATCCGGAGTTCCCGGGCTCGAACCCGACCGAGGCGGCTGCGTTTTTATGGAGGAAAAACGCTAAGGCGCCCGTGTGCTGTGCGATGTCAGTGCACGTTAAAGATCCCCAGGTGGTCGAAATTATTCCGGAGCCCTCCACTACGGCACCTATTCTTCCTTTCTTTCACTCCCTCCTTATCCCTTCCCTTACGGCGCGGTTCAGGTGTCCAACGTTATATGAGACAGATACTGCGCAATTTCCTTTCCCCAAAAACCAATTATTATTATTATTATTATTAGTGCGACGTGACGAAATGAACTTCGAGCTCTGCAGTGAGTCACATTCGTTGCAGCGGTTGAAGTGACCGCGAGCAGAAGTCTTTGTGCTGCGGCGTAGCCATCACCGATATCGATCGTAGTTCGTGTGTACTGTGTTAGACAACCGCCGTGAGTGCGACGAGACCATTCAGAAACTTGTGTTTTGCGTATGCGAAACGATCTCGGCTGCACGGCCGTTTGGCTGTTTTATGTCGGGGCTACAGAAGCGTCGCCAGCATTCTGCGGCAATGTGCTCCATAAAGTGCAATTTCCGACTATGAGTGGCCGGATTAGGATGGTATGCCGGCGGCACAGTGAAATCTGTGTGAAAACATCACTTTGCATGGCAGCTCTCACATCTGGAGCCTCTTTTTTATTTCCTGCCGGGCTATGTGGCCTATATCTGCAATAAAATTTGCACGACGAATTGAATGATACCAATTTTCCCTGCATGTGGTCATGGTCTGAGCCAAAGCAGTAGTGTTAAATTTGGGTTGTAACACGTAATGACCACATCCCGTAGACTTTTGTATGAACAAAAATCATTGTCACAACTCGTTCACTGGTGTTTCACAACGCACAAGTCTGTAATATGTGCGACTAGTGCAGCTCTCTTCTATGATCATTTCATTTTATCTGATGCAAAAAATAAAAGACCACAGCAGGTGCTTACGCTTCTTAAATCAAGCAACCCATATAAAATTGTGCCGTGTTAATACGAACACTTTGATTCCGGATAAGAACTGTACATAGAGTTTTCTATAATAGCGAATCATGATTAAAAATGAAAATCCTTTTCAGTAAACTGCTGTGATTACAATGTGTTTTTTGCTTAGCAGCGTGGGGTGAAGTTGGATTTTAGACAAATGCATGCAATATTAAGTGCATCATCGTGGTCGCCATGGCCATTGGTAAAATGCAGTAATCTTGAAGTGGTCCGTGTCCATGACAGTCGGAATAGAAACTGCTCTTTTGAATCAGCATCTGATCCAATAATTGTTTTCACTACACTTCGGTCTCCAAGGTGCTCACCAGGTTGGCTTTATTGGTGTCGAACAGTTGTTGACTACAGCTTCCTACGTAAGCTGTCCCAGCTTGTGTCAAAGCATTTAGAAGCAGATGCAGTCAATGCACATGCACACATGCATATGCTGCGTTCATTTACCTGTGACTGCCTGCAGTTAACATTATTTACCTGCTGGATGAAGGCGATGGTGCTCCTATGAGAATGTATTTGTCATAAATGTAGAATGCTTCCTAGATTTCCTTCGCCTTCTCTGCATTTGCGGCATTTCTAAATTTGTTTGCTTGAATGTAGATGCTTGTTTGCACCTTCAACAATGTTCAGCTATAAGTTTCTGCGGACACTCATGTGTTCACATTTGCCGTATGATCATGACATGGCCATATTTGTGCATATGCCAAAACCACGTTAACAAGGTTTACTTTTATTTTTCAAAGTGTGCTATGTGCTTTTGCACTGTGGTTGACCCTGCAATGGTGACCTTGTGCCGTTTCTGAAAGTCCTAGAGTGCAGGTGCAGCCATCTGCTTGTCGAGGTTAAGATCACATTTAATTTCAACCCACTTCCTTAATACTTGAATTCTATTTGCAGATTTCCTGCTTGGCACGTGTGCTGAGTTCTCATGCCCGACATGCTTTAACTCGAGAAGTTTTTTTTTTCTTCTTGCCGTATTCTCTGCTTAAAAAAAAACATTAAATTAGAGTTGCATTCAAACATCTGTGAGATTATAACAAAAAGGTTATACAGTCAGCGAGCGGCTTAATTCATTTGTGCAGTGAACAAAGTGCACCAGGAAATGGGTCACCCCACCTTTCAGTGCCGATAATTTTGACACCAGAACGAGAAGTGCTTTGTCAGACAGAAAGTGCAAGCGGAGAGAGTCGGCGTGTCTGGCAGTTCAAGGCTTAACAAAAACTGCACGCTATGCTTGCAAGTGGTATTAGGGGAATTCCAGTGTGCAACAGCCATATGATTCAGTCTGTATTTGTCGCCAAACACTTCTAACAGTCCTTGCGCTGTGTTATAGTATCTGGTTACCACAGTACAGACGTTCGCATTGCAGTCCACATTACACGACAAGAATATGCTGGTCTCAATGGGCATTGTGCATTTAAAATCCTGTCAGTTGTCCGAACAGCAAGCTTACGTGTTAAGGCGTGCATGCTTTGATAAAGTTTCATCCCCAGGAAAACTGTGCATAATTCAAGACATCATATTACAGGGCGTATATTAAGGAGGCATGGCTGCATACAGCAGAATGTGGTAATTTTTTTAGTTGTGATAATGTCAGAAGCACCAAATCATTGCGCCATTTGTATGACTATCATGGATTCCTAATCGGGAAAAACACTTTGTACTCTCACACTACTAAATTGTTGTGGCCCATTAAATTGTTCCTTCCTAATTGGTATGCTTTATGAGAAGCATTCCTGTGGTAGCCAACTTTTCGTTCTTTGTGACATACACTTGCGCCTCAGTCTCTTTGAGAAAGTATGTGATCAAATCCTTTATAGAATAATGCCTTCATCGTACTGTTCTGAGCGGGATTAAAGTGATCCTAGCAGGCTAACAGCAGTTGGACCATGCTAACTCTTGCTTATCCTGTCTTTCTTTTTTTGGAATCTCGGGCAACTCCAAAGGTATCGTACTTGACCCTTCCCTTTTTCCTACATTAATTAATGACCTTCCTTTCACTGTTTCATTTACCTGGTCTTCATTGATTGCTATATGGTCGACCATCCCACTAACAATATCAACATTCCTACCGTCAAGAACAACGGTCTGCGTGCTTGAGAATGGCCTCTTTGCCAAAGTTAATAGGACTGCATTAATAGTTTTTACTGTCAGCCATGCCCGTCTGCATTACAAGATGATATGTGTCTGTATTTCCTTTGTGCTTGTATCCTAACCTGTTTCAAGCGAAGCAACGCAGAAACTTCCATTAAGTGATGTGGTTAAAATGCTAGGTGCGTATGTTTGCGCATGTGGCTTTTATGTGCGTGCGTCATTTGATCCTTATCCTCGTCTTAGATGGCCGGCCAGGTATGTTATCGGACCAGCATTTACAGTATTTATAAAGGGGTGCCTCCTTCTCCTCTATAATAAAGCTAAATTCCACATACAGTTCTGTCGTTACGAAGGGAGTCACATTACTGCTGCTGTGAATTTTGTGTGTGTATGTGATTTTTTGCACTGACGGCAGTGAAGCGCATGGAAAGGCACAAACCTGTTCTCAATAATAGTTTATTCATAGAATTGCTGTTTTCCTTAAATTAGTAACAAGAGTTTTCATATAAGGCCCTGAGGAGGATTATCATTTTGGTGCATCATTGTGAAAAAGGAAGCTACAAAACAAGACCATTGTTTGCCTAATACATTCAGCCTTTCTAGGACTGTTTAAATTCACAGACACTCCCTGTATGAAGCCGAAAAGTAGGCATAGCCTATGCAAAGATCTTCAAGCAGTTAGGTTAACACTTGGTCATTTTAACATAAGGTATGCCTAAAGAGAACTTTGGCAATTTGAAAACCAAACTGGCAATGAAATAAGCTTTACTTTGCAGAAGATGTTTTAATAACAACAGTTAGCACGTTCCAAAATTTTATGCATGACAAGTGGGGCAGACAATGCTCACTTTAATGTGCTGTTTAGGAAACCAGAATCACTCTTACGATCTCTCTTTTTTTTCTGACCAGAAAAAATATTGAATATTACTGTAAAGCTATATGAGAGGATATATGCATATATACCCTACACACACTTAAAGGCTAATTTTTGATTTCATTGTATTTTGCAACAACACAACTTTCACCTTGTAAATATATTTCTGCAAATTATGCTTCAGATAATCACTATGCATTGTCAGTGCATCCTGTTTCCCTGAATATATGAAGTATTCTGTCCCAACCTCAACCAGGAGCCGCCCCGATGTAAGCCAGTTTACCAACTCCCACATCATGTTATGTTTACACTGAAGGTAAAAAGCATGTATGGCCTTTTACTAAGTGCTAAGCAACCACTTTGGTTCATTCACATGGGCACTTTCAGAATTTTTTTGGAGTTGTACAGACAACATGCCAGCTTGTTTCTGCATGTGTCACCTTTGACTGGCTCTAAGCACAACTCTCCAGGCTTGTTTGCACTGCTGCATTCTAGCTTGTGCAATTCTCACTGCAATATGAGCTAAGGAATGACTGCTAAAATAAAATTGCTCGCCCGCTGTCACCGTGCAAAAAACAACGCAACGCATTTCAGCGCAGTGATAGATGGCTTGGCCTATTTAATTGTCACTGCATTGTGCTATCTCTACTTTGGCTTTTCTAATGGGCCGAATAACATTACCGAGAGAAATCATTACTGTTGCACGGTCACTCTTCTGTGAAATGCCCAACTGCTGCAGTTACAACTGATTTTACACATTCCAAATTACTGGGAATGTCATACATTTCTCGTATATTTAGGTTCATATTCGACAGCAGTGTGCTAGTTAGAATTACTGATGATTTAACCTGTGCCTGATCTCAGCTGTGGGAATTTCTCTGTTATAATTACAAACGATCGAATATCTACTGCTAACCTATAGCTTGTTCTAGTCTCGTATCCTTAGCTCTGAGAATTCGCGATACGAATTGCCTCGTCCTTCTGAAATCGTTATTGCATGTTAGGGTATAGAGTAACTTTCAATGGGGGCACTCTTCAAATATCAGGAGGCAAAAATCTTAGATCATAGTTAGAACGGTCGCATATATGGGTGGTCTTCAGCGGAGTCTAGCCGATTTGCGGTTGAACGAGTTGTGCCACGATCGCGGTGTGATGCCTTTTTTTTTCACTTTCTGAAGTAGAAATAGCGCAAACGTTATTCGTTTCCCGTGACGCTGTTTTAGAACCTCGCCTGCGGTGTTGCAAAGTTTGTTGCGCCTTCGTTCGCGGACGTCAGAATCGGCCGCGCCGAGATCCATGGCTATCACAGCCGATCGCGGTTTTATCTGCTACGAAGAATCTCACAGCTAAACATGTCTCGGGTGAGCCACATTATCAGAGTGTGTGTATTTGTGCGGCAAGATATCTTTCGTGTTTTGCTACGCCACATGCCTGTGCTGCCGCACGGGCGCCACTGACGAGCGTGCCAATCAGAACACAGGAGTCGTCCGCTCGGTCGGATTCAACGAACTTGATCGTATAGCACCTCATCCGCAACACGCCCTCACGCACCCGTGCGCACGGTCGCAAGGACGGTTGCGCATGCGGAAAAAAAAAAACGATCGTACAGCGGCCTTAAGAGGTTTGACCTCTGGCTCATTTGAAGGCCAATATCAGCGCCTCCCGCTCGTCTCGTTCGGGCGCGGTGGGGCCGTGCGGCAACGCAGGAATCACGCGGTGAGCGGCGAACAACGCAGCGCACATCCAAAGCGAGTTCACCACGAAGCTTGCGGCTTGCTGCCCGTTCGTTCGGCGCGGAAGCTATGCTGGCGTTCGTGGCATCGGGTTTGTCGAGAACGATGTGCTGACGAACAACCACTGCAACTTGACTCTCCCGCGTTTCGGCAAGGCAGCCTTTCTACGCGGTTTGCCGCTCCGCGCGTCCGTTTCATCATACGTAGCAGGGCGATTTGTCTAACGGGCAAGGCGTCGTGCCGAACGGCACGTTCCGTGGACTCCCTGGCAGTGCCTCAACATGCTGTCGCGTTCCACTCTTGAAGGCGAAGCTTAAGCGTCCTCCAATTTTTACTTCTCCATTAATCTTCTCATGGATTCTATATAGGGCCAGTGAACGTTATTAAACTGCCAGTGCTGATGTCGATGACTGAGTTTTTCCACTACATCTACGCGTCACCAGTGATGATCTCGCTGTGGTGGTTCCGGCTGCTGACGAGAATACAGAAATAGTGAGAAATAAACAGTAATACTCGCTGAGCTCACGCACTTCCTTGGCGAGGACAAGAGCCGAGATAGTTGAGCGGCGTAACGAGTGCGTCGAAAGCCAAACGTCGAAGGACGGCACCGCCTCTGTTTGGCCTGAGAGAGCAAATTTTTTTTTGCTCGGAGGGAATTGGAAAGATCTCAGCGAATGCTTCATGAAGGCTTGATTTTGGGATGGCATGTGATAAGATTACGAGTGGATTTCTCCTTGGCTTCCGGCTCTGCCATGGTTGTCCTTTTGCATAGCTTTAGTAACGATCACAGAAAAATCACAATGAGGATATGATAGCTGAAATCCTAATAAGTGGATTTGTAAGACCCAGGTAGTGCGGTAAACAGATAACGGAGGGCCAGCCGGGTCACTGCAGTGCGCTCCCAGCGAAGAAACAACGTATTTCAAAGGCATTAAAGATTGGATAGTTGATTCGTACTCTCTTCTGAAGTTGAATAAGAGTGAATGCGAAAATGTAGAGCAAAACGCTTCAAGCAGACGCCAGCGCTCTTTCTGCTTGAAGTGCTTATCCGTCCGTGGTGGCTTTCGGGCCGTTTCAAGATGAAAAACTAAATAAAATTTAGGATGTGGTTAGAATAATTACTGGGATAGGCTGGTGCAGGAAAAGACTTTTAGGAAATCAGTCGGAAAGGATCTTGCCCTGCAGCGGATTGGAAACGGGATTACGATGACTGCAGTACCCGAAAGCCTTCTCGCGAGACGCGCAGCGCAGATATCAACCATGTTAACGAGCACTAAGTTGACCGGTGGTCGGGCGCGGCCTCACGGATGACCAGGTTGGCAGTGGTGCAGCTATTATCTCTCTTCGTCACTCTGACAAAGGGTGGAAATTTAGAGAGTTTATACTAAACAAATGATCCCTGTTAAATCAAACTTGCTTTATTTGAAGATTCGGCTAACTTGAACTGAAGGTTTTTGTCGCGTCTATATCAAGTGTATTAAAGAAAATCTCAAATAGAACTCTACTTGGAACACTTTCGACTGCATATGTGATGTTTATGACTACATAACGCTCAATATCTAGAGTAAGCTGTCGCTCCTCAAAGCTTGCCAAAGTTCGATTTGCCTGTTTTGCACATTAACGGGCATTCCCCTGTGGGTCTGCTATTCACTCTGTGATGAATCTTCTTCGATGTTTTCTTCTTAAGAGCCTCGCAGACAAGATAGCCACAAGCTGCGATTAGGTGAGTGTTATTTAAAATGTCACTGAACAACATAGAAAAGGAAGTATTTCCTTCTTCCCGAGCTTATCTGTCTTAGCTCGCCATCGCTACCCTGCTGAAAGCTAGAAAATAGTGAGTTTAGAGAGGAGGGCTTATTTTAAGAGGAATACGGAGAGGAACGAAATGAGTAGTGCAGAAAATGTAAATCTGCCGTTACAGGACATGCCGCTCACACGATACGTGATGGTCGGGGATATTCATAAACATCTCAACCTTATCAGCCGCAAATAAGGAATGCAGATCTCTGAAATAGTGGCATTAGCAGTGAAAATAAAGCTCGATGGAATGATGGCTATTCCTCACCTGTCGGCTTCGAGCATAGCCGCTTGCGCGTCTGTCTTGTGGCTTGTACTGATCCTGGTGTCCATTCGTTGTTTGGGTATCGGGCGGCGCTCTTTCTATGGACCTAGCAAGACTCGAGCCATCCGCGATGGCTACTACTGCGCGCTTCGGCGCGAAAGACGACCCCTCCTCTTTGGGAAGGCCGGCACTTGGGCGAGGGCGAGACGTTGTATCACACAGCCAGCGTCCTTGAATGTATGATGGTGCGAGTGTCATGGCTTCCTTGTTTTCAACTATTATTTCCAGCAAATGATCAAATCGTTTATCTCATGGTGACAGGAATGACAAGTTGAGTGGCTGAGAAAGGGACGAATGATATCCGCCATCAAGCGGAGGGTTTTGACGCGAAGCACGCCTTTTAGGCAACCTTAGGCGTCGCAGAAAAAAGGAAGAAGCTTGTGGCTCTGTCAGACGGCCAGCAGCGCTGTTTATGTTTTTTCACTGCGAAATTCTACTCTAGAGATTGTGAGGAAATTTTTTGCCCCGTTTCGTGTCCGCAATAAGGGGAAACACAGTTGCGTACGCCCTGAAGAAATTGCTTGGGTAACAAAAAAGGCCACCAAGGGCCTTAGAGACGTGTACTGCGTACATATATCAGTGCTTTTAGCTTCGCATACGAAAAGCCTTTGGTTCATTGCTTAACACTCTTTGTTTTTATTTCGCCTCTCTTATAGATTTGGCATCCTTTCGTAACCCATTTGCCCAGTGCAGGGTAGCAAACAGGTGCTTACTTCTAGTGAACCTCCTCACGTTTCTTTTTCCACTCACTCACTCTCTCTCTCTGTCTTTCCAAACATACCCTGCATGGTAGTTAGGAGAATAGACTACCCAAGTTATCCAGGTGAACTCGGAAGAACATTAAGAGAAAAGAGATAAAAAACAATTGTGGCTCCAATCCACGCTGTGAAGGCGCTTGGACAGTGAAGCTGTAAAACGACACCCAATTACCCATTGCGACGTCACTTGAAAACTCACACACGTGCCTCTACAAAGAGTGAAATCTCAGACAAGTGAAATGTACTTATATTACCCTTTATTACTTCACGACGACATTCACGACTGCTTTATGATCAGTATGATATACACAGATTTACTGAATGGGTTGCTAGACCGGTCTCCCTGTTATATATGAAAGCGTAGTGACGTCACTACGTGATCTATGCTGTTGGGTACTTTTCCACTCGGAGTAGCTTGTCGGAATGTTTACCGGGAAACGCAAGCGAGGAGAAGGAACGTGCTTGGCATTGTTTGCACGCGCCGTTATCATACATTATGCGGTTCACACTTCATATGAGGACTTACAATGATCTCAACTCCCTTACAAAGCAGCTGCAAACCTCATGTTTACCGGAACGCGTCGGACTTTGTTCTCATTGTTCACACTCGCCTGATCATCCATCATGTGCTTTTGACGCCTGTTTTGTGTTTTTTTTTCTTATTGAAAACGAGTACTGAGACATATGCTGTACGCCTGATATCAAAGGAGATTTGTCGTTTTCGAGTTTTCTATTTTTATTTCTTACTTTAAATTAATCGAAGTAGTATTCTCCAACTGATGAGTACTACAAATTAAAAAAAAGAATAAACATTCCCCTACGCACTTTGGTTTCGGTGACTTTTGGCTTCCTTCATATGTTTGTCAAACGAGCCCCTCATTTCCTTTACCTTGTCTGCTAATATCTTAACGAGGGTCTCGGTTTTGGCAATCTTGATGCCATAGGTACAACACGAGGGCTATCGCACCGTTTCTGTCCTCGCCGTTTGATGACGTTCCGCGTCACACTCGCGGTAACACAGGACGTGCTACGTCGGCCGCTGTGGACGAGGGTGGCGCTGGTGAACACTTTCAAGGTAGGTTTATACCCACATAAATACCCACGAGAGCAGCAGATTGGACAGCTGTCGCCTTAACTCAGTCGGTAGAGCACCGCAAGCGATATTCGGGGGTCGTGGGTTCGGATCCCACTGGCGGCATGGTTGTTTTTTCTGCTGCTTTATAAGTAGGTTTCTTTAAGCGAGAAATTCATCGAAGTGTTATTCTCCCACTGATCAGCACTACAAATTAAAAAAAAGAACGAAAATTCCCCTACGCACCTTGGTTTCGAAGACTGCTAGTTTCCTTCACACGCACGCACGCGCGCACGCGCGCGCACACGCACACACACACACACACACACACACACACACACACGCACACGCACGCACACACACACACACACACGCACACGCACTCACACACACACACACACACACACACGCACGCACACACACACACACACACACACACACACACACACACACACACACACACACACACACACACACACACACACACACACATACATATTGTGAAGGAAGTCCAGGCCGAGACGGCAGGACGTTTGTGGAAGAAGGCTAGGCCTGGATGGCAAGACGGCCGTGCCTAGCGTTTATTCTAATGGCGGACCCGAGGCGCGTGCCACAGGCGGAGCTGCGGGATGATGATGGTATGTACAAGTGAAAGAAGAAGATTCCTGGAAGGCTCACACAATCTGCCCGGTGGGTCGGAAGCGGCCATCCTGGCCGCTCCTAACCGATGCTCCGCGGCGCACAAACGGTTTCAAGCGGGAAACGTGGACAATTTCAGTACCACGGTGGCATCGATCGGCTGCGGGAACAACAGGTGTGACACTGTAGTTCACTGGGGAAGTTCGATTGATGACCCTGTAGGGACCAAGGTGGTGGTGGAGAAATTTGTCACTAAGCCCTGGTGTGTGCAGTGGTGTGAAAAGGAGTACTTCGTCATCTGGTCGGAAAGAGACCACACGATGAGTACAATCGTAGCGACTCTCGCGGTCTTCCTGGCAGGCTTCAGTGTTGAGGCCAGCAACGTGGCGGCATCTGGCCACACGGGATACGAACTGGGCAGGTATTGATGTGGAGGTATATTCAGGCATAGAGAAGAAAGGACTGTCCAGAATTGTTGTGGGAGGACGGCCGTAAACGAGGAAGAACTGAGAGTAACCGGCAGTCCGCTGTATTGCTGTATTGTAAGCTAAAGTGACGAACGGTAAAATAGTGTCTCAATTTCGATGATCCGGTGTCACGTACATAGAGATCATATCCGATAGAGTGCGACGAAAACGCTCAGTTAGACCGTTTGTTTGGGGATGGTAGCTTGAGATTGTCTTATTAAGGGTGGATGATGCGTGAAGAACTTCAGCAACGACCGTCGATAAGAAGGTCTTCCCGCGGTCACTTAGGAGCACCCGTGGAGCACCACGCCGCAATACAATAGATCGCAAAAACAAATTTGCAACCTCTTGAGCCGAGCCAGTGGGCACGGGTGCTGCCTCGGCGTATCGCGTAAGGTGATCGACAGCTGTGATGACCCAATGTTTACCTCGATCGGAGAGAGGCAGGGGACCATATATGTCGATGCCGACGACTTGGAAAGGCGTGGCGGGACAGGGAAGGGGTTGTAGGAGGACAGCGGGTGGGGAAGTCGGCCGTTTGCGACTTTGACAAATGAGGCAGGAAACGACGTATTTAGCAACGCTGGAGGATAGGCCAGGCCAAAAGAAACGTCGCTTCACGCGGTCGTAGGTTTTGCGGAAACCCGTGTGACCGGCAGTAGCGTCATCGTGAAGATCCGCTAATATATGGGAGCGAAACACACGCGCCACGACTGGATTCCAGCGGGTTCCATCGGGGCAATATACGTAGCGGCGTATGATGCCATCTTCGAGCTTGAAGTTGAGTAGCTGTCGGCGGAGCCGGGACATGGTAAGGTTCGAAGCGCCGGTGGGGCGGTCGATGATGGGACGGCAGTAGGCGTCGGCTAGTTGCTGCGAGCGGAGAGCGTGTTTGTTGTCGGAGTCGTCAAAATAAACTGCTGTGATGTGCGTCGGAGAAGGTCGGCTCTGGTCAAAGGAGGAAAGGCATTGCGTAGAAAAATAACAGGCTTATTCCGAAACTGGGCCGCGAGAAAGCGCGTGAGCGTCCTAGTGTTGGCGATCCGATTTATAAAGGATGTCGAAGTGGTACTCTCGTAGGCGTAGAATCCAACGGCCAAGTCGTCCTATCAAATTTTTTAGCGAAGACAACCAGCAAAGAGCATGGTGATCGGTCACAACTCTGAAGTGGCGACCGCATAGGTAAGGGCGGAATTTTTGGACTGCCCAGACGACAGCTGAACATTCCTGCTCGGTAATGGTGTAATTTTTCTCAGCTGGAGTCAGGGTCCGGCTGGCTAACGCAATCACTTTCTCAAGCGATGTTGCGTCGCGCTGCAGAAGTACAGCGCCGAGACCGCGACCACTGGCATCAGTATGCAGGATGGTTGGAGCGGTGTCATTGAAGTGGCCAAGGACAGGGTCCGATGTGAGGGCGGGCTTCAGGTTGGTAATATCAGTGTCGCACTGGACAGTCCACACGAAAGTGCTGTGCGCTTTAAGTAGTTCCTGAAGTGGAGCAGCAATAGTTGCAAAATTTCTAATAAAACGCCTTAACTAGGACACCAGGCCGAGAAAGCTGCGCAAATCTGCAGTCCGTTGAGGACACGGAAAGTTCAGGACCGCGATGATTTTGTCAGGGTCTGGACTAATGCTTTCGTGGCTAACGAAATGTCCCAAAATTTTAATTTCCTTCTGTTCAAAGTGGCACTTCTTGGTGTTCAGCTGAAGGCCCGCTGAAGAGAGGCACGTGGGAACCTCATTCAGCCGTGCGAGATGGTCTTGAAAAGTTGAAGAAAAGATAACAATGCCATCCAAGTAACACAAGCAGGCTCTCCACTTCAGATCACGAAGTACAGTATTGATCATTTTTTCAAATGTGGCTGGTGCGTTTCAGAGGCCGAAGGACATAACATTAAACTCGTAAAGTCCATCGGGGGTTGCGAAAGAACTTTTTTTCTTTATCGGCCTAGTGCATAGGTATTTGCAATAACCTGAGCGTAGGTCCAAGGTTATGGGGGTTACCCTTGTAATAACGCTCAAAGGGCTAGAAACAGTAGTCGCTCTCTAGCATTAGCGTGCATGCCTTAGCAGTCAGAGCTGTGACCCCCGACCCGCGGTGCGGTAAGTCGCAACCACGGCGGGTTCGGGCTAGAGGGGACAAACACGAGTATGCTACTCGGATGAGCGTTTATTGCTCCCGAGCAATACAATTAGCAGCAAGCAACAAAGCAACCGCCGCAATGAGGGAGTGTTCCGCTCGCGTACGGGGGTGAAATGCACAAAAAGGGTGGAACGCACACAAAATGGTGGGCGAGGAAGGTTCCGCTCACCTCGCGTTGCTCCTCGCTCACGGCCCACGGCGGTCGGTTCACACGCGGTGGCCGGGCGATAACGGCAGCGGTCTCCGTGGCAGATATGTGTCCGTGCGTGTGCACGCCTTCCGCCAGAAGACAAGCGAGCAACGGGAAAACCGCGCGACCGCGCCTTCTCCCTGTCTGTGGAGAGGATGTCTCTCCGTTCTAAGAGGGGAAAAAGAGAAAGTTTCCGCAGCGGTGTCGCTGCGGGGGCGCAAAAGGAAGAGGGGCGGTGTGAGTGCCCTCCCTCGAAAACCTCCCGAACGGCGCGCGCATTGGATCGCGTGATAATTACGGGCAGCCGTTACTATGTACAAGGAATTCGAGTGTATCCCCACAAGGTCTAGAAATACTTGGCGCCTTGGAGAGAGTCAGCAGCGTCATCAATTCGTGGCATCGGCAGATATCTTTGCGGGTAATTTCGTTGAGCGCACGGTAGTCAACACAAAATCGTACCGAGCCGCCCTTTTTTTAACCAACAGTACTGCCAATACGGCATTACGTATGTGGAAGAAGGCTTGCGTGTGTGTGTGTGTGTGTGTGTGTGTGTGTGTGTGTGTGTGTGTGTGTGTGTGTGTGTGTGTGTGTGTGTGTGTGTGTGTGTGTGTGTGTGTGTGTGTGTGTGTGTGTGTGTGTGTGTGTGTGTGTGTGTGTGTGTGTGTGTGTGTGTGTGTGTGTGTGTGTGCGTGTGTGTGCGTGTGCGTGTGTGTGTGCGTGTGCGTGTGCGTGCGCGCGCGCGCGTGTGTGTGTGTGTGTGTGTGTGTGTGAGTGTAAATATATCATAATCAGCCTTACTACATCCACTGCAGTGCAAAGACCTTTCCCTTGTATCTCCAATTAACCCTGTCCTTTAGCGCTGCATCCACCCTTTGCCTGCAAACTTCTTAATCTCATCCACCCACCTAATCTTCTGCCGCCCCCTTCTAAGCTTACTTTCTCTTGGAATCCACTCTGTTACATTTAAGGACGACCGGTTGCCTTGCCTTCGCATTACATGCTCTGCCCAAGCCCATTTCTTCCTCTTAATTTCGACTAGAATGCAATTAACCCGCGTTTGTTCCCTCACCCACTCTGCCCGCTTCCGGTCTTTTAACGTTACACTTACCATTTTCCTTTCCATGGCTCGCTGCGCTGTCCTTAACTTAAGCTGCCCATATAAATATATAGGCATGTTCAGATAAGAATGGTAATCGAGATCCCATGACCATTTTTTTGTTTAAATGAAACTTTTATACGTGATGCGCAAATGTGTCCCCACCAAGAAATGAACCTTAGTTTTCCTTAGTTTTGAAAGAAACATTGGAGTTTTCTCGGAAAAAATCGTATGTCAGAGGAGGTGAAGAATGTCGTTTTTGCAAATCGCAAAGTTGCAAGTTTGGAGCCTAATTGCATAGATGATAAATTTTTTCCGCACATCAGTATTTTTTAAATACTTCTTTCCCACTTTTACCATACGAGCAAATATACGAACAAATAAAACAACGTTTTCTTGTTGTGTCAATCTTCTGATCAAAAAATCGCAAACTTCGCTTCTGGAGCTATGCGATGCAAAAAAGGCACTTTTCAGGGTTGCCCTAGGGCAAGACGCGTACAGATCTCCTCACTGAATCTTTTTCTTTGTATTTTTCAGCTACTGTTCCTCACTTTTCACAAGTTCTGTAGCTGTCGAGTTGACAGATATTCTTCAATATGGCCTCAAAGTTGGCCGAAGTTCAAAAACGTCAAAAAAGTGACAACTTTGATTTGGATTTAAAAAAAAATGCGTCATCATCGATTTTTATTAATATTGGCCTGAATGATCCCCAGTACATTATAACTTTAAGGCAGCAGAAAAGTGCGGCATTATATTGCTTCAAAATATGAAAATAAATACAAAACAGACTTCATGATTTCAATTCCTACGACGGCTCATTATTTCCTCTTAGGATGCGCAATCATCAGAAGCTGGATGTAGTATTGGTTGCATGTGGGTAAATTTTAAACGCTATAGTTTCTGAGTTCTTCAGTGTAATTTGTAAGTGTTTTTTTTTTCCTTGCAATCAAAGGTTTAAAGCTCCTATTCGCTTTCGTACTCTTCTAACAGTGGGACTTAAATTACTCTGACCATATTTTAGCACGTCATTTTGGTGTGACGTGTGCTTAGTAGTAGTTTATGCAAACATTTGTTTCACCCGTCGCGACTCTCAAGGTGCCTTTAACGAGCTACCGCCGTTCCAGGGATGAACTGCACTTGGCAGCCGCTCCTATAGCTGTATAACGCCCGGCGCGACCCTGAATTTCATAGCACCGTGTGTGCCGCCGCCGCACCGAGGCTTTAGTCACCGCTATCATCTTTCCACCGCGACACACAGCTTTCCTGAACGCCCTGGCAGTATTGCCTCAGCCTTCGACCTTCGACCGAGGCAGCCCTGTCGTAGCGGTGAGCGGATGTTGTTCGGATCTCGTGTTTTGCGTGTCGTTTTGCAGGCCTGGTAGACGGTGGGGTCATTTTCTGCACTCACGTGTTTTCTCTGCGCTGGAGGGCTCCCTCGACAAGCATACTTGGTATCTCAGTCTCAGCTCGTAAGCCAGACCGAAACAGCATCAGCGTCGACGATGGGCAGCCTGTGTTAAAAATCCATCCATCTGTCCATGTCCTTTTTTTTTTGGAAAAGCAACCCTGGGCCCTGCATATGTCGCCTGCTTTTCTGTACCGCGATAATCTTCGGAAGCGGTTAATTTTTGCATTCATGAAGAAATTTCCGCGGAGAACGTTTTTTGCCGACTACTCATAAAGGCAGGAACAGAAAATTGAAAAAGGACGTAGTTTTCGCAGTGTAAAGACAATCAATATCGCTGCTCTCAAGAAAGCCCTACTTCCCGAAGAAGTTCTCAGAGTACGAGAAAGTGACTTCATCTGTCAGAATTGTTACCTCCGTTCTGAGGAAGACATGGATAATATGCAGGCAGAGTCAACCGAAACGTTCGAAGAGTTCCGCCCTGGGGAATTAATCGTAAAAAATTTAAATTCAAGTGTCAGCCTTACCTCCGAAATCTCGCCCCTAAAGCCACCGAGCTTTCTAAAAAAAAACGCCTCAGACTTTCCTATGAAAAGCGAAAGCAGGAAGAGGTGGCAACAGCTATGGTGACGAAAATACGATCGGGGATACAGGCAGCATATAATGTCCCAGAGACTTCGCGTGCGTCAGAAGAAAAGTGTGCGCAATGCAGCAGTTGGGAGGACAACCTATATGCTGCCTACAATAGGTGTACGTCCTTTCAAGAGCGTTGCCAGCTACTGACACTGCTACCACGCAACCTAACCGTGAAATATGTGCAGTAAGTTATTCCAGAGACAACGAGGTATGTTATCCAAATATCGAAGAAGATGGTGGATGAAGAAGGCGTATGGTCAACACAGGAGAGATATACATGATGTAAACTACAACAGGAAGACATCACCACCGTTTCAGAATATTACACCATGAATGAACTCGATTGATCTAGACAGACTCCGAACAAAAATGATGTTGTGAGAATCTAAAAGGAGGGAGAGAAGGAATGGGTACCTAAACGCTTCATGACGCGGTCTTTGCGAGAAGCATACCACCTCTACAAGCTAGCTCACCCTGCCTCCCAGGTTGGCCTCACAAAATTAATATCCTTTCTTCCTAAATGGGTGAAAGGTTCGCCAAAGTTGCAAGTGTGTGTTTGCGTGTGCTGTGCAAACTGTCAGTTGTGTCTTGTGGGACTGCACAACGCCTCCGGCAGGTCATTTTCTCCCGACGATATGCACAGTCTCTGCGTATGCCAGGAACCTACTGCGTCATGTTTCCTCGGGAATTTTGAGCACTGTCCACAAGATGGTATTTTCACTTTGGAAAAATTCGAAATGAGCAGCGAGGACGAGGTGTTGATTGCTTCATGGGAATACGGTGAGCTGGTTCAAAAAACTCTGACCGCTTCATCATTTATGAGAGAATTTCTAAGAATGACCTTGAAATGGATTCCTCACAACTATATTAGATCTGCGCAAGCAAGAGCAATACATGAAGAAAAACACAGCTGCAAGAGAGGTGCATTTGTTCTGCATTTTGATTTCGCCGAAGACTGGACAGTAGTGCTTTCAGACGCAGTACCAGCGTACCATTGGCAGAAAAAGCAGATCACCGTGTTTACCTGCGTTGTCACGTAAAGAAAATCGACTCTGAACTGCACCGTTATTTCCGATGGTATTTCTCATGATTCAGCTTATGCATGCTTGGCTCTGTCGGACATCAAAGCGCACCACGAAGAAAACGCACCAATGTGCACCAATATAACATGTGTGAGCGACGGGGCTCCCGCTCACTTCAGGAATAAATATCAGTTTCATGAGCTACAAAGCCCTGAATGTTAAGAGGCGAAATGGATGTTTTTGGTCACTGGACACAGCAAAAATGCTTGCAACGGCGTTGGTGGGCTAGTGAAACATCGAACATCACACCACCACTTGCGGAAGCCTGGAAGTGAGGACATACAAACAGCCAGAGGCTTCGTAGACGCAATTCAAGGAACGCTAAAGAACATCATCATTCTGGAGCTCCGACATAGGCAGCTTGCAGACTTTCCCGAAATTAAGAAGGAAGAATGGAAAACGGCAAAGAAAGTGCCTGGAGTTCAGACGCTCCCCATGTGGAAGTACGTTCAATCAAATGAAGGCAGTGCATCCTAGGTGGCCTCCACCGCTGCTTTGGAATAGAAGAGACTGTGATCTGGTTTGTGCTTCGTGCTGGACGATAGACTGTGCGCAAACCGAAATAATCTGCTGCCGTTTATTTATATTTACGATTTTCTGTATTCCATTCAGCACATAAAAAGGCATCCCATTTGCAAATTTCGTCCCGATTAAAACTCCTCCTGATTAAAAAACTTGCAGATAAATTGTTCCCCTCAGAAGACGACGTTCTGTTTCCTGACAGTGCCCTGTAAAGCCATTGAACACAGAGGTAAACAGATCCAGGTGCGGAAACATCGGCTTCACAAATATATTAATATTAATGCTTACATATAAAAAATTTTCTAAGAACCAAGAAATGATCTAATATTTTTAAAGAATTGATTACATACCAATGTACCTTACGATCAGTAAATTAGAGGATACAAAAAACGATTGACCGCCACCGGCCAGTTCTTGAGACTTCACGTGAAATAGCGAATTAATTCCCATTTTGACGCATTAAGAACACCGCTAACAAAAGCGTAGAAGCTCTACAATCATTGAGAATGGTTCGGATATTGTGGTAAACAAAATGTAACTAAGTTCAGTGAGTGCTAAATCAAATTTCTGACAGTTACTCTTTCTAAGAGGCAGTAATAAGCAATTCTGAACAGCGAAAATATGAACGCAGTTTTGCGCTTATTTTTGTAATTTGAATCAATATGGTGCAGTGCTTTACTGGTGCCTTAATATTATCAAGTACTGAGAACTATTCAGGCAAATTTTAACGAAAATCGATGATGATGTTTTCTTTTTTAAATCCAAGTCAAAGTTGTCACTTTTGGAAGATCTTGAAATTCGACCAATTTTGAGGCCATAATGAAAAATATTTGCCATGTCTATAGCTACAGAACTTGGCTAAAGTGAGCAAAAGTAGCTCAAAAATGCTGAGAAAAAGATTCAGTAGGGAGATCTTTAAGCATCTTGCCCTAAGGATGCCCTGAAAAATGCCTTTTTTGCACCGCGCAGCTCCAGAAGCCAAGTTTGCGATTTTTTATTCCGAAGATTGACCCAGCCAGAAAACATTTTTTTATTTGTTCGTATAATACAAGTTGAAAAAAGCACTGAAGAAATATTTATGTGCGCAAAAGTATCTTGCGCATGCGGTGAGGCTCAAAACTTGCAACTTTCAGAACTGGCAGAAACGACATTCTCCACCTCTTGTGACATACGAATTGTTTCCGAGAAAACTACAAAGTTTCTTGTAAAACTAAGGTTTATTCCTTGGTGTACACACATTTGCCCATCACATATAAAAATTTCATTGAAAACAAAAATGGTCATGGGACCTCGATTACCGTTCTTATCTTAACATGGCCATATATACAGGGTGTCCCAGCTAACTTCAAGCAGAATTTTGGAAAAACCTAAACGTTCTTCGCAAATGAAATCGAGTGGATTTGGTTAGGGCTTGTCTACAGTTGCAGTAGCAATTATTGATCGTCCTACTTGAATAATTAGTCGAGATAAATTAATTAACTTTTTAAATATAGCTTGAAACGTTCAGAAGACAATTGGAAATTTCTGGCGCTCCACAAATATTGTCCAACCCAGACATTTCCAACGAGATAGACTTAGCGTGGCCGTTTTAATTCGGGAAAAACGAAAGCCCGGGGAGTTTAAAAAATACCACGTGACAGCGCGCTCCGCGCGACCGAACGCACCGCGATTACAGCGCTGTCATTCATGCTTTGTAGAAAACATCGCTCGCTTCGTGCCTTTCGTGCTGCACAAGACACAGCTTCGCGTTGTGGTTGGTTCTAAGATAAGCGCCAGTGGGTTCGGGCTGCAGTTGAAAGAAAGCCGGCTCCCGTTTTTGCGGCGATAATTGCGCTCTCGCACTAGCAGATTGTAGAATGCGTCACCAGCCTCCGCAGGTAACGTCAGAGCCGAGCAAAGATAGAAGCCCTTTCTTGTATGCGAAGAGAAGGCGCGAAGCTGGCGATGTTTTTTACAAATCACGGATGAGAGCGCTGTAATCGTGGCGCATTCTGGCGCACAGAGCGCGCTCTCACATGGTATCTTTTTTAACTCCGCGGGCTTTCGCTTTTCCCGAATAAAAATGGCCACGCTAAGGCTGTCTCGCTGGAAGCACCTGGATTGGGCAATATTTGTGGAGCTCCACAACTTTCCTTTTGACGCCTGAGCGTTTCAAGCTATATTTTAAAAAATAATTTATCTGGAACAATTATTCAAGTAAAACGAGCAAAAAATTGTGCTGAAACTTTACGTAAACCCTAAAAGCACCCACGTGATTTCAGTTCCAAAGAACGCTTATGTTCTTTTAATTATCTTTAATGTTATCTTTTTAATATATATATATATATATATATATATATATATATATATATATATATATATATATATATATATATATATATATATATATATATATAGACAAGGTAAAGGAAATGAGGGGCTCGTTTGACAAACTTATTTAGGGACCCAACAGTCACCGAAACCAAGGTGCATAAGGGAATGTTTAATTTTTTTTGTGTTGTGTTTATCAGTGGAATAATAATACTTAGATTAATCTATCGCTTAAAGAAAATTAGTTATAAACCAGCAGAAAAACAACCCTGCCGCCGGTGGGATCCGAACCCACGACCTCCGAATATATATGTATGTATGTATGTATGTATGTATGTATGTATGTATGTATGTATGTATGTATGTATGTATGTATGTATGTATGTATGTATGTATGTATGTATGTATGTATGTATGTATGTATGTATGTATGTATGTATGTATGTATGTATGTATGTATGTATGCAAAGGTGAGAAACGCTTCACTTAGCCATAGATTTATTTTGAGTCGACGTTTCGGACAGAGCCTGTCCTTTCTCAAGACTGCAGTTACAGCGATCTTCTTCCTCTTCTTAAGGAGTTGGCATTGGCACACATGTACGACACATGAACAAAACAACAAGCAAACGGCTGCTGGAAGGAAGATGGGCACAAAGGAAAGAATACTAGAAAAGAGAGAAAGTGAAAAAGAAAAATATACATAAAGATAAAAACGAAAAACGCGCTGTCCCCCGCCGCTAACCCCGCAGCCGCGGGGAGCCGGCCCGGAAAAAGAAAAAAAAAGAAAGAAAAACGAGCAGCTGGAGGGGATAATATCCACCCCTCAAGGCAACAGAGCGGCGGCAAGTAAGCTGGGCAGAAACAGACGGTGGCGGAATCGTCCAACAGATAAAAATTAGAGATGCGTGCACTCGTGTGCCCCGACTATAAAGAGTACACAAATAAACAGAATAAAATGCAGACAAGGCAGGAGACTTCCGTCATCTGGAACCTCTTCGGCAGCCAGAAGCAATGCCGAATCAGTGCGGCCGTGAGCTTAACTAGACACACGTGCACTGTGCATGAAAACACTCAAACACACAAAAAAGAAAAAGCAAAAGGTCGCAAAACATCCGAGTTCGGGCAAGTGTCGTGTGGGGGGTAAATGTCAATGGCGGGAGCATTTAAGCGAGGGTTCTCCAATTGCACCACGCTCGGCAAGGTAGTTAGTCCCCTCCCACCATAGTTGGGAAGAGACCCCTCTCTCCATTATGGCGCCGCTCCTTGCGCATTGTCAGGCTAGCTGGGTCATAACAATCTGCTGACGCTATTTGGCGGGAAGGGAGTCGTTTGAGGGCGAAAAACCTCTTTATTGTTAAATGTATCCGACTACATAGTGCAACGGCTTCTCTGGGCACTTGGTGGGAATGGCATCTACCCGGGAGATGCACCCAGCGTCTGGAGTGTGTATCAGCGGGTTTTTAATTGCTATCATAACTGGCTGCGATATTATCTTTAAAGCCAATGATTGTTGCTACATTGCAAACTTCCAAGACAATTCACGCGACTCAAGCCCAGCAGCTGATGTAGCCTCACGGTTTCGCAAGCGAACACAAATCGAAATTGATTGCGAGGTAAGCGCTAAGATTTAAAATAAACATTCCATAGGCGCTCGCAATCTCAGACTCAAAGCCATCACAGTGTGTAAAAATTTACTATTTTACTTTGATCACGAAAGCATGAATGTAATGCACCGAGAACAACGTTGGTACCTACCGTACTCCCCAACAAAGCGAATAATCTAACGGAAGAATTGATAGGCTTTATCTCGAACCTTGCAAACTGGAGCTACTTTCAACGCAGAGATCAAATTTATGCAGTTCTGATTGAATTCTAAATTAAAATAAACGAACAGAGTGAACGCGAAACGCAGACTGCTTCAAATAAACGAAAGCGGAAGAAAGAAACAAATGGCTCTCCTGGTCGCCAGAATAATAAACATCTAAGCCCAGTCGACATGAAGCGGCTTTGCCAGCCTTTGGAGCTTCGCTTGCTACTCAGCCATAATATTTTTCCTGTTGCATCGGTCTCTGCTGTTCTCGATAACAACTGTACAAGCTGTCGGGGTTATTTATTCATTTGTTACCACCGATGACAACCGTCTGCGTTGATATGACACACAAAGGCAGATGGCGGAGAACGTTCATCTCATGAACTGAACTGGACAGTTTGCTGGAATGTAAAGACCATCGCTCAGAGAAATCCCCCTTCTCCCCTCCTCCCCCCCCCCAAACACACACATACGCACACACAAAGTGCAAAACAGCTAGCCCCGCATACACGCGCACGATGTACTGTGAAAAAGTTGCAGGGTCCGCGATAACACTAAGAGCTTTGACAGTTAGGAATGGAGAAAATAGCCTATCGCAGCACAAAACAAAAGGGCATTCCGTCGCAGTTTCTCCACAAAAGATCACTGTGATGAGAGCGCAGCCTCTGCAACTTGATACCTTACTGACCAATATATTCACCCGATCACCGGCCAACTACGGACATGCGAGCTTCTCCACCTGTCCTAATCAACCGACGTGCAGCGATATTTCTTCCCGAATTAGAGGCAGCCTCACGCCATAGAATATCTTGCAACTTTTACGAGACCCGGGCGGGGTGTCCGAGTTTCCGGTTTTGCAAATTAACGATGGTCGAATAACGCGATTTTACCGCGGTACAAGTGACGCCACACGCTGTTCAGGAAAGTGGATTGCAGCGCTCGCAAGAAGGGCAATTTTAAGGCGAAAGCCTTTCTTGGCTCATGAGCGGCGTGGAGGGAAGCTGTAGACGGAAGCTGTAGACGAAAGTTGTAGACAGAAGCTGTCCGCACGAGCTGTCAATCTTAAGTCGTTTGGTAAATGAAACAAAAAAGTAAAAGCTAATTAGGCAACAGTTCTAAAGCAACATATATGAAAGAATAAAGAATAATTTTAAAAAAAGGTATCAATAAATAAATAAAAACGAAGAACATTTTTAAAAGGGTGCCGCCGTCTGGAAGACGTTGAAGTAACGAGCGTTAGTTGTGTGGTTTACTAGACAAAGCGAAGAAGAACGCACCGCTCGTCTCGAAAAACGGAATATTACCCTTTGAAACGGGGTGGATTGCCGCCATGCTCGGCTACGCGTGCATGCACGCCGCCTAGCGAAACGATCACCACCTAGCGCCATCTATCAGAGAAATTACGATGCACGTCTACCATTGTCTTGTTGCACCCCCTCAAAATACGTCCCAAACGGAATTTGCTTCGTTTAGGCGGTCAAGGTGGGCCTAGAATTCGGCTTGCGGTGGCATATGGTAACGTTTCAATTAGTAATTGCAGGTATACGCTGTTTACTCAGCCGAAAGACGCGGGTTCGATCCCGGCCGCGGCGGTCGAATTTGGATGGAGGCAAAAATCTAGAGGCCCGTGTACTGTGCGATGTCAGTGCACGTTAAAGAACCCCAAGTGGTCGAAATTTCCGGAGCCTTCTGGCACGGGTCGGCCCGGTATTGCACTGCCTCCGGTATCGGCCCGGGGCATATTAGCCCTGCGCGTGTTTTCTTTCACTCTTTGCTCTCCTATCCTTTACCCCCTCCTACTTTCTGCACACGGAAGCAAGCGTGGCTCGGCTGGAGCCAGTAGGCAGGCCCGTGCACTTTCCGTTACCTTCTTCCTCTCGGCAACATCAGTCAGTCAGTCCGGAGCCCTTCACTACGGCGTCGCTCATAGCCGGAGCCGCTTTGGGGCGTTAAGCCGAATAAACCAAACTAAACCAATAGACACTGTTTACCTATTAATTAATTGTGGTTTTATTTCTATACCACGACCCATAGGGTATTATTTTCGGACCAAATTCGGCACACAACTGTCCCTGGATGGGTGCCCGTTCTTGTTGTCGGAGTATATATATATATATATATATATATATATATATATATATATATATATATATATATATATATATATATATAACGGAACGGATGTGCGCATACGTACCGGTCCCGTAACGGGGCCGTTTTCTTACCCGTCATAGGGTATTCTTTTGGAGGAGGGGGAAAGGAATGAGACGGCCGAATCAATTTTAAGGCCGCCATCTTGCATTCGAGAAACCGAAACTATCGCGTCATTTCGTCCCTTGACGTCATATTCACATAGTTCCACCTCTATTTACCATATTTGACCGTGCCGTCAACATTGCACGCAGCAGGTGGTTGTTTCTACAGTGCTATTGCAGATGGCGCTAGAGGTCTCAATGCGAGATGTGCTGTTTTCTAGTTGCTGCCACAGATGGCACTGTGATCTCAGGGTGCTAGGAGACCGCACGAAATCTCCAAACGGGATGAGTAGTTGCTGCCACAGATTGCCCTGGGATGTCATGGTGGTAGCAGACCCCACGAAGTGTCGAAACGTGATGAGTAAGAGCTAATGCTCTTGCAATAAACCAATACAACAATTGCAGAAAATAAAAGAAAAAGTGCAGGACGCGTAAGCATCGTCTTTAAGAGTGGATGGAAGGATGGAAACAACTTTTATTAGACGAAAAAAAAAGAAATCATATAGGGTTTTCACCTGCCGTTCCGGGAGTCCACGGGCTTGTGCTTCACATAAAGCCCGATCCATGTTGCAGCGTTGCCAATGAGTCCAGGGAACACCATCGCCCGTTCGGTGCGACGCCTCGCCCATTGGACAATTTAAAAAAACGAAATCACGCCTGTCTTACATATCTTGGTGGACACCCGAACCGCGCCGTAAGGGAAATAACATGAAATTAAAATTGGTTTTAAGGTAAGGAAATGACGCCTGTCTCACATATCTCGCTGAACACTCGAACGGAGCCGTAAGGAAATATTTCCGACGTGCGGTGCAAACTACTACTACTACTACTACTACGACGACGACGACGACGGCTTTTCGACGAGACGAGCTGTATACGCTGTCGTGTAAAATGAAACATAAAGGGAGAAACTGCACTGGGAAAAGCTTTTCGTCTTTGCGCTCTTAAGCAGACAATTGTTCATTTGGGGAAAGGAAATGGCGCAGTATCTCTTGCGTATCGGCGGACACGTGAACCACGCCGTAAGGGAAGGGAAAAAGCAGTGACTAAGAAAACAAAAGAAGAAAGAGATGTCGTAGCGGAGGGCTCCAGAATAATTTCAACCACCTGGGGATCTTTAACGTGAACTAGCTGAAATCCCGCAGCACACGGGCGCCTTAGCGTTTCGCCTCCATCACAACGCGGCCGCCGCCGTCGGGTTCGAACCCGGGTGTTCCGGATAGGTAGCCGAGCGCCCTAACCACTGAGCAGACTGAAGTGCAATCCTGTAATTTTTTTACTATGCCTTATTTTCTTCTCCCATGAACATCTTTGCTCTATTGTCTTTCCAAAACTACATTCAGTCTAAACTACTCACAAGAAATTCAGGTCGCATGTATATCTTTGTTTTACTTTCTTACATAGAGCTCAAATGAATATGCGGCGTCCTCGGACAGCGCGTCAAAAGCGTTAAAGTGATGAAGCGGAATCAAAAAGCATGTTCCGTCTCGCTACAGAGAGAGAGAGAGAGAAATTAATTTGTACCCGTCAAAAATTACCGGGGGGAAGACTATAGCCTAAAGCCCCATTCATTCCCCTAACCTTCGGCCGGGACCCTTTGGGACTCGGCGGAGGTCAGGGCGAGACCGATGACTGCGTTGTTCTTCTGCTTCGTGGTTGAGTAATAAGGTCTCCCAGGATTGTAGATTTCTATTCTTGTCGTTATAGAAAGGCCAGGTCCAAACCAAGTGGACTACATCTACAAGCAAAAAAATTGTGGCTCCAATCCACGCTGTGAAGGTGGTCGAGCAGCGAGGCTGTAAAGTGACACCCGATTACCCATCGCGACGTCACTTGAAAATTCACACACGTGGCACTATAAACAGCGAAAGCAGAGACAAGTGAAATGTACATATGTTACTCTTATTTACTTCACAACGACATTCGCTACTGCTTTATGGTGAGTATGCTGTACACTGAGATTTTGAGATCTAATTGTAGAGATATTCTTTGCTAAGGTTAAATCAATGCACGAACCATGAAAGGTGGTTGCTTGAGTTGCATTGGTAACACGGTGATCCCATGGTTCACACGCACCTTATTATCCTTCATGTGGTTTTGGTGCTTGTTTTGTGTTTTTTTCTTAATGAAAACGAGTACTGAGCTCTATGCTGTATGCCTACTTTCAAAGCAGATTTAACATTTATCTATTTATTTATTTGTTGAATATTTTTAAATTTTCTATATATTTCTTTTCTTTTTGTTTTTCAATTTCATCTTCTTTATTCATGAAGTATTTTAGTTCTTTCATTTGTAATGTTTTTGTTTAATTTTTTTGTTCTTTTTTGGAATTTTTTACAATACGACTGCTTTATGATCAATATTATATACGAATTCTATGCTGTTGGGCACTTTTCCACTCGGAGTAGCATTCAATTTTTAGCCTGGCGTCTTTTGCTGACGACGCCGACGGCTCGAAAATTTCCTTGGACGGTAGAGGCATACAGCTTCGCTGTATAACACCTGAAGCGCGGTCATGGGAAGCAACCTTTCCTCAACCGCGTAATTGTGAAGCGTCGACGAGGCGTCTGGCCGTCCATTAGGACGGCTTTCGTCAGAATTGCCTTCCGTCCATCCTTTCTTTACAAGCCGAAGAAAAAAAAAAGGTTAGAAAAAGCAAGGTTTAAGTCTTTATGCAACATAATTTCACGTGCAAAAAGAGTTCTTTTCTCGTTTCGGTCTAATAGCATGTACAGCGAGAAAATGTAGATGCATGCAGCCGCCTTCAGCCAATTTGAATAAGCCCCCCACCGCACGATCGCAGACGTCGCGGCTGCCTCCGGCGTTCCATCGCGGTCCGAGACGCGGGCTTTTCCAACCGTTTTAATACCAGCTGTTTTATTATCGTGCTGCGGTAGTTCTGAACCAACTGCGCGGAGGACGAGGACAAAACCAAAAACCAGGCAATGCGAGCGCGGACTTGTTAGCGATCGCTCTGAAGGATTGCATTAGACACCTGTTTTGAAACCGCTATGTCTTGGAGGGTTATGAAAGTCTAGCTTGTTTGCGACAGCAGCCGATGCTTGTTACCTCACTCATACAGCGCTGTGCCATTATATTTGTATACGTGGCCGAACTGCTGGCAAAAATAAGGCAACTAATGTGGCTCCGCGGCTACGTGGCACACTTTTCCTGAAGCCCAGGCTCGGCTGTCACATGACACAATTATCATCAAGCGCCTGGGCTCCACCATAACGCGGCGTAAGTTCCTTCAAAGCCCCTAATATAGTTTTGGCCTGCTCTATGCCATGAAACCTCGTCTTTTTTGCATCGTATACAGAACACTACAGCGCGCAAGCAGTTCTTGTAAGCTTAAATAAAGTTTATTTTTGCAACAGAATAACAATTACATATGAATTATTTGGACAGCAAAATGTGTGATTCAAAACACGATGTCTATGAATTCTGGATGGCACATTTCCGGTAAAAGAAAGCCAAAAATTATGCATAAAATATAACAAAATGTTTAACATTCAATTGCAATGACATATTTAGTTGCAGTATCGCAGTATTTTTTCTGCAGCCGTGTAACGCATGTCTCCAGAACTGTTGCTGCGACAAAAAAAATTGTATTGTTACGACAAAAATCTAAGGGGGCTCACTGGTCTTTCAAAAATGGTTTTATTAAAGAAGTCACAATCATGAAATCTTCAAGGGCATGTATTTCTCATAGGTCATTCTAAATATTGCATTTTATTTTATGTAAAGCAATTCGTTAAGGACTTTTTTTATTAAGGTATGCAAGATTTTGTGATGCGCTTTTGAGACATTTTCTGCAGGGCACTTGCTAAATGTATGCTATTGGTGTCTCGTGGCATAACGGAACGCAACAAAGGTATAATTGTCGGGCTGTATATCATAGAAGATAAGTTAAGTTTTCAAGCTTCCACTTCAGAAACGGGAACACGGACTTCGCTTACTGTTCCTGAAGTGGCAAATTCAAAATTGCGTAACTCAACTACCATAATAGGCAGGCTGCTAATTTTACAATTTTACTTTCCTTGATTTCAAGAGAAGTTAATGGCATCGAATTTGCAAAGTTACCTGCAGCAAAATATCATAACAGCTCATCAAAGAAATGTTGTATACCGTATTACATAATTGGTCAAATAATTCGTTTAGTTGAAACGAAATGACATATTCAGAATCAGCGCAAAAAATACACGCTCTCTGAAGATTTCATAAGTGTGACGTCATTACTAAGAATATTTTTTCAGGCCAAAGTCATTAAGTGTCATGAGCGCTACAGAAAATCTGTTGTCACAACGGAAAATTTCCTGTTGTGTTTTTCGACCGTGTTATCACATGGGATATGCCACTAACGCAACTGCGGTAGGGAGCATGCAAGAGCGCAGGAATTTCACATAAAATTGGACTGTTCGGCTAATTATGCAATTAAATACAAGATATTAGTGGCAATGTTGAGCACTAGAGGCGAGTTGTGAGTCTAATTATGCGTATTTGTATCAGTAAATACAAGTAGCCTATGACCATCATTGCCCTGTAGCCAGACTTCAATTAGCATTGCCAGATCGAATGGCTACCCAGTCAGCCAACCCGGGAAGTGTCTTCCGATGGCATACCTTCACCCTCCACCGGTAGCGGTAGCTCGGAGTCTGATTCAAGCGCAGAACACTCTGCCACAGTTCATCGATTTTGTGACGAACGTTATTAGGCCGGCCAGTGTGAACGAAGAGCATCGTGTTACTCACGGTTGTCATTTCTTTGCCCACGTACAAGCCAAAATAGCGCGTTATGTCCACCATGTCAACCTTATTTAGCGATGCTAGGATGCCAGTGACGTACACGTCGTCGACCCAAAAGATCGGAACATGCGTCGAAGCTTCGTAGAGGGCTGACAAAACAGCCGGCCGCATCATGAAGGCTGCGCCGGCGCAGTAGGCTGGGTACTTTTCTAGTGGATACTCTTCTTTGCTGACGTACCACTTCGAATTTCGCTGCCTAGGAGGGCGCACTTTGACGTGCAAGTAGCAGTGAATGCCATTCCACTTCATTGCTAGGCTGTCCACGTAAGACGACAGGGCGAATACGTTCACGACAACGTCGTCGTCCATCTTGACGATCGTGGTGGTGGAGTTAAGGAAGCAGTTCTCCTCGACCCACTTGGCCCCTTGAATGAATTTCAGCGACAGGTTGCGGTAGGTGTCCGTGAAATTCAGCACAACCACGTCTCCTTCTTGAGAGGCCTCTTCCTCGACGCGTCGGCGTTCGTTCGGGTCAGGCGCCACACCGACGAAGAAGACAATGGCTGAATTTACAGAGGCCTGGATTTGCGGGTCGCCTATGGTCCTCCGTAACCACGCACGCTTTTTCACGTTCTTTGGAGCCGTATGCACGAAGTAGAGGATCCGGAGGTCGGGCCGACGGCACGCCGACGTGCCAGTCCATTCGGTGAAGTTCTCTTCCCCGGACGACGATGACTCGTTAATGACTGCCGCTGTGGTATTTGCAGGAGTTGTAGGTGCAGCGGTTGGAGATGCAGCTTTGTCAGCGGTCGGAAGGCATCTGTGACCAACTTCACGAGTAATGCATTCGATGAAAAAAAGTACTGCCAGAGTTCCGAGAACCAGGACGACAAAGGCCAACCAGCGCGGCTTCTTCCGGTGGCGAAGTATGACAGTCGCACTCAAAGGTATTCTTAGTTGCTGGGCGTCGCCCGGCTTTGCAGTCCCGAAGCCTAGAGGAGGAGAAACCATTTGACTTGCAAGTCTTTCCCGGAAGGCATCGAAGAGAGACACTGCACATGAAGTTAGCTACAAACCTTGCATTGTGTTGATCAAATTTATCATCAAGAGCATGGGACAAACTTTTCACGGCTGTCATAACTGCGGTTCGCCATTGTTCGTTGCTGGAGAATTCCATAGCGCGGTTTACGTCAGGAGAAATTGACGTGCAGACAGCGCAAAAGCAAATTTACCAACTGGCTTCCTGGCCCTTAGCTCGGCCCTGAGTGGCATTTCAAGAAACGGTCTTGAGAAGCACCGAGAATTTAACGAATGCCGACGGCTGTTCCTGTAAACAAAGCGAATCATTTTAATGTCAAAGAACATCTGAGTGCGCAAAAGAAAATTCATCCTGATTTTAAGAAATGGTGAGTGGTGCACTGTATTTTCTCTCTTGCAGGTTGTACGAACAAGGGAAAACGATTTAGAGGGAGGAGGGAGCTAATTTATACTGTCCATGTCTTAACTGAGTTCACTCTCAAAAAATTATAAAATTGTTCACTGTAGGTAGCGTGCATGTCTAGATTAGAACATTAGAGGTCCTTGTAGTTCTAGACAACCCTATTTCGAGGAGTTCTTGGAGGCGCCGGTAGTCCGGGCTATATTTGCCTAAAGTTGAACCGAATCCACGTAATTATGCTTCTTTAACATTGACCATGACTGCGAAGCTCGTCATCGGTATGACAAAGCTCTTCCTTACAGTATGATAAAACTACGATCGAGATTAAGTTCCTAACATAAACATGCACGCTCTCTGCAGTGACTACAAATATTAATGTAAGATTTTAGTCATTTTAATTGTCCTCTCTCTCTACGTCCGTCCACTTGCTAATCCACGTGCAAGGACGGCTGTCTATGTGCGCATAAAACACGCCGAAACTTTTACCTTGAGCACCCTGCATACCTGAGCAGACTAAGAAGCACTGTGCAATATTTTTACTGCGAAAGCACTACTTCACGAGGTCAAAACGGCTAACCGGTTTGTGTGAAGCTTGAATTTGAGGGTAGCCTTGGGCAAGCCATGAATGAATAAATACATAAACATTGCCGCGACTGGGAATTGAACCCGTGACGGCGCGAACAGATTAGATCCACTGTCCACTGCATGAAAGCGCTATGCTATTGCCGCAGGCGCTAACACCTAGTGTTCAACTAAAACACACTCTAGGGCTGTGCATTGCACGTCGTCTTCGGCAAGTGACACTGCAAGTCATATTCGGCCGGTAGAGGATTAGCGTCGACTGTACTATGTGCTACTGTCATAAGATTAGGGGTCAGTACAGCCTCTAACTGCTCCCTCGTTAATATGGTACGCTCCGTTTGTTACATCAGGCGCAACACTGTGAAACGTACGGAAGTATCCGGCATGAAAACATGAAAAGGGAAGGGTGTTACCCCGCGCTAGTTTTGTGGCCCAGCTGCCTAAAGCACGAGACAGCAACAGCGTGTCGTCAGCAATAAGGGCGCATTTGTTAAAGCTCATGACAAATGCACCACGCAAAAACTTGGGAGTCTTATCAACTACATTCTTAAATAAGAGAATGCGGTAACATTTGGAAGGCTCACCCCTAAATACTACAAAATATTCTCACCCCTGAATATTCCTGCCGGTCATCAGTAACCGCCTTATCAGTTTTTAGATTTACGAAAACGCGATTACCTTCGGCCGCTGCGGCTCAACAAATTTTGGCTGCCTCGTGCTAAAATACATGCGCACTCGAAGAGCATGCAGGCAAAGCAAGCCCTCCAGTGGACATAACTAGTCGAAATAGCCGATTTTTGTCGAGCCACAGCGCCGAGGGTAATCGCGTTTTTGAAATTGTAATAACTGGTATGGCGGTTACTAACGACCAGCTGCAAATCTCTTATGCTACCAGGCGCCCAACTAGAATAGTTAGAAAGTTATTATTGAAAATTAGTTAACCAGATTACTAGTTAAGATGATTCACCAGTTTTCTGGATTCCGCCGGCCCTGACAATACCATGCCACAAAAGCCACAGTTTTACCTCAAAAAGCCTAGTTTTGAAAATTACTTAAGTCTTCCCTACAACACATATACGAAGTCTATATAATATGCCTTATCAATGAGTACAGGTGCCATATAACCCGCCATTACATTATTTTACCCAGGACTTCCAGCAGCCGTTTTGTACCCACGAAGTGCTGTCTTACCCCATGAAGCTTGCAGTTTGCAATGAACAGGGAATCGGCTTCACGCTGCAAAATTGGCATGGTAATCAACTGCTCCAGCTCCACGTAACTGAAAAGGACCGATTGAAGGATCTCTGTCTTCGTTACCTTAAAAAGAAAAAAACAAAGACAGCACATTCAAGAATGGTGGCATATGCAGCCACTAAGCCTCATGCATTGAATGGTGGAGCAGACAACAAAAGTGCATATATAAGAAATGCTATGGACCTCCTGCATGTTTGTAAACAAACGAGGTGGCGCTGCAGCCGCTAGCGAGCTCGTGGTAGGCAAAAGGTCGGGGAGTGGCGTCGCGGATATGTGTTGAGCGCGGGTTTTCAAGGCTTGTAGGCGCGTTTCCAGTTTCTGCGAATCATAGCAATGGTCGATGCTTCCAACTTGGTAATTCGTTGAAGTACACGAGCTCGCGTTGGCCACGTGAGGCCTATGAAGAGAAATAGTTTGCCACTGTGTATTGTATATATGGTTAGTAGTAAACATGTAGAAAGCGTTCCTGCCGTTTATTTATGCGCTAGGCATTGAATAAAACAAGTTTTGACACTCTGCACTAGCCGGAATGATTTTACTTCGGGACAACAGTGAGGGGAAGTGCTGGCGTTGTTTCGTCGGAGCAGACGTGCGCTCATCGTCTGCTGACATACGTACGTGTCGCGCTGCGCGAAAAGTGGGGACAGCGTCGTGTCCCCGATCTCCTGTCTCGCTTAGCGCTGTTTTTAGCCGCATGACCACGCACCACCCAGGCCGACTTGTCCTCTTGTTAAGCTGGTCGATTTGGTGAAAATTTTTGATCTCTAGAATTATTTTCTTTCCTAGCGCTGAAGTCTAGTTTCGTGACGAAAAATTATAGCAAAATATTGAGTACAAATTTATAAATTACGCTTTTTAGAAGCGTGGTCGTCAAAAATTGTGAGGTAATTTATTTGATTTCAGTGCCGCATTTCTTTGACCAAAGCGAAAGCGAAGATGCCATAAACTTTAAGGTATGTTTTGTGACCTCTCACATTTTCTGCGACTGGATCACTCACCTTCGTAATTCGCATGAAAATCAAATGATTCCATTTGTCGCAAACTATTCCTGAGACGTTGAGGAGCGTAATAAATCTCGATTTTTTTCCCTACACGTGCAGTACTGTGTTAGTTATTTCTTGTAAGAAACGCTTTCATGTAACTATGCATGCATAAGTACTGTCATATAGAAAAAGAACTAATCGCGTCATCGTACAGAACAGGGCTTTATGTACATGCTGGCATAAGAAAACTGCCGCACTATCTACTCAATTATTTGAGACCTTGGGGGGACTTGACGACGGTGTTAATTATAATTACCCAGAACTGCACCAGGTATAGCTATAAATAAAAGGAATTACTGAAACTAGCGTAGGAATTTCATATTTGCACCAAGTTTAGTTACATATCGCATGCATGAATAACGAAAACACTTTTCATTGTCACGTCCCCTCTCAATCTTGCCACGTGTCTGTTAGTAGCACGCCTGCGGCTGCTTCATTCCAAACAAGCTTCGCGATCATGTACTACCTCATGAAGCATGACACATGCATGATGCAATGAAAAAGCATATGGCGTTTAGCACACTTAAGGTACGCTATTCTAAGCACAACGCGACCACACGCAAGATTGACGCAACTTACCAGACTTCTTTCTACTCGAATTAAATAATTACGTCGTCATATCAAGAAACAGTTTCAAGTAAATATTAAATGCCATAAAACGCGCCATTAAAACATGCTGTGCTATTAACAAGAAAACGCATTCCTTGGGGGTGAGTGAACCTGTCGGCGCCCCGTGCACTCCGGCTCAAGGTGATAAGTACGTGTGCAGCTGCATATATCTTTTTTTTTTCCTTGAGCAATTATCAGCCTACTATCCTGAAGTTCAGGTGAATGAACGCAGTAACTTACATGTTATTAAGTGCATTGAGTGGCAGTGCCTATTGACTCCCAGACTTCGCGCTTTACTACCGTGGCCCAATGTCTGTTAGCCAGTTTCCGAATGCGGCATTTATGCGCGAGAAACCTATCGAGGCTAATTTAATATTTTTTTATGCTACTACGCGGATCCAGCAGTGACGCAGCTGGTCAATACATGCTGCTTCTGCAGTGCACAGGCTTGAAGCAGCCGCCGGTAGCTGCGGCAGCTGCGGTAGGCACGGGCAAGCGGAACCTGTTTTGCCTACCATGCGAAAGTCGCTGCTAACATCAGCGCCACCGCATCTTAGTGACGTCGCGGGGTGAAGGAGGTCCATAGGCAGTGTTTGACGGAGTTGAACGGCGCACGAGACACAGAACGAGCATTAATTACGCCGAAAGTGTCTAAAGTTCTGCTCAAATTGTATAATGATGCGCTACCCCTATACTCAAGTCACGTTGAATCATTTTTGACAGCGCCTGTAACTCCATGAAACCAGCAGAAGAAAATACTTTTCTGGTCTTGCACAGCTGGCGTGACGGGTTGATGTTTTTGTCCACCTGTGATAGCTCTCCTTTGAGAAGAGAAGATCTAGCCGAACGAGTTGGAATGCGAGAACAGTACGATTAATTAGCAAGACACGCAAAGAAATTCGCGGAAAATCTTTGAGTCAAATGTTAGATGAGCACCGTGCTTGGACTACGAACATGAAGGCTTCGGCAAATAAAATGACTTTTTCAGTTCAGCTCTGATTCAATGCAAACAAAATGCGCGTCCCCTTTTGTTCTATCCGGTATACTATTTGACGACATACGTCCGGTGAACCAGTTATCTTAGCAAAAGCGAAAGTCGAAGCTTTGAAGCCAATATAAAGTTCACTACCATTGCCCAATACTCGTCTCAGGAGCATAGAACGCGGTGCGTACCTTTTTTTAGCGTGGGCAGAATGTGGGCAAGTTGCTTACAATACGTGGTTGAAGAAACGCCTAAGAAGACAAATGGATTAAGAAAGAACACAAGGACAAGCGGTAGCTCGAAACTGAAGCTTGAACAAGTTTGTTTCAGTCTCCTGTAAACTTTCAAAAAATGCATGTTAGTGCTTGTCTTTGCGTTATTTCTTCGTACATTTGTTCTTTTATGCACTTTTCAACCATGAGCTTCGTTGCGAGCTTGTCAATTACCTTGATCCACCTAGATCTACCTAGATTCCGCGACTTCTGAGATGCTGAATGTAATTTCTTAAAATGGTAGTTGTAGCAGTGAGCCTAAGAATATTGTGAAATAGGCTGGTTTTATTTTTGTTAATCCAGGCCTAACCAGCTGAAAACATCAAGTGCTGTTCACATCGAAGCATTGTTTTCTTCATGCTTGCATGAGAGACGCTAGGTTGAAAGCATGAGAGACGGTAGGGTGAAATAAAGCAGACCATCTGTAATTCACTTCGTTCTGGGTGGTAATTTGTCAACCTGCGCTGCTACTCGCAGTAACTATACGATCACTCGAACGCTTTTTAGGAACCTGAAATAACCTCAGATTTTCAAAACGTGAGTCTCGAAATTCACCTAGCAACGTTTCAGTTTAGCACCGATGCAGATTTTCGGACGGGTCTCTCGAAATAATTTCAGTTCCGGAACTAGAAGAAGCCGGTACTGTGCTAGATCAATGAATGTAGTGGACAGAAACCGTAGGTGAGAACACGTTGCATTTCCCAAGAAGAAAAATAATATCTGGTGGTAGTCTGATCCTATGCCCCTAAAGCCTTGATGACTGGAGAAATAATCAACATAGAGCCCATGTTTACGCAGTTCCTTGTAGATCCAAATTTAACTTGAACAGAAACAAGTATCTAACTTTCTCTCCAATTGAGATAAAAGGCTACGAAAAGCAAAAAGCAAATTATCTTCTTCTTCACCGAAATATTCTTGTTATACCTTTTTCTCCAGGAGCCGTAGGATCACATGGATCTTAAGCGGCTTTGAGAGGTTTTGCTCCTTCACTTTCTCATGCATTTTTTCTTCATGCTCATCATTCTGTTGCTGTTGTCGATAAAAACTGTACGGTACAGGGGGATTTTTGTGGGTAATTTTTACCCCTCACGAAGGATGCCACAAAAATAAACGCGACACAAAGGAACGCCTGTAGACCTAAGTAAACGTTGCAGGGAACATTTATCGTGAGCATCGAACTTCACAGTTTATCAGAATGTGAAGGTCACTGTTAACACAAACGTGTTTTTACTGCTACCAAAAACAGTCTAAAAGCACGCTGTTTTTTTTTTCCTATACATCCTAGCTCAGTGCATCAGGCTAGGACTGCACTGAGCAACTTTTATGAGGGCAATAGCTCGTCGCAAATCCATAATGCAACAATAATGCCGTAATGGCCCGCCGTATAAAAGGCTTCTACAACCGGATCGAGACGGATATCCAAGGAATAACGGCCTCGTGCTCTTATTAGCGCTCTTCGTGCCTTGTGTAGGCAACGAGAACCCCGTATAGCACGGGGATATTTAAGAATAATACGGCGTAACAAGGGCAGATACAGGAACGACCATTTGTGAAAATCTTTGCGCTGTTGATCGAGAATAAAAGGGGCATGTGTGTTGTGTGATGTCATTGCACGTTAAAAAAGTTCAGGCGGTATAAATATTCGCGCAGGCGTCTACTATCGCGCCTCTTTCTCTGCTTCTTCTTGCGCTCCAAACCTCGTCACTTGCATTATAGCGTGAGGCAGTTACTGCACCTTTACCTTTCCTTAACAGCTTATTTTCCTGAGAAATCAGTTAAATAAACTCTACTTGTGCTTGTGCTTGTATCGAAGCCAATTATCATAAAAAACAAGTAGAGATGGTTATTGCACGTTATCTTTATGTTTGATTTTTTTTTGGCCAAGAAATGTTACACCTGCGTAAGCGATCGAGTTAGTGCGCCTCAGAATCATGAGTTTGCTCCTCTTTGCCATCTGTTCGCACGTTTGTTTTTGGTGCTGTATTTATTCCGTATATCAATATGAAACTTCTATTCCGCGGAGAATAATGAGGGCCTGTTCGTGTTTTCTCTGATGCGCTGTGCAAGGGTACTTTGAAATCAGGGTGGTATATTACCACATGACACATTGAATGGCTTCTGTCATTCAACCCAGCTCTGCGGGCGTAAAATACATCGACTACTCAACATGGCGTGAGAGTCGTGAGATTTCGGAGCGCATTTAAAGACCTCGGCACGAATTCTGACAAGAAAAGGCATCAGTGAAGAGGTGGGTTTCTGATGAACTACCTGCGATAGAATGGCTTAAGGCAATGTGGAGAATCGTCGCGTGAGGTTTGTTCTTGTGCTGCTTATATGCGCAGTTTGATTATAGTACGAAAGAGCTGCCAGGGAAGAAATGACGATGACATTTTCAATAGCTACTCAGATTTGATAGAAATTGCAAGACATGTCAGAGCTTCGCCAAAGCTGCTTGAGTATGCCTTAAAAAGCTATATCTGGCGGCCTTGAGTCCACATATAATGCTTGTCACTTAAGTGGTTCGTAGTACAGCTGAACGAGTTTTCGTTCAAATCTCCTCCTTCCCCTCGTTCCCTCTTTATTGACTTTAAGCACTGTTCGAAATACTAATTGTACTCTCTTCCAAGCTGGATGTTGGATTAAACCCTAGTGGGGAAATTGGACACCACAATACTCTAACGGACGCTTTGCAACGCTTCTTTTTCCTTAAAGCCTAAATTTGTAAACGGATATTCAAGACTCTATATATCAAAATGAGGTTCGAAGTATTTCCAGTGTTAGCTACAAATGTATAATAGTCATGGAAAATTATGTATGGGCTTGGACTTGGGTACTTTTTAGTGCCTGACATTTTCATCGCGTTTTTTTCTTTCTGCGTAACTGCCTTTTCTGTAACCCCTTTAAGAGACGTTCGCAAAACGGCTGAATTAATCTTTATTTCAATAAAGATTCCTCAAGCACCTAATTCTAGATAGAGCGATTTCGATATGGAATAAGCGTTTCCTTCAGGCGCTCAATGCAAGTTTAGTAAACGACAGCCCACTGAGCGAGCAGCGAGTCCTTTAAGCCTGAGGCGTTCTTAAGCGTGATTACTGTTTGAGTAAAATAGGGAGCCGTCGAAGTAATTACATACTACCCTTAACGCATCAGCACTTAAACATCCACGTAAATAATTCTCAATCAGAGACGTGAAATTTTGTTTAAACACTGATGCGCGTCGTAGTAAAGAACCGTTCCACCCAAACCAAATCACTTCGCCCCTTAGTTAAGAACTGACAGCTACAACTGCAGTAGGACTTCAGTTGCGCCTGACAGAACCGGAACTATCTTCGGGGAAGGTGCTTCTTTAAAGTTTTTATTTCGGAACAGATTGGTGTAACCGACAGCACATACTATATAAGGATAAATAAGTGCAGCGCTGACAGGAATAGCATTTTTTCAACAGCCGACTCTCCTTGTTCTCGAAGGCCTCTTCTCTATCGCATTTACGAAACATCCTTCGGCCTCAAGGCATAAATGTACAGCTTGCCTGTATTTTTTATTGTTGTGTGTGTGTGTATGTTCCCCTTATGAGCCTAAAGTGCGTCGTTCTCGTCCAGCGCCTCTGCATTTATGATATAAAGAAGGAAGCGCCGTCGAAACGGGTGGGTCTTCTAAGAGAAAATAAACATTCCGAGGCCGTCTTTCATCAACTGCGTCATTGTGAAGTGTTCACAAAACACTCGTCCGTCCATTAGAACAGCTCTCTCCACTATGCTCGTTCTTCCTTTCCGTTACCAGCGCGAATGGCTGAAGAAAAAAAAAGCTGAAAAAAATCAACGCGTGCGCTTTATTGCGACAGAACAACAACTTAAAAACGAAGTTATTTTCTTGCTTCTGCCCGGTCGCATGTGCGTCGACAAAGTGCAGATGCATGCAGTCTCCAACACACCAGCTGAAGGTTATTGCGCTTCATTGCCGAAGACTAGTTGCGGTTTCTTCCTACGTCCTTTATCAGATGCGATTTGTTCACATTGTTTTCTGACCGCTTAAACAACATTTGCTGTATTGCTATGCTGCGGGAATTCTTAGCGACCGCTTTGAAACATTGTACCAGACAAGTGTTTGTGACCGCAAAGTCTTGGGGAGTTATAAGAGGCTAGCTTGTATCCGTCAGAAGCAAGTGATTTTAAGCGGACTTAAACAGCGTTGTGCCGCCATAGCGTTATCGACAGGCAAACACCTGGAAGGATGCTGCAGTAAACGTTGGAGCCTTATTTGGCAGTTTTCCTGAGGCTCTGCGATTACATGCAATAATTTTCATCAAGCGCCATGCCTCCGCCCTAACGCGTCCTAATATTCCTCGAAAATAGGGTCTAAATCTGTTTGGCCCATGTGAATCCGGGGAAACATTTTCGCTTGTCATGGCCTGCATGATTGTCGAAAACATTAAGCTACTGCGGCGGGATTAGTTTTCTGTAGATAAGCTACATACAGGTGTATGTACACAGGTTTTTGTTTTCCTTAGCCCGCGCGTGCCGTCCTATTCGCAGCTTGGTGCGGTCCTATTTCTGTGCGTACATCTTGCTGTTTACATTCTTTTAAGCCAGCACCATTTACCAGCAGCGGTTTAGTTGTAAATCCACATTATTTTTGTTATCAAACAAAAAAGCACAGTGATTACCGGCGAGCAAATCAGAAAGCGATTTGTGTAATTCAAGGGACATTGCCCACGAAAGCTGGACTGTGCATTCTGACATAATAACACAACTGGCTGGAGTGGTGTCCATGTGCGCAGGAATTTTGCACGAAATAAACTTCACGTCTAAAACTAGCATTCTAATAAAACCTCTGAGCGGCAATGTTGGTTACCAGAGGAGAGATGCGAAGCAAAATGAAAGCAAAATGGAATGGAAGCAGCCCCTCAATATCACTGCATTGTAGTCACGTTTAAATGAGCATTGCCAGTTCTGTTGTTGACCCACTCTACTAAACGGGGAAGAGACTGTTGATCACACACCTTCCTCCTGCACCTGTAGGGACCGCTTATAGTTTTTATTTTGACGCAGAATTTCCCGCCACAGTTCGCCGATTTTGTGGCCAATGCAGTTAGGGTGCCGCATGCACGAAGAGCGCCGTGTCACTCACAGACATCATTCCTCTGCCTGCGTACAGTCGTCCGCCGACCTGTCTAGAGCGCTCGAACTCGGTGCCGTCTGCGCTCCGCAGCGCGCCGAGTGACGTCTACCGGTAGCGCCTGGTTCGAGATTGCGCATCTTTGAGTGTCGTCTGAGCATCAGACATGCGCCATCTCGAACCAGGAGCTGCCGCTAGACGTCACTCTGCGCGCTGCGGAGAACAGTTAGGGCAGGAGGAATTAATGGTATATGGTTTAGTGGAAACGCATCTTAGAGACATGGAGCAACCACCCTGTAACCCAGACTACGCATGGGAATATTGCAATAGAACAGAGGGCAGCAGAAATGGGGGGGGGGTAATTTGGGCATTCATTCATAAAAGTATGAATTTTCAAAGGGCTTAACTGGGATGCAAGGAACATTTATGGCTCAAACGAAAAGTGGCAGGGAAGCAAACACCACACCTTGGCTTTGCATACATGTGGACAGGAGCCAATTCCAAAGAGGAAAAGAGGAAAATGATATAATGTATTGCAAGCGACATTGATGAGCTAGGATAACAGGGCGAGATGATTATATTAACGACATGAATGCACAGTTAGACCTGATGGGTACACAGATTCGACAGGAAACATGCTGCAGGACATGTGTGAGAGGCATGATTTAGTTGTATGCTGCAGCACCGAGAAGTGTGAAGGGCTCATAACATGGGAGGCAGGGAGTCTGCACTCGACGATAGATTATGCACTTATGTCACGAAAGATGTATAAAAGATTGGGGGTAATGAGCATAGATGGACATGGTTCCAGAAGCTATAGGTAGTGGCCACAGACGTAACAAGTTCAGTTTCACGAGAGAAACGAATGTAGGACTGAAGCGAAATGAACAGTCAGAAGGGAATTTTTACTCAGAAAAGCAATTTGAAGCAGCACCTATATTGAGAAAGTAATTTTTGAGGATAATGAAATAGAATGGACTTGAATCAAATTAACTCGATTACCTGAGCTATATGCTAGCTAAGGTGCGAGTGAAGCCAAAAAGAAAAAGACGCAAATCCAAGAGTTGGTGAGAGGGGGAGGTCTAGAAGGCAACAGAGAAATGGCAGGAAGCGTACAGCGAACACAGATATTCCAAGAAGAGGTGGGAAACCGAAGCGGAAGTAGGCAGAAAATGGAATACCTTCATCAAGTGTAGATGGGAAGCATCCTATTTGATTAATGGGAAATTTAGAAGAAAGGGTGCCCAATGGATGTCAAAAGTAAATAAAACGGATAGAAAAGCAGCTCACAAATTCTGGAAACATCTAAATACCATGAGTAATAAGACTAGGCTAGAACAAAGGTTTATTGTTACAGACAAGGATATTCGACTAGAAGGGGATGAAGCGATAAAACACAGGAACAAGGATGGCAGAAAAATTTAAAGGAAGAAATGTTGCACATATATTATCGAAAGAGGATAGACCGGTTACTGCAATAGCTTCACTTGAGCAAAGCAAGGGGGAAAGGGCAGAGAAGAAGGTTCCTAGTGGCACGTCGAAAAGACCAGATGGTATTCCGATTATGTTAGTAAAGAAACTAGAACCAAAATCCAAGCGAACATTAATAGAGGTAGTGAACAAAATTATAGTGTATGGCAAAGCCCCCGATGAATGGCGATTAAGTAGATTAAATATGATATATAAGGAAAAGGGGGACAAAGCTGGCATAAGCAACTACATACCATCCCATAACAGTGACGTCTAGGGTTTACAGGGTGGCAATGCAGATTATAAACGACAGATTACAGGCTTGGGTGGAGAACTAGGGGGTGTTAGGGGAGCTACAAAATGGGTTCCGGAAACAAAGGACGTTGGAGGACCATCTGTTTTCATTGACGCAGTGTATAGAGATTGTTGAAAAGGAACACATGCGCATATGGCTAGCATTTCTGGATATCAGAAGAGCCTACGACGAAGTTATTCAAGAGGATTGGTGGGACATACCGGACACATTGGATGTGAAAGTTGGAGTAATAAACCTCTTAAAAGATATATATAAAGGTAACAGATTGCTTATAAAATGGGAAAAAATGATCAGGGCCTAGAGATATACAGCGGGAGCTTAGGCAAGGATGTCCTCTGTCTCCTTTGTTGTTCATGTTGTACCAGCAAGGACTAAAGACCAAACTGGAGAGGAGTGTACTAGGCTTCAACCTTTCTTTTTTCAAGCAAGGAGAATGGATTAAACCGTCATTGCCGGGACTAATGCACGCGAATGATATACTGACAACAAGGAAGGTTTGCAGAAGCTGATAGACATTTCTGGTACAGAAGGAGATAGATTAGGTTTCAAGTTTAGTAAGGAAGAATTTGCAGTTATGATGTTTAATGGTGAGGGCGGCGAACATAGGGTACAAGAATTCACGCTAGAAGTAGTGGATGAGTACAAGTATCTTGCGGTGTGGATAAATAACGGTGCTGAGTATCTGACAGAGCACGAATAATATATAATGAATGAAGCTAGTAGGAATGCAGCTGTCATCAAAAATAGGGCACTGTATGAAGTGGTATGAAGTGGTAAGAGGGATCTGGAAAGGGGTGGTGGTTCCTAGTCTGGCTTTCGGCAATGCGGTCCTTAGCATGAGACCAGATGTTCAAGCAAGGTTAGAAATAAAACAATGCGGCGTAAGGAGGCTAGCTCTGTGAGCACACGGCAATACACCAAATCAGGGGGTACAAGGTGATATGGGATGGGCGTCGTTCGAGAGCAGAGAAGTTAGCAGTACGATAGCATTTGAGGAGCGATTGAGAAAAACGTAGGAAAAGCAGTGGGCTAGGAAAGTTTTCAGATATCTGTACATTAGGAATGTTGACAGTAAATGGAGAAAGCGAAATAGAAAACTGGCAAGCAAATATCTGGATAGCAGTAGGCGGACAAATCAGCAATTATCGGTTAAGAAAAAGGTTAAAGAAACAGAGAGAGCTCTCTGGAAAACAGCAATGCTGACGAAATCAGCACTGGGAGCATACAGGATTTTTAAGCAGGAAATTGCCAAAGAAAATACCTATGATAATTGTAGGGGAAGCTCTTTGTTCTTTGAGGCCAGGACGGGAGTTTTATGGACTAAGACATATAGAGTCAGGTACCATGAGATAGACACGTTGTGCTGCAGCGTGCTTGTGGAGAGGAGGAGGAAACGGCTGAACACTTGATACTTTTCTGTAAAGGGCTCCACCCTGCAGTGGAAAGCAGCGGGGTTGATTTATTCAAAGCATTGGGGTTTAAGGACAGTCAAGGAAAAGTAAGTTTTAAGCGGGTAGAAGTAACCAAGCGAGGCTCGTCTGATTGGTGGCTAAAATCAAGACAAAATAAAATTTCACCATTCATGCCTAGGTGCCTTGAGCCACCACCCGGTTTAAAGGGTTCATCCTTAGCCATCCATCCATCCATCCATCCATCCATCCATCCATCCATCCATCCATCCATCCATCCATCCATCCATCCATCCATCCATCCATCCATCCATCCATCCATCCATCCATCCATCCATCCATCCATCCATCCATCCATCCATCCATCCATCCATCCATCCATCCATCCATCCATCCATCCATCCATCCATCCATCCATCCATCCATCCATCCATCCATCCATCCATCCATCCATCCATCCATCCATCCATCCATCCATCCATCCATCCATCCATCCATCCATCCATCCATCCATCCATCCATCCATCCATCCATCCATCCATCCATCCATCCATCCATCCATCCATCCATCCATCCATCCATCCATCCATCCATCCATCCATCCATCCATCCATCCATCCATCCATCCGTCCGTCCTTCCATCTGTCCGTCCGTCCGCCCGCCCGCCCGCCCTTCCATTTATCCATCCATCCGTCCGTCCGTCCGTTCATTCAGCGCAGACGGCACGGAGTTCGAGCGCCCTAGACAGGTCTGTGGGCGACTCTACAATCCAAAACACCGCGCTATGTCCACCAAGTCGACTTTAGTGAATGACGCCGGGATGCCAGAGAAGTACTTTGCGCCCAGTTTGAGGAAATCCGTGTGATTGCGTGGCTGAGCGCACTACCAAGTTCTACAATGGCACCGTTCATGACATTTTTTCGAGTTATCGCGAGAAAATTTTTTTGTACCTTCAAGCTCGCATCATCCTCGTTTGCTTGGTGTCACCGTCGCCTCGATTTATTTGAAGGACCTCTTTGTCATTTCTTGCTCGTTCTTTCTATTTATCCTTATTGAAGCACCACAAGACGATAAAGTAATTTTGCGGCCAACAAAACATTGGATGCGAAACTTACCGAAGAATGTGCGCTTTCTTAGTCCAGAAAAAGCTATGCGAATGCTTTCGACCTAGACCCAACATTTGCGGAGAGCGTCAGCGTCTAACGCATAGACAGAACTGGACACGATATGGGCCTTGCAATAATTTGAATACAGAATTTTTGCACAGACACACTGCCAATGCCGTAGCGCGTTGTCGTTGCTACCGCTTTCGTGCTCCCTGGCAGCAGTTCCCATACAGCCTTCTAATAACACTACTGTTAATGACACCACTTTCTAATAACACCAGTTACCAACGCACAACGGTCACTAGTAAGTTCCCCGCACAGTAAAAGACATAGCTCTTACACCATGGTTCACCCAGACGAAGTACCTACAGAAGGGAAAGTACTACGAAACGCTTTTCTTGAGAACGTCCACGCAAGCTCATCTGCACAGTGGCATTCACTGAGGAACTTACTAGGCTTCCAAAATGGTCTTGTGATCATCAAAAGAGGGAAAATTCCGCTGGAATAAAACAATTGATTTTCAATATTTCACTGCTCAGAAAAGCTGAGCGGATTTTTTGCAATAAATATTAACAAGTATAGCATGAGATCTCGACGCAAGCCTCCTTCTCGAAGTCTAAGTAGCTAAGGAAGCATAGGCAATAACGAGAACTGCGATACGACCTCAATGAAATGTAAAGCAAACGAACGAAAAACAAGTCCTAGTCCTGTGATAATTACACTGGTAAAATAAAAGAAATAACGAACGATGTTGTAGTGACCAATAAGAAAAATAAAGGAGCGATATCGCCCCTTACTGCGGGTCGTGGGCCATTGGATTGCGATGACGTTCTGCATCGTCTACGAGAACGGGGCGTAAAGATTCTTGATGAAATTTCTTTATTTTCTCGATGCATTTTTTCTCCTTCTACCGCGTTACATAGCTCATCAGCAGATGAACTGCACAATCCGTTTTTACAGAACCTAACTTTCGGTCTGCGACATACTGTCTTGGTAATGTTAATGTCTGCTCCTTTGCGCCCCCACTGGAGAGAGATGCGGGGATTCGATCCCCAGTGCCGCCGGATACCCACCAGTAATACATTGTACAAGCTTTCCCTTGGCCTTGTGCTAGGCCTATCTGGTGTGAAATGCTTAGAAAATGCGTCTTTGACCCCCACCTTGAGTAGTCGAAAACGCATTGTGCCATGGCGCTCTTCGGATATTGATGCCCTTGCGCCAAAAAATGCATAATCATCACATCATCGTCGCTTTTCATATGTCACATTCGCGGTTTCACCACAGGCCCACCTCCCTGAGGAATTTTTTTCGCACAGTAGGCGTTGCTGGACACGTCCACAAATGTCGCACATCACACAGGTGCGGTGAAGAGTCGCAGTGAGGACACTTTGTCGCTGTCAGAAGTCTGTGACGCCACTGATGACGTACAGAAGTGGTCAGAGCTACGCTTGCCCGAATGCAGTGCATGGATACCGCCTCTTCCTTACTCTAAAGGTGGTGAATACATAGTAATTAAAGTGCGTGTTCGCTGGTGCAGCGCTAGAGGTTCGGATACATGGGACAGGAACCAACCCAGGGAAAGAAGGGAAGGAGAGGGTTCGTTTGATGCGTCATAAAGTCATAGTATCCACGGGAATATTATGCGCACTGCGAGCATGAACGCGAATTCAGTGCATGCGCACACGACGTGAGTACTTTGGGCACACCTGATGAAGAGGTAGTGTAATTAAGAATGTTCGACGAACAGGCTTTAGCTATTTAAGCCCGCAAGGTGGTTGGCGTGGACGTGAAGTACACTGAATGCGGAAACGAGCGGAAGGTAAGAGAGTGCATTGTAAATCGCTTGATCTGTCATGGCCAGAATGGTGCACGCGGTACATGTCGCGGAAGCGTTAATACGAGGATGGAAAGGATTGTAAAAACAACGGTATCTCCACACTGAGCAGTGCGTGATACACTGGAATACGTTATGCAAAACTTGACGTAGATGCATGGCTCATATAAACAGCGAAACGATTGTCCATAAGCTGTCCGTACGACCACTGACGAGAGTTGATTTGAGTTTGTTTTTTGACATAGGAACCTGCAGCGAATTTACTGGTGATTGTGGTTATTTAGAACTACCCTTTCAGAGGCGCTAGACACGTAACAAAAATTATAAACATCCAAGTTAAATGATAGCGCCCTTAGGCAAAAGCGTAAATGGAAGTTCAGTTCGAAAACATTTATTGTCGGGTTCTAACTGCCCTCGGCGCTGAACAAGAGGACATCTCATTATAAGATACATGAGCTGACGGCATCGATATAAACGCCGCTTAACCGTCGCAGAAGCTAGAAGACGACACTTTCGGGCCATCTGTGCATGGTTTCGCATTCCGAGAGGTCGTTGAAAAAGGTGCCACTGACTGTCTTTACATATAGTGGAAGAATCTACTTAACCAAACGAAGGCCTAAGCCAGTGACATGTTTCAGCAGACGGTGCTAGCTACTCAAGCTGACAGCGCTTAGCTAAAATGCGTAGCCTCCCGATCTGCTACAGCGTTTCAGTGCGCGTATCAGTGTTTTAAAAGTTTCAACCACGGTACTGGATTCTAGGTTTACCGTCTGGAACTGGTACTGAAACGCCTAGTTGAGACACGCATATTAGAAACAATGAAATTCTCAGTTAAAATGGAAATCTAAGAAATCAATTCGGCGTATATTTTGTCGCTGTGTTTAGATTTAAACAGAAACGTCCAATTCGTAATTGAAGAGTGATTATTCTGGAAGGGCGGTTATTTACACTGGAGTCGAAAAAGCGCCTTGGCAGCGTTCGCATTCAAAAGACGTTCGGGCATTTTACCATTATCCTTTTATTTAGGATGCGAAGGGTCAACATGCAGATGTTCATGTTTTTACTGCGGGGTTTATTCCGGGCGTTGTGTTGTTTTGAGTGCGCCTATTACAATCCACAGTCCTAATTTATGTAGGCCGTCTAACAGATTACGATATATTAATAGGCACTCATGATCCAAAGTGCAGCGCACCAGGCAGCAATAGACGTGTAAAAGCCAAATTTTGTCGGGGCACCAACGTTTGCGTGATAACGCTTAAACAGTCTCCTTGGTTCAAGAAGCCTAAAATTTTAATGATTTCACTTCACTGCACTTCCTTGAATCGCAAGTTTTCGTAATGGTGCGGGAAGATTTTTCGTAAGGTTCTAGTTTTGATCAAGTGTGCGTCTTACTGTCCAGCTGTGTTTGTTGCGATTTTGATTTAGTTAAAAAGCACGTCCTATATGACCAAAGCTCTGCCTCGTGGCATCAGTAAATAAAAAAATATTGGAGAAATCACTGCGCTGTTTTCCTATGACGTGAGAGAATATTCGTCATGAGACTCGCGACGAAACTAACTCCGAACTCGTTTTGCATGTTTGGCGAAGCGCCCGTCCTGAATGCCGAGTTAGTCTAGAGATCATGAAGAAAATGGAGGACCCGCGCGCAGAAAAGTTGACCAGTAGAATACGTACCTAATTAGATTTGCGCAATTAAACAGGCGCGGAATATAGCGGAATCTACCACAAAATAATTGCAGAAATTGCGAGACTCGAGTGAAGAGCATCCAATTTCCAACATGCCGTCAACGCTTCTCCGAGGTCACCGCATAAAGGGACGTGTAAGTTTTCGGCCTCCCAGTCGAACGGGCACCTGCTTGCTTGACTCGGCACGCAGCTAATACGAAACGGGCAATCTAAGTGCCCGTTTCGTATTAGCTGCGTACGAAGAATGCATACTTTAATTTTCTATGTTCGGATCTGAGTATACCTCTTCAGGACTTTCGGGCCACATGAATTTTTGGCCCTGGGGTGAGCGTGGGGATCTTTGTACCTTAGCTTTCTCCTGTCCTGTAAGCAAGTGGTGGCAGCTGTGTCTCACAGCCCAGTGATCAATATGACGGAGCCTTTTTGACGAATGGTAGCCGCCACGGTGGCGGAGTGGTTACGGCGCTCGGCTGCTGGCCCAAAAGACGCGGGTTCGATCTCGGCCGCGGCGGTCGAATTTCCATGGAGGCGAAATTCTAGAGGCCCGTGTACTGTGCATCAGTGCACGTTAAAGAGCCCCAGGCGGTCGAAATCTCCGGAGCCCATCACTACGGCGTCTCTCATAGCCTTAGTCGCTTTGGGACGTTAAACCCCCATAAACCATAAACCTTTTGACGAATGCAAAGGGGGCAATCATATAGGGGCAAGAAAAAAGAAACACAACACACCCACGACCAAATGCATTTCCAGCATTTCCATACTTGAAAGTTTTCTTGCGCTGCATTAGAGTACACGCCCTTGAACCAGGGTAGCACATCACCAAAACACAAAGACAGTACAGTGAGTGAAGGGGCACGATGCCGCCGTCAGAGCTTATCGTAGAACGAGCGGGACAGTTGCACCACCTGCTGCTGGCCATACTTTGGGCGCCAGGAAAGCACGTCCCTAGCCTCGGCGTCGTCGAACACTGCTCGTCTGTACACGTAGCGGACGTCCGACGGTTTCGGAAGCATAAGCTCCCGTACGTTGGGAAACACAGGAGCGAGCACCTTGACGACGCCTAGAGTGCACAGCGCAGCCGCCATCATCAGCGGATAGGGGATCGGACGCCTATAGATCCGGATGCCGTGTCCTTCGACCAGGGGTCCCATGAAATCGGCGCCGTCTAAGGGAGTGTCGTCGCAGGCCACCAGGCAGCGGCCGGAGAGCGTCGCATCTTCGGAAAGCGCATTCAGTGCGCGCACAAGGAACGCGGCAGCGTTTCCCACGTAGATGCACTGGATGGGAGTAGAGAAGAATAAAACACAAATGCCGCCATATATACATTCACCATTGTAATAATAACCGCAAAGGGTTTAGCTATGTTCTTGATTTTGATGCCATTCGTTCACAGTTGTACACTGAAAAACTTTTGACTCGGCTCGTTACTTCTGTTACGATGTGTTTCTTTTTCCTATGTTTGCACGATCTATGCACTGCCTAAGACTTTGTGGGATGCCATTCTGCCGAAGGACGAATCCCAACATAAAACATAACTGTTAGCGAGGGCAGCGGACAAGCATACCCACGCTACGCTCGTCTCAGTAGCGGCAGGAAAACAGCCGCTCTTCCCAGCCGCGCAGCCTGTTTTTGTAGCCGCCGATGGTGACGCGTGCCTCGGGTGACGCAATGGTGGCACTGTGTTTTATCGGTAACGCAGTCCAGCGCGTGTGGCCGTGTTACGCTGGGCCAGATGATAACAAGGTGGAGGCTGCGCGGAAATGTGCGCAGAGTGTGTCGCCACTACCTGAAAAAAAGGCTGGCTGTACCTGCCTAAAGAAAAAATAAATAGAAATTAAAAGACGATCAATCCGATTCACGCGGCCGAGTATGCGTTAACTTTAGTGATGTCATCTGCCGCAAAAGCCGTTGGCGCTTACGCCAACGGCTTCAGCCCGTGCGAGGCGGGCGGCGTGATCGAGTTCCTCAATTCCCCCGAGACACGCCGCACCCACTCTCCTCACTGCTCAACTCTGAATCGGCAACCGCCGTGTCCCTCTCGCCACCCGTAGCCTCCCACTGATGCTTCCTCTCTCCTTTCGCACTATACGTCTCTCCCCTCCTATGCTTTGAAAGCAACGAGCCGGTTTTTAACAGCGATACTGTTTAAGCCTGATGTTGTTCCGTTAGCCGTGCGCAGCGGCATGTTCGTCGTGCGCAGCGGTGGCTGTGTTCGCAGTAATGAGGTCACCCAAGAATGCCTGCGCCCCCTTTCGGTGCTGACGACAACTAATACAAATAACAGACACCGGAGCGAAGCGAGGGCGTCTGTGTTATTTGTATTAGTTGTCGTCAGCACCAAAAGGTGGCGCAGGCGTCCTTGGGTGACCTCATTACTGCCCGACGAACGAGCGACCGTGTCTCCGACGAAGATAACTGGGGCCGCGAAAAAAGAATCCAGCTCTCCGTCCCGAAGCCCGCCGTCGTTGGACCTTTTCCGACAGCTGAAGGTGGCGTGCATGGTAATTCCGCCCACCGCCACCGCAGCCTTGCTCGTGGTGGCGCAAATCACGTGGACGTTGTAAGCCGTTGTAGGGGGAGCATGGTTGATGCGGTTGTAAATGTCCATGGCCAACTTAACACGAAGGTCTTGCCGCATCCCGCGGGTCCACTGAAGAAAACGCGTAGAGGCTCGGACCCCTGCGTCGTCTGTCTGTGTATCAACTCTCGCAGAAACTTAGAAATCATGGCTATAATCACGGTTAACTTAGTCGAATCAAACTGTGTCATCAATCTTATACGACAGTGTAATTTGCCCTACATTTTTTTCTCTATTTTGCCTCCTGCGAACCGAGCCTTCAAACCAGCGCCAACAACGGACGCTTTAATGCTAACGCATTTAAAAATAAATTATAAATTTGCAGACCCACGGTCACCACTGAAGTTTATTTTGTTTGTTTCGTGATTTCTAAACCTTTAAATTTTTTGCCTCAACTTCCCTCTTGAATGATTTTATGCGATTGAAGGTAAATGAAATGAAATGAAAGTGTCGATTACGAGAGGCAAGTAAATCAGGCTCACTCACCTGGTGCCCCGGTCCAAATCGAAACAGAGTGTTGAACGTCTTCTTCGACCACTTGATGTGCGAGGCAATAAAGACGTGATCCAACTCTCCGTAAAGTGCCAGAAGACGCGCCACAAAAGTCCGCAGCCTGTGACGTCCTGCAAGACAAGTACTATATAGGGACCTAGTTAAATAAAAGCCTCCTTTGTGCCGTTCGTTCGTACAACTCCAGAAATTCTAGGTTATATTCAGGCAACTAAACTTTGGTTCTGGTATATAATAGAGGGAAAATATTGTTCTTCTGGCCGTACCACGTGCGTATAAGAGGCTTAAAGCCGACTGCGCCGTACGACAGTGCCACAAACTTAAGCTGCATCGCCGAATTTCCTGATCGCTCGACTGGGCAAGCTAGCACAAGGATGCCTAGTGCAGGCGACGGTTAGCTTATCGCGTTTAGATGGAGCCGAAACGCAAGGCGCCTGTACTGTGATATCAGTGCATATTAAACAACCCTACGTCGTCAAAATTAATCGGGAGCCCTGCACTACAACGTTCCTGATATCCCATAGGCCACTGTGATACGTTAAATCCCACATGTCATAATCATTAGCCTACCTATGTCCGCTGCCGAACGAAGGTTTCTCTCATATCCCTCTAATTAACGCGGTCCTGTGCCGGTTACGGCAACTTTTTCCCACAAAATTCCTAATCTTATACGCCCATTTAGCTTTCTGCCGCCTCCTGTTACGTTTGCTGCATTCCATACCGGGTACCAAACCACAGCATTTGACATTATCCAACTGCTTCCTAGAGCTCTTATTTTTTAGTTCAGCATGGTTGGACGCAGCAAGGCGTGTTGATTGTGGGAGCGCAACGGTTTGAAAAAGGACTCGGAGATTCGCCCTGAAAAGGTCACCCGGAGATTGCTTTCAAATCCAGAAATTTCAGGCCGTAGTTGCCCTCCCGGAAACACTTACCGTCCCTGAGAAGGCGTCCGCTGGCCTCGCAAACGAGCCTCTCAGCCTGGGCCTTGGTTTTGGAGTACGGACCCTCATGAAGGAACTTGTCACCCGAAGACTCTTCGTCCTTGATGGCGCCCACGCTTCCGGTGCAAACAAGGTACGGCACGCACTCTTCCAGACAGGCCTCGACCACGTTCTGTGTGCCTGTTGTTATTTTTGAAACCATACAGATTACTCGCAAGCACTGAAACAGAAGCGGCGTTCACAGTTTGAACCAGGTTACAATACAACTACAGTATTTACGCGCATAATTTCTGCCCTCGCATAATTTGCGCACCCTTAACTTATCAACCAGGTTTACAAAATTTTTTACTCGCATATTTTACGCTCCGCGCTGAGCTAGACCACCATCATGCATGCGGGCTCTACCCAGTAGCATTCGGCTATTCCGCGTGTTTGTTCGGAAGACTTTTTGAATCTTTTGTGCACTGGGCGTTCATGGTGGTGTCAGGGGCCGCTGTTACAATCGCGGCGGCACCAGCGGCATCGCCACCCGGAACAGCCAGCAGCGCTTCCGGGGAGGATCGGCAGCTGATAGAAGAGCCAACACCACTGTTTGTTTGGCTGATGCATGTGACTCGACTGCCGGCTACGCTTTTCTTTATGGCTCTGACGGCTTGTGTTTGGTTGTTCGGTCGTCTCTTGCGATGGGATATCTCACCTATACGGCAAGTTTCAAAGTGCTTGTCAGCGCCTTGTCACGGCGCGGAGCGGCAAAGCCAGCGAGAATAACCGCGTGCGCACAAGTTTGTCCATAGACGACAATCGTTGTGTCGGCAAATTTGTGCGCACGTGGCTATTCTCGCTGGCTTCTCAGCTCCGCACCGTGATAAAGCGCCGACAAGCAGTTTGGTCAACGCTCGCGCGGTACTGTTAAAGAATTGTGTGGTGTGATAATTGATTTACTGATTCGCGGTTGCTTTCCCGGACGAAGCTGCGAAAGCAAGCTTACAGAATCCGGAACTACCGAACAATTGGCTGGGCAGCAAACGATGACGCTGTTTTAGTGTCTTATTCAGCTTCGTGTATGCACCTTCATGCCATCCCGCAAGGAGGGGGGGGGGGGGGGGGGGGATGCACGGCCTTTCATTCAGAGTGAACCTTTTTTCGTGGGGCGGGCAGCGTGGGGTGCGGGTCCGGGTGCTGACGTATACGCAGCAACATACACTATACCTATATTGCGCGTTATGACGTTTATGGAGCTTTTTAAGTCGCGCTCGCGAAATCCGCGTAATTTGCGCACCTCCTTCTTAGAGCCCTAAATTCTTAATAAAAAGTGCGCAAATTATGCGCGTAAATACGGTAGATGTGGCGCAAGCAGATGGACAGAAAGGAAACAATCCTCTTGCACATTTCGCACCAGTCTCAAGCAAAGCGGCAGATATAGCTGTAAGCGCCCCTTTTCCCAAAACACTGCCCACTATTTACGTGCAATGACCTGGACCCACGTTTATCACATTACCGGACGACATATTATCGAGGTAGGCTACCGATCTGCACCACATTGGTCAAAATAGTAACGTCCGCATGCATGCTTTCGACTGCGGAGTACTGCACTGGGCAACTACTGTGTCATCAGACGAGAGCTAGAGCAGAAATCAGTTGAGGAATTTCCCTGCCCTTCTGCGGATGGGAAATGTCTCATAACCGTCCGCTGCATCACCGATCGAGAACGCCCCTAATTAAGAAATACATTCCTTGAGGAAGAGTTTGCCGACTCTCGTAGACCGCAACAGCCAGTGTTGACGCACCTTTATAATGCCTGATGTGGTCAAGGCTTACTCGTACACGCTGTGGAAATGGCTGAAAACAACACTATGTGCATTTTGTTATAGTCGGACTCAACTCGAGAACGAAGCTGCAAATGCCCCTCAGAGGGCATTTGTGGCTTCATTCTTGAAATGAAAATTAATATTCGTTTTGAGGAAAACAAATGACGCAGTAAATGTATCACATATCACGGTGGATGACCAGAGCCGCGCTGTAAGGGAAAGGATAAAGGAAAGCGTGAAAGAAGAAAGGAAGAAAGGTGGGCCGTAGTGGAGGTCTCTATAATAATTTCGGCCAACCGGAGATCTTTAACCTGCACTGATATCGCCCAGCACACGGGAGCCTTTTGCGTTTCGCCTCCATCGAAACGCGGCCGCCCTGGTCGGGTTCGAACCCGGGTGCTCCGGCTCAGGAGACGAGCGTCTTAACTACTGTGTTATCCATCTATACAACCAGCGAAGCTAAGTTTTCCGTCAAACAGCCGCTGTCGTTAACGGCCAAGCGGTAACAACCTTCTTCCTTTTCAAGACGGTAGCTTGAGGCCTGTTATTCTGCGGTGATCATTAATTTCTGCCCTTCCGATTTTATGGGGGGGGGGGGGGGGAGGGGAATTGTTACGCATCGTGGTCTAAGCAGTCTACCTACTTTTATAAAAGTTCGAATAAAACTGCATTATTTAATTTATTCATCATGGTAGAACCGCGCCAAACGACGCTGTAGCCATGTTAACATGAGAACAGCCTGTCTGTTACAGTTATTATTTGTACAAGTGGAAGAGTGGTTCATCTGGTGACGCCGGGGACGATGAAAGTAGCGGTGAAGGAGCGATGGACCGCTGGCGGTCAGGCTGAGCAGGGTCTAGCTGGTAACGATGGCAGTGCGGCTGGGCTAATGCCCGTCTTCTTCACGATGGCCCCGGGCAGAAAATGAGCCATCCTGGCGACTTAAGGTGCCGACAATACAATTGGGTCGTAGTACGGCGTTAGCCGTTTAACATGCACAGTCTCGCGGCCACGGCGGCGGAGATCGGCAGACGGCGTTAGTGGTTCAATAATGTAGTTGGGTGGGGATATGCGCTCCATGACGTGGTAGGGGCCATGATCTTTAGAAATAAATTTCTTGGAGAGGCCGCGAGTACTGGAGGGTATCCACAGCAACACGAGTGAACCGGCTGGGAAGGCCAGGAAAAGTTTATCTTCGTCATGGCGCTGTTTGTGGCGTCCCTGAGTGTCTGCCATGAGCGACCTTGTGATCTGGCGGCAGTGTTCGGCGTGCTGAGCAGCTTCAGAGACAGTTGTACATTCAGATGCGGCAGGGCAGTAGGGAAGTATGGTGTCAGTGGGAGCGGATGCATGACGACCGTAAAGCAGAAAAAACGGAGAGAAGCCGGTGGGGTATTGTGTAGCAGTGTTATAGGCGTACGTAATATAGTGTAGAACAAGGTCCCAGTTCGTGTGGTTAGCAGCGACGTACATGGCCAGCATGTAACCGACGGTGCGATTAAAGCGTTCGGTTAGGCCATTTCTTTGTGGATGGTAGGTGGTGCAAGTCCGATGATCCGATGAATTATATTGCACTCGGCGAGCAGAAAGAACTTCAACGACATCACACAAGAAGATGCGCCCTCCGTCACTGAGCAGTTCACGAGGAGCACCGTGGCAAAGTATGAAACGCTGTATAATGAACGACGCCACTTCACGAGCTGTAGAAGCCGGAATCGCAGCGGTCTCAGAATACTTAGTCAGGTGGTCAATGGCAACAATGACTCAGCGTTTGCCAGCAGCGTTGTACGGCAGAGGGCCGTGTAAATCAATTCCAACTTGGTCGAAGGGTCGAGGCAGACAGGGTAGAGGCTGCAACTCGCCAGCGGCGCGATGAGGCTGTTGCTTACGGCGTTGGCAGGACGAGCAGGAGCGGACGTACTTGAGTATGAAGTTGTACATCCTGCGCCAGTAGTACCGGAGACGGAGGCGAATGCAAGTCTTGAATACTCCAGCGTGACCGCATTTCGGGTCAGTGTGGAAACAGGTGCAGATTTGGGAGCGTAGATAGTGGGGAATTACGAGAAGCGATTTGCGTCCATCAGGGCTGTAGTTACGCCAATAAAGGAGGTTATCGCGAATGGGAAAATTTGAAGCTTGGCGGCGAAAGGTGCGGGATGCCGGAACCGTAGATAGATTGGAGAGAAAGTCAAGAAGAGAGGCAATCCACTAATCCTTACGCTGCTCTGAAGGCATGTCGCTGATGCTGAGCGAAGGCACAGTGGCTTCGGGGTGGAGAGGCTGGCAGTCTAGGTCCGTAGCGTGGAGCGGGACAAGGCATCGGCGTCCTGATGCTTGCGGCCCAACCTGTAGACGAAGCGTATGGTGTATAAGACCACTACGTCGTCCATATAGCACACGCATGGATTCCACTTCAGGCCGCGCAAAATAGTGTCCATCAAACGCTCGAAAGTAGCCGGAGCATTACAGAGGCCGAACGGCATGACGTTAAATTCATACAGGCCATCAGGGTTCACAAATACGGTTTTTGGGCTATCTTCGGCTGCCATGGAGGCCTGCCAGTACCCAAAGCGCGAATCGAGAGAAGAGTTCCGCCCCTTGGAGGCAGTCCGCAGCGTCATCATTATGTGGGAGAGGGTAAACGTCTCTCCCTGTTATCTTATCGGTAATCAACGCAGAAACGAATAGATCCATCTTCCTTCTTCACGAGTACCACGGCCGAGGCCCATGGATCGTGAGAGGCCAGAATCACGCCGCTCTGAAGCATGGAGTCAACCTGTTCCTGAATAGCGTGACGCTCAGTGGCGGAGACACGGTATGGGCGCTGACGCAGAGAAGCATGGCCACCGGGGTCGATGTGATGGGCGATAGTCGACGTGCGGCTCAAAGCGGGTTGATGGGAATCGAAGGAGGAGCGAAACTGATGAAGCAGCGCAACAAGTTGATTGCGTTGAAGGGCAGAAAGGGTTGCGTCGATGGAGCGAAGGAAAACGTCTGTAGGCGAAGCGGCGAGAGCGGGAACCGGTGCGCTGAGGGCGTTTACGGAGACGGACGGTGGATTGTCGTTCTCATCCCGATAGGGCATGAAATCAAAGGGCTGCACGGTTCTGAGACACTCACCGCGACGCACAGCGGAAGGATACGCAAATGTATTGGTCACAAGCAACGCAGTAAGGCCTAAGGTATGGGACGTGACTTGCAGCGGAGAAATATGGGCGATGGCGTAAAAAAGTACGGGTCCGTCGTGAAGAAAGTCACAAGTGATGGGCACAAGAACAGCAGAGCACGCAGGCAAGCCAACGTCTTCGGCAAAGACGCCTTCGTGAGAAGAAGCAGAATGGGTGGCGGCCGATGAGGAATCGCTGAGCGCAAAGAACTCCGGTTCAACACGAGCACAATCGATGACGGCGTTATGGCGCCACAGGAAGTTCCAACCCAAGATTACGTCATGAGAACACGTCGGCAAAATACCGAATTCAATTGCGTGCCGAACGTCCTGTATAACGGCACGAGCAGTGCCCGTCGCTAACGGCTCAATAGGCTGCGCGATTGCCGTGCGCAACGAGAATCCAGTAAGTGGTGCTATGACTTTTCGCAAGGAACGGCAAAAGGTGGCAGCCATCGCAGAAACTGCAGCACCGGTATCGGCGAGCGCCGGAACAGAAACACCCTCTACAAAAACTTCGATACGATTGTTGGGAGAGCAATGAGGCCTTTGACATTTCGCTGGAGGCGCAGTTCTCGCCTTAAAACTGTGTGTGAAATGGCACACTGTGTCGACCATCTATAAGGTAGATTTCTAAGCTGACGTGTACCCTACTAAGCCGCAGTCCGCACGCGACTGAGCTAAACCATAAAGAGTATTTAACACGCACTTTCGATCTTTACCCCATGACTGGTGATACAAGATCGTTAGAGGTGCAGTGCTATACACTATGCATTTTGACCTTGACCGCTTGACGTGCGCGATGTAGGACTATGACTACGATTTATGCTGTTTTCGGACAGCAATGCTGTGTCCTTTCAATGTGTTAATATGGTTTGGCCTAGTGCCACGCTGGTTTTAGAGAAGTGACACATACTGCCTTCTCATCTTTAAGATTAAGTCCATATTCATATGCCAGTTTGCATAGACTGCCAACTCCTAACTGTATTTTCAAATCACAGATAGAGAAATTGCATGACAACAAAGTAAACGATGGGTCTAGGCAGTGCGCTCTTCCGCGGAGTCATTTTAAGGAAGAAAACACTGTAACTGAGAACGTCACCTTAATGAACACCGTTCTCTTGTGCAAACTGCTTTTATAAGGAATTTCCAACACGAATTTTGAAAGTCTGTTCAAAGAGGTAACTCTGAAGGGCATTCAGCATATTCCCTGTTTCCAATGAAAAACAGGACACCAATAAAATCATATCACCGCGTGGTACCATATGCTTCGTCCAGCTCAAAGAACACGGATAAGCAGTGTTGTTTACGCAAATATCATCCCGTACAGGAGACTCAAAAACCACGAGCTGATAAGTTGTTCACCGGCGAGCTCTGATTCCGCCTTGGTATTGGTCAAGAAGGCAGGCCACTGAACTCGAGGAAATGCACCAGGGGACTATATATCTTTTTTTTTCTTAGAACGTATATAAGCAGCTCGTTATGGCTATTGGCTGGTAGCTCGCAGCGAGTGTGGCTTCCTTTCCTTGCTTATGTGTTGCGATGACAGTCGCCGCTTAAAGTTAAAAAATAACGCCGAAGAGGACAACTATGTTCTACGTTCTTGTTCCGCATGTCGCGGGATTGTTGGAATGACGCCCAGAGGACCATAATATTACTGGGCAAAGAGAGAACAGTTTGGAGGGTGTGTTAATGTAGATGTCTCAACATGTCATATGTAATCCTTTCGGGGCCTACCGCTGAGCTACCACTTGTCCCTGATGTAAAGGGGCTGTTGTACCCTCCACTGGATGTGATGGCCTTTCATCTTGAATAGATTTCCACACCTCAGCTAGCTTGTGCCTCAGCCAGGATCCTTACAGTATGCCAAGCCGAATACATATTCAAAATTCTGCCCAGTACGTCACCTGCTACTGGGTCCTTTTGTTATGCCGAGCGTCTACTTGGTGGCTGAGTGAGTTGCCAGACGTACTGACAAGAGATATCGGATGAGCAATATGCCCCTTGAGTGACCTTAGCATGTTCTGTACTTTGTGTTTGTCTGTGTAAGAATTAATAAAGACAGAAACGATGCCCAGCTTTCCTGCTTTGACACACTTTGAGTAACTTTGCCATCGTGTGCGCACGCTTAAAGGCTATCAGGTTCAAGCTATTCGATATCTGTGAGATATTAACTATACAATATTTCGCTGCTTGCGGTTCCTTACAATGCGCATTCCACCACGGTCTCCATTTCTTTTCTGTCCTTTGAGATGTCTGCGGGATGCAAAGTTCGGCGGCATCGATAATGTGAACTGAGATCAAGCATTGACAGTAATCGAAACCAACGTGTGCGATTCAGGAGGAAGAACTCTGTCCTTCGCACTTCCCCTAGTGGTCCAAGAGGTCGCCGTAATGAGATATCTGGTGTTTGTATATTTCCGGCGCTCCACTGCCGATCGCAAGGGGGACGAAGCAGGCGCGCTTCAACAATGTTATATTGGTGTTTTACCTGCGCAAGAAGACGCGGACGAAGGAACACAGGACAAAGACAAACGGCGTATTCATTCGTCCGCGTCTTCTTGCGCTCGTAAAACACCATGGAAAACCAACTAGCCCGTCAGTTGACGCTGTTCAATGCTATATTGTGTGCCCACTGTCACCACTCGGTTCCCTGCGCAAGGCGCTGGCGTGCGATCTGGACCTCTGCTTTGCATACTTTTTATTGCCTTATGGCAGGAGATGTTTTCATGTACTTTGCGGTAGATAATTTGTTTGTTTTTCTTGAACACTTCACATGTCCGTGAGTAGCACGTAGATCATTGCAGTTTGCACGCCTTGTACGTGTTGTTTTACAGCTGTCAGTGCGACATTTGTTTTCACTGCACATTCCACAGCTCTCCTTGCCTCTACTTATCTATGTGCCATGGCCATAATTGTGGCACATGAAACTCATAATCGTCGGACTGGGCATGTATGTGTGAAAAGTGCATTTCATGAATGCGGCCCGGACGGACTCAGGCAGGCGGATGCTACCGAATGGTTGTAAACGTGCGGTGTCACAATCTCCTCACCATTCCGCCGTGTGGCGATACGACGAAGAAAGGTCACACGTTGATCTTTTAAATGCTCAAGGAGCTAAGCGTCTTCCTCTTTCAGCAACTATCTCTCCGCTATTGCGCCCCGGCCTTTGTAGAGGCTTCTGCATCGGGCAACCGAAATGTGCTGTTCAACCAGGTTCTGTTGATTTAGCAGTAAGTCACTTTGCTGCTTTCTCTTCATGCGGACGAGTGTATCTTCAAACGAAAGTTTATTTGCAGCATATTTTTTACCCATGTTGCTTTGGAGCCGTTTTGCAATGCCCAAAGATGATATATCGGCCACTGGAGCCTTTTGCTCAACATAATGCAAAATATAAATTGAGGGGAGTTGTCACAGTACTGATGACGTGATGTCTTCACTGCTTCGATGCGAGCCGGTTTCTGAGGATATGAATCTTTGCGGTACGTATGAAATAAAGAATCCTTTTATGTCACATGCACTTCAATGTTAAAGACCCGGAAGGTCACAGAGCACCCTGCTTACAGACAGGAGCCCGTCAGCTTGGACTTGAACATGGCCCCGACTGCCCCATTCGTTGTTTCTACCCTTCACGTTAGAGACTCTTGTCATGGTGTGTGTAACGACTTATGTAAGGAGGCTAAGGGTCCGTGGTGGCACCAGACACCATCACCGTGAGACACAAGGTGCTCTTGCGGGTGAAAATCGATATATCGGCTATCGTGCAAGCTCACTTCAGTAAAGCAGTAACAAATGCAGTTCATGAACCGATTTGAGCAACGGTTGTTTGTGGGTAACCGCACGTAGTACCTTTCACGTTGACTTTTTCGAATGCGGCTTCGTGCTCGAGGACAGCTGTCGGCAGAATCGCCGCGCAGTGGATCACCGCGTCGGCACCTCGAACGGCCTTTTTCAGGGCTTCGGCGTCGCACACACTGGCAACCACTTGTCTGGTTTTCTTCACCATCGGGTGCCCTGCATGTTGCGGTTAATGTGTTGCGGAATGGTACTACTCTACCGCATCTGACAGGCATATATATAACAAACCGAAATAGAGAAAAATAGATATGCTGTATCCAAGTGGTTCACGTAGGGATATCTGGATTCGAAGGATGAAAGTGGGACAAATAAATCAAGGCAGGGTAAATAAAAAACTGTAGAACTTCGTGAACTAGTGAGAAGTGTGGAATCATCACCGCCTGTCATAATTCTTGGTGACCTCGAGAAGCGCAAAACCGCTTGAGAAACAACCGATACGTTGTGCGATCATCGTACAAGGATGCCCTCTTGTGTTATCCGGTGGTCATCAAAGTAGCTAAGATAAAAACAAAGCACCGGCATGTTCCGCAGCAAATGGAGCGCACTCTCAAGTAACGTCTTGAATCGTGTGATAAAATGCAATCTATAGGCGTTACAGGCGCAGCTGTCGGCCGTTTCGACTAAGAACAAATGAATTAAATAGTTTTAGGCGCAAAAAAGGGCAAGACCCATAGGGTAGGAGACAGGACGAAGCGCCAGGAAGGCGCTTCGTCCTGTCTCCTACCCTATGTGTCTTGTCCTTTTTTGCGCCTAAAACTATTTAATTATGAACCAAAACCAACTAGCCCAGCAGCAAGTGCTCTTAGACCATAAGAACAAATGCTTGTTTGAGGGATCCTCAGGAAACAGCTTTCTTCTGGATCATACTATCATGTAACCCCAGTCGTTGCGCAAAGTACATCTCACACATCCCGACCTGCCCACTATTGCCTGTGAACCACCCAAGAGCCTGCACTAACCGCCCAAAATCCTACGCAGATTTTGAGCATTGCTCCTACATATGTCTGGACGCCACACTCACTCCTCACTTTACTCGCCGGTCCCTTCCCATGTGGAGCGCCTGGTTGACCGCGGACCAGTAAGAGGGTCAACTGGACCTCTTGGAACCAGCCCGTTCTCTGCTCGGCGACTAGCACAAAGTTGCGAAATGAAGTTGTTTCTCTTTTTCTCTGCTCTGCTTTACAAGCGTGCATTTATTTTCTTTTACACAAGTGTTTCAGCTCACCCAATGTGTTCTCGAATGGCCTGACGTCAAACAAGCGCACCTCCTGTACACTCGGATGGTCCTGAAGCTCGCGTACCACGTGGTGACCGAGCATCCCGCTCGATCCGGTGACAAGGACGACCCGGACGGGCCACCGCACGTCCCCAGCGCTGCATGGAGCGGATGAGTATCATGGGTTTTGCATGTGTTGTGGCCACTTGGTGACCCGTTCTGAAAGGATGCTTCGGCGCAGCAGCACGGTTCAACACAGCGAAGGGGCACACAAGACAGATCGCCTTTGACAACTATTTCTGTTGAAATCCGCATCGAGAGACGCTTTTACGCGTCCACCAATTGTATACGGCTATCAAAACCTGCATCACTGAGAAAACACAATCCGTACATGATGTGCGAACGAGCTACAGCGAGCAGTATATGTCTGAAAGCTTAAATTTTTAATCGTCAGAAAGGAACTTTAATCACTTGTCAAGTGTCGCGAAGGACAATACACTCGCGCATGCATCAGCTCCTTAACGAAGTATGATGTGTGGCTTTAAATGTCTCCATTTCTCGGGGCTGTGTATGCACCTTTTTTGTCCAACGCTGTCGCGCCGAAGCACCATCTTAAAGTGGTTTAACCTGCCCAATTCACCAAAAGGCGCACTACCCTCCAAGTGCTCGAACTGGAGTATTTTAAGAACCGTGTGGTCCTGAAACAGCGCTCTAGAGTCGTCAAATGTACTTTCCAATACTTTCGGGAGTTTAGCGGACACTATATAGTAAAGCTGCCAAATGAATTGTACGCTCTCGTGTGGTTCACAATTCTGATATGGCATCCGCTTCCTCCGAGGTGCCCCGATAGCTCAGTGATAAGTTCAATTCCTCGTTCACTTCAAGCGAAAATCTTTCACAAACACCACTGTGTCTTTGTAGACGATACGGCCGCGTTCATGGTGGAATGTTTTCGATAAGATATTCCGTTGACAAAAGAGAGAACAAAGCCAATTATGAGAATGCAGAAGCAATGGCTTACGCGTTAAACCTTAAAATAGCCTAATATTAAGTCCAGAGCGCGATTCAGACTCAGCTAAAGGTTGAGAATGCGTTACCGCAATATAAAGCTAACGGGCTCTAAGGCTAGCTTTAGAGCTTGCTAGACTGCACGGCTGCACGAACCGTAATGCGGGCTGCACGAACCGTAATGCGGGTCCTCGGCACTGGTGCTGTAGCGGGTTCAATTGCACTCTTTTGACGGAAAGTGTATGCACTCAAAGACGTGCCGATTCTCGTTGCAAGCAGCGTTTTGTTCGCGGTGGGCGCGACAGTGAACATGGAAATTGTACGTGCACTTTGAGGCGGATGAGAGGCAGAGCCGAGGACCAAAAAATGTAGATGCGCAAATGAGCAATAACTACAACCACACACACATCTGTCCGTCATCGGTGGCGTGCCAAAGATCTGCCACTACCTGACAGGTGCCCTCACTGTAGCGCTGCACCGAACATTTGTGATGTGCGGCACTTGTTGTGGGCGTGCCCAGCGACGGCTGCTATAAGAAAACGGCTCCTCAGGGAGGTGGGCCTGCGGTGGAACCGCGAAAGTGACTTCGTGAAGTGGACAATGGACAACCGCTTCATTAACAACCTCTGCGACTACCTCAGCGCAACGGTTCTTCACTCCTTCTTTTAACTTTCAATCCCGTGCATTCCTTCCCCCCTTTCCTTTTTCAACTTATGCCTCATGGCACACTTCTCGAATAAAAAAAAACTACAACGGCGCATATTGTATGCATCCGGCAGGTATGACAACACACTAAAGCAGCGTTTCCAACTCAGGCCAACTTGAAATTTTTACAATGAGCAGCACAAAATTGTTATGTTGTGAAAAAATCTGGAACTCTCTTGTTTTAAGGTCGAATGAGTTCCATAATTTCATCGAAGCTCCCCATTAAATGAGAAAACAGGTTGTGCGCTCCGAGAGAGGCACAAATGCAGATTTCGGCCTCTTTGACATGTTTTTTTTTATTTGCTCAAAGTGTTAATAACGTATGTCAGCTTGTGGGTGGAATCAGGCTCAGAAAACTTTTCTTGCGTTGTAATACTTCCTAAATTACGATCAATGACAGATTTTTCCCGTTTGTGATCTGTGTCGAACGCTTGTCGTTAGAATAAAAGGCCACTTGCTCAGACATGGACAGCTATCCTTCTAAATGGAGTCAACTCGTCACTGCACCGCGCATTTTTTGTCCTGTACTGTAATGTTATTCGTGTTCCACACAACGTGCTCACAATCTACCGTTCCACAAGTTGCTATTTACCTGCTGATGCCTGCAGCATGCAAGGAAGTATTGTCAAGATTGAAGTATGCACTAGGCGCTAAATTACAGATATGTTGTGTGGATGGCTCATTATTTCACATATCCTTTCACATTGCAGCCACCGACATGATCGTGACACTGAGCTAGGCCGCGCTTTTAAATGCTTATCTTACAAGTCACCTCTCGCAAAGGAGCAACCGTCCGCTGAGTTTTTTTTAGAGAAACGCGGAGGTCAGCAGTGAGCGATGTTTTTTTTTTTGGTATTGAAGACCAGTGATTACATATTTTTGCATCTTTCATTAAGATGTGCAGCGGCACAAGATTTCAGCGCGCAAACAATTCAACAGGTTTCCTAAAACAAGATGTCAAACCTCGGAAAGACTAAGAAAAAAAATAGATCTAGCGATATATCGCCAGGGTTGACAGTATTGCACTAAAGACAGCCCAGGAGGGACAGCTAGAGCGCTTCTCACGGTGAAGACAGTGTGTGGTCTCGGTTAGCGTGATGTGCGCACACACACAAAAGAGAGGCGATGCGGTGGTGCGGATTTCCGGCGAGTATCGCATATCACGCTCCGGTGGGCGGCGGGTCTGTGATGATTATCGGCTTCGTGCTTATGTTCGTATACTGAGTTCAATGAGTTGTACAGCAGTATACACAATACAATGATGTTCGTAGAAATACACTTGGCATTAACTTTGAAGGAAAAGTTGGTCCCAGTGTTCACAGCCATATACCCATAATTGTGTGCGTGTACCACGAATCAATTACGCGAACAGAAAATAGGATTATACCCAAGGCTTTCACAGCAGCATCATAAACTGCCCGCGAAAAGCAGCAATTATCAAAAGCGATGACTTGGGCATAGAATTCTACTTGATGAAGCTGGTATTTTAGCTTTTCAGTTCAGGAAAGTCAAACTTGTCGGCTGTGCTGCGAAACATTCTTTTTCTTTTCCAGTGAAATACAGTAGAGCATATGCTCTTGACTGGCTGCCAGTGAACCGACATAGCCGAGATTTTTCTACTTTAAATGAAAACAAGAAATTTTACTGGGTGCTTAAACAGCAATTTTAAGTGATGCACCAGTGCGAATCGGGGCTATAAATAATAGATTTATTATTAAGGTGGCGAGAATTTATGCCAAAGCGTGCAAACTGAGTTACATGCTTAGGACGACGCAAAAATGCCAGTAACATAGTGGACGCAATGAATGAGGGGAGCAAACATGGAGGGCTGTTTTTTCAGCTCTTTAAGTCGTATTCGAATCGGCCCATTTATAACTGGTCAATTTTAAATGAAGTGAAATATTTGTGCCGGGCTTAAATTCTCCTTCCATTTTTCATCATTTTAAGGTTGGCAAGCAGTGCCATTGCGCTGCCTGCGGTCAAGTCCTTCTATGAGGGGACGCGAAGCTTCGAGTACTGTTCTTGTCATTTTGTGGTGGTTCCGACACGCGAAATTTGAAACAAATGAAAAACACAAATCGGAGACTTCACGCCTCCTGTAGGCGTGAAGAAGCGAAAGGATAGGTTAACCGCACTAGCAGTATGCTGAATACCGGCGCTGATGACGCGCTGTTCAGCTAGCCTATTCCTCGGCCCATATTCACAACCATACGTTTTACGTGGACCTAGGTAAAATTTTGCGTGGTGAGCAGCTGAGCTCAAAAGAAGTTCTCGGTACCACACCGTAAAACAAGGCTTTGAAATCGCCGTCAAATCATGCTTCTTGTCCACGTGTTCAAGATGAACACTTGCACTAGTACGCCAGGTTGAAACCGGCAACAATACGCTGGTGGCAACAGAGAGGAAGCAAATGTTTGTGATTGAGACAAAATGTTTGTTAAGTGGCGCTATAGATTTTACATTACCAGATGTGTGAAGAACTTTTCAAGAGACTGTAGAACTGTTGGCTTGATCTATGACCGTAGTATTCATGCACTAATCGAATTAGATATCAAACTCATTGATCATATTTCATCGTGTAAAAAAGGCGCAGTTTTTATTGAGTGCGGCATTTAACTCCAAGAAAAGATAACCCAACATTATAACGTCGAAAAACCTCAAAGACAGCACGGAAAGAGGTGACACTACTAGGCTATTCCCGGCCGCCTCCGTCCTGAGTATTTCGTGGTTTTTCATAATTATAATGTCTTACCGGATGGCCTACAACCGTACGCTCCTCAAATAGCCGATGGTCAGTAAGAGTAGCGGAGATGATTCCAAAAATGGAAAACGTAGTCTGGGGCGGTAGAGAGTCAGGTGGGTGAGTTGCAGCCCGGCTGCCACTTTCTTTAGCCAATATAGGCTGAAAAGAACGAGTTTAGCATGCAAACCGCATTTTGGAAAACTTAATGTGGTGTGCAGACGTTGCCCAAACTGCGAAATGTAGATTGTCGCACTTCTCAGCGTTTCTATATCCAATGCGGGATGGTACTTTTCGCGATGCCTTTCTGTTGGTCAGCTATTCTTTGTGAAGAATGCCCTTAATTTTTTTCTTGTCACTGAAGTCTCGTTTCTTTTGCCAACAGCAGCGGTGGCCTGGTCGTTTGAGCATCCGCCTCGTATGCGGGAGGAGCGGCGTTCCACTGTAACCATCGGTGGTACAGTGGGCACAATCTTTCCCCTGGCTTAGCTCTCGGCGTCTCTGAGGTTAAATGTGTGGTAGGCGGGTTTATGATCCCACCTTGTGTAGACGAAAAACACATTGTACCATGGCGCTCTTTGGCCAACGCTGCCCATGAACGTGCAAGACTCATTATCATCATCATCGTTTCTTATGCAGGGAAGCTACAGAATCTACAGAACCACGAGTAGCGCAACACGTGTAACGCTTCCGGTGCAGATCACTGAATGCTTCTGATGCCTCATCGGGGCATTTCCCTAAACCCTCGTATAAGATAGAAACAGCAAACAAAAAGTAATAGCAGTGGGTTAATATAAAAGATAATTACATGAGCGCTTAAGCTCTAACTCACTGTCGCGCTGTTCCTCGCCGGTAATCCTCGTCCATAACAGGTAAGTCGTCTGCTTCGCCGCACACGATACGCGTCGTTTGCGATTCAAACTACCCAATGCGCAGAAAAGGCGCCTATCACTACGAGGAAAGGTCCGCAACGCGTGCGAGTGAGGGCGCACGACCTTGGCAGCGTTAGCGTGCGGGTGCGTTTTGCAGCTTATTTGCGCGCTGCATACTTCAAGGAAACACGTGGTCGAATCAGCGACGATATCGTGCAGCGCTCGCAATGAAGCCCGTGTCAGCGCTCGCCCTGGAATGCCGTCGAGTGCGGGGAGCCTCCAGGCAGCGTGCATTGCCAAGGCAGCGCTGCAAACTGCTGTCGTCACCTGTTGGGGCACAATAAATGCGAGACCACATTCTGAACAATTAGAGGCTCTCTCTGCCTCTAAGCGCAGGAAAGTGGCACCAAGGAGCAGCATAGGTGCCCCTAAAACATGCTTACTCCTCTTGCTGCGCTGAGTCTTACGGCACTGCGATCGACACAGCAAACTGTCAAAAGCCTATGACAGTGTGGATCTGTGCTGACAGACAGATAATTTAATTTTGTCCGATCCAAGCGGTTCGTCTTATTTTTTCCAAGTGCCGTTAGTCTAGAGGCATTCCCAAAGAACCAGTTATCCCTCTCGTACTTTTAAATGCCTTGCTCAGTTCTACTCCCACCAATTCGGAAGTATAAACATACGTGTATATCGACCATATAGCTTTCCGCCTGTGAATAGCATACCTTCCATTCACATGTCTTTACTGTCGAATTATCCGGTATTCACGTTTATCTTAATGTAAACAGGTGTGCATTGTTAGTTTTCTCTATTCCTCAACATCTCTCTTGCTTATCAGCCTCGTATGATACCTCAAGTACCTTCTGTTAAGTATCGAAGTGTTACATATGACCTCTCTTTCTTGGCGAGCACATGCAGATCAGGTTGCTGCGAAAAGAGTTCGGGCGGTTGGCTGCTGCACAGGCTGAGCAGGCCCCGTTCCGGAATGCGAGGGTTCTCTCTTCTTGTGATTTATAAAATCTACATCTGCCCCATCTTGGCATTTGGCGCATTTTGTTCTCCGCCTCGCCTGCGTACAGACTGTGCCCTGCTCCTGCGCTTGGAGTGAGAGGCACTGCGTCTCTGCTTAAGACTCCCAAAATTTGTGGGCAGCAATGTTATGCATCTTTAAACGCGGGTTACATCTCTTATAGAAAGAATTCGCCTTCTGACCGTCCAATGTTTTCTAAAGTTGTGTGATTCGGAGTAACATGTGTCCCATTTCATTTTCCTTTGTCAGTCTGGGGAATTCTTCCGCGCAAGTTGGCCTCGTTTCAATCTCCCCTGATTGCTTCTGCACACGCCTTCATTGAATCTTTAAAAGTTCTAATTTTGAAATCGTTCCAGTGCGATGCAACAATTAACTTGTGGCAAGTAGCTTTGATAATATGCAAGCCATGTCAAATAAAAGCCGTTGCCTTTGTTAAACAATAGTGCGTTGCAAGTTTACTTCATGACCTATCGCTTCCATGTTCGCATACTGACTGACGCCTCACTGTGTCAGAAAAAAAGCAGGTGTAGGAATTTTTCAGAGTCCCCTGATTGGTCTTTTCATCTCCGTCCTCTAAATTTTTTCCCTATTTATTTGGCTGAGCTTCAAGCTGTGGTTCTTGCCCTCCGTAAGTCGCCGTGGTGCATTCAGCGTTCTAGAGTGTGCGAGAGATCCACGATAGCCGGTGCGAGCCAAGAGACAATGAGGCCGAGGCTACAGTCGTCGACGAACAGCATTGGGCTGCTCGGAGGTATCCAGCAGATGGATTCCAGCAAATCGCGTGCTTGGATCTTTTCTTTTGTTTGCATCTGAAAATAACAGCATAATACTGGCAATATATATAGCCTTCATTGATTACGAGAAAGCATGTGACTTAGTGGAACCTCAGCAGTCATACAGGCAGTGCGGAATTAGGGTGTAGAATAGCCTCATGTCAAAATGCTGGAAGATATATGTAGAAACTTCACAGCTGCAATAGTCCTTCATAAAGTCAGCAATAAAATTCTAATAAGGATGGGCATCAGACAAGGAAGCACGATCTCTCCAACGCTATTCACTTTTACAGGAGGTATTCCGAGGCCTGAATTGGGAACAGTGGGGTATAAGAGTTAATAGAGAATATCTAAATAATCTGCGATTCTCTGAAGACATTGCCTTGATGAGCAACTTAGGACATGAACTCCAAGTCATGATCAATGAGTTACGCAGACAGAGCAGAACGGTGGGTCTAAAAATTAACATCCAACCAACCAAAGTAATGTTCAACAGCCCAGCAAGGGAACAGCATCTTACCGGTACTCACCTACGGGGCAGAAACGTGGAGGCTAGCGAAAAGGGTTCAGCTTAAATTAAAGACAACACAGCGAGCCATGAAAAGAAAAATGGTAGGTGTAACGTTAAGACTAGAAGTGGCCAGATTGGGGGCGAGAACAAACGCGTGGTAGTGACATTCTAGCCGAAACCAAGTGGGAAAAATGGGTTTTGGCAGGACATGTAATGCAAAGGCAAGACAACCGCTGGTCCTTAGGTTAACGGAATGAATTCCAAGAGAAGCCAAGCGTTTAGCAGGAGGCGGCAGAAGGTTAGGTGGGCGGATGAGATTAAGCAATTTGCTGGCATAGGATGGGCGCAGCTAGCAAAGGACAGGGTTAACTGGAGAGACATGGGAGGTACCTTTTCCCTGCAGTAGGTGTAGTCAGACTGATGATGATGATGATGATGATGATGATGATGATGATGATGTCTGGCAACCGACTACCTGACCCGATAGGCCGAAGCAGAAACAGTGCAGACATCTCTGTACCTGAGCTCGCGAAATTTCACGGGCAAAGCCTTTACAGGGACCCCTACAAAGTGATCGTATAAATGAAGCCTGTTTTAGTATCCGCAAGCCAAGGCAAGCCAAAGTAAGAGAGAGAAGTAGAAGATGAGAAGAGGAAGTGAAAAAAGTAGAGAAAAATGAAAATAAGAAAGAGGACGAGAAGGCGGAACAAGCGAAAACGACAATAATAAAATTAGTGTAATTGGACCTAAAATTGGCACTCGGTGCCCTTAATCTGGAAGTTCATGAGAATTTCCAACCACTCTCCCTTTGGAACACAGAAGCCAAGCCAAGAGAGAGAAGGAGTGAAAGTATAAGAATAAAATGATGAAAATAAAAAGCCCTGAAGAAACGGGTAGCGAAAAGTAGTAGTGAAACAAGAGGCAGGAGAAAATGGAGAGGCATCACTGCTCTCGGCGAACGTTTTAACTAAGCCGTAGCGAACTTTACCGTGCCATAAATCCTCCTGTGGCACGGCGTCTCAATAGAGCTTATCTTGGATACACCACGAATAGCGCTCATGGCGGAACTGACGCAAGCCATTATGCGCTAGTCAGACAAGCCATTAGAGGAACGTTGCGCCCCCATCGCAGACCTACGTCACGGAGCGTATGTAAAACTATGGGCGTCATGTTGTCTTCTGTGATCTTCGCATGTCATACCGCTGTGCCGTAAATGACGCAAATGGCTTCCTTTATGATCTTTCATGGCAGAGAAGTCATGACCACGCCCGACTACATGCTGCCGAACGTCATAAGCTCTCCGAGACTCCCATGCGTAAGTTCATTGTCAGCTTTAAATGGAGCGCGGCAGAGAGCGACCGTCATTTTATTGCGAAAGCACTTCTTCACGAGGTCCAATCGGCTGATCGAGTTTGAGTGAAGCTTGACCCCTCTCGCGCTGCGCATTGCACAACGGCGTCTCCATCATCTTCCATCTGGGGTGCGAACAAAACAAAAATTATCAGTTTAACCTCGATCACAGCTTAACATAAGTCTGATATCGCCGCCAGAGGTGCCGACGACATGCCATGATGGAACGCGAGCCAGGTCAGTCTAACATATCTGAGGAGTTGCGCCGACTACGCTGCATCGATGTGCAGCGAGAAAGAAAACGGAATCAGCGTGAGTCTACACAACCCAGAGGACATCATCATCATCATTTACACATCCCGAGGGCGTCTCTTCTTTGAAATGGCATACCAACTTCCCTAAGCCTCAGTCCTACCGTCCCTAAACACTATGAAGAACTTGTGAATAAGCGACGGAAGCGCCAGGCAGCGTTAGCTACCGAGACACCGGAACAGTGAGCAATTATTCGCCTTGAGGAACTGCAAAACCGAAAGTGGGCAAGACAAGAGTTACTGCAAGAACTGTACCACCAATGTCTGACCGTGGATCTGAACGACCGCCAGGTAAACTCTGAAATATGGTTGACCATTTCAGCGTCTACTACCGCTAATTTTCTGTCAAAGCTTGTGCAAAATCTGTTCGGCTATCCGTGTCACGTATGCGATCGATTGTGGCATCTCAAAGATCTGGACACGGCAAGCCAAGCCATGCATCGACAATGCTGCTTACTTTCCCTGAGATAGACGTAGCCAACGTGAAGGTGTGCAAAATGTGTTACGCTTCGCTACGTAAAACGGAGATACAACTGTATAGCGTTAGCAACGGCTACAGGTATCCGCCGACGCCTCCCAATACGCTTGCGCTAAATGTCGTGGCAGATACGTCGATTGCTGTATTCGATTCATGAACCATTTGGAATGAAGGAACCAACTGTCACCGTTCCGGTGCACACTGAAGAGATGCTGAAGGCTCTGCCTTGCAATTGGAACACCAAGACAAACCATGGTTTCGGTTAAAGCCTAGTTGAAACCCTGAAATTTTTTTCCATCGACCCCGCCCAGTGCAGTTGTTGCTAACACCTCCGCCTAGTTGTTCACATCTATGTGAGCAAAAAGCCACCATATAAATAGTGAGGGCAACACGAGCTTGTCCTGCTCTTGTCGACAACATTGTCCGGGGCTCTTTTTCGTCCCGAATACTCGGCGTCATATATCCATACACTGCGCGTGACGTCACGACGAACATCGCTTCCACTGCGCACTCCAGAGCAGGTAGCGAAAAGGGGTATTTATAGGGACGTAAACTTTAACTTTTGTCCTTTCTTTTGTCCATTATCATAAAGGCAGCTATGAATTCAACGCTAGCCATCCATTCTACATACGAAAAGGAGAGTGCAGCGTTCTCATAGCATTTATGAAAAGCCTGACCACGTGAGCCGAGAAGGTGTCTACTCCTTTTCATAGAATTCCTTAGATCTGAAAAAATATTCAAAAGCTCCTCTCAATTGTTTCATTATATTTTTTAATGCAGCACTGAAGTTACTACAATGCGCCGCCCTCGGACAATGCGTCAGCCGCGCTACGAGTGGAAGACTGATCCTCAAGGGCTTTACCGCTCTTGAGCCCAACATTTGCGGGGCTGGCTGTTCGTTTGCAGTTGTCTTTCCTACCACATGCGATTTTCAGATGTCGAAGCGATGCACTATAATGATTGAACTTTTAAGCATTCGCCGACTTCCTTCTTTCCCACTATTACTAGCTCAAATGGCTTACAGAAAGGAAGAAGTTAAAAAAAAGCATTGGTTGTGGCTGCATGCAACTGAACTTCAAAGGAAAATGTGCTTTTATAATTTTCAGTTTTCACTCGTGCGACAGCCAAGTGCAGACGCTTTCCGCCGTCTATAAATCATATAACGAGAGCAGCATTTGAACACCGAAGACACGAGTGGCGATCTGTAGCACCTTCCTACATGTGTCAGAGATGATTCTCGTTATCTTTGCTTTCCACGCATTTTGACATCGCATGCTCCATTGTGCTACACAGGCAGGTATGAGTGATCGGTTTGAAGCAATGGAATAAGGCTGTCTGATAGCTTGCTACACCTTGCAATGTCCGATTTAGAGACGAGCTTGTGTTCGTCAGCAACGGGTTCTCGCAAAGTGACACGCGTGGTCAATCTGGCGAAAGTGATAAACGCACGTCGGATACGCCACTACACAGCACAATTTCATGTGGCGTTCGTCATTTTATATTGGTCTATAAAGTTCTGCGCAACATTTTGGATTGTTACGTTTCGCTTAACCAGTGAAGCCACTGATGCCAATGAGCTTCCTCAAGCCCAACCCTAGAGCTCACCGCATATTATAGTGAACTGCCTCCTTCGTCAGTGGTGACTTCACAGAAATTAAAAGACATCCATAATCTACTGCAAATGGCGGCTCAAATTAAGATGGTTTTTAGAACACACCCGAAGCGAACTGTCCTGTTGAGGTAAGCACAGTGGTATTGCTCACTAATCATGTGACGGCCAGGATTACACAAACGGATATATGGAATTCCAACGCGAATTCAGGTGCAACACCATTGTGGCATACACTGAAGAAATTGCTTGCGCTCCTGTGTCATCATCTATTGATCTTCCTGCCGAGCGGAAAAAGCCTGTAATGTGCAATCGTCTCTGAAAGGGTACCGAAAGCAGAACATATAAGTTGGATGTGGTCGGCGTAGGTTCATACAGTACAAGTTTCCCTGATAAGATTAAGCCAAGCATGAAAAGAAAACTGTTTAAAACTACGGATAATTTTTTATACTTTTGCATGTTGCCTACAATTTAATGCCGAGTTTAGTTGTTTTATTGAGCATAGCTCTTGTTCTTAATGTTGTATGCGGATCAGGATTCTTTATCAGCAGCCTTTGCAAGCATAAATTTGCTTCGTCTTAAATTACAGCATTATTATGAACAGCGGCTGCAACTTCGGAATTTACAAGAGGCATGCACCATTAATAAACGCCGCCCGGAAACATAACTGTTTCATTCCTGCATTTCTCTAGAAGCATGAGATAGATCTGCAACGGCATCGTGGTGTATGCCATGTAGGTTACATAGCGTTACAAACGCGCATGAGCTATGTTTAAAACTTGGCTATTTAGCAAAATGCTTATGGCAATATTACCTCGCCTAATCAATGTTGAAACTTTGCCGTGAAATGAAAATGTAGTTATCAAGAGCTGAAATAAAATATTACGTAAATATTACAGCACCGAGGAAAGGCTCAAATTAGCATTGCCAGCTAGGCGAACTATCCAATCTACTAACCAAGGCAGTATTTCGATGGCATACTATCACCATCCACTTACGCCGTCTCTTCATGGACGTAATCGCACTCAAAACACTCCGCCATAATTCGTCGATTTTGTAGTGAATGCGGTTTGGCTGAGGCGTGTGCACGAAAAGCACCCTGGTCCCCACAGTAGTCATTCTTTTGGGGACGCTCAAAACAATATACCGCTGTATAACCACCGTGTCAACTTTAGTTAGTGATGCTAGGATACCAGTGACGTAAACGTGGTCGATCCAGAAAATTGGAACGTGCGTGGAATCTTCGTACAGCGCAGACAACACCACAGGCAGCATCATGAAGGCAGCGCCGGCGCAGAAAGCTGGATACTTGTCCAGCTGGTACTCTTCTTTGCTGACGTACCACTTTGACTTTCGGTCCCTTAAGGGGCTCACATTCATTTCTGCAGCGTCGTTGGGCTGTCCACTTACGACGACAGGGAGAACGTGTTTACGAGGACGTAGTCGTCGATCTTGACGAACGTTGTGGAGGAACCGAGCAGGCAGTTTTCTTCCACCCACCGGACTTGAATAAACTTTAGCTACAGGTTCCGGTATATGTCCGTGAAATTCCAGATGACGACGTCTCCTTCTTGAGCGGCCTGTTCCTCGACCAGTCGGCGTTCGTTCTGGTCAGGCGCAACGCCGACGAAGAAGACAATGCTGGAATTGAGGAAGTTCTCAATCTTCGGGTCGCCTATGGTTCTCCTTAACCAGGCGCGCTTTTTTACGTTTTTCGGTGCCGTGTGCAGAAAGTAGAGAATCCGGAGGCCGGGGCAATGACACTGCAGCGTGGCAGTCCATTTCGTGAAGTTCTCCTCCATCGGTGATTACGACTCGCTGAAGCTTGTTTCCGTGGTATTTGCCGCTGGAGTCGGTGCCACTGTAGTATTTGCAGCCGTGGTAGCCGCAGCTATCTCGACTTGACGGAGACACTCGTGCCAGGCTACACGAGTACTGCATTTGATAAAAAAGAGTAATGTCAAAGCCACAAGGACGCAACCGACAACGGGCAACATACCACGCGGCTTCAACCGATGGCGAAATATAAAAAGCGCAATCATCCGTGTCCTTATAAGCGGGATGCCATCGAGCTTCACTTTCTCGGACCGTATATGAGAGGAAAACATTCGCCTGCCTAGGCTTTGACTGTAGTCAGCAGAAGGCGTCGAAGGTTCGCTGTGCAGCAGTGCAAGCAATGAGGCTTTGTCGATAAGCGATTGATTGAGAATGAGGCATCAATCTTTCGCTGCCGTTATAACAACCGTTCGCAATGTGTTCGTCTCGACTTGCAACATGGTGTGGTTGGTCCCTAAATTATGAGCATTATAGACAGCACAAACGCCGATGTATTTGAACGTACTCGCTGGTTCGCAGTTGACAGACGTCATCACCCACCCTGTTATCACAAGGAGAGTCTTATTTGTTTTCTATGCTGTTGAAACTAAAAGGAGCCGAGTTTTTGTTTAAGCTTATAGAGGATCTCTCTTTCTTTATGACAGATGCTTTCTCTCTCGCTTCATATTTCGTATGCGGCTACATGTTTAGTCATGACATTTTCATTCCGGAAGGTTGTGAAGTCTATTTCCATGGGAAAAATTTTCTGGAGCAACTGTTTGCCGCTGCGGTTGTTTTTTTTTTTTTTGGGGGGGGGGTGGTCGTTTTCCTAGAATGATCTTTCAGGTTGTGACGACTTAGTTGGCGAGTTATCTTGTGAGTTGAAAGCGCAGTAATGCGTGAGTTGTAGCGAACCATGACGGCCGCGCCTGATGCTGCATAGGCAGATCATTGCCCAAGCTCCGATGAAGACGAGGCGCCGGTGAAAGACGAAGTTTCGCCACGCTGCACGAGATCGTTTGGTTGTTTGGATTGGCCGTCGGCGCTGCCCGCTGTCCTGCTCGCCGTTTTGTGTCGCCCACCGTGAACCCTTTCCCCTGACCTATTTGTGTACAAGCCCCCTTTCATATGGTCGAGGTGCGGATTTGTTGACGCCCTGCAGCTTCGAAGTCGTACGCTTCCGGTCATCACCATGCCCAAAGATTCCAGCCCCACTTCTGCCGCACTGCCGCCGACCGTCGTCTGCGCCAGCGCGATCCTGCTGTATTCAGTGGAACCGGGGACCATGACGTCGAGGATTGCTTAGCCTCGTACGAGCGGGTAAGCACCCATAACAAATGTTACAATGCCCTCAAACTAAGCAACGTCATCTTCTATCTTACGGACGTTGCGAATCTGTGGTACCGCAACCACGAGGCTGACATCACATCGTGGTCCGCCTTCAAGCATAATTTCGCCGACGTCTTCGGCCGGCCTGCGGTGCGCAAGTTGCGCGCCGAGCAACGCCTACGTGCTCGGGCTCAGCTACCTGGTGAAAATTTCACAGCTACATTGAGGATGTGGTGGACCTGTGTAGGCGTGTGGATTCTTTGATGCCGGAGCGCGCCAAGATCGATCACATCCTGAAGGGCATCAACGACGACGCGTTTCAGATGCTTCTGGCCAAAAGTGCAGCAACCATCGTCGACGTCCTTGTCCAATGCCAAATGTACGACGAACTACGCAAGGGCCGTCTTCTCACTCGCTCTCCACTCTCGCACCCGGAGCCTCTGGGGGCTTTGACGTCTGACTCCGACCACTCGCCACTGTTACCCCAGATAAAGCAGTTTGTTCGCGAAGAAGTTGCTCGTCAGCTCTCTCTCGTCCACCCGAGTCCTGACGCTCCCTCTCCTCTTGTTCCTTCGGTTCAGGGCGTCATCCGAGAACAAGTCGCCGAGGCTCTTCCTACCTTGCTTGAAGTTCCTTCCGTCCCTCCTTTGTCGTACGCTGAAGCCGCGGCCCATTTTAGCCCCCCACTCCTGTGGCGGCGCCCTCGACGTACGCCGCCGTGGCTGCGCGGCCTCTGCCTGTGGCGTTTTCACCCAGTCCGCCTGTCCTGCGTCCGGCACCGCTCCCACCAGCGGCACCGCTTTATCCTCCCTCTTCGCCACATTACAACCCTTGGCGCACACCGGACAATCGTCCTATATGCTTTTCGTGCAGTTCCCCGGCCACGTGGCCCACCACGGTCGTCGCCGCATGGTCGCCCCTCCAGCGTTTGCGCCTTCTGCCGGCTCACCCCAGCTTCTTCGGGCTGCTCCACCTCCGGAAGCCTACGCCAGCAACCAGCGTCCATATACGACCCGTCGATCCCCGTCCCCACGTCGCCGTTCACTGTCGCCTATGCGCCGTCACCCTACGTCCGCTGACGAGGGAAACTAAGTTCCGCAGTTCCAGAGGCAAGAACTGCGTGCTCTTCGAACAGTTCATGGCCTCATCCTTCTCCCAGGAACATTCTAGTGGCGTCTGTCGGCGGTCTGTCTGTGTCCGCGCTTGTCGATACGGGTGTTGCTGTGTCAGTGATTGATGAGAGACTTGCCGTCGCCTACGGAAAGTGACGATGCCATTTTCTGGTTTGTCGCTTCGCACTGCATCCGAAGAGAGGATCGCACCTTTGGCCACATGCACAGTGCGAGTTGTCATCGCTGACATTTTGTACAGTGTCGAATTCTTGGTCTTGCCGTCTTGTTCCCACTACGTGATTCTCGGGTGGGACTTCCTGTCAAAAAAATAACGCCGTGATCGATTGCGCCCGCGCTGAGGTAGCATTTTCTGCATTGTGCGTCGAACTGGCCGACAACCTCCATTTCATGTGTCCGCAGAAGCTCGCCGTTACTGAAGACGTCCATATCGCTCCGGGGGCCTCAGCGCTTGTATCCCTCTCGTGCCCTGCCACGCCGGCCGTCGCTGTTTTATTTACGCCGTCTTCTTTCTTGGTCCACCGCAAAAACCTGACGCTGCCGTCTGCTGTTCTCGATGTTCACGGAGGTCACACGAAGATGCTTATCAACAATCCATCTTCTTGCCCGCTTATCCTGCTACGTTGCGAATCTCCTAGTTCAATTCAACCTGCCCACATTCTGTCTGACCTGGATGCCCCCGTTACCTCCCGCCGTTCCTCCATCAACGCTCTTCATTCCGATTCGACACCTGATCCATTGCCCGATGCCGCTTTCCAAGCAGCCATCGGCGACGCTCTTCCTTTCGTCCACCGGACGCAGCTCTCAGCCCTTCTGCACACGTGTCGCTCCGCTTTCGACGTCGCCCACACTCCTCTAGGCCGGACTTCCACCGTAGCTCATCGCATAGAGACTGGTTTTCACCCGCCTTTTCGACAGCGGCCATATCCTGTGTCGGCAGCAGAGCGCCGCGTGATTAGTGAACAAGTTGAGGACATGCTACACCGTGGTGTCATCCGTCCGTCTCACAGCCCTTGATCTTCGCCGGTGGTACTTTTAAAGAAGAAAGATGGCTCAATCCGATTTTGTGTCGACTACCGCCGCCTCAACAAAATTACCCGCAAGGACAATTACCCTCTTCCCCGAATCGACAGCGCTCTTGATTGCCTCCAAGGCGCTGAGTACTTTTCTTCCCTTGACCTGCTTTCCGGCTACTGACAAGTATTGATGGCTGCACCTGACAGAGAAAAGACAGCATTTGTTACACCCGACGGCCTCTACGAGTTCACTGTGATGTCGTTCGGTCTGTGCAACGCGCCCGCCACATTCCAAAAAATGATAGATAACATCTTGCGGAAGTTCAAGTGACAGATATGTCTCTGCTACTTGGACGGCATTGTTGTCTTTTCCACCGATTTCACTACGCACCTCGCACGCTTACGACAGGTTTTGACTTGCCTGACTTAGGCCGGCCTGCAGCTGAATCTCAAGAAGTGCCATTTCGCCGCTCGGAAGTTGATCATCTTGGGGCACATCGTCTCCAAGGACGGCATTCTCCCTGACCCGGCCAAGCTCCGTTCTGTTGCGCAATTTCCTAAACCTCTGTCGCTCAAGCAGCTTCGAAGCTTCATAGGTTTGTGTTCTTATTTCCGGCGCTTCGTACGCAATTTCCCGTTGATCATTGCGCCACTCACGAAGCTACTTGGCGGAAACAATGACATGTCTCGCTGGTGGGCCGAGTGCGACGAAGCGTTCACTACACTGCGCCATCTTTTGACTTCGCCGCCAATACTCCGACACTTTTACCCAACAGCATCTATGAGGTCCATACGGATGCGAGTGGCGTTGGCCTCGGAGCTGTCTTGGCTCAGCGAAAAGATTGGTTTGAAGAATACGTAGTTGCGTATGCGAGTTGCGTGCTCACCAAAGCTGAATCCAACTATTCTGTCACAGAGAAGGAATGTTTAGCTATTGTATGGGCACTAACGAAATTCCGGCCCTATCTGTACGGTCGCCGCTTTGACGTCGTCACGGACCACTATGCGCTCTGCTGGTTATCGTCTATTAAAGGTCCATCCGGTCGCCTCGCTCAATGAGCTCTTCGTCTTCAAGAGTTTGACATTCGCGTCATCTACCGTTCTGGCCGTAAGCACATGGACGCCGATGCTTTGTCTCGGTCTCCCATTCCCAGCGACGCTGCCTGCTCCTCGGCGAGAAATCCCATGCTTTCGTGTCTTACCATCGCTGATATGCCTGCGGAGCAGCGGAAAGACCCGTGGCTTGCATCCCTAATAGACGCCGTGTCATAGTCACAAAACGTTGCGCCTTCAACAACATTACGGCGTCAAGCTCCGCACTTTGCCCTCCGGGACAGCCCTCTATACCGCCGCAACTACACGCCTGATGGTCGGCGGTGGCTTCTCGCGATTCCCCGCCATTTACGATCTCAAATTTGCGCATCTTACCACACCGACCCTCAGTGTGCGCACACTGGTGTGCTGAAAACATTCAAAAGGCTTTCTCAGCGCTACTATTAGCGCGGCATGTACACCTATGTCCGGAAATACGTCCGATCGTGCATCGCCTGTCAGCGGCGGAATACCTCCGCTCCTCGAGTGACCGGCCCATTGCAACCACTCCCTTGCCCGGCACGTTCCTTCCACCGCGTTGGCGTTGACCTTTACGACCCGCTTTCCTGTACGGTCTGTGGGAACCGCTGGATTATCGTCGGCGTCGACCACCTCACTCGGTATGCCGAGACAGCCGCCCGTCCTGTTGCTACTGCCCGCGAAGTTGCGATTTTCCTGCTGCATCATTTTGTTCTTCGCCTTTGCGCGCCGCGCGAGATCCTAAGTGACAGAGGCCGCGTCTTCCTTTCCCACGTCATTGAAGCTCTGCTTACCAAATGTCGCATCGTACATCGGACCACCACTGCCTACCATCCCCAAACTAACGGACTGACCGAGCGAATGAATCGTACTCTCGGAGACATGCTCACGATGTACGTCGCAGCGTATCAGACCAACTGAGACGCTGTCCTTCCTTTCGTGACGTACGCGTACAACACCGCCACGCAGTCAACCACCGGTTTTACCCCTTTCTTCCTGCTGTATGGGCGTGGGCCGTCGTCCACGATGGATACCATCTTGCCATATACTTCTGACGCCTCCGAGTGGGCGCCCCTCTCCGAAGTCGCAAAGCATGCGGAGGAATGCCGCCAGTTGGCGCGCTCTTTTACCTCGGCATCCCGCCAAAAGCATCGTCACGACAACGATAACAGGAAAAACGTTTTTCCGATAAGATCCCTAGTTTGGCTCTGGGTTCCAGGCACACCACCAGGATTTTCATCAAAATTCCGTACAGAATACCACGGCCCTTATCGGGTCGTCCAGCAAACGTCGCCTGTGAATTACATCGTCTAGCCGCTCAACCCCTCTTCGGACTTGCGCCATCGCGGCCGAGAAACCGTCCACGTCAGCCGCCTGAAGACCTACTACGACCCGCTCCTTTTGTCCTCGCCATAGATCGCCAGGATGGCTCCTCTTCGTTCCCTGTGCAGTTGTAGCGAACCATGACGGCCGCGCCTGATGCCGCATAGGCAGATCATTGCCCAAGCGCCGATGAAGACGAGGCGCCGGTGAAAGACGAAGTTTCGCCGCGCTTCACGAGATCGTTTGGCTGTTTGGACTGGCCGTCGGTGCTGCCCGCTGTCCTGCTCGCCGTTTTGTGTCGCCCGCCGTGAACTGCTTCCCCTGATCTTTTTGTGTCCCCTTTCAGAGCGCTTAATTGTTGCGCATCAGAAGTGTCACTTTGTGCATTTTTTCGTACGAAAAACGTAATTCTGCTTCTAATGTGCGAGGAGCGAACTTTAAGGCGCCTGCAGACAGGTACTCTGCTCTGCCCTGCAATCATCAAACATTACGATCCTAACACGAATGGGCGATGTCCGCACTGTGGGGAGACCTGTGATGTCTTTCACATGGTGTGGGCACGTACTCAAGATCCCCACTTCCCCCCTTCCCCTTCCCGAGAGGTCTGAGAGACTGCCCTCCTCAACTGCTCCCATGAGTATAACTGCACATGCTTACATCCAGAAAATTTTTAGCCAAATGCTACAGCTAGATATCACGTGCTCAGCCCGAAACACGCCCAGAAAGTGTTCTAAACAAGCATTTTGCCCTCTGTGCACTACTTAATTTTAACAAGACACTATAACAGCACCCAAAAGCCATTACTTAACAAGTAGCTTCGACCATTTTTCAATATTCATGTTCAGTATGTCCCATTGTATGTATTATGTTCCAATTATCACCTTCCATTACTAAAATGAAGCGCATTGTTTTGTTCATCACAAAGTTATTCTGCACAGGAGGTCCCCTCTCAGTCGTCGACTATGGGACCTCCTTCTGCATATCGATCTGTACTCATCAACTGACTGACTACTAAAAAATTTCTTATTCTGACTTACTAAGAACGTGAGCGGGTAACAGGTCTCATATGTTACTAGCAAAGCCCCTTACTCACTGTTCCTTGAAGCGGACGCTAAAAGCCGCCTTCCCAGGCAAAAAGCTCCTCCCATATCGCTCACTACTTCAACCATTGCTCGAGGGCGGCGAAGCATCTTGGTTCTCATGTAAAAACACACGCATGACTGGTGCTGAAAGTATTCAGAGCAAAGCAGCCAGATCTATTTATCAAATGTAGAATACTCGCACATCACCTTCAGAATTTTTTTGTTTTTGGCTGGTTTAACCACAATTAGCATGCGGGCTAAGTTATGCGTTCAATATTTCTACTACAACTTGTTGTAAAACGAAAGTAGCAAGTATATATCTCTATCACTGTCACAAACTCCCAGGCACAAACACAATAAACACCTAAAACAATGTATGTTTCACATCGCCAGATTCCGTTTTTCACTTTATATGTAATTCATGAATCGAACTCTTTGCCCCATGTCCTTGTTCATTCCTTATCTACCAGCACTTTTTTAAACAACCATTCTAGGTGTGCATTTCCAACAGGTCTTTAACCATCCTGAAAATGTTCCTATAATGAATATCGACCCATCTCAATGCATTCTATTCCGTTGTGTCAACGTTCATTGTTTAATGCTGATTCCAGTGAACATGCATTTTTCAAGTAGAAATCTTTATGTAAGAGGCTAACAGTCATCATCCCCATTATGAGCGTAATTAAGCCAGCTGCAGGACAAATGCATCTCCCATATCCCTCCAACTGACCCTGTCCTGTACCAGCTGCGGCCGGTCTGTCCGCGCAAACTTCTTAATCGCATACGCCCACCTAACCTTTTGCCGCCCCCTGTTACCGTCCCCTTCCGTTGGAATCCACTCAGTTACCCTTAGGGACCAGCGGTTATCTTACCTTCGCTTTTCATGCCCAAGCCCAATTCTTCCTCTTGATTTCGAATAGGATGTCATTACACCGTGACTGTTCTACCACCCACTCTGCCCTCTTCCGGTCTCTTAACGTTGCACCTATCATTTTTGTTTCCGCAGTTCGCTGCGCTAAACTTAAGTTGAACCCTGTTCGTTAGGCTCCACTTTTCGGCCCCGTAGGTGAGCACCGGGAAGATAAGGCTGTTGTACACTTTTCTCTTGAGGGATATTGGTGAGTAAATAAATGAATGAATTGTGTTCCAGTGCCTCCTAGTGTCGAAGAAGTGAACCTCTTCCATGCTCGAGTGGTACTGACCGCGCAAAGCTCTCGATACGCTCAGCAAGAGAAGCGTCACCGGTCTTTGGGCATCGCCGACATTGCGTCATGGGTGCACGCGCCGCAGCTCTTTTCCTCACAGGAAGCATGTAACCTCAATTTTCTCTCAACGAGCTACAAGAACAATTTTAACGGCTTCATAGAAATAGGATTGCTAAATCACCTCCTGAAACCGACTTTCCACATTTCACGACAAAACATGCAGACTGATAGAGAGCATTTTATTGTAAAGAGTAAGTCAAAGGCCGCTGCAAAGGAAAGGGAGTAGCAATTTATTCACACGTCGAGGTCCGAGCCATTACAAGGTCCATTATGATATTGATACACCCTATCCTAAGGGTTGCAGTCGGCACACCTACACCACATTGATCAGATCGCTTTGGCTCCCATATGCTGCAAATAGAAGCTGTGTGCAAGAATTCGTGAGCAGTGCGGCACAGTAATTTGTGTGAGGTTTTCGTGCAAACCCACGCCATTCAAGCTTTGTCGCCAGTGAGACCGCCATCAGTGTACATGTGAGCCGTATCCGAGTGCGCATCCGCAAGCCGACGCATGACAAGGCGCTTGCATGTGTCAAGGAGCTTGCAGCAAGGGGAGCACCGTCATGTCGCTGGAAGCTTTTGCGGAGCACCTTCTGAAGCGTTATGGCGAAACCACAGCGAGGGCAAAAAACCTACAGCGATGAGAATTGTGGTGTACCGGTATTCCTGCCTTCCTGATGCGATGTAACACGGATTAAGTCTGTCAGCTTTGAGACAACAAGCGTTATGCTTGATTGAGGGCGGTGAAGGTGGGACCCTGGAGGTATCATAGCACGCGAAGTGACCAACAGAGTGAGCGGGGAAGCAGGATGAACGGCACTATACGAAGAGTGCGCGAGTAGGGGAGGCACCGTGGCGATGTGGTGCAAGGGGACGGGCGGTTGACGCAAGGAAGGGCGGCGGCGGTGGGTCCGAAGGGTGAGCGGAAATTCAGTGTGTTAGGCCTGTGGTTGGCTGGATGCGATGTGTAGCGTCTGGTTCTATGCCACAGGGACCGGCTGCCCCGTGATGCGGATGAGGGACGCGTGAATTGTCTTCCAACGGTGCGTTCCATTTGCGTGTTGGAAAAGCTAGAAGGAAGATGGTCGAGCCGGCGAATTGAGGACGACACCAGACGGGCATTGTCCTTACGTCTCGTCACGGGCAGCAAGTGAATGAAACGCCGCACTGGCATTAAGTCCAGATGCCGAGTACAAGGCCAGCGCAGTAACACTCTCGACCAAAGTACTTTCTCGTATGGTAGTGGAGTCGTTGTAGACCTGTGAGACGACGTTTGAGGAGAAAGGCAAAGCCAAGAGGAAGCACTTTCAGCCCGATATACGTAGCTGCGTCGATACAGCAAGAGGCCTTATTCGACTCCCCGCTAAGCGTCTCCGTTATCTGTCACTTGTAAGTGCACCGAATGTCTTGCTCGCTAAAAAGGAAATCTTTGAATGTCGAGTAACTTGCCATCGCCTAACACTTGCTTACTTTTCGACGCGACATTGTTTCGAAATGATCGTATGCGCAAAAATACACACATCCTTCGCTTCCGCTGACGTCAGTTCGGCGGCTTAGAAAATAGCATTCTGCAGCGGTGCGGTGCTAGGAAAATATTCATCCCGCGACGAAGAACCATAGTTTCGGTTTAGTGGACACGCTTTATTGTAGTGACTGTCTTCCAGCTGGCGCTGCTGTGGTTACCAGCTGAGGGTTAGTCGTTGAGATTGGACTGATTGATCCTCATGAACAGGCCCAGAGGCCCCAGGACAATGGTTAGGATTGGCGCGGCTGCCACCACAAGCGCGGAGCCTTTTTTCAGATAAGATAATCAAAGAAATAGAAGGTCCGTCCTTAGGGTGTGCTTGTTTTGTTACAGTATCCCACGTCGAAATAGTCTTTGGGTTTATGGGGTATAACGTCACAAAGCGCCCTATTAAGGGTGCCGCAGTGAAGGGCTCCGGAAATTTCGACCACCTGGGGTTCTTTAACGTACACTGATATCGCACTGTACACGGGCCTCTCACGTCTCGTCTTCGTCGAAATGCGACCGCCGCGGCCGGGATCAAACCCGCGTCTTTCGGGTAAGCAGATAAGCGCCATAACCACTCAGCCACCACGGCGGCACGCACGTAGAAGTAGCATATAAACAATTATCAATTGTTAACTATACAGACTGCCTACGTAAAGCTCGTCTGCTGTACGCCTTGAACGCTCCTCCGTCGCCAGGGCGTAAACGCTAAAGTTCGGGCCTCCAATGTCGCTATTTTATCTTCGGAATGAGCATAATACACGATTTTATTTGGCTTTTTTTAGTGAGTTGACAAAGAGCTTTCTTGCAATGCTTACACAGCGTTGATATTAACTAGTCTGAGGCAAACGTTCTCTCGTGTCGAGAGAAAAAAAAAAGCTCAGAACCAATCTTAACGCAAAGATTATATTACGCCTTTCGGTCGACATTATTTTTTGCACGACTCGTCGAAATAGGCTGGCAGTTCTTGTGCTCGGCTACAGAACGCTAGGATGTGGAGTCAAGAAGAAGAAGAGAGGGTTTATTGACTTGAAAGGCAGAGAGGTTGACCTGAAAAATATCTGGCCTGCTACTCTGCACTGGGGAACGGGAAGAGGAGAAAAAAGAGGGTCACGAGGGGGGGTGATGATGATGGGAGGAGGCAGATGAAAAATACATAAAAAATAAAATAAACAAAGAAAAGGCATACTTTCTAACGTCACAAACGCGAGCAAGGTCCGTGTCGCTTAAAAAGTGCGAGAGCGCTCGCGTTGCCTGTACAGTTTTCAAACTATCTGGCCAAGCACCGAGGATCAAATCCTCGAGAGGGGATTTGTGTCTATAGACTTCAAAACAGATGCAAGCATGAGTCTTTCACGTATATATGCTGGACACACCACTAAAACATGTTCTATAGTCTCTTGCACGCCGCATGTGGTACAGTCCGGGGAGACCGCTTGTCCTATTAAGTGCAAGTATTTGCGCGTGAAGGCGACGTTTAAACGTAATCTGTGGATTACGCATGCAATAGGGCGTGATATTCCGCGAGGAACAGAAAAGGTCATTGCCGGATCTAGCCGTTTAAAGCGTATGTGTCGAGTGTCTGGCAGAGCCCAGTACCTAGCGGTAGCACTCCTCATTGATTCCAAAAGGAGACAAGTGGTGAACGGCACAGCTGTACGCAGGCCTCTGCTGAAGGCGCTCCTTGCTTCAGCGTCGGCTGTCTCATTTCCATCGAGTCCGCAGTGTCCAGGGATCCACTGGAACACTATACGGTGGCTTTTTTTCCTGAGCAAATGACAGGAGACTAATGATATCAAGAGCCAGAGCTTGGTAGGCGGTGTGGCGTAGGAAGCATCCCAAAATTTGTAGCGCAGGTTTACAGTCAGTGCAAATGCAGCACTCCTGAGGCGGTTCTCCGCAGCTGTGGCGAATCGCTTCCCGAAGGCCCGCAAGCTCTGCAGCGGTTGAAGTAGACTTGTGTCCTAAAATGAATCTGCGGCTCGTCTGCTGAGAGGGGATTTCGAAAGCTGCTGTTGATGCCTTTGGTGACGCAGAGTCATCCGTGTCAAGAGCAAGTTGCTTCAGTCCCCTAACCGGCATAGCAGATTTCTGGATTATGCCAGGGACATGCAGTCATACTGAAGGCTGAGCCATCACCCATGGTGGCTGCAAGGAATGATGCGGCAGGGCATAGTGTGATGGCAATTCCGATCGATGGAAGCGCAGTGCACGTGCAAAACTGCTGTCCGGTCGCTCATCAAAAATCTTCGTCAGCGGGTGATAGCAGTGCCGTGTAAGCGGGCGTAAATATACACGAAGTGGTTCGTGTGACTGGAAGATCGATATCGGGCACGCACGAGATTCCTCAATCGTGCCTTTGTTCGAGGCACAACGTGGTAATCCGAGGCATATGCCTATCCTTTATTCCGCATGTGCTGTCTCGGGGCGTTTAACACCGTATATCAATACTACTCGAGCATCTCGTCGTGCAGAGCATTTGCGGTCAGCGCGCAGAGAGCATTCGTCCTATCTTCGACCCGCCGCTCGTTTGTGGCTCTTGGCCTCCCCCCCTCCCTTTCCGTATAAGTACAGCGTTGAGAACATGACGCTCCTCCTCGGCTACATCCATGACCCCCTCGCAACGCAAATTATATGCTACCTTCATCATAAGTGATGCTGCTGGTATTGCGCAGGCACGCAGGATGCCGCGCCAGGCAATTATTTTAGGACGTTATCTTGAGCGGCGTTTTGAGGCGTTTGGCGCCGTCTTGCTGTCACCACGCGCGTCATGTGATTACGACGAAGCACGATACCAGAGGCACCAAATATGTGCTCGGAGTAGTCTCCTGATTGCGGAAACTAGTTGCCATCGGAGACGTGAAACACGCCTTTGCCCACAATTTGCGCCTTAAGAGCAAGCACTGTAAAAGCTCAAGGCGACTGGCTTCATTTCCAAGGTTTTGTGGAAAGCAGTGCCATTCCAAGAAGACTCGCCATCCCTAAGAAGGCGTCCGCTGGCCTCGCAAATGATGCTTACTGACCGGGCGTTGGTTTCTGCGTATGTTCCCTCATGAGAAAACTTGCTGCCTGAAGACTCTGCGCCCTTGATGACGGACACACTTCCGTGGAATACAAGGCACTGCACGCTCCCTTCCAAGCACGCGCCGACCACGTTTCGTGTATACATTTGATATGTTGATATTTTGAAATTTTTCCAGGTACTCTGGTTATGAAGCACTTCTAACGTAAAATTTGGTGCGCTCATAACGGCGCTGCTCTCTTCAAGGTACTCCGTACACTGTATGGTTGTCCCGTCAGTATAAATTATTCCAAATGCATTCTTCATCAGGTAACAACATTTAGCAATAAAGGAGTGCGACCTGATCCCCCGCTTTTCTATTTTAACTACTAACACACAGTCAGCCGCCAACGAAAGTTAAGCCCCAACTCGATGGACGCCTCCTACGCGTACCGGCTGAGCGCCTACGCGCACGGGCGTACGCTGGATCCTGTCTGCGCATGCGCAAAGCGAGACGCGCGCACAGGCGCGCGCGTTGCTAGTATAGTGAACTAGAATACTAGTATAGTGAATATACTAGTATACTAGTATAGTGAACTATACTAGTATAGTGAAGAATACTAGTATAGTGAACTAGTATTCTAGTACACTATAGTTGCTAGATATCTGTTCATGTCAGATATTTTCGGCCCTGGCGGCGCGCTGGCGCACGCGCCGGAAGTGGCTCGCTGGTTTGTGGCCAATGAGAGGGCACAGTTCCCGCTATATCCGGAATGAGCCTCCGTGGCGCGCCGACTGATTTTTTTTTTTAGTCAACGAGCTGCGACAGCTTCCTGCGCAAACATGTCATACCTAATAAGCAATGAAAAATTAATCGCTGCTGTTGAGAGGCGCCGCTCGCTGTGGCTTGCCAGCCACAAACACCACAAAATTAAGCTCGTTACGGCAGCGTCCTGGAAGGAGGTGGCGGCGGAAATAATGCCGGGAACACCATGTGAAGGTAAGCAGGCACATTGCTCATGACGAGCACTTCATGATTGTAATGTTCTTAAGATTCCTCATGTTTCAATCACGCAGAGAACGTTCACCACATTCAGAAGCGGTGGAAATCTCTCCGCGATAAGCACTGAAATACGTGCCAGTTTGAATGAAAAGCTACTATTAAAACTGCAGTTCAGTTTATATATTACATAACTTGCCTTGCTACTTTCAAAATCTAAAGATTTCAAGTGGCAGTCTAACTGTTTTGGCCAGTTCCAATCAATGAGGTCTAGCAACAACGTGCTAGTGCGTGCACGAGCGCGAGTCAGCGACAGGCTATGGAGGTGCACACCACTTGCGACGCCCGTCGCGACGCGGCGCTGGGCGCACAGGCGCTCTGCGCGTACGCGTAGGATGTGCCCATCGAGTTGGGGCTTTAGCCTGCGAGATGTGGGGTGTATACCGTTGTGACTAAATGTACACATGGACAAGGGTCCCACTTCGGAATTCAGCTGTCTATCAGTCCACAAAATAAATCTGTCTCTACGACCACACTTCTGGGGCTGTTCTTGCGCCGCTGTCACCCAAGTACTCACCCGCAAACTCGGCCTGTCCTTCTTGAAGAGCTTTACCACCCCACAACTCTACTGCTATTTTTCGGTGACCCACATAACCCGTTGGCTACCCTGCAAATAGTTCCAAGCTACGACTCTAGGAAACTCGCATTCTCAGTTCCGGTCGTGAGCAGGCGAGCTGCGACGCGCCCCGCTCCCCAAGATTGAAAGCACTTACTCGGCAGCCGAGCAAGTTCGCTTTGACCATGCGCAAACCTATCAAATGCCCCAGCCAAAGTCTGCAATGATTCTATTTCGAATAATGCAGTTACCCAGCACGCTGACACTCTCAAACGCGGCATCGTCCTCCAAGATTGTGTGGGGCAGAAGTCCCACACAGTGGATCCCCGCGTCGGCGCCTCGTACTGCCTCCCGCACAACTTGGGATTCACACACGCTGGCCACCGCCTGCCTGGTGCTCTTGTGCATCGGGTGCCCTGAACATCAGGTACATGCCGTGCGAAATACGGCGCCCTGTTCCACATTTGACAGGGGGAGAAAGACTAGCAGATGGAAAGGCAGAAATGGCAGCCCGAAGAGATTCAGTTTGAGCACCCTGAAAGACTAACAGAAGGATCGAAGCATGAAGAAAGCCGGCAGTGCATGGTGTTCATAAGTTGCAGCTGACCATGAACAAATCTGAGCTAACACCTTGGCATGAAAGGACCCGACGCTGATGCCTTCTTTTGGAGATAAACTTTTGCTTCATATTCGTACTGTTCAATGCACTCTTCTATACACTCCAGTGCGGAACTTTGCGGGATTCCATCATACATGTCCTTCACGTCTATTGGGAGCCATGCCACAAGCGACGTAATTTTGAGGAAATCGATCATGCTTTCTGATCCTAATACCAAGGAGGGATCCTGTACTGGGAGTACCGAGAGCTATTTTTGCAGAAATTTGAAAAGGCATCTCTACCATTTTTCTTATCCTCCACTGTCATCCGGAAAAATCCGAAACAATGGATTTTTCAGCCCGGCCCGGTCTTTAGGGCCGGCCCTAGCCTATGCAGCACTCCAGCGTTGATTAGCATCGCTGAATTCTCAGCCCACAGCACCAGGCCTGAAACGTTGATTGGCTCTGGATCTGAAGCTTTTACTTAGCCAGCTCCAAGCACGTCCCTGATGTCCCATCTAGCCTCCATTATTACCAGGAATTTGGCCGCAACCGCATCCAAACAGTGCCGCTAAGCCTAGCGGCCTATCGCATTCTTTTCTGCAGCCACTCAGTTGTCCTGTTTCTTCTTAACGCCGCGGATGGTGTCAACGCGCCATTTTTGAACGCTGAAAGTCATGTTCGCCACGTGGCGACAGTCAAGGAAACTAGAAACGCTTGTCCACAATTCCTGGTAATTATCACACAGCGTTGCCCAGGAGCGTCTGAGAGAAATGTGAGAAAGAATAGCACGCTTAAGAAGTAACCCTTGTTACGATGTTTGAGTTTACTTGATAGCAAGATGCAATTTTGTGCTAGCTCGTTATGCAACAGGCACGCGACAGGACATGCAGAGATAGGACAAGAAGGATAATGGACGAAACCAGCGGTAAACGCGAACTGAAAGCTCACTCGAAGTTTACTCGGAGTAACGCTGCCAAGGAGACAATCCCGCAAGCAATGCCGCCCCAACGAAATCAGTTCAGCGATATGAATTGTGACCAGCGGTTTCCTAAGTTAAGCAATACTGTAATTCAGGCTCATGGACCGTTGCTGCGGTTTTTGCCTTTTATCATCTGTGATAAGTAGTGGGCTTTTTTCTCCGTGTTTTGTAGTTCAGTGCGTGAGCTGCATTCCTTACGATTTACGGTTTATGATGGCCTTCTCAGCTGAGGACTTATGGAGAGATTGCCCGAGCCGGACCGCAGCTGGTATGACGTCACCATTCAGGCACTCATGATGTCATGCCGTAGGAACATCAGGTGATGATCGCGCGGCCGTTGAAAGGACGTCATAGTGGGGAGGAGCAGAAAGCGAAGTCGATGGCAGGAGCAGCGCACATAGCGGGATGCCGAAGCAGCTGCACTATAACCGCGCGGAGCGCACAGAGACCAATGCTGTTCAGCATAACTACGGATGAGCAAGAAGCTCGCCTGCATGACCACGGGCAAAAGCGTATAGACGTGCACAAGACCCAGCCATGCCAGCCAAAACCAAACGGAACATCGCCGCCAAATGAAAGCCCAGTGTCCAATCTTGAGAAGAAGCCCACCTGGCAGAGGACTCACTGAGTGGCATCTACATTACCAGGAACTTGGAACCGCGCCCCACCAGTGCCGCTAAGCCTAGTGGATCATAGCTCTGCAATAGTATCTACTAAGTCATTCTCTTTCCTTCTTTCTTACGTCACGGTTGATGACAACGCGAGGAAACCAGAACCATATTTATTTAAAAGCAGTGCTACCGGACACGAGACAAAGAAGAAAAGACGCACACTGCGCTGAACTTAAGACTGCGTTTACTGCAAAATTGTGCATCTGTTTCAAAGCGAAATCTCAGGCATGCGCGCATGCGCAGTGTCAACACGATGCACTTGTATCTATTAAATGTGCCTCCATGGTCCGCGTGTGATTATCACAGACTGCTCTTCCCTATTTAGCAAGCTCATTTACTTAGATGACAAGCCTAAGGAAAACTAACACACGCATTTGCTTTTCTTGAACTATGGAAAGCCGCTTCCACTCTTCTTATGCAGGAATGATTGTGAACATACAAAATTTTTAGAATCAACCAAACATGGTATGCACTTGCAAGTCAAACAGTGCTTTTTCAGATAGCTGATTTCTTTACTAACGAGCTCTAGCGCTCTAAAAGCCTTAAATTATAAACCAGCCAGTCTGCCCTATATAAAGAGGGCCGCAAGACAAGGGGATCTGGTAGACCGCATCTAACATGCATGGGACAAACTTATGTTCATGTTTTATTTTACAGCCTATCTTCCACACTAGTCCTCCTTTCTTTATTTCACACGCGCGATCCCGAGGCAGTAGTGACAAGTGCAGCTGAATGACAACTGTACATGCGCGTATGCTTGAGATATCAGTTTAAAACGGATGAACAATTTTCCAATAAACGCAGTTGCAAGTTGACCGCAGCGTGTGTCTTTTCTTCTTTGTCTCATTTGGCTTGGTTTACGGTGGTTTAATGCCCCAAAGCGACTCAGGCTATTGGGGACGGCGTAGTGAAGGGCTCCGGAATTCTTTCGACCACCTCGGGTTCTCTTAAAGTGCACTGACATCACACAGTACACGGGCCTCTAGAATTTTGCCTCCATCGAAACCGGACCGCCGCGGCTGGGATCGAACCCCCGCCTTTCTGGTCAGCAGCCGAGCGCCATAACCACTGGGCCACCGCAGCGGTTCTTTGTCTCTTGTCTGGTAGCACTGTTCTTTAGTAATCATAGATAACTACCAACTCGCCCAATCTGCCGTTCCTGCTCAACTAGAGACGAATTCTTGGTAATGAGCAGAATCATTTCACCGGCTTTCATCTCACCTCAGTAGCACCGTTGTGTGCGTAGTCATTATCGCAAGCCAGTGAGCGCTGCATTTCCGCATTACCACTTTGTGTATTAGCTATCTAAGTTCTTTTTCCAGTTCCAAGCGTAATCAGATGGTGTTTATTAGAATAAAAAGTGCACTTTTGAGTCATCGTGTGCTCTGTAGGCTCAATGTGCCTCACGTCTGTGTCTACTCTGGATTATAGGTATGAGTCGGAGCTTTCGGTTCAAACCGAAAAGCCCAGAAGCACAAAAAAGTACACCGAATTAAATTTTGCAAACACAGTTCGAAGCCAAAAAGGTCAGTATCCTTGGTATGCACGCCCCACGTAACTGGAAATTTAATAGGAGTTACACGAAAACGAAAAAGTTCTGAGGCCATGCACTATGTCTGCTTACGTGGAGGGATGCGAAAGCATGGAACTTTCTAGAAGGCAGGTTTTTTCCACGACGCCAGTACGTGATCTATTTTATTTATTTCTATTTCTACTTTTCTTTTTAATTCCTTTTTCATTTATAATTTTTCTTGTATTTATTGCTTTTTTTTCTCTGCATTTATTTTAGTTTTGACGTTCAGGTGCTATGTCGACGTCCGTGGCTATAGTGTCGTCGAAGTGTAATTAATAACTAATTATGATTCGTCAATCAAATATTTCCCCCAGCAAGATCTCATCCCGCGCTATCTAACACAAAAACTTCTCCAAATTTATATTAACAGATTGAAGTAATCGTGCGGGGAAAGTTTTGCTGACACGAAACACGGGACATAACCACCTAATTCTTCGCATAATAAGGTAAAAAAATCAGGGGCGCAGTGAGGTGGTGTTGCCGTTGGATTAATAAATGCAGTTTTGCGTTCTAAGGTTACCGCACCGGGAGGTTCCACCTCCTGGCTGGAGCTATCATAGCGTTGCTTGTTAGCTATCATCACGCACTCCACTGCCCATAACTACACTGACGTGAAACCCTGCATATTCGTCACGAAAAGACGTCAGGGTCTGGCTACCGCTTTGGTATAGCGATAGTTCGATCGCTGGCTCGCTCGATCAACCAAACGCGACAAACTAACCGTAACATGTTAACTCTGTTTATGGAAATAAAATACCGCTTGCCTTTTTGTCTGACGGTTCCGTTATTTTACGACTATTATATGTTTGTTGGCGATAGCATTTTCTTCTGCAAGCACAGATCTGTAAACGATAATCTGTTCTTTAATTACTGGTAAATCCACTACTCGTGGTAGGAAAAAGGTCAAGATAATCTTTAACTGAGTTTAGAGCGTGGAGGAATGCCACATTATATCATCGACAAAAATATTTCATCTGTTGAAAATAATATTCCTCGAAAAAAACTTAGACCGCATTCCCAAATTAGCAAGGAACAATTCCGCCGTTTTTTTAAAAACATAAAAGCCGGAAAGTCCAAACCAATATTGCACGCACGAATCATGGTCTGCTTTGTGCTTAAAAATGTCTAAATGACATCTCTTCAGATAGCACTTGTCCCCTCATGTACCTAACGGGCTCTCCTGAGCATGATCAGTGCATCACGCATGTAATGCTGCCAGGGGAGTGCACGCAATGCACTCGAAGCCAGTATGCCGGGAAATAAAAATTTCTCCAGGCACGTTGGTTCACAATGACGGCTCTAAAAAATAACGTAAACTGCATAAACAGAAGCGCTTGCAGCAAAACGCAAGCCCTTTTTAGGTGTTCATATTCCTCACCTGTCGTTCTCGTCCATAGCTGCCGAAGCTTCTGGTTCACTGCTGATACTTATTCCGTTCTGCAGCACTTGTTGGGGTTTTCTTTCGGCGCTGTTTTCAATGCAGTTTGTACAACTCGCGCCGTCTCTGATCGCAACAACAGCCATTGAGCCAGATAGGGCGGCTAATCTTATCGGGTAAGGCAGGGCGTGTGTGAGAAGAAGCGTCGCTGTATCGCCCATAAGGCCTCCTTTCGTGCTAGCGTGGGCGCACGTCCTATTTCCACGTTTACATGCTTTACTTCATGCAGGCGATAGACAGCGCGCGGGTGAGGAGGTTCGGGAGAACCGCGTTCCCGGGCAGACTGCCGTTAATCAGACACACAGTCTTTGGAAGCGCGCGTTACGAACAACATAATGTTGGCATCAATTGGGAGAAGTAGTTCTGTGACGTTGCAAACAGCGCAGTTCTTTTTTCTTCTAAATTTTGGGGTTCATTTAGCTGTAAGTTACTTCATTATTATTCGTGATTTTTGATTCGCTTAAACCTCGGAGTTTCACACTACACAGAAACGACGCAAAGACTCCTGAGGGAGTCGGGGGTGCAAATGGAAAAATCAGTCGAAGTTTTCATTAACAATTTTCAGCAATGGAGTCACATTTTCGAGCAGAAAAAAAGCCAGTAGAATTTCTTGCGGGATGCATATATGTAAACTATAATCATATTTCGGTTAAGATTTCCTATCAGTGTCCCTTTAAGTCCGAGAAATGACGTCTCATATCAGTATCCATCAGAGCAAAGTCCTGCCTTAAGTGATTGGTGTCAGCTTCGCCTCTCATCAAGTTCACCCGTACCGTGCTGCTTTCAGTATCAATAAGCAGCCAGGCTCATGGAATGATTCGGCCGCATCGAGCACCGAATTAAAAAAATGTAGTCGATCAAAATTAATTTGGTGCAATTTGCATTGCAAATCGGCAAGGCTTTATTTCACTAAAATTCTTCTTGGTTTAAAATAAAACAGAATCAAGAACCTCTCCTACTGGTGAGCAATTTACAAGATTATCGGTATAATTAAAAAGGGGTAAAATATTTACATTACATGACGTGAAAGGTTACGGCAAGAGGGCAACTGCAGTGGCTGCCATGCACGCTAACGTTGAGAAGGCGCATGAATTCCGAGCAAAATAAGGCACACTGTGCAAAATGGATTCTAACATGCCTTCTGCGTGCCAATGTAGACCATGCTGCGGGAACGGTGAGCCTTGTTTTCAAGTAATTAATGGATGCATCAAATGAGCATCATTGCATTATATATCGAAAAATTTAGCATTGGCAGTTCGGTTAACAACCCAGTCAGTCAACCCGGGAAGTGTCTCCCGGTGGCACATCTTCGCCCTCCACCTGTAGCGGTTGCCCAGGGTGTGATTCGCCCTCAGAATACTCCGCCACAGTTCGCCCACTTTGTCGCTAATGTGGTTTGGAAGGCCCGTGTGCATAAAGAGCATTGTGGTTCCCACAGCCGTCGTTCCTTTGGCAACGCGCAAGCCAAAATGCCGCCTTACGTCCACAATGTCGACTTTCATCAATGATGCCAGGATTCCAGTGATGTACACGTCTTCCACCCAAAAGATTGGAACATGCATCGAAGCTTCGTAGAGTCTGGTTAACACCGCGGGCTGCATCATGAAGGCTGCACCGACACAGTACGCTGGGTACTCGTCCAGCGGGTACTCATCCTTGGTGACGTACCACTTCGACTTTGGCTCCCTTTGGGGAGCCACCTTGCTGAGCAAGTGGCAGTGAATTCCGTTCTGCCGCATCGCCGAGCTTCCCACGTAGGACGACAGGGCGAACACGTTCACCAGGACATCGTCGTCCATCTTGACTATCGTCGTGGTCGAGTTGAGGACGCAGTTTTCCGTTACCCACTTGGTCCCATGAATGAATTTCAGCGACAGGTTGCGGTAGGTGTCCATGAAATTCAGCACAACCACGTCTCCTTCTTGAGAGGCCTCTTCCTCGACGAGTCGGCGTTCGTTCGGGTCCGGCGCAATGCCGACGAAGAAGACAGTGGTAGAATTGACGAAGTTCTCAAGCTGCGGGTCGCCTATGGTCTTGCGTAACCACGCGCGTTTTTTAACGTTCTTTGGAGCCGTATACACGAAGTAGAGGATCCGGAGGTTGGGGCGACGGCACGCCGACGTGCCAGTCCATTCGGTGAAGTTCTTTTCCATCGACGACGACTCGTTGAAGCTTGGCCTCGTTGTTTTAGCAGCTGCAGTGGTTGCAGCCGTGGCTGTTGCAGCTGTATCTGCTTGTCGGAGACGCCCATGCCCGGATTCACTTGTGGTAAATGCAATGAAAAAGACTATCGCTGCCGCCTCAAGAACCCAAACGACAAACACCCACCATTGTGGTTTCTGTCGCTGACGAATTAAAACAGGCGTACTCAGCGGCATCTTCAGTTGACGGGCGCCAGCCGGCTTCTCTTTCTGACTTCCTGGACAAGAAAAAACCATTCGCCTTGTTAGTCTTTAGCGGAAGGCGCGCAAGAGCGACACAGTAAGGCAGGTCAAGCAACGGATATGGCCACTCTGCCGATTGAACAAGTTATTATGGACGCCAAGCGAATCTTTCATCGTCGTCATAGTAACTCTTCGCGAACGTTTGTTTTCGCTGACCAGCATAGTACGGTTTATTTCCGATGGCAGAGGCGTGCACAAAGCACAAAAGCTGATTTGTAGGACTCTTGGTTCGTAGATTAGTCCGGAATGACAATGGCAGAAAAGAATGTCAAAAAAACGACAAACAAATGAAGCGAACCGCGCACAAAAAATGCATGTAGCCCGCGCGCGGAATAGTAAATTTCGAGGGCATTTTATTAATATAAAAGATGTTCTGCCTCGTTTCAAATTCTTTCCTATCGTTTACAAGATACCCTGCGATGATTCTTATTTTGTCTGCATCGGGAATACAGGGGCGGGGCACCGAGGAAGCTTAAAGATCACTATAGCTGTGTCAACAAAAATCGCACGGCCTAAAGTCCTGTGGCAAAACACGAGCAAAAAGCAGGGCATATAATCGCTTGGGATGACGTGGAAATCTCTGATATCTAAAGACATATTCCTCGCGCGGCGGCACCTGGAGCCCTTGACAATACGGATGACGCCGAATACCCGAACAGAGCAAAGGAAAAGTTTCATCTAGCTTATGCAAATAAGGTGGGCGGGTGAGATTAAGAAGTTTGCGGCGATACAATGGGGGCAGCTGGCAAAAAGCAGGGTTAATTGTAGAGACATGGCAGAGGCGTTTGCCCTGCAATTGGTGTAGTCAGGCTGATGATAAAGGTGATGATGATGATGATAATGATGATGCAAAATTATTACACCTGTCAGTTAAATGTAGGTAAACTTCAGCTCTCACCACCGGCTTTTCTTTCTGAACAAGCATCCCTACGCATTTTGAAACATCAGCTAACGCTTCTGACATTGCTAGCGACCGAAGATTTTTTCTAATATGCTACCACCTGAACAAACTGCATTCCGTCAAACCCTGGACGAGGTCATCAACATCAGCAGAGAGCAATGTGGCACCCTCGCCCTCTTGAGGGAAGCGAGGAGGACCAACACTGACTAATCTCTAGGGGCCATAGTGCTCGCTCCGTGATGTCATGAGTTGCAGGCCGGTGTGCGCAATACTGACTAAAATTCAAGCCCGAAGCGTTCCCACTGGTGACGTGATGCCTAGTCAGTGTTTGCAGGATCCACCTGTTCGCATCGTGATATGTGCAGCACATGAGAAAATCATCTAATTACCATCATCATCAGCCTTAACTCAATATGATGATGATGATGGTACATACTTTCATTACTACTTAAAAAGGCACTCAGTAATGAGAAACCTCAAGAACTTGAAAGGAACTTATCTCGCAAAGATTACAGCGGAGTCACACAGTGAAGGCTTGAGCTGCTCGGGGACAGTGCAAAAGCATATAAAGACGAAAGCAAAAATGTTCTTGTCCATAATAAGGATCGAATGAATGAGCAGTTTATTTGCCTTGGATGATATAGCACATTGCGGGTGTGAGGTGAAAACAAAAGGCAGCCCACAACCACCTGGGGATCTTTCACTTGCACTGACATCGCACAGCACACGGGCATCTTAACGTTCTGCCTCCACAAAAACGCAGCCGCCGCGGTCAGGTTCGAACTATGACTAAAAACTGCGTTGGTGAGGGTGCTAATGATTGTCTTACAATGCCGAAAACGTTCTCTAGTGGGTCATGGCAAAGCTCAGATGTCACCAAGTACTTATATTTCAGCTTTCCTGTGGAGTAAGCTAGCAGTTATAGAGTGCTTGAAATCAATACCCGAAGGCCATGCAGTGACGGCGACCTGGCATTTTTTTTTCCTTTATGGAACTCTCTCGCAATCTATCCAGGATGCATCCTGCCTTGCAGGTTCTTGGGACACGAAAAATGTTCTGAGCACGACGCTAAATCTTTTAAAGCAAGCACAACACACAACTATGACCAAGAAACAACTCCCAAGCGCGTGACTGCGCCTACTTGTGCTCCGGTGAGTACAGGATGGATGGATAGATGGATACGGTTGAACTCTTTAAATCGGGCGGTGGCTCAAGCCACCTAGCCATGTCTTATGAAATTTTACTCCTGTCTTGCTTTTAGCCACCAATCAGATAACCTTCGCTTGGTTACTTCTAACCTCTTAAAATCCACTTTCCCTTCACTATCCCTAAACTCCAATGCCTTGGGTAAGTCAGCCCCGCTGCTTTCCACTGTAGGGTGAAGCCCTTTACAGAAAAGTATCAAGTGTTCAACCGTTTCCTCCTCCTCTCCGCACGCAATGCACAAAGTGTCTATCTTATGGTACCTGACTCTATACGTCTTAGTCCGCAAAACTCCAGTCCTGGCCTCAAACAACAAAGAGCTTCCCCTACAATTATCATAGATATTTTCTTTGACAATTTCCTGTTTAAAGGTCCGGTATGTTCCCAGTGCCGATTTCGTCAGCATCCCTGTTTTCCACAGAGCTCTCTCTGTTTCTTTAACCTTTTTATTAACCGATAATTGCTGATTTGCCCCCTTACTGCTGTCCAAATATTTGCTTGTCAATTTTCTAGTTCGCTTTCTCCATTTTGTGTCAACATTCTTTATATACAGGTATCTGAAAACTTTCCTAGCCCACTGCTTTTCCTCCATTTTTCTCAATCGTTCCTCAAGTGCTATCTTACAGCTAGCCTCTCTGCTCTCGAAAGACGCCCATCCCATATCACCCTGTACCCCCTGATTTGGTGTATTTCCATGTGCTCCCAAAGCTAACCTCCCTACTCCCCGTTGTTTAATTTCTAGCCTTGCTTGAACATCTGGCCTCATACATAGGACCGCATTACCGAAGGTCGGGCTAGGGACCATCACCCCTTTCCAGATCCCTCTTACCACCTCATGCCTATTGTAATTCCACAGTGCCATATTTTTCATGACAGCTGCATTCCTACTAGCTTTATTCATTACATATTTTTCATGCTCTGTCAGATACTCAGCACTGTTATTTATCCACACCCCAAGATACTTGTACTCATTCACTACTTTTAGCACGAACTTCTGTATTCTATGCTCGCCGCCCTCTTCATTAAATATCATGACTGCAGATTTTTCCTTACTATAATTGAAGCCTAATCTATCTCCCTCTGTACTGCATATGTCTAACAACTTCTGCAGGTCTTCCTTCTTGTCATCCATTATCACTATATCGTCCGCGTATATTAGTCCCGGTAATGTCTGTTTAATCCATTCCCCTTGCTTGAAAAAAGATACGTTGAAGCCTAGTCCGCTCCCCTCTAGCTTGGTCTCCAACCCTTGCAGGTACAACATGAACAACAAAGGGCACAGAGGACATCCTTGCCTAAGCCCCCGCTGTATTTCTACAGGCCCTGATACATTTTTCCCCATTTTATGAGCACTCTGTTACTTCTATATATATTGTTACGTGGCGGCCAGCCGAAGAAAGAGACACGATGATCGATGGAGATGAGATGATTTAATGGCTGCCGGCCTAGCGCGAGCGCTCCTGCCCGCGCCACTGCGCAGTTCGTCGTCTTCTTCGTCACACTACTCGGGGCCACCGAGCGATCGTCCCGATCGCGAACGAGAAGATCGGCACTGAAGATGAAATGCTGCAGATGACGATGGGCTTGTAAAATGGTTGGATACAGAAGAAGGAGGTGAAGGGCTTGCCGCCACGGTGAATGAGACGATCGGCGAATGAGTCCCGGTCCACGAAGCATCCGGGCCGCAGGTTGCCAGGAGCCGACGGCCGAGGCCCCTGGACGCACCGAACGGCAGAGGCAGGAGGGGGGCGGTGTCCTCACGTGTGGGCAGCGTCTCGGGTCGGTCGGGTCATTCCGGTCGCGGCAACGTGGTCAGTTCGTCGTGTCTTGTGGTCGGGGCGGTGGACGGGGCTGGGGTGCGCGGCGAGGTCGGTTCAGGTCTGGCGGGCTGGGCACAGCCGGGCGGTGCGGACCAGGCACACACGGCCGACGACCACGGCAGGCGCAGGACGCCGAAGCTCCGGGACCAGGATGGCGATGAAGGGACCCCAGCACCTCACACCAAATGTTACGTGGCGGCCAGCCGAAGAAAGAGACACGATGATCGATGGAGATGAGATGATTTAATGGCTGCCGGCCTAGCGCGAGCGCTCCTGCCCGCGCCACTGCGCAGTTCGTCGTCTTCTTCGTCACAATATCTTTTAAAAGATTAATTGCTCCATTTTCCACATCCAATGTGCCCAGCATGTCCTACAAATGCTCCTGTGTAACGTTGTCATAGGCTCCCCTAATATCCAGAAATGCTAGCCATAAGGGCCTGTGTTCCTTTTGCACAATTTCTATACACCGTGTCAATGAAAATAGATTGTCCTCCAAATATATGTCAATGAAAATAGATTGTCCTCCAACCTCCTTTGTTTCTGGAACCCATTCTGTAGTTCCCCTAACACCCCCTCGTTCTCCACCCAAGCCTGCAGTCTATCCTTTATAATCTGCATCACCACCCTGTAAACCACAGATGTCACTGTTATGGGACGATAGTTACTCACGTCTGCTTTGTCCCCCTTTCCCTTATATATCATGTTCATTCTACTTAATCGCCATTCATCGGGGACTTTCTCATCCACTATCATTTTGTTCACTACCTGTATTAATGTTTGCTTGGATTTTGGTCCTAACTTCTTTATCAACATAATCGGGATATCATCTGGTCCTGTTGATGTGCCACTAGGAACCTTCTTCTCTGCCCTTTCCCACTCTCCTTGCTCAAGTGAAGCTATTGCTGTAACCGGTCTATCCTCCTTCGATAAATTATGTACCACGTGCTTTGCTGTAAATTTTTCCGTCATCCTTGTTCCTATGTGTTTTGTTGCTTCATCCCCTTCTAGTCGAATACCCTCATCTGTAACAATAAACCTTTGTTCTAGCCTAGTCTTATTAGTCATTGCATTTAGATGCTTCCAGAATTTTTGGGCTGCTTTTCTATCCTTTTTATTTACTTTTGACATCCATTGGGCACCCTTTCTTCTAATTTTCTCATTAATCAAATAGGATATGCGTCCCTTCTACGCTTTATGAAGGTATCCCATTTTCTGTCTACTTCGGATTTTGGTGCCCCCCTCTTCTTGGAATATCTATGTTCCCTGGACGCTTCCTGACGTTTCTCTATTGCCCTCTTGACCTCCTCATCCCACCAACTCTTGGGTATGTATCTTTTCCCTTCTAGCTTTACTCGCACCTTAGCTAGCTCTAGCTCCAGCAATCGAGTTAATTTGGTATAAGTCCATTCTCTTTCACTATTCTCAAAAATTACTTTCTCGATTTGATTGGCTGCTGCTTCCAATTGCTTTTCTGAGTAAAAATTCCCCTCTGATTATTCATCTCGCTTCAGTCCTACATTGCTTTTTCTTCTGAAGCTCAACTTGATACGCTTGTGGTCACTACCTAGACTTCTGGAACCATCTTCATCTATGTTCATTACCCCTAATCTATTATACATCCTCTGTGACATTAGTGCATAATCTATCGTCGAGTGCAGACTCCCTGCCTCCCATGTTATGAGCCCTTCACACTTCTCGGTGCTGTTGCATACAATTAAATCATGCCTGTCACACATGTCCTGCAGCATGCTTCCTGTCGAATCCGTGTACCCATCCAGGTCTTCTATGTGTGTATTCATGTCGCCTAATATAATTATCTCTCCCTGTCTTCCTAGCTCATCAATGTCGCTTGCAATACATTCTAACATTTTCCTGTTTTCCTCTTTGGCATTAGCCCCTGTCCACAGGTACACAAAGCCAAGGAGTGTTTGCTTGCCTGCCACTGTTCCTTTTAGCCATAAATGTTCCTTGCATCCCAGTCTTACCCTTTGAAAATTCATACTTTTATGAATGGATGCCCCAATTCCACCTCCCTTTCTGCTGCCCTCTGTTCTATTGCAATATCCCCATGCGTGGTCTGGGTTACAGGGTGGTTGCTCCATGTCTCTAAGATGTGTTTCCACTAAACCATATACCATTAATTCCTCCTGCCTTAACCGTTCTTCTATTTCCTCCCATTTTAGTCTATTCCTGCCACCTTGCATGTTGATGAAACCTATATCTGAATTAACTTGGCCCTGGCGCTTGCGTCTCTTTCTTCCCCTATGGTTTCATTGTCCCTTTGATCTTAATTCTTCCTTCTCTACACTGGTTCCTTCAGAGCTCTGGGTCCCCACAAAAAAGCTGTTGCCTGGCGACCTATCCTACTACCCACCTTCTTGCCAGTGGCACCACAGTAGTGGATGCCATCCTGTGCAAAAGGGTGGGGCGTAACCTCGTACACTTCCCTGTTGACTTCCATCACCCCGTATCGTAGTCGTTGACTCAATAGCCTAATTACACGGTTAGCCTCAACGACCCTCCTTTCCGTTTCGCCAGCCTGCCTCTGGACCTCTGGGATTGTGCATATGGTCACCTGCACACTCTCAGAGGCCTCTCTAAGCCTACGCATCCCCACCTCCAACTGCGTCTCAAGATTCTGGCTCCTCCCCTGCAGCACATCATTGAGATCAGCATGGATAACGACAAGGTGTTCGCCATCCATGCTGCCCCCCACCACCTCCCGGGCTTTGGCCATTGCATCCACCATGCACTTCCACGACTGAGCCTCCACCTGCACCCGCCTGTCTGCCTTCACTGCCGTCAGAACGCCTCCCTCAACCCTCGCTACGTTCGAGTCCCCGACCACCAGAACCCTCCTGCGCCCTAACCGTTCGCTTCCTAACTCCATCTGTTGGCCTCCGGATCGCTCTAGCTGACTCTCCTGCCGTTGTACGCTATTGTCGCGAGTCTCCATGCCCGCTTTAACCTCTTTCATCTTTTTCTCATTTTCTCACCCAAAGCTCGCTGCGCTACAGCACTGTAGGATCGACGAGCCTCGCCCCCCACCTGACACTTCTCCGAACTGGGGTGCCCTGCAGGCCGCGACGTGAGCGCTTCAACCTGTTTTTCTAGCTGGGTCCGCTTTTCCCGCTCTTCTTTCATCTCGCCCACAATTTGCTTCAACAGGGCGGCATTATCCTCCTCCTTTTTAATCAAATCGGCGACCTGAGCTTCCAGCTTAATCCGTACCTCTCGTTCTACCTTCAGGTCCGCACTAAGTTCATTAAACCCAGCTTCCCATTCCCCTTTTAACGTATGAACGGCGTCCTCAAACCGCTTACACATCTTACACGCGAAGCTAGCCTTATCCGCCTCGGCTAAGCTCCTGAACCCAGTCTCATCTAAATAACACCAACGGTCGCACTTCTGGCACTGTACCAACTCCCCGTCCCCGTCCATATTAACTTTCCTAGCTTGCCGACCAATCGTCTGGCCGATTACGCCTTGTGAAAGCCCGCCAAAAAAGTTCGGAACGGCAGCGGCACCTAGCGAACAAGCGGGAAACTAAAAAAATGTCGACACCGGCGGCTTCAGCTGACGCGGCGCAGTGAGCACACTACCCAATATTCTAGTTCACTGTAGTAATGTACAGGCGATCTGAGAACCCATTGAAATCGAGAGGAGACGCTTCACTGCAGGCATGTTCTTCAGCAGGCGTTGAACCAACTATGCCGCCAGCTCATAGGTTTCAGGCATGGTTTCTGTAGTAACCGGTAGTAACCCCTGAGTCACGACGAAGGCAATACTTTATGCCCGCAGGCACACTGTCGTAATTAAAAAAGTCTAAAGTCGCCTGTTTGAGCGTACTCCTCCATGGTACTCCTCATCTCAATTGTTCAAACCTGAAGTTCAGTGACCAAACTTTTAGGTGTAATGGTTTATAAAGCATAACATCATATCTCGAGCCATCCGCCTCGGTAGCGCAGTAGGCAGCGCGTCAGTCTCATAATCTGAAGGTCGTGAGTTCGATCCTCACCCGGGGCAAGGCGGTTTGTTTTTTTTGCTTTCTTATTCCTGCGTGCTTTTTTTTTGTAATATTGAAGTTTTGAATTCGTAGACGCTACGGGCACTACCGAAGTTTTGGGCTTGTGTCCCAACTGTAGCCATCAACCAAAATGTCTCGTTTCACATCGCGCCACCGCGCGATGCCCCCCCCCCCCCCCCCCCCCCCACACACACACACATAAACACACGCACAGGTGCCCGGTGCACTGTCTGCGATACAGAGCAGAACATAAAAGTGAGAACTTGCAGACATATGTTTTATTATAACATGATTGGGAATTGCCAAAAGCGTGTGCAGCACCACACAACGTGAGCGCATCACCTGACACACGCAAGAGATTACAGAGACCAATGCATCGAACTAGATTAACTGTTCAATGATCGGAACCAAGGGCGGGACAAATGTAAATGTAATAAATGCCAATGTAGCGAAGCGCTCAAAATAGTTGACGCTGTGACAACTCGCCTATTTTCACGGCTGCCATTGGCATTAGGCAACGCCAGCACCGCTCTCCCCCACTTCCTCTCCGCTTCTTTCCACATTGTTGCGTGTTGCGGGTGGTTGCTGTGGTTCGACCTTTTGTTGGCCCGTTTCGCTGTAGAAAGTGCTGCGATAGTGAGCGCGCGCGATGGATCCGGAGCACCGTAGAAAGTTCAAAGATCCTGAATTGGTCAGAGATCTAGTGGCGTGCATAGATTTCAATGTTCTGGCGCCGAGTTTGCAAACTAGGGGCGTCCTGACGGAAGCGATGGTCGACGACATTCGGGTGAGATCATCGATTGCTGCTCATTTGATGTGTTCGTAACATGTGTTCGTGACATGTGTTTGTGAGCTGCAGTCAGCTGTGAAAGTGGATACACGAACCCTCGTGCGAGTCGATCTTTCTCAAGCGCTGCAATCGGCTGTACGTCGCGGTTTTGTGCAGTCGCGTAGGAATACACGTGTTACGACATGCTCTGAATAACGTTTATTGGCGTTTCTTTTTCTAACGTAACGCGAATGGCTTCAGGCGGTGCTGAAATATTGATATTTTGACGTTCTCGAGCGGAGCACGACAGTCTGTGAAGCTAGCGAACCGAAGTACGCTGGTCCGTTTTATCGACACCTGTGTTCTAAACAGCACGAACCCTGTAGACCTCGTTATTTGGTAAACATATTTACTCATTAAATCCACTTCATATCAGCTGTGGAAATTGATAAGAGTGGCGATCTAGCGTTTTCTATGGTAGCGATAAGATAAAATCATATTTTAAGCGCGCATAAAAAATATGCAGTGAGGACTGCGCGACGCGAAACTCAGCTTGTTTGGCGCTCGTTATTCGAACTGTAGAAGAGCTCTGAAAGGCGACCAAGAGCGTCGCTAAGTGATTAGCTGAAAGTATAAGTAGTAAAAGCTACCTACAAGAAGGCCGATACTGTGGATTAGCCTGTAATGTGACAGTCTTGCTTCTAAGAGCTCAACTTGTCGCCACACGACTTTAGTGTCGTGAGGCAGTAGTCTTGTATGGTTGTCACCGATTTTAACACATCGAGTCAAACACCGACTGCATTGAAATTTGAAACGAGGTTGCAACGGTAATCGTTTCTGGTGCCCCTAACAGCTGCCAGACTAGCGCAGTTTCAGACTATATTTGGAACCACAACCTCTTGAACTGACCTGTGTACAGTTGTGCCCCGTTAATATGACCCCCGTTAATACGACCCCTGTTAATATGGACGACTTGAATTACGGAAAGTTTTTCTGGGGACCACACTTTTTCAGTGTATTTGCACCTCGTTAATATGGAAACTCTATGCCCGGACAATGGACAAAGTGAAAATGCACAGAGCCCTTTGGGACCCCTGTATTTTTGTCCCGTTAATATGGACAGCAATGTGAACAAAATCCTGAGTGCCTCTACCAGATGTTCCGCCCCTTATAGTATGAGTGCAGAACACCAGCAAAAGGCAGGCAAATGTGCAAATGCCGTAGTAGTTGCCTTTCTGTCTGTGCGTGGTTTCATGCTTTACAGTCGTAAGGTGCCAGGCCGACGCACCTTACCGTTTGCTACATTGGATGACTGTTTGCGAAAAAGAATTATCTGTATGCTCCATTGAAAACTGTACTTAGTAGTTGTTAGCCGAGTGAGTACACAGTTTTTGGGATATGAACAGTCGCGGTAGGAAATACTTCATCGCATCAACAGGCACTATCTTCCGTCTCATGGGCCACTAGGAGCTTCAAACATGCGTCAACCTAAACCGTTTGGTTTTTAAAATAATGGCGACCAGAATAATGCACCTGAGCTGCTAAGATTGCCCACTTTTCACTTCACGGCCACTGTGCTTAGAAGGAGTCTGTAATCTAAACACGATTTTTCAAAATATTTGTTTTTGTTTTCATTCATGATTCATTATTCTAGACGACTCGCTTTATAAACACTTTTGCACAGAAACCAAAGTGTCCACTTTAATGAGGCACATCGGTATACCCATATGAACAGTGTGTCAACATCTGAGAACTGCACTACTGAAGAAATGGCCGTTTTGTCCTTGTGTTTATACTTTGGTGGTAATGTGTGAATGCTCATTGTAGGTGTAGTGCATAGTAAATGCCAGCACTCTGTGGTTTTATCAATTTCCCTGCACTACCAGAGCAGTGTGTGAAAACTTTTACTGCTGAACGTTTGCAGCTTTCACATCTGTTCATTGTGGGAGGCAAAGTGGTTGTAAAAAATGGGCTGAACCTAGTGACCATACCGTGACTGCCCAGTTCGGCTGCGGTGTTGCATCATGTGAAGCCTTTGCTCACGAGAAACTGTTCCTGCATGAAAATGTTTTGGTCTTTGTTGAAAATTCTGATTTTCTGATGCAGTAGCAGCTTAAAAAATCTCTTTAGCAGCTTTACTTCTGCTCTAATAGGCATCATTGCTTTGTTTTGCATGCAGTTTCTCAGTATCTTTGCAAGAAAGGGAGAATTATCTATTAAATGATTACTGTGTTAAACAATACAGGTTAGTTGGTCAACATCTTTAATGATGAGGGCCATACCTTGCGCTACCACAAGCCGAACAAACAGTTTCTAGATAATGGATCAAGGGGTGGTATCAATCGCACTGATGCAGCTGTATGTGAATTGGTCTGTAGCTTGATGGGCCTTGTAATGAAATAATCTTTCACTCCATATGTGGTGGCGCAAATGTTCGTTCCAGCCACCAGCGTGCATGTCAATAAAGTTTTTAGCAGACAGATGGCTGTTACCTGTTATACCCTCTTTTTTTGCTCTGTGCTTCACATTTGAGTATCAAGTGAGCAAGCATTTTGACAGTTCAAACTAGTGTTTATGCCCTGTGTAACAGGAAGAATGAATACAAACAAGTAGAGAGGGAAGCTCTGTGCACATGCTATCACATCCTTAGTCAGCTGGCACAAACAGGAGTGGCATAGCATGTATCAGCACCTCCTTTATTTCAGTGCCAGCCACACCAATCGCTTCCCATTGGAACCCATTTGGGTCCCTCGATTTGTTTACTTGTCACATTGTGGTGCCAGTTACTTGGAGTGGTAGCCTATGTTCAGGGGTTAGTGTGTTCAGGAGTGGCATATCAGATGCCAACACCTCCTTTATTTCAGTGCCAGCCACACTGCCCGCTTTCCATCGGAACCCATTTGGGTCCCTCGATTTGTTTACTTGTCACAATGTGGTGCCGCTTACCTGGCGTGGTGTTTTCGGTGTTAATTTCTGAATGCAGTTTTCGTTTTTTTTTTCTGGCAGCTATTTTTTTCTACAGGTGAACTACTGACTTTTTTCATGACTAACATTATATTCCTGTGCTGCCAAGGTCAGTAATAGTTTATCTTGTTCTTTTTGTCAGCACGAGCCGTCGATTTGCCAGTAATTAACACACAAATTGCAGTACTCAGTGCTGTGCTTTTAGAAAGAAAAGCTAGCACAGAAAACAAATAATCAAGTTAAATGACGCAACCACCAGACACAAATGCAAATGGAAGTTTACCTCCAAGAACTGGGTTATAACTGGGTTGTCATGTTATCGTTGGGTTGCTGGGTTGAGTAGGGGCGTGACATACATGCTCGGCATGTTGACAGCAAGGATGGAGCTGCCGCTGACCAGTCGCGATAGCCAGAACATGACATATTTTCATGATGCTAATGCTTGGTTTCACGCCACCTATGTTATAGCGTGGGCTAATAGCACCACCTTGTGAAAAAAGGGAGAAGAAAACTTTCTTTATTCATTTGGAGCATTCCCCATCACACTGCTTATGCAGAGCAGCTAGAAAGGCCAGCTAATGAAAGAGCGGAAGAAGGGAGCATTGGCTTGATTACTCAAAACTGGCTGATCTGGCTGGCAGTGAAGTCAGGGAGGCATTGCACAAGTGATGGGGGCCAATTTTGAGAGCTCACTGCTTCTGTGTCACATGGTCTTACGCAGGAGAAAGGGGGCCTGGAAGAGCAAAACCTGTGCCTTCTGCAGCGGCTTCCCAGGCGTGGGCCGCTAGCCTTTGATCGCTTTGTTGCTGTTCTCCGTGAGAATCGCATGTACAAGGCTATTGGGCTGCTCACGGGAGAGGCCCCACAAGAACCACCAGATGTACCTGTGGCATCCGCAGCTCCCCTTGGGATGCGGGCCTTTGGTGGCGGCGATGTTAGATTTCTTGTCGATTCCACACCTAACAGTATGTATGACTCTGAACATTAGACCACTCCATTGTACTACTGAGTAGCCACTTTGAAAGAGAGCGGAAAAAAAAATTGTGTTGTTGCTACTGCACAACTTTTGTAATAAATGTAAACATTAGAGTGCAAGAAAATATTTCTGGTGCTGTGATGTGTATTTCAATGCCTTTTGGTGCACCTCTTAAAACTCTCTTTGTGAAAAGGCTGCAGTGATGGTTTATTTCAGATGTGTCTATGAACTGCATGGCAGGAAACCAAATAAACTTGCCCCACATATTCCTTTTACTTCGTATGTTTACGTGGTGCAGACACGTTTCATGTATCATCTGTGCATGGAAAAATTCGAGGAGTTTTTGCAGACACACAACTAAAAACAGGTGTGAATTGCAAAGTGACAGATTTTTTCCTTTACTTCTACTAGATCATGGTGTTTTGTTTAGAAAAAGGCACACAGTCCTGTATGTTGTTTTGTTGAGAGTAAGTATAGCAATGTCATGTAGGCTAGTGCTAGTTGTAGTGGCTTACATTTGCCATATTTATTAAATATACCTGAGCAGTATTGGGTGCCACGAGATAGCATGGCACCATCTACTGCTGGCAACTCCTTGACCTTGATGTGTATTTTGGATCACATGCCATTTACTGCTGAAATGGCAGCTGTTTTAGTGCCTAATGCTTCTCATTCCCAATTATTGGTGCACAGTTTGCTGCATGTTTTTAATGCGAAAGCACTCCTAGCCGCACTCCCTGTGTTTCAGCAGTGTGTTTCTGTGTATGTGTGTGAAGCCTCTGAGTAGCAGGAGTAGCTGGGTCAGTGGGCACATGAATCGCGCTGTGAGTAAGGCGATGGCGTCCACCTACAGATTGAGGCAGTTATGCACGTTTTCATTTCTCAAAACCGGCCGGAGGTTTAGGAAGGGTTAGACTCCATTGATTTTGAGGAAAGGAAATGCGCATAACTTGTTTTTTGGGTCAGTGGATTCCTCATTCATGCTTCGAGGTAGGTGGATACATGTTTTTGCACAATATTTCATCCTTACCAATATTAAAGCACCAGCCATTTTTTGCTTTCATCCCCCCTATCCATAGTGCTGCTGTTATAGAAATGTTCAGATATGGTTGCAACGTTATTGTTAGTCCCCTAGTACTTTAGTGATTCAGTAAGTGGCATTAAATTTCATAATTTCCGTCCAGAGGTTCCTAGAACATGACATTGAAGTTGTGAAGTAGATTATTTTAAGATGGGACTGTATTATATGAGCAGGTTGATAATGGTATACAGTGTTTTTAATTGTTCACATGAACAAGATAACTTGTTATATTTTCAAGCTTTCTGTCACGGTGTTTCATTGACAACATGCATATATCTGTGTTTATATTCACTTTGCTTAACGGCACCACTGTCCTTGGTTGCCAACTGGTACATTGCATGGGGTATTAGCTGCACAGCTTTATGCCTTGTTCAGGTAAATGCTACTTTTGCTTTCTCTGCCTGGCAACCATCAGTCGTAAATTATATGTTTGAACTGTGGTCAGATTTATCAGCTTTGTGCGCAGGAAAGGCTGTTCTTAGCTGGCACTAAAGGTAAGCACCTGATCATTTTACTGTGAGGCACCAGACTGCAATATGTGTCCTAGCAGTCCTTACAACCAAGCTTACCCTGTTTGTTTGCTTTTAAGATAGTAAATAGCAAAAAAAAAAAACAATTTTCTCATGAACTCTGAATGCATGGACATTGTGCTTCGCTACGAAGCATTAGTATTCAGGGTCTTTTTCACGAGGCACTGCAAAGTGATACCAACAAGAACAATACAGCATAGTCACAGAAACACAATAATCAGGCACGAACAGAGCAACCAGATCAGTGTACAAAATAACACGAATGTTTCAAAGATAGAGCAAAACTTCCTTTAGACGTTATAGACTCTGACCTTATCAAACAGTTCTTGTGGTGAATGCTGAGCCTGCCAGCTGTAAAGCTTGCATAGCTTGTATACTTTGGTACTATTTGCTGCGAGGTGAGTAATGAGAGGCTGAATTAGTATGGGCTAGCTCAGGAGGTTATCTTGTAGATGCATTACTTATCATGTAGGTACTGGTGTGTTGAAGCCATTTACCTGCCAGTTTCATTTGTGGGCATTCACCGTGCCTGATGCTGTGGGTACCTCACAGGCATATGTGTTCTGCCTCTGCAGGTCACGGCACAGTGGGTGAGGCCAGTGATGCCGAGCTGAGGGTGATTCCAGCCAAGGATTGGAAGCATGGCGATGACGTAAGGTCTTGCTTTGCTGTGTTTGGCAACATTGTTTCAAGTGCTTTTGTGCTATGCTCGCATAGTACTGCTTGTTTCCTTGCACAACTCCTCTGTGTTCAGGCTGGCATGGACTAGCTGAACGTTTTGTGCAAGGCAACGCCAGTGAAGCGGTCACGAGAAGAGCAGCAGAATATTTTACAGGATAATGAATTGAGAATCATTGTTTTTTGGGATGATTGTCTTCCGAATTTAGGTAGGAAGAAATGGTAGGAGGCAAGGGACCCCATCGAGTGTATAAAGTTTAGATTTCAGCTCTTCTTGGAAATCGGTGAGAACACAAGAAGCCATGCGTTTTGAACCTTGATATGCTACAGGCAGTGTCATTTGAATTACAGTCGCACTCCTGAGAAGCCTTATTCAGGAGTGACTCATCATAGGTTATTCAACAACAAAAGTTATGTCAAACCAGGCATCAAACTCTTGACCCCAATATTCCAAAAGCAGAGAAGCCACGGGCCTATCAGCTTTGGCATGCGCTCAAATGAGCTGCTGCTGCTGGTGTATCATCTCGTGCTTTAAGGGGTTAGAATTAAAACTATTATCGCTATTTATGCATGAATTGTCACCAAATTTGACAGATATTTACATGCTATACTGATTTTCAACAACTGCTTTTTATTGCAAGCATCTGGTATGTCGAGTAATCTACAATTAACAACCTTGTAAAGGCATCCCTGGGGCATTAATAATTAAGGAAAAAATGCACATGGATGCCGTATACTCATGGAAGTAAAAGTTAAACTCCAGCATACATTTATTTACATGAAAACGTTTCTTACAAAAATAACTTTAAAAAACTATTGCATGTGTGTCTTGTAAAATTGAGAGCTTCATTGCACTTCTCAACAGCTCAGGATTCATATGCAACAAACAGAATAATTCTGCTTTCATTTTATCATTACATAATGCCGAAGGAATGAATGTTAGCAATTGCAGAAAATATGAAAGCTATGAAAATCAGCCTTAAAGTTTATTCCCTCGTTTGCCTCATTTATTGCTTTCATATGCTTTTGCTTTCGGTCAGGGAAATGCAGCATTGCAACCAACAAAAGCTCTGATTTTCTGATCTCTTCCCTTCATGGTGATACTAAAAGAGTGGTGCTCCATTGTCGCAAGCCCGCGGAAATTGCGATGCGCCGAGACCATTAGAAGCACGATTCATTCGCAGTTTCAACAGCCACACATAGAAAAAACCTAAATTTAAAAATTTCTGCTCCGTATTTTGCTATAATTTTTCATCACAAGAGAGATCAAGAATTGAGGATTCTGAAAATTAATAAATTTCAGACTCAAATTTGCACCAAATTGGCGATTTTATTTGCAGCATTTCCCCCTTTAAGGGCCAAAAAAGCCAAGATCTGAAGCAGGGAAGGCGACATTCATTGGAGTAAGCACACATTTAGTGAGCACAATGGATGGGTACTCCTGTAATTTTCGGTTATTTTGCACAAATAGAACGGACCATTAATATACCACGTCTTTGCAATAAATTTTATCATAGAACAGCAGCAAACTGAGCCACTATATAATATTGCAGTGGGTGCATTAAATGTTTTCCCAGTCTACCGATTGCATTGACGGATACATAAACGGTGGCGACTGTCCTGCCGCTTGTTTTCTGCCACAAGAGCTGACCTAGTGCTTCTCACTGAAGTGTTGCTTTCTTTTTTTTTTCCTTGATGGCATTGCAGATATACAGCATGGTACACTCACCAAGGGGCATCTGCCTCATCATCAACAACTGCGAATTTGGGGGCTTTGCCGAGCGACGGGAAGGCTCCGAGCATGATGTGCGACGCATGGAAGCCCTCTTCACGGAATTCCACTTTCACTGCATAGTGCGTTCAAACCTGCGTGCACGTGTGAGTAGCCACCTTAGATGCAGTGAGCGAAACAATGGAACTGCTGAAATTGATACAGCAGTGGTCATCGTCAAAAATAGGATACAAAATTTGACATTCATTACTGTTTTTATTGAGTACATTTAATACTTAATGTAACAAAGTTGAGGGGAGCCACAAATTATTTCGTTAAATTGGGAATTTTGTTAAATCAAGTGATGCATTTCTCGGTCATTTAAATCGATACACTATATTTTATGGTGCAGCAGCATCCAAAAACACCGCTAGCAGGCATGAAAAGAAACAAAAATTATTACTGCAACAAGAAGGGCCCCAGGGGACAACAAATTGATTTACTAGCAAAAAAGTCGGTAATCTTTGCTTGTGTGCGCTTCATAAGCAATGGCCGCACGGATTTCTCCGAAGTCTGAAGTGCGTCCAGCGCGTCTTCGGTTCCCTCGTGTGTTCCTGCAACTGCTGCAGCAGGTCAAGAGCGTCCATCACTTGACCCGGTGTCGGCACGGGAGGTTCGTGATCACTGTGTTCGTGATCGTCAGTGTCGTTGTCTTCGGCCGCCTTTCCCTCCACACTTCCTACGAGCCGCAAGATACCAGCGTCATCCAAAACTTCCATCGTGACTGCGTTTGCATTGGCGCTACGTAGTCATTGAAACTTATTTCTATTGGCACTTCATCCAGTGAGCGTAGGTACTCCCAGGCATCTTCGTGCTGGTGCACGGCGCTTGCGAAGTCCGGTGCAGCTTCGGCAGTTTCAGAGCCTAGCGTATCGAATCCAGCAGCCCTGAAGCAGTTGGCAATTACCGATTGCTTTGTTGCTCTCCTAGCCGCCGCCACCATCTCAACTGCCATGAAAACATTGATCTTCATCTCGCACTTCAGCTCCAGGTTCAGAAGAACTCTGTCGATCACTCGACGCCTGTATGTGCACTTAATGCTATTAATAATTCCTTGCTCCAGAGGCTGAACCACGGACATTGCGTTTGGGGCGGGAGTAGCAAAGCTCGCCGCTGGTCAGCTCGAGCTCTGGCACATAGTGGGCTGTGCAATTGTCCAGCAACAGGCACACTTTCCTTTTCTGACGGCGCATGTCGCTGTCAAATTCCGTTAGCCATGTAGCGAAAATGGCACGCAAGATCCAAGCTTTTGAGTTGGTAAAGTACTTCACAGGAAGCTTTTTTGTGCCTTTAAAACATTGCGGCCTCGCGCTCTTTTCGATGACAAGTGGGTCTCGTTTGTCGGTACCGTCCAAGTTGACGCACAGCAAAAGGGTCAGCCTTTGCTTGCTGTGTTTACCAACGGGGCACCCCTGCCCCTTTAGAGAGCGTTTTTTTGGGCAGCATCTTGTAGAAGAGGCTGCTCTCATTGGCGTTGTAGACGTCACTGAGAGCGTATTTTCCAAGAATGTCGGGCACGCTTTTCTACAGCCAGGCACCGACTAAATCGATGTTCACGGAGCTCGCTTCTCCGCTGAGCAATTTCCCGACGATGCCATACCGTTCTTTGAAGCGCATCAGCCAGCCGGGACTTGCCTTGGACTCGTCCTCACCCAGCAAGCACGCGAACGAGCAAAGCTTTTTGTTGGAGCAGATCTCCGCTCACGGGGATGTTCTTTGCCCGCAAATCCGTAAACCATGCATAGAGGGCCTCTTCCACCCTTCCATGGGGAGTAATCTTCAGCGCTTTTTTGTGTAAGAGATTCTCCGACAGAGTAGCGCTTTGTATGTCATCTTTCCCTTTCAATAGGGTAGAAAAAGTACTGGCTGGAATGCCATGTGCTGCAGCCATATCACATTTCTTTTGTCCACTCATTACAGCACGACGTATGTCCGCTGTCTCGTCCAGGGTAAGCCTTTTTCTTTTCTTGTGGGGCTCCGTGTCCGTCATGCTAGTCAGTAGAGTTAGCGGCGCGCTTGCTCGCATACACCCCGTCTACGTTCACGAGTAGCAAGGCTAGACTGACTGTAGGTGCAAAGAGAAATGGTAAGAGAAAGAAGGGCGACGCGAAACTTTTTTACCCCTGGTGCCATCTGGTCAACTTAACTCAAAATTATCTGGTTTTCATGGCCGCACGCTCGTGAAGAGCGCTCGCTCCCCTCCAGAGCGGCTGTGCCGTTTTGCACCGCGCAGATTGGTAAAAGTGGGATGAAGGCACTCCGCGATGCGGCCGTTGGCTGGCATCAATAAATTTTGGGGTGTCCTCTACAAAATAGACCAAAAATTAACACTTTTTCCCACTCGTTTTTCGAGAAAAGGTTCATTAAATTGGGACAGATGACAAAATTCGTTTCGTTATTTCGAGTCAGTCAAAGCATTGGACCCTATGGGCGTCTGAAGGACAATCGGGATATCGTCATTAAATCGGGTTTCATTAAAAAGAGTTTTGACTGTAATTAAAAGGAAATGCAGAAAAATGTAACATAGTTGATGAAAATTTGGGAAATATATCAGTGATTGCTTTCTCAAAAGTGGCCGAGTCTCTTGTGTTAATAACGTGATCAGGAAGAGAGGGACGGGACTGCTAGCTGGTGACATGGTCACACCTACCTCCCTACTTTGTTTCGGAGGGTAGCCGCTGCATGTTGCCACAAATGTGGTGCGAGATTATAGTTGTTACGGGCTTCCATGTTCCCGCTCATATTGCTCTCGGTAGTACATTTGTTCACACACCTGTCTAGAAAGTCCTAACGTCACACCTTGGAGTACATTTGTGAAGCGTCAGGACGCTGCTTGTGCACGGCTTTGTATACACAGTGTTTCTATGTTGTAAATATATGTGCAGAGGTCGCTTGCGCATAACTGTTATCCAGACAGTTCCTGGACACTTGCTTACGAGTGGCGCAGACTTGCTCACGTTTTTTATATTTTTGTTAATATTGCCACATCTTGATGAACCCCAAGGAGGGCCTAAGAAATCAAACGCTTTAATGGGCGACTAGAAAGAGTCCTGCGTTTTCTAGCTTCGTCGTCTTCTAGCATCCCACCCGTGGTCTCGGTCGTCGTCGTCTTTGTGGCATTTGCCCCCCTCCCCAGGAGGCATCATCTCGATGGCAAGTAAAAGAAAGTCATTATCGGTTTCAGTTCGAATGGTACGGCTTCATACGTACAACATGGACGATGTTGGCTTGGTGCTGGTGTCGCTTCGATGCCGAAAACTCATCTGGTGCCACTTCACGCATTCATCGAATAAACGTAGAACGACATAAGGCTCAAAGTAGCGCCGCAGCAGTTTTTCCAAGAGTCCACGGTGGCGCGTAGGCGTCCAGACCCACACCCTGTCTCCTGGTGGTACATAACATGCCGACGGCAAAGATTATACCGTCGTGCATCATAGTCCTGTTGGCTTCTGATGCACACACGAGCTAGTTGCCGAGCTTCCTCTGCGCATTGGGTGAATTCCTCAGTGTCTTAATCTGCAACGTCGTCATTGGCGTTAGGGTGCAACACCATGTCCAGCATAGTGGTCACTGGTCGCCTGTTCAGGAGGCTGAACGGTGCCATGCAAATGGTTTCCTGCTGGTCCCTATTGTAGGCAAATGTCACGTAGGGGAGAATTTCATCCCAGTTCTTGTGCTCTACGTCGATGCACGTGGAAAGCGTATCAGCCAGGGTCTTATTAAGGTGTTCGGTCAATCTATTGGTTTGAGGGTGGTTGGCCGTCGTTTGACAATGACTAGTGCTGCTGTGTCCGAGAATGGTCGCCAAAAGTTCGGCCATGAATGCATTTCCTCTGTCGGCTATGATGGGGGCTGGAGCGCCATGCTTGAGGAGAATGTATTCAACGAAGAACCGAGCTGCTTCGGTGGCGATGCCCATGGGCAGAGCTTTCGTCTCTGCGTAGCGGGTTTGATAATCGGTTGCAACAATTATCCATTTGTTCTCGGCTCTGAACGTCAGAAATGGCCCCTTCAGGTCCATTCCAATTTGCTTAAAGGGTGTTTCTGGCACTTGAAGAGGATGAAGCAGACCGGCTGGATTTACAGGTGGGGACTTATGGCGCTGGCAGTCTATGCAGGTCCGCACATAATGCTTCATCGTTGCTGCCACTTTTGGCCAGTAGTACCCGCGCTGTACTCTAGCCAAGGTGCCAGTGTAGCCCAGGTGGCCGGCGGTTAGCTCATCATGGCATGCTTGTAAGACTTCCATGCGGAGGGCCGTTGGGACGACGAGCAGATGGCTTTTTCCCCCAGAACGGAAGTTCTGCTTGTACAGAACGTTGTTGCAAAGGCAGAATGACAAGAGGTCACGTGCGAAGATCCTTGGCACAAGCGTAGTTCGCTGTTCCGGAAAACTAATAAGAGGGAACAACTCCAACTCTTCTCGCTGCTGTTGTGAAAGAGTGGCCACATTGATAACTCCTAAAAAGGCGGTATCTATCTTCATCGGTCAATGTGGCACGTTCGGCCAGTGCTTGGAAAAGGCAGTCGGCATCAGTATGCTTTTTTCTGGATTTATAAACAACCGTCATATTAAACTCTTGTAGCCGGAGGCTCCAAAGCGCAAGTCTTCCCGCAGGTCTTTCAAGTTGGTCAGCCATCAGAGAGAGTGATGGTCGCTAATAACGTGAAAGGGGCGACCGTATAAGTAGGGGTGAAGCTTCATAACCGCCCATACCACAGCAAGACTCTTTTTCGGTGGCTGAGTACTTGGCTTCAGCCTGAGACTGTCCTGCTGTCTTAAGCAATTACGTTGTCCACGCCATCCTGACGTTGCGCAAGTATAGCACCTAAACCAACATTGCTCACATCCATATGAAGAAGCGTAGGGGCATCCCCGTCAAAGTGCGTCAGGACAGATGGCGACTGTAGGCGTCTCCGAAGTTCACTAAAAACGAGGTGGTGTTCTTCACGCCAGCGAAAGAGACGATGTTATCCAGTCGTCGCAGAGTCCCTGGACGTCCACCGTGGTACTTGTTAAGAAAAAGGACAGCGGCTTACTTTTTTGCGTTGACTACCGCAAGCTCAACCAAGTGATTAAAAAAGACGTGTACCCTCTTCGTCGCATCGATGATAAACGGCTACAACAAGCACGTTACTTCTCATCAATGGTCTTGAAAAGAGGAGATTGGCAAATAGAAGTCGACGAGCGAGATCGGGAAAAGACAGCATTCATTACTCCGGAAAGAGTCCTGCATTTTCTAGCTTCGTCTTCTTCTAGCACCCCGCTCGTGGTCTCAGTCGTCGTCGTCTTCTATGTGTCAGTATCGTAAATAGTTAATAAACCCCTCCCCTGTCCTCTCTATTGCTCCCCTGTGCTCTTTTTATTGCTATCTTCTCCCTGTCCCTTTATTTCCACTGGCCACAGCTCAGGTGCTTAATATATTAACAATTGCCGTGGCTGGCGTCTTCTTTCTTTACCTTTCTTTTTATATTTTTATTAATAAAGCTGTACTACTAGTACCACTACACTTGTGTAATTACGAGTGGCCTAGGGCTCAAAACCTAGCCTTATTGTGCATGCACATTTCCATTCATTGACTTTCACTCCTTATGTCTTTGAAAGCTGTACTGGGGCCACCAGGCAGCAGCAGTTGTCATAAATGCACAACAGAGAGCACTCTAGACAAGCAGGTGGGCAACTCACATGGTGTGGTGCACTTGCGTGAAGCTTTACAAGCGTCATTTTCATCACTCTAATGTTTTATCTCCCTTTTTGCTTTCGATGTCCAGGACATGAAGGCGTTGCTGTCATGGACGGCCCAGCCAGAGCAGCAGCGGGGTGCAGACTGCCTAGTGGTGATCCTTATGTCGCACGGAAAGAGAGACTTGATTGATTGCTCTGACGGTGAGCAGCTGCACCTTGTCGATGACATCTATGCCCTCTTCAATAACGACAACTGCCCCGCCCTCCAAGGAAAACCGAAGCTGTTCTTTATCCAAGCGTGCCGAGGAGGTACGTGCTCTTGGTGTCATTCGTAGTGCTGCTTCAGTGCTCTGATGATGTTTTTGCCCAGTTGCATGGTGGGAATGCTGTGCCAATTGTGCTAACCTGTGCCATTTCATTAAACGTGTTGCAAGCTGCTACATATTGGTGGTTTTTGATGAAAGTGCTCTAAGGCTGTGTCAAAATATAATTCCACAGCAACCAAGTGCCACGGCGAACGCGAAGGGCTGAGGCTACCACGTAATGTGCTGAGGCATGCCTCAGGTTCCATCTCTCGATGTGTACCGAGAAAGATGGCCAACAGAATCCAGCTCCATCCCATTTCATTTTCTAGCTTTTTACTGCCTACACTGTTAGTACACAGTGTGTGCACATAATTGCACATCTGCTCCAGCGGCGCTGCCAACACTGTGCCAAGGTTACATGGGGAATGCGCGTGCAAAGAAAAAATTGCTTTTAAGGGGCTCAAGTATATTGCTAAACTTGGGTTCTGTAGATTTATCGGGCTTTTGAGCTGTGATGTCACATGTGCCAAAGTTCAGTGAAGACCACAATAGTTTCGGATGCGCTTCTTCTGATAGCTCGATATTTGTGCTCGCTGTAACAGTGCTGTCAACATCCGAGCTTCCGGTTTGTTTGTACAGTAGAGCCACATTAATTCAAACTTTCAACTTAAAAAGTTGGTTCTTATAAATAATACTTCTAAATAAATTGAGCCAGTTCCAAATATGGAGTGGCATTCTCCATGGGTCGGCGAACACAGTAAGATC